>NC_081415.1:175040174-175730174 GCF_030272615.1 Cryptomeria japonica
TAGAAATGTCTTAATGTAATGAAAAATAAAATAATGTTTCTTTTTTTTTTTAAACTAATATCAAATGTCCTAATTTCTTAAAAAGCCTCTTATTTCAAAAATATAATGTATCACTTAGGAGAGAAAGTTATTTTGAAATAGTCAAAGTCTTAGATGAATTTTAGGGTTAGTTTGTTTTTGTTGTTGTTTAACAAGTTGAGCATAGTATCAAATATGGAGGTTACTTTTTTGTCTCTATGTAGGGAACATTGTAGAACTAGGGAGAATGTTCATGTCATATTGTATAAAGAGGGAGAATCTTTAGGAGATTATAACAAGTCATTTCTACATGCTCAAATATCTCTAGAATGAGGGTTTTATGTTGGATGTGTTTTAGATCTCTTCTACAATATTGTGTCTTATGGAAGCTTTGATAGAAATGCTTAAGTCTATGGAAGGAAATTCAAAGATTTTATGTGTAGAATAAAATCTTATAGAAAATTGTTCTCTATAATTAAATTCATGGATATTTGTACCATCATCTAAGTTTTTTAGCATTTTATTTAATACATGAACATAAATGCAGTCAAGCATCATTGATGTTGTCAAAAGTTTGAGACCATTTAGGAGATTTAGCAATGTATTCAAAAAATAAACTCATTAAGCCTCATGTAGGTAGTCTACTCAAACATAAGAGGAGTTTCATTTAAATTTGATCATGTACTTCATCTATAAGGTTTGATTATGTTTGAAGCCCTTATTGAGCTTTCAAGCCTAGAAAATCCAAAACCTTGCAAACAAGATAAGGAGATTGTAAAAATCATTTATGGTTTTTTAAAGAGATATTTACTATGCTATTCTATTAGTCATGTATAGTTCCAACCATTTACATAAGCTCTCGAGGTCAACAATAATCATCAAAACCTTATGGATCTTTCAAGTGAACCTATGAAGAAGGAGATGTCTATTTAGGGATTGGATCCTTGTCAAATAATAAGATGAATGCAAGGGATTAATAAAGGAGTATTTATTATCATATGGGATTCCTAATAAGCAGTAAGGTTGTTCAATCACCTATGAAAGGTACACCAAGCATCCAATATTTCTCTCCAATATAATTATGTTGTCAAAATGAAATGACCAAAATATCTAAAAACCCTAATGTTGATTAAAACACTTTAAGAATTAGTTTCTCTAATAAGCATAAAATAAATATCAATAGGCATTTATTGTCTTTTAAATAGTCTATTAAAGTATCAAGAGGATTGGTGAATATGGAGGTCTAGATATAATATTGGAGGTTCCTAAGCAATAAGGGTTTTAAGCCATGAGTCCAAATCATAAGCCTTGGAAACAATATACTTAACCCTTATGGTAATTGTCAATCATCTTATAATAGTATGTAACCATTAGTCTTATGATGGTTGTAAAAGTAACTAATTTGCGGGGTTATTTAGTGAGCTTAGACTAGCATATTTGATCAACTAATACTAACATTGTGTAATTTAGTGTACATAAGAATCATTAGAGCTTTCTGGTTGAGTTCTTGGGGATTATTTATGATAGCCTCAATCATGATGATCAAATATGTCTTCAAAAAGGAGTTGCATTCTATTTCAAAGGCCACTCACATGAGTGGGGGTATTGGAGTCTAACTATGAAACCTAGGCACCCATTTTGGGCCCATGATTTTGGAATATGGTTTATAGGAAACATTGGTGGTTTCCTAGATCCCCTTGGACTATATATTAAGGTCTTTGTGTGGGGATTAATTATCATATCTTTTGTATTATTGTGTTTTTAAATTTCCTCTTAATTGTAGAGTGTTGATCTCACTAAAGCCCTAAACTTGGAATGCATTACAACTAATATTGTTGTTGCTAATACATTTATTTTGTCCTTAGGATGTTTTGTTTTTTACTTTGCAAGATTTTTCTATAGTACATTAGGATCACTCTTGTGTGTTTATGTTTCCTATTTTTCTTCTCAATCTTATTCCCTTTATATGTCATTTACATTTTGTTACTATGTTAAAACATGTATAGAAATTCTTTAACTTGCACAATTTCTCTATATAGGAGTAAATGGAAAGTATCAACATATTTTTGTAATTTATTATCCAATCCTTGTCTTGACTATAGGCACTAATGAAGTTTGCAAATATACTTTCCTTCAAATAATGATTGTATGTAGAATAGACAATTGTATAAATTTTAAATGAATTGATCTTTTTCATTATAAAACTCAAGCAATATAAAACATTGACAAGGTCATGTCATCATATCATAGCATCATTTTATCCTTGTTTTTATTGCTAAAAATTGTTGATATAAATGTAGTGCTAATAATTTATTAATATCAAATTAATTTTAGATTTCTTATGGGCCTCTCAACTCTCTCTAACTTGCTAACAATGTGTTCTATATTTTTCTACTAGTGGAAATTAAAAGCAAGTGAGGATCTTTAGGCTTCCCTTAACATGTAATAAGTTTACATGTATTTCATCGATTTTGTGTCTTGCATCAAGGAATTATATTAACCACAATATTGATGCCTTGGTTTAGTATTTCTCACTATCTAAATATTGATGGATCCTACAATAGGCTTCAAATTTTACAATTTTACATTATGTGTTTTCAAGGGACATTTATACCTATACCAAGTTCATTTTTTATTCTATTGTATAGATATAGATCATTTGATATATTGTATGTTTTATAAGACATTTATGACTTGTTCTAGACTTCCTATATGACTTTTATTCTTTACAATTAGCTTTATTTTCATGATATGATAATTACTTTGAACTTATCTCTAGGATTAGTCTTCTGGAAAAGTATGGAATGTTCTTCAATACAATGACAAAGCTATACATTAGTTATCTATATAATGTCTCTTTACAATAATAATATTTTTGTATCTTTATCAAATGCGCTTGTCCTACATTTCTTATATATTGCGAATCATTTTACAAAAATCACATTTCAATAACTATATATATAACTCATATTACCAAAATTAATATTATTTTATAAGCTAAAATTCACATGAAAAAACAAATATATTTTAATTGATATATGTATAATTTGATTAAGACATTGAAAACCTTAAGCGACAACCTTAAGTGGTTTTGATGGAAAGGTTGAGTATGTGATGAACATGAATACCAAATGATAAAAAATAAAAAATCTTTTGCTTCCAATCAAATAGCTAGTAGAAATCTTCCATGCCCATAATAAGATAGCGACTATGGATTATAACAACAGGGACTATAATCATTACTGATTTCTCATATTCAAAATCTCGGTTATCATACAACAAAGCACTGTATACCATGAAACATTTTCCGTTCTGAAGTAAGTTGAACATTCATATATACTGTTTACAGCAAATATACTGTCCACAGTCAATTGAATACATTCAAAAATAATTCAGAATATCCTCAGAAAAATATTCGTAAGAAAAAAAGAAGTTTTGGACATTTCTTTCTGAAAGTTACTTCCCTGCATTGAAATCCATTACAATCAACAGATAATTTCGTTAAGAAGTTTATATCTCCTCCTAACTCTTCTATCATTGTAACCTAACCCAGATTTCTTCTGCTTCTTCACCTTTCTGGGCATCTGCCCATTAATGGCAGCACAACATTTTTTCAAATCTTTTTTCACTTTCCCATTGTGGGTAAGTTTCAAACATTCTCCAAACCCAACACAATTTCTCACTCTTTCAACAGCTTCCCTGCTGATAGGCTTAATGTCAGACCCAGAACTCTCTTCCGTATTGTAGCACCAGTCACACAAATCACACCTATTCTCTGCTGAAACATTCTCAAAATATGCTCTGCTGCAATACCTAAAACAAAAAAAAGGGCATATGATCAATTAATGGCACTGAAATACCTGTATTTTATGAATTACGCCAATGAAAACTTGCAACTTTTTTTAGAATGTTCTACAAGAAAATTGCATCCGGAAAAAAAAGAGAAGATAAATTTTGAGCTTACTGGTGCTGAAAACGCCATTGACATTTTGTGCATTGGAAGAAATAGATTTGTAAGCCCACATCCCCACACATGCTGCACTCCATTACTTGAACTTATCCTTACTTTCAGACTGTAATTGCCTAATAATGGAAACTGCCCAACATATAAAGAATGTGAAAACCTTTGACCAATGATCTTGTCAACCTCGTGCATTCCACGATGACTATCGAAAATTAAGTTATAAGTAAACGCTGAATCTTTCGTTATACGAAGAAATATTGAGTAATCCAAAGAGAATCAATCCAATCCCTGTGGACAATGAAAGTTTCTTGTTTTTTAATTGAAGTTGTTATTTTATATATTTAGGCGTGACGACTATAACGCAACCTAGAAGATAAGTTTGATATTTTGCAGTTTTTCTATTCATCAAGCTGCAAATTTTGACATTGAAAATTTCGCCCATCCATTTAGGCATGGATTTGAACTTATTTTGCACTATTATTCTAGGCCAGATAATTTGTGTTTTTAATTATGGAATGATGTGCATTGGAGGTTGCTAGATCTCAAATGAATCTTTTTTCTTATTGTGTAGATTTATCTGTCCATATCCTGCTCAATCGAATGAAATAATTATGCAATGCTAGGTTAGGATTATGAAATAAATTTATTATTAGCGATTGCATTTTGGTGTGGAATGAGTATGTCGAAGAGGTGTGGAAGATCAATTAGGGAAATTTTTGGTCTAATTTTTGCATAAAATTGTGTATTATGTGAGATCAATTGGTAGGCCATTAAGAAAATATTGTTATTTGTGTAAAAAAGGTCTCAATTGAGAAGTGATAGCTAAAACAAAATCTTTGAATCATAACTATGCATCCACTTACAAGGATCCATTACCAATAGGCTCACGTTGTGTTCACAATAGAGAGAGAGAGAGAGAGAGAGAGAGAGAGAGAGAGAGAGAGAGAGAGAGATTTGGAGATATAGATATATGTGAAGATGGAGAAAGAAGAGAGGAAGATAGAGGTTTTAGAGTGCCATTAGTTAGTCCTTTTAAAAGATTTTTGGTGCATTTTGGGGTTTTGTTTTTGTGGCTTTGTATTGTAGGTAAAAATCAGAGCTTGGTGGATGAAATTAGAAGTAACCATATAGAATGGCTGAGAAAGTCAAGATTTTGTGTTGTTTCATCCAAATCAATCACTGGATGTCAAATCTATGAAGGTTTAAAGTTTGAAGGTGTCACAGTGATACAAGTGTCATAATTATGTAGGCAATTTTCAAACAAAGATATCTCAATCATCCAAGTTCCTTTTTGCAAGCATTTTTTATTATTTGGGGTAGAATTTTTCGCTTGTCATGATGGTGTAGGTTTTTTTTGAATTTCGTACATGAATTTTTCAAAAAACTGAAATTTCTATTTTTCACAACTTTTGGGGCCTTGCTCGAGCTCATGTGGACTCCTTTTTAAGTGCATTTTTTTTTAAAGTGCATAATTTTTCTTGTATTTCATAGTGGTTCCATCAGTTTGTATTCATTGCGATAAAAAATTTCACTTGCAGCATATGTCCTTATTTGGTTTATTTTTTGGCAAATATAATGTATATATCATAGTTTGGTCTTTTACACATTAATTTGAGTCTAATATAGCCTAATTATGGCTATTGTAATCACTAAAAATTAAAATTCAATTTTACCTTTGTTTTGCAAGTGTCCATTGTAATTGCACTAAGTATATTAAAGTTTCAAATCATTTTGTGTAGGAGTTTCTTTGATTGAGTGAATTTTGGGGGTAACCTTAGAGTGGTTGATTGCATTGTTTTGCATGTTTTTATGTTCTGATGGTGAGAAAATATTAAATTGAACTCCTAACATCACATAATTATGCATCATGGATGAAATTAGTTCAGAATTATCTCATGTGAAAGTGTTATATTGGCTATTTAAAGGAAACAATTTCTCAACCAACTAGTCCTAATGCATTATCAAAATGGGAGATTGAAAGAGAGAACACTTCGATGTATATGTTCATTAGTCTCATTTGATTTTTAGTTTCATATTGAATCATGTAAAACACCTAAAAATGTATGGGAGACTCTTGAAACGTTGTATGGTAAAACTAATAAGATTAGGGGATATCAGATTGGTAATGATTTGATGAATCTTGATCCAAGAATTTTTTGCTACATCCAAGACTACATCTCCAAAATCAAGCAATTAAGAAAACAAATAAAGGAATATAATATTTAGAAAGGGGATTTATAGTTGGTTTTTAATGTGTTATCGAAGCTTGGTCATGGGTATTTAGTGTTTGTTTCTGGCTTTCATACACATAGCCATTCTATGGGATAATCATTTATTGATCCTTAGTTTGATGATTTTTCAAATATCCTAATTCAAGAAGAAGCAAAGTTAATTCACATGGGGCTAATCAACTCTTCTGCACACCAAGCATTGGTGACAATGGAGCCTATAGAGAATAAATAAATAGGGAATCCTAATAAAAAGTAAAAGAAGAAAAGGAAAAAGCTAATTAAAATATTTGAATCCTTTCCTTCTCAAGGGGAATTGCATAAGAAGGAGAAGCTTACTTGTGCAAATTGCAAGAAGATAGGACATGAAGAACACAATTGATTTAAGAAGGATATTGATGAATGAGGCATCTTCTTGAGACAAATAGAATTAGTTCGCCTTCTAGAATGTCTACATTAGCTTCTTTTTCCAAACAAATAAAATTTGATAAGGAAAGGAGTCACACGGTGTGGACAAGTAAGAACAAAGGAGAAGCTCTTTATACTACTATACGTCATGATTAATGGAGACAGCTTCTAGATTAAGGAGCTTCTCATCATATGGTATATTTATATTCTATGTTCTCTTCATTTGAGTCTTGCAACATGCCACCTATTTTGGTGGGAAATCATACATATATAAATATAATTGAGAATGGTTATATTAATATTGGTGAAGCCACCTTAAATAATGTGGTGTGTGCACCTCACTCAAAAAATAATCTCTTTTTCATATATTTAATCACTCATGACATAGAAAGACGATGCTCTATTTCACTCCTGATTTTATTATCAATAGAGACTTGGAGAGTAGAGATATGTTACTACTCCAGTGGTGGATCACACATCTCACTTGTACTCCTTTTCCAACTCTACTCCTATTGATGAGTTTGATTCTTTAGATGATGATCACACTTTTAGTGTGGATTTAGATATTGCAGAGAAATTTGGCTGCTTCAACGTGGGTTTTCTCACATTTGATCCAGTTATCGATCCTTGAATTCCATCTCCTCATATTGATATCACATATCCTATTACTCTTGATCATGCTTGTGTTGCTACAATTTTGGCTTCTTGTGATTCAGTGTAGAAAGATATACATTGCCTACTAGATATAGTTCCTTGGGATGATTACTTTATAGACATTGATAGTTTGTTTGTAGAGTCCTACTTTGCATATTTGGGAGACATCAATGATAATATTCATCTTCTCTTTGATGGAAATGATCCTTCTTAAATTCTTATCAGGGAGAACTTTGACCCTCTTGTTCATTTTCTAGATGATCATTCTTTCAAGGTTGACATGATTGTGGATGCTAATGTACAATATAAATTAGAGGAGGTCTCTTTATCTTCAGAGGAGATACCTGTGTCTTTGGATCATGTTTTTTTGGTAAGAGACATTGCACGAGTGATCAGATATTGTCATTGATGGAAATTCTAGTCAGTGATTCTATCTGTAGTTCATGATTTGCCTTTAACGGAAGTAAGATTGAGTTTTGTTTAAGTCTGGTGAGTTAGAACAAAGAATTCAACAATATGTAGTATTTTGGTTGTATAATTTGTGTTGTGTAGCTAAGGGAAGCTTGATGGATATCTAAGAGTACCTTATTACATGATTTTAGCCTCCGGTAATAAATGTTGTGCAAGTTTGAAGATCTAGTAAATAATTTTTTGAGTAGAACAGTGTAGTATAGCTGACATGTGTAGTTGAACATTGTGCGGAATTATGTGGAGTGTTTTGGTGATTGTTTTAGTGATCGAGGATGTTTTGCCAACATATTTGGTAGAGTGTGCATAATTGTTCCTTGATTCCAACAATTGGTATTAGATCCTAGTTCCTCGAAAGAAGTGTAATAGCTTGAGGAGGATCCAGGAAGGTGATTCAATGGATTCTGGTGGTATTCAACAACAGCATCTAGTTGCACTTGATGATCTTGATCAGTCCAATAATGAAGTCCAAAAATTGAAAGAGAATCTTAAAGATTTTGAGAATTTAATTCAGTCATTGAAAGAGCAATTGAATAAGTCTAGGAAGAAGAGAAAGGAACTATGTGATCAGCTAAAGAAAAAATAAATCCAAAGCATAAATGACGATCACTTGAAAGAGAAGACAGAAGAATGTGAGAAGCTTGCAAATGAAAATTTTGTCCTGAAGCATGAGATGGAATCTATGGTGATGAATTTGACCAAGGAGATTGAGGGAAGAAAGAAGAATGCAAACAGGTCTTAATCAATCCTTGAAAGATTGATCTAATGAATGTTGTAGACTTAACTGTGAGAATGATCAATTGAAACTTGAACCACTTCAATCCAAAAACAATGAGCAAGAGCTTGAAAGACAGATTGTCATTATTGGGGATGAACTTTCTACTGCAAATGAGTACAAGGAGAATCTCAATATTAGATTAGCTAAGCTTGATGGGATGCTTGAGAGCCAGAAGGATGCTTATGATAAGAGAGGTCTTGGATTTGTGAAAGGTGAAAGCTCTGAATTTGGTTAAAGCAATCCTAAGTCGGAACATTAGAAGAGAAATCCTAGATGATCTTCGATAAGACAACCTAATACTCAAAAATTCAATGGTAATTTCTTTGTTTGCAATAAATTTGGTCATAAGGCTAGTCAATGCAAAAAGAGGATGAATCAAAATGGTCTATCCTTCTAGGGTCGATGTTTTAACTGTAATAAATATGGACATAAGTCAAATGAGTGTAGAAGTATGATGAATAACTCTTTGAATAGAAGGAATGTTAGATGTTATGCATGTGGTAGATTTGGACATATTGCTAATCAGTGAAAATCAAGAGGAAATCAAGGAAATTTTAGGCCTAGACAAAGAAATGTTGTGTGCTACAATTGCAACAAATCTGATCACATTGCAAGATTCTGCAAAAACATAAAAGTGAATAGGAATGGTCTGACAAACAATAACAAGAATGTGAGGGCAAATGATAAAGGCAAAGGGAAAGTGGATGAGATTAGAGATCAAATAAAAAAGACATGGGTGAAAAAGAGTGATTCTGATGCAGGAAATAGATTTGCACCTGAATCCAATGTTGGAAATTCCTCTGGGAATTAGTTTAAGGTCTCTAGCATTAGGGGAGTTATCAAGAAAATCCAATTCTCCCTTGCCAGTCATTGGTGTCGGAATGTGATAGATTGTCAAAAGTTGTATTTCGATGTTGCAGATCTTTTGGGAGGATTTCTAGAAGAAATTAAGCAATTTTGAAGAACCATAGAAGAATTTTGTAGAGCAGTTTGTGAAAACATGGAATTGGGAAGGTTTAGGGTTAGCACATTTATTGCATCAAAAAGTTAAGTGTGCAAACAATAAAAGGTGACTTTTATCTCTCATTTTTCACTTTGAATTTTAAGAGATGGTGAAGAAGTGATCTCTATGAGAATATTTCCATGTGATTGAAGTGTGAGGGCAATTCCTCGTGAAACCCTAGTCCGATGGAGAAGGTAAGAGGGAGAAGGGAAAATAGTAAAGAGTTCATGTTGATGTTCCAGATGATGAGGAGACATAATCTGATGAAGCAATAAAGTTAATGAATTCAAAGGACACTAAAGCTACAAAAGTCACTAAGGACAAGCCCTCCAGTGGAGAAAAACCAAGCAAAAAGATGAAGATTGGTTTTGGAAAATCTGGTATGCAAGTCAGAAATATGGAGAAAGTTGTTGCAGTACAAGGTAACTTAAAACCACTCACTAAAATCTAAAATAAGTGTGATGATGATGGTTAGAAACTCTAGAAGAAGTCACTTTCAAATAGTTGAACAAATTCAATAGGGCTCTTTTAGAGATAGTATCAAAAATTCCTAAGAACTTATATGATGTCTTGGAAACGAGGAGAGTTAGTTCTCGAGATGAGGATGAAAGGCTAAGAGAGTTTATCTTAGTTAATATATGTTATGTGATATCTAAAGAAGAAATAAATAGAATACTTAAAGAAGCAAAAAAGGAATTCCAAAGAAAAAAGAGCATTAATAAGCTTATGATTGGACAGACTGAGGAAGTCATGAAAGATACTAAGAAGATCTTGAGGTCAATTTTGCTCAAGAATCAATTTGAATTTGTTCTAGAAAAAGATCATGATGATAAGCATTCATCTGTTCCGAAAGCTCAATGAATGCAATCAAAAAGTGAATAGGTTAAAGTGAATGTTCCTTCTATTTTGGAAGAAGAAAAGTTGGATAAAGATGGTAATGAGTCAATGGATGTTGCTAAGGATACTCAAAATCCTCTGGATCGGTCTAACGCTGAAACACCTATGGAGTCGAAGACTTATAAGGTAGATACAACAAAGATGGAGGAAGAGAAGAAGGTTGAAGCCAAGGCACCTATTCTGGAAGCAAGAGACACTATAGGGGCAGTGAAGGAGTTCTTGGAAAAGGACCAACAAAAATTATTTGATCTGGAATTGGTCCAAGGACCTATTAACTTAGCCTCTCTATCCCCTGTTCAGAAACTGCAACTAGCATCTTTTTCTCAAGCAAAAGAAAGGGAGGAGATGCTAAAGTCTCACATTGAGGATAGTGAACTACTCACTCTTGCATCTAGTGTGTTGGAAAAGATCATGCCTACTCATTCCAAAGACTCATCAGATACTCCCTCTAGCCATCTAAAGAAAATTATCAAAACGGTAAGCACTCATTTTGATTCACTTGAGAAATCAACAAAAGTCAAAGTTAGGAAATAGTTTGATGCAAATAGACTCAGTAATTTGAAGAGTATGATTGCTAGTGATAGAGTTTTATTAGACACACACATTAAAATAATTTAAGATGAATTGTCTGAAGTTGGAAGTTTCTACTATTCATGTTTATCATTGTCTAAGTTCACTAAGAATATAGGAAAGGAAATTAAGGAGCATGAAAAGCCCCTAGTTGGTATAGAATCTTCTTCTAGAAGAGTTAATTCACAGTCTGGAGTAGATGGAGAACAACTTGAAAGCAATAAGAAGTTAAAAGATTTGTATTAATAAGATGCATTAATACTAGCAAAAGGAAAAATTTATAAAAAGATAGGTCTTCCTATGCCACCATCGACATAGAAAATGTCAACTCTTGCTACCACTGCCCTAGACACTGATTCCCTATTTGATAATATTTTTTATTCTTTGTATGATAGCTCTAGTTTTTCTATCTTAAGTAAATTTGTATTGTCCATTTCATTGTATATTGAGCTGACATGTAGTTGATTTAATTTCTTGTTGCGAATAAATAAGATTGATTGTTATGATCATTTTGTAGATCAGTGGTTATGTGAGATGTGATTGTGATTGAGTGTGCGCAGGTTGAAGATTTGTGCTTTGGATTAATGCAGAATAGTGGAACAAAGAAGTGTGAGGCAGAGTATGAAATATTTATAAGATGCACTTAACCAAAACTATGTTCAGGCACTTCATATATTTGTTGTAATAGACTTCTAAGGCAGTGAGACTTGCTAGGGTTCTATCCCTTTCTTGTTTTGAGCAGTGATCTCTAGGAAGTGTGCCTAAATGCATGTGCAATCTCATTGTAAAACTTCATATTTGAGTATACTCATTTGTGGGTCTCATCCCCACCGTGGTTTTTCCCTTGATTGGGTTTTCCACGTATAAAATCTTGGTGTTATGGTGTTGTGGTTGATTGCTTCATTTTCTTGCATCTTTCTTTTGTTTGTATGTGTTAAATGGTTGAAAGATCAATTTAATTAATCTAAAGATTGCATAACACTAATTCAACCCCCCCCCCTCTCAGTGTTCCTTGATCCCAACATGCTCTACATTCATCTTGACTAGATCATGTATTGTCTTTCTCAACAGTGTGGCCTAGTATACCTGATTTGGAAGGAAAAAAATTCAACATCGAAATAGGTATACTTGAGAATCTTTCAAAGACTCCATACATCTAGATTTTTCATCCTGCATATTCCTTTCAGGAATGGGAAGACATCATACATACACATTAGGTTTCCTTTCTTCCTAAGGGGAAGAACATTGTTGGATGATCATGGATGATTTCCTACATCTAGTTTTGTGCTACTTTTGTTCTTCTCATTCATCATTGAGAGTATTTTTTATTTTCATCTCTCTTCTAGGGAGGAGTTTTTCCCATTGTTTTTCCTCCTTTTTTCCATATGTGAGAGATTGCATTTCATTTGTACATGGGTACCTAAAATGGCCTAGTTGTTGGGACCCATCTTGCATTGTTATCTTTTGTGTACATTCTCTCTAAGTTGCACTTAAGGGGGGTGTTGGTATAATTAAGGTATTGTACTTTGGTTATTATTCACCTAGGTCCTAATTACACACCACTTAATCTTACTTAGGGACCACATGAGAGCTTTTAGGAGACTCTCCTCTTTAGGTGGTGTTATCATGTTATCACATTCCACTTTATGTGGTGTCTCCACCTTTAGTGGTCTTATCATGCTATCACCTATCCACCTTAAGTTGACCTTCCTCCTTTAGTGGTTTTATCATATGATTACTTTTGTATCTTTTTATGGATGATACACCTTTAGTAGATGTATCACACTATCACTTTTCCACTTTGGGTGGCACGATAGGTTATCCTTTTTTGTCTCACGTCACAAGATTATGACACTTTCCATAATCGTATCTACTCCTATGTCTCACCTTGTCATATTTAACCAAGGGCTATTCTATGTACTTTCATCCATTGTAATTAAATATAGTTGATTGGTTCTATTTGTATCATTGATAAGAATATAATTTATTCCTGTCATATTATTTCTCTATTTATTGTGGCTTCCATTAGGCCTCTAGATATTGGGTGGATACCTTCATAGCAAAATATTTTAGAAACAACAAAGCTACACCAGCACAAACAATCATATGTTTAAAAGTTTGGTAGTTGATTGCAATTTTTTAGACTCCTCATATTCATGGTGTAACAAAGGTGAGTTTAACTATAGTAATTTTGTGTTTGATTTAGTTGACAAAGGTATGAGAAAAATTAGTAAATTTTATTTACCATTTTTTATTTTATCTTGCATCCATTATTGCAAATTTGAATGATATTCATATGTTTAATTTTTTTCTTGATTCTTGTCATAGGAGCTCACAACTCTAGATCATTCACCTACCCTGTAGATGGATAAAGAGAGGCAATAATTTCTTGAGAACAATTATCAAATGATAGTAACTACTTATTCCCTTGTATATAATTTAATTTAAATATATATATTATATATAATGTGATATATTTTTGAATTAGGTAGAGGTACAAAAAATAAGGTAGAAGGTTATATTACCATGTTCGAAAGAAAGCATCATTTATTGTCTCTCCATCCACTCAATAGCTATAAGATCATGAACTCTTAGCACATTATGGCTTTTTTGCATGCCTCTGTGTGTGTGTATACATCTATATGTATATACATACACACACACACACACACACACACACACATATATATATATGTATATATGTATGTATGAATATGTATATGTGTGTGTGTATGTATGTATGTATATATGTATATAGATATGTATATATGTATGTATATATGTGTGTGCGTGTGTATGTATATATATGTATATATGTATGTATATGTATGTATATGTATATACATATATATACATATATATATGTATATATTATATATATATATGTGTGTGTGTGTGTGTGTATTATATATACATATATACATATATATGTACATATATATTGTGTGTGTGTATGTGTGTGCATATATATGTAAATGTGTGTATATATATGTATATGTATATGTATATGTATATGTGTGTGTATATATGTATATGTATATGTATTTATATATGTACATATGTATATATGTATATATGTGTATATATATGTATATGTTTATGTGTGTGTGTGTGTATATATATGTTATGGTATGCAACATTGTATGCCTATATGCCTTTTTAGTTAAAACAACTTTTTTTCAATGTGGCCTATATTCTCTATAAATCACTATTATATGATATATATTTGATTCCTTTTAATTTTTGCTCACTATAAATATTTCATCCCATTGTCTAATATATATTTAATAAAAAATTACAAAAACTATAATTCTTATAAAGTCAATCTTAACTATATTTCTACCAATGGGTTTGTCAAAACAATAAATAAAATAAAAAAATAAAGGGGCACACACGATAAACTATGTTATATTTTACTCGAAAAATAGGAACACTTTTATGGGGTGAGAAAATTTCATTCTCTTAAAGTATTAACTATTTAGAAACTAGATTGAGGATACAAAAATTATTGTTATTTTCATATCTTCAAATTTTGAATGCATGAATCTCAAATTTCTCATCCAAGTTTAGGTTTAGCTAACTTTACAGAAAAAGTTTCTTATTGTGACCCCTTTTTCCTATACCATTTCTAGGAACTTACCTAGTAACAAGTTTTAATGTCCCATTTACTACTATTTTTTATAATTCTAATCTTTTGTAGGCACACAAATCAATGAGTGGGTTGTCAAACATGGAGTATTTAAAAAAAAAAATCTTCAAAATATTACCCTTGACATAATGGTTTGGCTAAGCCTACCAATAAGAATCTCATTGCGATCATTAAGAGAATAATAGAGGATAACTAAAGGACCTAACACAATAAACTCAAGACATCCTTTTGGGCTAATAGAATTACACCAAAGAGTATTTTTGGTAATTCTCCCTTCATGTTGGTTTATGTTAGAGTAAAAGATTCCATTTTTACTTGAGTTCCTTATCCTGAATTTTTTATTAAATAGCTAGATATTTTAGAAAATTATGCCATGATAGCGGGTTTTTCTTATTTAATGGAGCTAGAATAAGTAAGAGACTAGCTAGTGAAAACTCTTGAGGTTCATTAAACATCAATGAAAATACATTTCATAAGAAGGCAATTGATAGTGTAATCCAAAAGGAATAACTGGTTTTGAAATGGGATAAAGATAGAGTAAAAGCTAGGAGACAAACCAAGTTTGATTCCATTTGGAATATCCCATGCATCATCACTAGCTATAGGAAAGCTAATGTGTTCTATTTATCCAAAATCAATGGTGAAGTTCTTCCTATCCTATCAATGGTATATATGTGAAACCTTACTTTTGAGGTTGATTTTAGCATCCTTGTATATATTAGATTAACCATCATAGAGAATAAATGTTTTTTCACATTGTAGTACTAGGTTTTCCTTCCCTCCAAGTGCTAATTGCACATGTTTCATTCTAGGTGGTTGATGTTGTAATTATCTTAGGAGGTTTTATGTGTGTTCATTTTATTTTTATTTTTATATTTGAAGTAAGTTCAACTATTTGATCAAATCTAATGTCTTTATGGATAGGTTTTCTCAAATTTCTACAGGACTCATATCCTCAATGGATACTTAAGTTCAATGGTTCTTTTTATTTAGAAGTAAAGTAACCCTAAGATGTCATCATAATGTTGAATTTATTTGGTCTTATAACTCAAACAATCATGGTTTATTCTTTGAGGAGAGTGATTATTATTTTATAAAAAAAAATTATGTCTTGATCAGTGTTATAGGTTTCAAAAGTTCCTTAGAAATGTCTTAATCTAATGATAAATAAAATAATGTTACTTTTCTTTTTCAAACTAATATTTAATGTCCTAATTTCTTAAAAAGCCTCTTATTTAAAAAATATAATGTATCACTTCGGAGAGAAGGTTATTTTGAAAGAGTCAAAGTCTTAGATGAATTTTAGGGTTAGTTTGTTTTTGTTGTTGCTTAACAAGTTGAACATAGTGTCAAATATGAAGGTTACTTTTTTGTCTCTATGTAGAGAATATTGTAGAACTAGGGAGAATGTTCAAGTCATATTGTATAAAGAGGGAGAATCTTTAGGAGATTATAACAAGTCATTTCCACATGCTCAAATATCTCTATAATGAGGGTTTTATGTTGGATGTGTTTTATAACTCTTCTAGAATATTGTGTCTTATGGAAGCTTTGATAGAATAGGCTTAAGTCTATGCAAGGACATACAAAAATTTTATGTGTATAATAAAATCTTATAGAAAATTGTTCTCTATAATTAAATTTATGGAGATTTGTACCATCATCTAAGTTGTTTAACATTTTATTTAATGCATGCACATAAATGTAGTCAAGCGTCATTGATGTTGTCAAAATTTTGAGACCATTTAAAAGATTTAACAATGTATTAAAAAAATTGACTCATTAAGCCTTATGTAGGGAGTCTACTCAAACATAAGAGGAGTTTCATTTAAATTCGATCATGTACTTAATCTCTAATGTTTTATATGTTTGAAGTCCCTATTGAGCTTTCAAGCCTAGAAAATCCAAAACCTTGCAAAGAAGATAAGGGGATCGTAAAAATCATTTATGATTTTTTAAAGAGATATTTACTATGCTATTCTATTAGTCATGTACAGTTCCAACCATTTACATAAGCTCTTGAGCTCAGCAATAATCATCAAAACCTTATGGATGTTTCAAGTGAACCTATGAAGAATGAGAAGTCTATTTAGGAATTGGATCCTTGTCAAATTATAAGACGAATGCAAGGGATTAATAAAGGAGTCTTTATTATCATATGGGATTCCTAAGAAGCGTTAAGGTTGTTCAATCACCTATGAAAGGTACACCAAGCATCCAATATTGCTCTAAAATATAATTATGTTGTCAAAATGAAATGACCAAAATATCTAAAAACCCTAATGTTGATTAAAACATTATAAGAATTAGTTTCTCTAATAAGCGTAAAAGAAATATCAATAGGCATTTATTGTCTTTTAAATGGTCTATTAAAGTATCAAGAGGATTGGTGAATATGGAGGTCTGGATATAATATTTGAGGCTCCTAAGCAATAAGGGTTTTTTTGACTTGGCCTAGATAAAAGGTCTACATTATTATGGAAGAGCCATTTTATTGTGAAATTTTTCCACAATAAATATAAAAGGGAATGATGGCATCAATGCAAGGGATTCATAGAAGGGATTTGTACCCTATATGAGTAAACAAGTTAATCAAGCAAGAGAAACATGCACATGTGTTGATATTTTACAAATCTTGTGAAGGATTTTATTCTTTCTTGAGACCTCAAACTCAAGACAACCATGAAAAAGTAATGTATTAGTAATACAGCGATGATAATTTTCAAAACCCATATGACTTATATAGACCCATAAATCTATAAACTTTTTCAAAGCAATACCCTTCAACATAATGTTCTATCAAGAAAATATTGTATTCTTTAATTTTTTAATTTTTTCCATTCCTTGATGACAGAGAAAAGACTATTTAAAAGAAGAAAACTCTATCTAAAACCTTAGACAAGCTACATTAAACCCTTGAAGGAGAAGAGTAACAAAAGTAGGAGTTAATAAAGGTAGCATATAGTTAATGAGGTCTAAGATGATGGTGTGATATGCCACCTAACCAAACGTATTCAAAGTAAACAAACGTTGCATTTACTAAACCATACGGGTTGACTACAAAGCAAACAAAAGTCACATTCAGGCATTTCATGATTTTAAAAAATCAAAATCAAATCAGAAATAGCATCCATAGAAAATGGAGAAAAACTCTAGTTATTCAACACAGAAGGCACGAGCCATTACTCCCATGGAATAACTTTAGTTTGGCAATTTCACACTACTTTACTCCCTCCCTCTATATGTGAAACAAGAATTCTTCTCTTTTTAGCTGAAATACAAAAATGGAGTGCAGTCTGTGTGGCGATGTGGTCTTTCAAGTCTATTTATTCCAATGTACAAAATGTTTAATGCGTTTTCAGCATCAGTAAATTAACATTTGCCCTCCATATTGCTCTCATTTTATTCAATTTTAGGTAGACAAGTTTCATGTCGTATATTCTGATTTATTGTTTCCATTTGTGCAAGGACTATGAATTTTGATCTTATGGGTTTGGCTCTTTTGGTCAGATATTGCAGCAGAGCGTATTATGAGAATGTATTGGCTGAGAGTATCAGTGAAGTGTGCGATTGGTGTTTCACTATTCAAAAGAAGGATGCAGGCTCTGATATTAAGCTTACGACCAGGGATTCTGTTAAAAGGAGGAAAAGTTCTGCTGGGTTTGGAGAATGTACAGGCATAACCCAAAATGGGAATTCCCCAAATGAATGTTGAAATTTGTATTTTAACCATCAAAGTTACCAAACCCAAGAGGTTTGGTAAACCTCAAAAAAGTCACACCCAAACAAGGTCGCTCATGTGGTTGGAGGTAGTGGAGTTTGACCGTAAAACTTGTGCACCCATTTTGGGCCCATGGTTTTGTAACATGCTTTATAAGAAAAGCATTGGTAGTTCCCAATTCCTCATGTTAGTATCACTCTTGTGTGCTTGTCTTTCCTAATTTTCCTCTCATTTTTGTTTCTCTTTATTTGTCATTTACATGTCATTACTATGTTGAAACATGTGCATATTGTTAAGTTGTACAATCTCTCTACATAAGATAAAGTGGAAAGTATCTACATCTTTCTTTAATTTACTATCCAAAGTTTATCATGAGTGTAGAAAATAATTGAGTTGTCAAATGTACTTTCCTTTCAATAATAATTGGATATAGAGTAGACAACCTTGTAAATTTTAAACGACAATCTATATAAAACATGGACAAATACATGTCATAATATCATGTTATCCCTATTTTTATTGGTATGAATTGTTAATATCAAAGTAGTGCTAGGAAGTAGTGTTAGATGTGTTATGGGCATCTCAATTCTCTCTAACTTGCTAACAATGTATTCTTCATTTTTCTACTAGACTGATTTAAAAGAAAGTGATGATCTTTAGGCTTCTCTTGACATGTAATAAGTTTATATGCATTTCTTTAATTTGTGTCATTGAGACTATCTAATTGTTGATGGATCCTAGAATAGGCTTCAAGTTTTACAATCTGTCAATATTCCTTGTATTGTATAGTTGTTAGATTATTTGATTTATTATATGTTTTACAAGAAATATATGAATTGGTCTAGTCCTTTTGAATGACTTTTATTCTTTACAATTAACTTTATTCTCATGATATAATAATTACCTCAAACTTATCTGTATGATTTAGTCTCTTAGAGAAGCATGTAAAATTCATCAATACAATGATAAAGCCATGAGTTTATCTATCTAATGTCTATTTACAATAATGACAATTTTGTATCCTTATCAATGATCTAATCTTTCTCTCCTTATATATTACAAATGATTTTATGTAAACACTACCTTTTCAAAATATACAACCTCTATTACGATTATATATATATGGTTTGATTAAGACATTGAAACCCCGCCCACCAAGTTATAAACCATGCTGGTTCAAGTCAACCTCAAGTGGTTTTTCTAGAATGGCATACTTAACCAATTGAGAAAAAATAAAGAGTGTTCCGAAAAAATAAAAAGAGTGTTCCTTCAAATCAAATAGCTAAAAATGACATGTTTCATGCTGCTCCTAATCAGATAACAAAGAACCGTTTACCAAGAAACATTATTCATTTCTCATATTCAAAATCTTGGTTATCACATAACAAAGAACCGTTTACCAAGAAACATTTTCCGTTCAGGAGTAAGTTGAACATTCATTGATACTGTTTACAGCAAATATATTGTTCACAGTCAATTAAATATTCATACAAAAATACTTCAGGATAGACCGAAGACTCAAGTCCAAATTAGGTATGGTAATATTCATAAACAATTAAACTTGTTTTGGGCATTTCTGTCTGGAAAGCAATTTCCCTGCATTGAAATCCATTGCAATCAACAGATAATTTCATTAAGAAGTTTATATCTTCTCCTAACTCTTCCCTCACTGTAAATCAAACCAGATTTCTTCTGCTTCTTCAGCTTTTTGTGCATCTGCCCATTAATGTCAACACAACATTTTTTCAATTCTTTTTGTGCTTCTTCAGCTTTTTGTGCATCGTGGGTAAGTTTCAAACGTTCCTCAAACCCAACACAATTTCTCACTCTTTCAACAGCTTCCCTACTGATAGACTTAATATCAGAACCAGATTTCTCTTGAATAGTGTAGCACCAATCACACAAATCACACCTACTCTCTGCTGAAACATTCTCAAAATATGCTCTGCTGCAATACCTGAAGCAAAAAGGTGGGCATATGTTCAATTGATGGGACTAAAACAAATGTATTTTATGAATTATACCAATGAAAACCTGCAAAAAAATTCTAAATTAGAATGCTCTTCAAGAAAATTTTTGCCTAGAAAAATATAAGAGAAGGTGAATTTTGAGGTTACTGGTGTTGAAAACGCCATTGACATTTTGTGCATTGGAAAAAATAGATTTGGAAGCCCAAATCTCCACACATGCTGCACTCCATTACTTCTCCTTACTTTCAGACTGTAATTGCCTAAGAATGGAAAACTGCCCAACATATAAAGAATGAGAAAACCTTTGACCAATGATCTTGTCAACCTCGTGCATTCCATAATGGCTATGGAAAATTAAGTTATAGGCAAAATCTGGATCTTTCGTTATACTAAGAAATATTGGGTAATCCAAAGAGAATCAATCCAATCCCTAAGGACAATGAACGTTTTTGTTGTTTTTTGATTGAAATTGTTATTTTATATATTTGGTGTAACTAACTATCATACAACTTAGACGTGTCCCTTAATAAGTTCGTTATTTTGCAATTATTGTTTTTAGACGAGCCGCAAGTTTTGACTTCGAAAATTTCGCCCATCCATTTTCGCATGGATTTGAACTTATTTTGCACTATTATTTTAGGTCAGATAATTTATATTTTCAAGGATGGAATGATGTGTATTGGAGGTTGACTTATTTGCTAGATCTCAAGTGAATCTTTTTCTTATGGTGTAGATTTATCTGTCCATATCCTATTCAATCGAATGAAATAATTCAATGCTAGGTGAGAATTATGAGAAATTTATAATTGGCGATTGCATCTTCCTATGCAATGGGTATGTCGAAGAGGTGTGGAAAATTAGAAAAAAAATTGGTCTATTTTTTCCATAAAATTATGTAACTTACATGAGGTCTATTGGTAGACCATTAAGAAAATAATGTTATTTGTGGAACAAAAGTCTTAGTTGAGAAGTGATAGCTTCAAGTCAACTATGCATCCACTTAAAAGGATGCAATCATAACTAAAAGAAAACCTTTGAATCATAACTATGCATCTACTTACAAGGATCCATTACCAATAGGCTCATGTGTTATATTTGCAATATATATATATATATATATATATATAGAGAGAGAGAGAGAGAGAGAGAGATGGGGGTTGAGTAAGAGAGAGATTGGTAAAGAGATAGAGATAGAGATAGAGATGAAGATATAGGATATATATGAATATGGAGAAAGGAGAGAGGAAGATAGAGAGAATGAGAAAGATAAGGAGAGATAAATGGAGAGAGATGAAAGAGGAATAGATAGAAAAGAAAGAGAAAAATAAATAGAGCGAGAGATAGAAAGATAAATATAGAGATAACAAGTAATATATGAAGAGGGGAAGAGATATAATGGTAGTGAGAGATATAGATAACTAGATAGAGATAGATAGATTGATGACTGAAGAAAAATGGAGAGAGAGATATAAAGAGGAAAAGAGATATCGATATAGAGGTATTAAAAGAGGGAGAGGGAGAGAGATGGATGGATCGATTGAGACATGTCTATAGAAAGAAGGGGATAGAAGAAGATAGAGGTAGAGATAAAGATAGAGCAAGAGAGGAAGAGGAAAAAAATAGATAGCAAGACAGAGAGAGGGGTAGGGAGAGCCTTACATCCCTCTTTCATGAATATCCGGCCATTTTTGGCTTAATTGCATAATTAGAGATATGATGATGAATAATTGTGAATTATTAAGAACATCTATTTGATGAATTTATGAAATGAATTATGATTATGTTGGAATCAAGGAACACTGAGAGGGGATGGGGAGTGAATTGATGTTTTGCAGTCTTTAACATTATGAACCTGATTCTTCAACCATCTAATGCAAATCAACAAAAGAAAGATGTAAACATGAGGTAAACATCCACAACACCATAACACCAGATTTATACGTAGAAAACCTGGTTAAGGGAAAAACCATGGTGGGAACCTACCACAATGAGATAATACCTTGTTAGGAGCAAATGAAATATTGCAATGGGGAATGCACATGCATTCAGGAATACTGTCTAGAGTTCACTGCTCAAATTACAAAAAGGGCAACAACCCAGAAGGCTCACTACATTATAAAATGACTGAAAAATATACAAGAAGGTTTGAACTATTGCATAGCATCAACAAATACTTGAGTATAGTTCCGGTTAAGCACAAAACACATAATCTTACTATGCTCTGCTATACTGCTCTGTTATGGTATTCTGCTATATTTTGGAGCACAAATCCATCACTTGCACAGATGAAACTGTGCATAATCACTCACAACCATTTCCCACACAACCACTAATACCAAAAATGAAAATATTAATCGCTCTTATATATCCGCATCATCAAATTAGAACTTTCACATGTCAGCCCAAAAATGTCTAACACACAAATGAAACGTGTATACCAAGTAAACTCAATTTGAACTCAAATGCATAAGCAAACCAAAATAAATTATCCACACAATTCCCACATATCGTCTTAACTTCCTTGAACACACAAATAATCATCAAAACTACTCTGCATGATCCGCACAATGATTATCCACACA
The DNA here is from genome assembly GCF_030272615.1 of Cryptomeria japonica. Taxonomy (NCBI): domain Eukaryota; kingdom Viridiplantae; phylum Streptophyta; class Pinopsida; order Cupressales; family Cupressaceae; genus Cryptomeria; species Cryptomeria japonica. The sequence goes on from NC_081415.1 coordinate 175,063,085, forward strand.
TTATTGCTAATGAACATTGTTCTAACCAAACACATGTATACCAGACCTTCCAACTCACTCAAGAATCATCACTAGAAGCCACAAACCTGGAACAAGGTAGATTACACATCCACAAGGCTTCTCTGAGATCTGCAACACCAAATACTCAACACAACTGCCAACCAAATTACTGTACATTAATGAATGACCTCTTCTATCTCATCAGACCTCAATCTCTCTTCCTATATGAATGAATAATGAACTGTGGATTGAATATCTGACTCTAGTTTCCATCAATGACAACATCTAAACAACAATGCAATGTCTCTTGCCAACAATCTCCCCCTTTGGCATTGATGGTGACAATTAGTGAAAATGACTAAGTGTTGGACCAAAGCCAAAATAATGTACTCTACAACCAAAAATCCAAAATTGCAAAATTTGGAAACTCCCCCTAAGATGAATACAACATTTTTCACTAGCCTTCTCACCCCCTTTGACATCAATGGCAAAGGTAGGGATCCAGATGCCAAAATTCAATGTACAGAAGCACAAACTTTACTATCTTACAAAAACTTAAAGATATCTGCAAAATTGTTTTTCAATGAATTTAGATGATTGTCCCATCCCTTCTTGAGACATTCCAACACTGATATGAGATCATTGAAGAGGTATTCTTATGTTTCTATCGACCTGAGATCAGATGGGTCAATTGAGTCTAAAACATCTTTTTCTTCCTTCAAAGCAATGAACATGGTGTCCAGCTTGGGAGTGATTAAACCCTGAAGTTCACCAACCCTACCAATAACCTTTCATCTTCCTTATTTGTAGACCATCTTCTCATTTCCAGAATATCATTCAAACCCTTTGGTATCTAAGACATTATTTCTATTAAATCTTTACTACAAACATTTAAATATTTGATAGTAGCTTCCTCTAATGTCCTTTTTCTATTATCATCAAAATTGTTATACCACTCAGATATTGGCTTCAAATTTCTACTCTTGACAACTTCATTCACCATTTCATCTAAAGATATAAGAGGTATAACTGTAAATTTTGCTTGTTTGATGACCTCATCTATTCCAGAGGATTTTTCTTTCTTAGTGGATGGCTTCTTCTTGTCAACTTCAAGAAATTTAGTCCCGTTTGCCTTAACCTCCTTCACAACTTCATTAGACTATGTTCCTTCATCATCCTTCACTGTCTCAAATCTCATTGTTTTCTTTCTCTTCTCTCCTTTCTCAGATGGCTTGACTCAAGAATTTGCTGACTTTGTAGGACTGGATGGGGGTACAGAGCTCCTTGAGGGTTTAGGAGAAGATAATTCTGATATTTTCATTTCCCTTTCTTTACAGACAGCCTCCTTAAAGATTCCAATTCTATCTGCATAAGCCTCAACCTCCTTTCTTACTTTCTTCTAGATCTCAGGATTTTTGAACTCCTTGTACAATTTCAAATCCTTCTCAATGAAGGTTTCAAACCTCTCCTCTGATGGATCTACCAATTTTCTTAGAAGGTGTTGTGCATAAAGCTCAAGGATTTATTCATCCACCTCATATCCCATGGGCATGATCCACAAAGTTCTTGGTTTCACTGCTTCCATCAAACATTGGTCTATGTCCACCATGAAACAAATTGTGTCATGATACTTCTCAACTATGGATTTAGGAATTCTCTCCCTTTCCTTCATTGCACTTTGGAAATTCTTAAAATAACCCTAGAGAGTGGCTTTCCGGGTCTTGATGTCTCCAATGCTGTGAACAAAATCTCTGATCTAGATAGATACCGGTCTATCATATGCCCATTGCACTTGACCTATTCTTGGTTCTTCATTCATGAAGAAAAAGTACAAACACAAAATTAAGGTTCTATACTTAAATGGTTGCTTCTTGTCCTGTTTGATCTTCTGCAGGTTCTTCATCAGCTCACTTTGGAGAAATTCACATTTAAACCATATTTCTTGTCTTCCAATAGCATCTCATACACAGCATAGATAGTTGTTCTAGAGATAGAATTTTCCTTGTTGGAGCTGTAAATCTTATAGACTATCACCATGGAGGAAAACTTGACATAATGTTCAAGAATATCACTTATAGTCATCGCCCTTTTATCAAATTGTGATCCAGTTGCATCAATAACTGTTTGATTCTTCACTGTCCTTAATGAGGGTAAGTTGTCGGTTGAGAAAAGACAAGTAACAGCCTTAATAGAATTCTTTGTATTCTTGTACGGCTTATCCAACCACATAAATTCATCATGTATTCTTCTCAACACATACTAGACCCACTCAATTTCATCAAATGATGGAAATCTGACAAATTGTAGCAACCCTTTCTCTTCCAATACTTTACATTTAGATTTGGGCTAGAAATTCTCATCTAGCAATTGGTTATTGTAAAGATTCAGCAAATGATGGATTCCTAATTCCTTGATGGGGCAATGTGTATAAACCGTAATATCCTCGATATGTAAAACACCATAGGGAATTGATGAAAACGCACTTTTTGGATCATTTTCGATCAAAATGAAAGGATGTTTCTTGAAGTTGGGACAAGCTCTATCAGTTACATCAACAACTAGAGGGGTTACAATTCCAGAGGTAGCCATCTCAGAAAATTAAAACTTGAAGAGTTTCACAAATAAATACCTTTTCCACCAGATAAGGGTTTCGCACAGCAAATCTTCTTGTGGCTTCGATCTCTTGGATATTTTGCTTGCAGAGCTTTCTTCTCTTCTTCTCTTTGGATACAAAGTGAGAAATTAAAGAATAGAACTACCTTATATCATTTGTAAACCTAAATTTTCAGTGTAATAAATGAACTTCACCCTAGTCTTCCAGATACGTGTCTTTACCAAATACTTCACTAGATTCATCTATGGATCCTCAAATCTGCTCAAACACTTTTGGAAATTATTTCAAAACATCTGTAATAATTAAATTCAACTTCTGCAACCCACTGAATTCAAGAACATATCTCAAATAGGGAGTTTATAATATTTCCATGAAAAATCCCCCAAGGCCAGACGCCTTAGCTTAGTTATCGGATGAAGTTCCTACACCAAAATCAAGTGAAGACCCATTCCATGCATCATTATCACTCTTCTTAACCAATGTCTTCTTCATATGATCTCTAATCTCTTCAACCTTTTCTTTGCCTTTCTCATTTTCCTTCACATTCTTTTTCTTGTCTTCCAGACCTCTCCAATTCACATTTCTGCTTCTACAGTATTTTGCAATATGACTAGATTTGTTGCAAGCATATCAAACAACATTTATTTGCATAGACCTGAAGTTCATCTGATTTTCTCTTCATTTGCATTGATTGGCAACATGTCCAAATCTACCACATGCATAACATATAGCATTCCTCCTATTTGGAAAGTTGTTCATCACACTTTTGCAAACTTTTTGACTTATGACCATATTTGTTGTATTTAAAACATTGACCAGAGAAAGATGGACCATTATTATTCATCCTATTTTTGCACTGACTAGCCAAATGACCAAATTTATTACAAACAAAATAGTTACCATTGAACTTATGACCATTAGGTTGCCTTGCTGGAGACCTTCTAGATTTGTTCTTCTAATGTGTGTATTTGGTATTGCCTTGACCAGATATGAAGTTCTCACCTTTCTTAAATCCAAGATCTCTTATGTCATTAGAATTCTTCTAGCTTTCAAGCATCTCATCAAGCTTGGTTGAACTGATCCTAAACTTCTCCTTGTACTCATTTGCAACATCAATATCATATCTAAGAAGGATGATTTGCCTTTCACGATCTTCCTTATGTTATCTAGAATCCTGCAAGTTTCAATTGGCCATTCTCATAATCAAGTCTGCATCATTCATTAGATTTGTCTTTCAATAGCTAAGAAAGATTCTCCTCATTCTTCTTCCTTTCTTCAATCTCCCTTATCAATTTCATCACAATGGCTTCCATCTCATTCTTCTGAACTACATTATCTCTAGCAAGCTTCTCACATTCTTCTGTCTTTTCCTTTAGGGCTTCAACATCCATGCTTAGACTTTCTTTCTGCTTATGTTGATCAACAAGCTCCTTTCTTTTTTCCTTGGAACTATTTAGTTTCTCCTTTAATGACTGGATGAAATTTTCAGCATCCTTAAGATTTGTTTTCAATTCCCAAACTTTAGCTTTGGATTGATCAAGATTATCAAGTACAACAAGTAGTTGTTGTCTAAGACTATGTCAGGAATCCATTAAAACACCTTCTCAAATATTCCTCAAGTTGTCAAGCTTCTTCTGGAGGATCTAGCTTTGATACCAATTGTTGGAATCAAGGAACACTGAGAGTGGGGGTGAATCAGTGTTCTGCAATCTTTAACATTATTAACCTGATTCTTTAACTATTTAATGCAAATCAGCAAAAGAAAGATGTAAACACATGAGAAAAACATCTACAACACCATAACACTAAATTTATACATAGAAAACCTGGTTAAGGGAAAAACTACAATGGGAACCTACCCACAATGAGATAAAACCCTGTTAGGAGTAAATGAAATATTACAATGAGGGATGTGCATGCATTCAAGTACACTGCCTAGAGCTCACTGCTCAAATTACAAAAAGGGATACAACCTGAAAGGCGTACTGCCTTACAAAATGAGTACAAAAGATACAAGAAGGTTTGAACTATTGAATAGCATCAACAAATGCTTGAGTATAGTTTCAATTAAGCACAAAACACATAATCTTACTCTGCTCTACTATACTACTCTGTTCTAATATTCTGCTATATTCTAGAGCACAAATCCTTCACTTGTGCACATGAAACTACACGCAATTTCTCACAACCACCAATACCAAAAATAACAATATCAATCGCTCTTATATATTTGCAACATGGAATTAGATCTTTTGCATGTCGACCCAAAAATATATAACACGCAAATGAAACGTGTATACCAAGTCAGCTCAATCCGAACTCAAATGCATAAGCAAACCAGAATAAATTATCTACACACTTTCCAAATGTCAGCTTAACATCCTCGAACACACAAATAATCATCTTAAATACTTTGCATGATCCACACATTACTGTTGATGAACACTGTTCTAACCAAACACCTGTATATCAGACCTTCCAACTCACTCAAGAATCATCACCAAAGGCCACAAACCTAGAACAAACAATGCTTCTCCGAGATTTGCAACACCAAATATTCAACACAACTGAACTGCCAACCAAATTACTGTACATTACCGGATGACCTATTCTATCTCACCGGACCTCAATCTCTCTTTTAGTATGAATGAATCATGAACTACGGATTGAATATCTAACTCTAGTTACCATCAATGACAACATCTGAACAACAATGCAGTGTCTCTTGCCAACAGATAATGTGAGCAATTAATTCTTTGATATATGGAAACCTTGTATGGTAAAGATTATGTCTAACTACCTTCATGTGTCTTAGTGGATGCAAGAGATTGTATCACTTTCAAAGAGAGAGGGAGAGTATCATTAGGGAGAGGAGTGCAGACATGGGAAGAGGTCAAAGTTGCTATCATTTCCAAGATCATTGAAATAAGTAACCTTTTAAGGTTTTATTGGTTATCTAGATTTGTTAGTAACCCAAGTACTATGTTTCACAACACAAGGAGACCAAGAGCGTACACCTTGTAACAACCCCTGCAGCACAAGTGAGTTTGGACCCATGACCTAAGCTTTGACACCACTTGGTTGTCATTGCACCAAATTATTGACTTGTTAATGCCTGATACAACCGCAAGATTTAATGAATCCACGAGAGGTGCTTAAGCCATGTCACAAAATTGAGCACTGTATTTCATAACACAAGGAGACCAAGGGCATTCACCTTGCAAAATCATCAAAGCATAAGAAATCAGTCCAATAGATTATTGTTTAGAGAAGCTTATAATTATCGATTCATTAAGAGAATTCTTGGGCATATCAAAGTAAACCTTTCATCTTGAAAACAATCTAATTTAGTAACCATAATATGAATATTAGAGACGCATCCTATTTTACTAAGCATGTTATAAGTTGTAATAGATTTTTAGATTTCCAATTTCTTGTGGCAATCAAACTATACCTTTCTTTTAGCCTAAAATTAGAGTTTACCATTCTTATACTTTTATACTTACTATTCTTTAATGGCCCAAAATGGTATTCTACATTCTTGATTGTCATGAATCTAAGACCCATAGGGTCAATCTATAATTTGGGGCTCAACGATATACTTTGATTTGTATAATCAAATCATTACATTAAAAACTAGGAGATCAAAAGATCGAGACCATTTATAATTATTAAGTCATAATCGGCCATCAAGGAAATGAATATAATGAGTGACTCATACATCCAATGATATTCACTAGGATACAAGAAGAATAAGTTATTTTGGGAAAGCTCCTTAATGTGATAGAACACGTGCATGTATGCATGTACGTGTGAGGGTTGCACATACATGTACACATGCAATATGTTGCGAAACATTGCTCATTTACACAATTAATTCTCAAAATGATTAATATGACTCTTGAAGAGAGTAGAAATCTCTAGAACAATCCTTACATATCCTGAATCATTTTGTTAAATTCTATCTTGAATAATGAAACACTAATCAGTTATAAGGGTGAAAATCGATATTAATTTTGTAACCTCCAATGTATAATCAATGTATTCAGTGATAGCTTGAAAGCTAAGAGAGATACATAATAGTAGATAGTTAGTTAAGAAGCATGCATGCAAAGATAACTAATCTTGTGGATCCAACTTGAATTTTACTCACTCGAATAGAGATAAGACGTTTAACCTCTATTATCCTACGGCCCTCATATCTATTTCAACTTGAACTGTGGTTCTTTGTAATTCTCCATTAATGTTGAATCTATGTTGAAGCTGAGGACGACACATGTATAGTCAAATATACTTAATGTTGAGCCTATGGGGTCAATCTTTAAATAGAAGTAACAGAGCAACCTCTATTTGTTTTATTTAACCAATGCTTTGTTATTAAGGGATGATAGACCAAAACCTAAGAACTCAGTCAATCAACAAGTCTTGAATGTGTTGGAGTCTAATCTCACCTACCTTCCACTCACATGCTCTATATGGACAAGTTATCTATAGAATTAATGGCAGGATTTGAATTGATTTTCATCATCTATTCCAACCTAACCACCATACCATCTAAAGTCTTCACATAGTTTATGGGTAACAAGAAATATAATTTTATATAATCTTTTTAGGAGGTTCTAGATGTTTCTTAGTACATTCTCTTATGCATGTATGTAGAATTCTAGATTGTTTTGAAGACCTCCATAAAAAAAGGCAATTATGATTAGTTGGATGATGAATGAAAAATATAGATTGATGAATAAAAATATGTTTCTTTTATTTTTGTCTTCCATGTTTTCTCCCTTGTTTCTAACAGAATCTTGTTAAGAAGAAGGAATCAATTCATTTAAGATTAACAAGGAAATCATGGGAATGTAATTGTTACCAATTTCTATACACTGCTCGAATTGGCAGACTTGGAGTAGTTATTTTTATTAATGGTGAAAGGTACATATATTCAATGTTGATTAATCATATTTGAAATGAAGGATTTCAATAAGTTTCATGTTTATTATGCAAAATCATAACAAAAAATTATCAGAAAAATGCATAGCATTGTAGTTATTTTTCATTTCATTATGAAGTATACAAAGATTGCAAAAGTATTGTTGTTTCATATTTTGTATTAAAAGAGTAATCAATAAGTCCCACACAAGCTATGGGAGTAGTTGAACCAACATATAACATATGAATTGAACTATATAGTTAAATAAAAGAAGCAAATAATAGATAAGGAAACATAGCCATCATTGCCTGATGTCAGTCTTCAAGTTGTATTCAAAGTTGTCACCTTCTCTTGCTCCTAGTCTTCAAACAAACCTGCAAATGATCAGAGAAAAGGGTTAGAGCTCTGGCTATGAGACCTTATATGTTCTACTAACAGAATATAATGCATCACATATACCATATTGATCAAACATATATAAGATGCATGCTAGAGGAGTTGAAAAATATCTATCATTGAGGCATCTCATCATGAGACAAAAATATGCACCTATTTTGCTAACATTTTTTGTCCATTGTGCAAGTACATAGTGCATTACTGATTTATAATATTCAGCATTCAAGCATGTGGTGTAAAATGAGGCTCCCGCAAGGGTTGAGCCTAGCATGCTAATATGTCAATATGACTTCCTTGAATAGGGACACATCATTCACAACAATGAACTTTTAAGTGTTGGCAACAATGTAGCAAACTAAGAGCATGGGTGAATTAGTTTGCACAAAAACTCACTGCAACTTAAACCATAAAATAGATCTAATAATTAACAGTTAAAGCATGAAACAACTCCACATCAATAACACACATAACACCAATATTTTTAATGTGGAAAAATTGACTAAGGGAAAAACCACGGTGGGAACCAAGCCACAATGAGATAATACCCTGTTAGGAGTAAATGAAATATTACAATGGGGAATGCACATGAATTAAGGCACACTACCTAGTGCTCAGTGTTGAAATAAGAAAAGCAGAAAGGCTACAACTTTAAGGGAAGGTTCACTGCCTTACAAGAAGTCTCACTGATTTACAAAAGCATTCAAACAACAATCCAGATCACAGGAACTATGAAATAGAATCTCCATATGCCTGAGTATAGTTTTGGTTAAACACACAGTCTACTTTGCAACACACTTCTCTTCTCCTTCACACTTCCGAAAGATCAAATCACTTATTCACACACTTATTCGATCACACACTCGTAGATACAACGCAAACATACATCTTACATGATTATTACATTTATTTATATAAAACCTCAACCTATATTTCAAGGTTAGCTAAACCCTCAATACAAATTACAAAATAATAACCTCACATGCTACAACAATACATGCAAACAAAAATGATGTCAGCTAAGACATAGTCTGGACCCAAATCAATACCGCAAACATGCAATACCTCCAACAATTACACCTCGATCTTTTGCAACACGCTACAACAACCAAGAATGTCGCATAACATGAAGGACATCACCGGACAAAGAAAATCTTCAGTAACATGCACAGAAATCATTGCAGACTGCCAATATACATAGAACACAATCTAGAGACATTCACAAGCAACTTGAATTGCACCACAACAACTCAGATTATAAGAATCATCATCATCTCTCTACCAAAGCTCAAGAGCACCATCATAACTATCTATCAACCTGAATGGTTTGCATGTGGATCTCCAAATCATGAACCAATCGAACTGAGGATACACATCAATGTCTAGAATACATCCCACACTCTGGAACAAAAGATATAGAGATTCCAAAGCAATATGGAGCATAAACCAGAATAACGAATAACACAAACAACTCAATAACATCCTCAATATCGGATCACAAAACTCAATCAAAACATCATGCAAACCTCTACAAATGGGAATGAATCATCTACAAACAATATACCAGAAACCCTTTAATCTCCATCACCTCATCCGTAACACACAGGCTAAACAAACTCATCCAACCAAACTACCAAAACTAGAATACATAGAAGAATATGTTGACATCAATGACAACACATCAATAAATATTCAAAAATATCCCCCTACGGCATTGATGGAAACATATGAGTGTGCAAAATGATCAATACAAAGAAAGAAATCAACCCATAACAATCTCCCTCAAAATTATAAGGATCGGCTCCCCAAACAGTTCAAAATACTTCAACGTTTTTCACATGCTTCTCTCCCCCTTTGACATCAATAACAAAGGCTCGGGAATAAGGATTCCCTCCCCTTTGAATTAGCTTCACAAATATGATCTTCTAAACTGAACACCAACACTGGCTACTCCCCTAACTTCTCTCTAAGATACTCAAAAGTATCTTTAGGAAAAGGCTTTGTAAAGATATCTGCAATCTATTCCTTTGTAGATACATACTCCAATGTCAATTCTTTCTCATTCACCTTCTCTCTCAAGAAATGAAACTTGATTGATATATGCTTTGTTTTGGAATGCAACACTAAATTCTTTGAAATATTGATAGCACTTGAATTATTACAGTATATAGCAATATGCTCATCATAAACAACTCCTATATCCTTCAATATATGCTTCATCAAAATTACCTGAGTACAATTGCTAGGAGCTACAATATATTCAGCCTCTGCAGTAGGTAAGGAAATAGAATTTTGCTTCTTACTTGCCCAAGAGACCAACTTCTTACCCAAAAATAATGCACCACCAGTAGTACTCTTCTGGTCATCACCATCACCTGTCCAATCAGCATCTGTGAAAGCACTCAAAGTAAAGTCATCATTCTTAGAATACCACAAAATAAAATCAATTGGCCCTTTCAAATATATGAATATCCCTTTTATAGAAGTAGCATGAGATTCCTTAAGATCAACTTGAAATATAGCAACATGACACACAACATTCATTATATCACGTCTAGTCTGAGTCAAATACAACAAACCACCAATCATAAATCTATATCTAGTTTGATTACCTTTCTGAGAATCATCATCTTTTGTCAACTTCCATCCAGACACCATAGGTGCTGCACCAACAGGTTTAGAGTCCTCAAAACCAAATTTCTTCAACAATTCCTTCACATACTTAGACTGAGAAATGAAAATACCTTTATCCAACTGAGCAATTTGCAATCCTAGAAAGAATTTCATTTCACCAATCATAGACATCTCAAATTAATTATGTATCTCATCAAAAAATTTCTTAAATAGGGAATCATTTTCTCCAAAGATAATGTCATCAACAAAATCTTCAACAATCAAGATGTTATTCTAATCAATCTTGAAATAAAATTTTACTATCCGCAGTACCTTTATTGAATCCAAGCTTCATCAAATACTTATCCAATATGGCATACTAGGCTCTAGGGTCTTTCTTCAATCCAAACAATGCTTTCTTCAACTGGCAAACCATGTCCTTTTCATCTATCAACTGAAATCCATCTGGTTGCTCAATGCAGACTTCTTCTTCTAACTCACCATTAAGAAAGGGTGATTTGGCATCCATCTAATAAACCTTTAAATATTTATGAGCAACATAGGCAAGAAATAATCTAACAGCTTCAATTTCTAGCTACTAGAGAAAAGGTCTCCTCATAATCAATTCCTTCCATCTATGAATATCCTTTACACACAAGTCTAGCTTTATTCCAAATAACTTCACCCTGTTCATTCAACTTATTCCAAAATACCTATTTAGTTCCAATTACATTTTTATCCTTAGGTATAGGAACAAGAGTCCATGTATTATTTTTCTCAATCTGATTCAATTATTCTTCCATAGCTTTAATCCAATTTTCATCTTTGCATGCTTCATCAACATTCTTAGGCTCAATCTTAGAAATCAAACAAATTTCTTCAGCAAGTCTTCTTTAGTCATCACACCCTTATTCTTGTCACCAATAATCTGATTTTCTGAATGATTCAACCTCACATACTTGGGAGTTTTAGGATTTTCTTGAATTTCAGGCTCTTGAATTCTTTCTTCTACATTAGCATCAACACCTTCATTCTCAGACTTTTACAGAGCAATCTAAACTTGACTTTGGATCTTCACTTTCTTTCCTTTATATGAACTAACATCCTCATCATCAAAATCATATCTGCAAGATTTAATTTGTCTCACCTTACCTTCATCAACCTTCACATTAGTTTCAACCATCTTTCTTAATCTTGTATTATAACATCAGTAGGCCTTACTTTTAGTAGAATAACCAAGAAAGATTCCTTCATAACATCTAGCATCAAACTTTCCAAGATCTTCATCTCTTTTGATATAGCATTTACTATCTAAAATTATGAAATATCTAACAGTAGGAGCATGACCAAACCATAACTCATAAGGAGTCTTACCAGTATCACCTTTGACATTTACCCAACTAAGAGTGTATACAACAGTACTCACAAATTCTCTCCAAAACACATGTAGAATATTTCCTTCAATCATCATGGTTCTAGCAACTTCTTGAACTATTCTATTCTTCCTCTCTACAACACCATTTTGTTGTGGTGTCCTAGAAGCATATAAATGTCTCTTAACTCCATGCTCTTCACAATATGCATTAAACTCACTGGAAGTGAATTCTCCACCTCTGTCAAATCTTAGATTCTTCAACTTCAACTCAGTCTCAGTTTCAACTTTAGATTTTAAAATCTTGAACTTCACCAATGCTTCAGACTTCTCCCTTAAGAAGGTAACCCACATCATTCTTAAATAATCATCAATCAGCAACATGAAATACTTGTCACCTTGCAAGCTTCTCACTATAGAAGGACCACACAGATTAGTATGCACAAGATCCAACAATCCATTAAAATTATATTGTTTTCTCTTATAAGTAACTCTTGTCTACTTCCCTAATTAACATTCCTTACATATCGGATTAGAAGGCTTTATTAACTTTGGTAGATCTCTCACTACTTGAGTAGAAATTATCTGAACCATGCAATAAAAATTTACATGACACATCCTTTTATGCCATAAACAACTTTCATGAATCTGAGCAATCAAACAAGTTTTACAGCCAACATTCAAGTGAAAGATATTACCTTTAGTCTCTGTCCCTAATGCAATCTCAATTACGGAGCTACTCAAGATCTCACATTTGCCATTTTTGAATTGTAATTTATATCCCTTATCAACCATCTAACCAACACCCAAAAGATTATGCTTTAAACCTTCAACATAAAATACATCATTAGTATTGTGCTTACCATCAAGAGAAATAAAACCTCTACCACAGATTACACAAGCTTTGTTATCACCAGATCTTACTATCCCACCATCATACTTTTCTAAATTTATAAATTTACTCTTATCACCTGTCATATGATGAGAGAAACCACTATAAATTACCCATTCATCTTTCTCCTTAACTTTAGCGGCTAAATATTTCTCCTCATTAATGTAGCTTGTAGGATCTGTAGTTACGGGATCATCTTCTTTAATAGCAATGAAAACAAACTCATCTCCTGAATTTTCCTTATCTGACTCATCATTTGTCACACCTTAATCAGCAACATAATAACACTTTTTTTGATACTTAGTCTTATATGGCTTAAATGGCTTCTTGGGATTTCTATCTCTTTCCAGACACCTTGATGCAAAATGTCTTATATTATTGCATGAAAACCATTTAAGAAATAACTTTCCTTCATACTTATTGGCACCTTTAGGCAATCTTCTGGTAATAAATGCTTCAATCTCCTCAAGCTCTCTTTCTTCATCTTCCATCTCTTTCATCTCTTTCTCATATCTAGATACTCTTATAGAAATTTCTCCGAGATCATATCTCTGCTTCCTGGAAATAGTAGCTTTGAATGCAGATTCAGTCTTAGGAAGAAAGTCTCCAAACTCACTCAACTCAAAAGCAACAAGCTTACCAATCAGCATGTCTCTTGTCACATTTTTCATAGTCTAGATCTCATCAATAGCAACATCTTTATGTTTGTAAGTAGGAGGAAAGGATCTCAACACTTTAGTAACAATATCAAATTCTTCTAATACTCCACTGGCACATCTAATTTCACACACGAGCTCATTCACTTTCTACATAAAAGAAGTAGTGTTCTCATCTTCACCCATCTTTAGGTTGTCATATTTACCCTTCAATCTCTGCAACTTAGCAATCTTCACATGGCTATCACCTTCATGCAAGGTCTCCAACTTTATCCACATCTCATGAGCAGTCTCTAAGTCCATCACATTAGTCATCTCAAAATCTGACAAGGAACTTAGCAAAGCTTCCTTAGCTCTAATATTGTATTCTACTTCCTTTATCTCATCTGGAGTAGTAGGACCATTATATACATTCTTAGTAATCTTCTAGTACACTTCTCCAATACATCTCAAATGATATTACATCCGGCTTTTCCAAAGAGTGTAGTTCATTCCATCAAATCTCAGACTATCCTTCTTGAAATCAAAGATTACCATCCTGGATCTCCTCAAGCGTTCAAGCTTCTTTTGGAGGATCTAGCTCTAATACCAATTGTTTGTGCAACAATGTAGCAAACTAAGAGGGGGGGTGAATTAGTTTGCACAACAACTCACTGCAACTTAAACCACAAAATAGATCTGATAATTAATAATTAAAGGAAGAAACAACTCCACATAAATAACATACATAACACCAAGTTTTTTGACATGGAAAACACGGTTAAGGAAAAACCCATGGTGGGAACCTATCCACAATGAGATAATACTCTATTAGGAGTAAATGAAATATTATAATGGGGAATGCACATGCATTCAAGCACACTGCCTAGAGCTCATTGCTCAAATAGGAAACTCATAAAGGCTAAAACATTAAGGGAAGGCTCACTTCCTTACAGGAAGTCTCATTGACTTACAAAATCATTTGGACAAAAATTTGGATCACATGAACTATGAAAAATAGCATCTCCATATGCTTGAGTATAGTTCCAGTTAAGCACGCAACCTTCTCTGCAACACACTTCTCTTCTCCTTCACACTTCTGAAAGATCAAATCACTTGTTCGCACACTTACTCGATCAAACACTCGCAGATACAATACAAACATTAATCTTACATGATTATTATATTTATTTATACAAACCCTCAACCTATATTTCAAGGTTGGCTAAACCCTCAATATAAATTACAAAATAATAACCTCACATGCTACAACAATACATACGGACCAAAGCGATGTCGGCTAAGACATAGTCTAGACCCAAACCAATACCGCAAACACGCAACACCTCTAACAATTATGCCTCGATCTTTCACATGCTACAACTACCAATAATGTTGCATAACATGAAGAACATCACTGGACAAAAAAAATCTTCAATAACATGCACAGTAATCAATGCAAACCACCAATATTCATAGAACACAATCTAGATACATTCAGAAGCAATGTGAATTGTACTACAACAACTGCAACAACTTAGATTTCAAGAATCATCATCTTCTCTCTACCAGAATTTAAGAACACAATCATAACTAACTCTCAACCTAAATAATTTTCTTTTGGATTTCCAAATCATGAACCAATCGAACTAAGGACACACATCGACATCCAAAATACGTCCCACACATTCGAAACAAAAGATATAACAATTTCATAGCAATATGGAGCATAAACCAAAATACCGAATAACACGAACAAGTCAATAACATCCTCAATATCGGATCACAAAACTTGATCAAAACATCATGCAAACCTCTACAAATAGGAATAAACCATCTACAAACAATATACCAAAAACCCTTTAATCCGTATCACCTCATCTATAACACACGCGGTAAACCAACTCATCCAACCAAACTGCAACACTAGGATACACAGAAGAATATGTTGACATCAATGATAACACATCAACAAATATCCAACAATCTCCCAATAGTATTGATGGCAACATATGAGTGTGAAAAATAATCAATGCAAAGAAAGAAATCAACCCATGACAATCTCCCTCAAAATCATAAGGATCGACTCCCCAAACAACTCAAAATACTTTAGGGCTTTTCACATGCTTCTCTCCCCCTTTGACATCAATGACAAAGGCTCGGCAATAGATATTCCCTCCCCTTTTAATTAGCTTCACAAATATGATCATCTGAGTTGAACACCAACATTAACTGCTCCCCCTGAGTAGCAACCTCACTCATCAATCCAAAGCACAAAATATCTCTGTGAAGTTCACTAGACTTGGTCACGCCCACAAAAGGATATGAAAATCACAGTAAAATCTTCCCTGGGAATTGGGCATTCCAACAAGTGACCAATATCTCTCTCTGTAGATGTTCATTTACTTGTCAAACCAGGGGATGTATACTTTAAATGGCGCAGCAAAACATATGCACTAGGAACTCATTTTGGTCAAATCTTAGCATAAATACATACTGGAAAGAAATTCTACCTACGCTACAGAAAGGTAATGCAAAGCTCTTTAACTCAACTATGATTTGATTAAAACAGAAATCATGATAACTACAACTGAAACACAAACTATGAACTGGCCTTATGCTGCAGGAACAGGCACAATGATGGATTCCTTGTGCTGTAGGAGCAATGTAAAGCTGAGTTGGTATAAAAACTTTAAAGATGAAAGCAAACTGAAGCTTAACAGGAAAGAACAACTAACTAGCTAGCTACAGATACCTACTAAGTGGGCCCCCTTAGCAAGCATCTCCTGATTACGCAGATGCTAAACTCAAAACTTCATTGAACTTTATTCATAAAAATAGAATGATATACATTGTTTTGTTGATATGGAAACTAACAACAAACTCTGTCTCTCGTTAAACAAATTCTATCTTTTATTATCATATTGATTCTTACATGATATCTACTGCTCTGATTCTATCTTATTCTAACTCTCCTCTCCTTTTCACACAGGAGGAGAACTTTATTTAAAAACAGGAGAGTAACTAACTAACTAACTCCATCAAGGAAAGACGTGGAAGTAAAATATATCCTTGAATCAAGGAACAAACTCCATAAATAAATTTATGCATTCAACCTGATCCAGAGAGAATCTAGCGCTCCACTCTTTCCAGATTAACTGCCATTAAAATTCTTTCTCATGGTTTTGGTCAAAGAGTCCTTGTCGGAGCTCCCTCGAAGTCGTGCAGGAAATGGACTTTACTGCAAGGCCGAGATCGGCTACGCTTGACTCGATCGTTCTTCAACAACCTGCGAAACAAAAGGTAACAGGCAACAGAAAAAGGTGTATGGCACATACATGATATCTATTCATTAATCACACATTTAAATGTACTTCATCATTCAAAAATTGTATACGATATACCAGTCATTTTAGGGAGTCAACGGGGCAATAAATGCAATCAAGTCAACATAATGAGCTGCAGGAATATAAAAGTATCTTGGTACAGGATATCCCAAAAAGGTTTCAACAAAGTCTGAACATCCATGAAATAACAAAAGTAAAGGCATTTAAAAGTTTATCATAACATCCAAATTATGAGCATATTTTAAGCTCATCACTGCCCCCTACTTAGTCCAATGCTGGTCCTCCAGTATTAACTTTTCTGGTGGTTTCTCTGAAGTCGGTGGTTGCTACATGACTTTGAAACGGATTTTTAAACTTGTAATAAAATCCTCTGAAATTCCGGCATTTTTCATACCTTTGGTCTTCTAATTCACTGTTAAGATTTGTAGCCTGGTGAGGATAAAGTGGCCACATTAGCACAGGGGGTTTGAATGTTAGCGGCAACCACAGTTCAAATCTTGTTTTAAGTTCCAATTGAATATATCTGCTGGTTCGTTTGAGAGCTGCTGTGAAATTTAGGTGACCATGTGGTTCTGATTTTCTTAACCCAACAGTTAATCTCTCCCATCTTTTCTCACTTCTAGTGAATGCTAATTTCCAAAATGAATATTGTTGTGCCTGGAATTCATCATATACTTGTTTTCTGATATCAAATATTTTCTCTCTTGCTGAAACATTATTAATACCATATGTCAGATCAAACCAATATTTCAACATTGCATGGGGGTTTGAACTTTGAGAACGTAATGGAACAAGCTCTGTTTTCTCAGCTTCCTCATATGTTTCCCACTGCCTGCCATAATTCGCCTCATTTGCTGCCCATGACATAAATGCTCTCAAATGAATATCACCAATATATGGAAGAGGATTCCATTCTGTTTCAAATGGTATTAAAAAGCCATGCAAATAGAATTCACACAAAGAATTCCTTAACCAGTTAGGGGCTGCCTGGTATGCTTCATAGAATTCCTTGGCAGTATGAATTATAGGATCTTGGTTTCTGGAAATTTTCATCAATTG
The DNA here is from genome assembly GCF_030272615.1 of Cryptomeria japonica. NCBI lineage: Eukaryota > Viridiplantae > Streptophyta > Pinopsida > Cupressales > Cupressaceae > Cryptomeria > Cryptomeria japonica. The sequence continues at coordinate 175,080,937 of NC_081415.1, forward strand.
GAACCATAAAAACTGTTCTTTAAGGCACAGAGCATAAACTATGGGTGGTGGTCTACATTCCATAATCTGACTAGTTACTTTTAACATTTCATCCATTTTTGCTTTCAACTCAGCAATTTCCTATTTCTGACTTTCAATTTTCTTTTTCAATTTCCTCTTTTCTATTCCCCATAGACTTTGTTGCATGTCAGTCTGGGCTATGTATCGAAAAGTCAGGGTTTGCAATGTAACTGTTTCCCAATTAGCTTTAACATATTCCCGAAACTCAATTAAAAATGTTCTCTTGTACACAACAATGGCTTTACAAATTGCAGGGTGGAATACAACTTCACTAGGCACATTCAATTGTTCAGTCTATTCTTGCTCTTGTTGCAAGATAAATTCTTCTTGTTGTTGCGGTGGAGAAATCTGTGCTTCTTCCAAAAATTGCATAGCAGCAGTAGCCAAATCATCAAGATTTGGTAACCATTGCTCATTATGTCTTATTTCTTTTGTCTCAACTTGTTCCTCTTCAGGAACGAATGAACTCTGGGCAGCATTCTTGGACACATTCTAAGAAACATTAAATTCGGACTCAACAAATCTTTTTGAAATTATAATCACCTCTGGTTGCAGTGAAGTAGGGGAGGTCTTAGATTGTTTCCTTGTGGAAACCCTTATTGGCACTGATGCGGCTGCAGGAGGTGTTCCGGTAGCTTTCCTCTTCCTTGTTTGTTCAGAGGGTTTTTCCCTACCAGAGGATGATGGTGAACTAGTAATAGCAACAGGTGTTACTGTAGGAAAAACAACTGCAGGGGAAGGTGCTGCAGGAGAAGGGCATTGCCTTTTCTGAGAACAAGGGTCAGATTTTGGGGACCCTTCTGCCTTTATTTTTCCCTTCTCTCTCCTAGCGGCAGACCTAGTTTGTACCCTAGCAGAGGATTCAGGTGCGAAAGCTGCAGGACCAGGTGCTACAGGAGTAGGTGACCCTTGCCCTGTTTTACTGGTAGATGCAATTTCTTTCTTCTTTTTCTGAAGCCTTGGGGTAAGTACCCTAGGGGGTTGTGGGATTTGCAAACTCTTTTGGGCAACAAATTGTTGCCAAGAGAGAGGTGAGACATCCCTCAAAGAGTGCTCAATCAGTAATTTAATAAGGTCATGATGAGCGACAGAATTATCTTTCCCCTGTTGAGTTTCGTGGGCACTTTGTTCTAAAAATTTTAACAAGAAATTCAAAACATTTATAACTAACCCATGCCTCATATGGCTCAATAATTTAAAATAATGAGAATGCAGATAGGAAAAACGGCCTTCACAGGTCAAATACCTGATTATGTAAGTAGCATACTCTGAATAAGGAGGAGGCAATGATACGTGCTTACATCCCTGCTTGGAAACTTCTAGAGGTCCATCAGTAGGCATTGAAAACTCAGCCCTTACAGCTGCAGTGTCTGAAAAAAAGTTTTCTCCAACGGCTGGAAGCCCAGTTACTTCAGCAATTCTGTTTTCGGTTGCAACAACCGTTAGACCCCATACGATGGCTTTCCCTTTAGAAAGGGTTCTCAAAAATTCTCTAGCAGCCTCTTCATCAAAATCATTTAAGCTCAAGAAATAATTTAACCACCCACAGAGGCTGAATGCATGGACTGTTTGCGGATTTTGCAATAACATTTCATGAGCTACAGGCTCATGTCGCACCAACTAACTACCCATGTTTGTAGTTTTCCTTTAGCTGAACTCAATTCCTTGCTGAAGATTCAAATTCTCTGTTTCCCTTTCTGCTCTGGTTTTTCTTCTTTCATGCCGTCACATTTCTTTCTTTTTCCAAAAATGAACTTTTTGAACAAGCAGTCTTAATTGTAATTATGCAATAAAGAAGGACATGTGATCATATTTGGAAAGTACCAGAAAAGTATTAAAGAAAGATTATTTTGCAGTTATGGCAGCGGTGAAAAGACAGATTTTAAAAGATGGATTACCCTGCCCCCTTCTTAAAGTATGACATGTGTCCTCATATGTCGTAAAGAATAGGTACAGAGTCAGGTAATAATGATCGGTACATGCATAGCAGTAAATGAATAGGATGAAACAAATCAAATATGCAATAAGAAAAGATATGGCATACCTTTGATAATTGCATGTACGTGTGAACAAAGATGACGGCATCTACATGAATTGACAAGTGGGAAAGATATCTTAATTAAGGTTGATGTGGATGGATGACGTGGATGGGTGAGATGGGCGGATGAAATGAATGGATGGAATGGATGGATGGAAGATAAAGAAGTGAAATGGGGGCGATAAATGAGAATGGAGAAAAAGGGGTTTCCTTTTAAAAAAAAAAGAAAACCTTTATTATGAGCATGCTTTTTTTTTTTAAATTAAGGTAATGCTGCAGGAGAAAGGCTAAAGCCTTCGGCTGCAGGAAGAGTAGCGGGAGGAACCTGAACGAACTACTGCATGAATTCTTCCTTAGAGACTGGTTTGTGGTACAACCAGAGTCGGTGCCCATTCACTAGCAATTTGAAGCGAACTGGGTCTATTGTTATTAGCTGCACAGCTCCATTGTCAAACACATTTTCAACTTCATAGGGGCCAAGCCAGCATGTTGTGAGCTTACCTTGGTTTTCTTGATATCTGGAATCATATAACAGAGCCCAATCTCCAGCAGAAAATTTCCTGATTTTGATGTGTTGATCATGCCATTTCTTCCTTTGCTGTTGGATTATTTCTGTATGCTGCAGAGCGGCTTTTCTCATTTCATCCAAAGAATTTAGCTGTAGGAGATGGTCCTTCTGTGCTTCAGATATGTCTATATTGAGTTGAAGAGCTATCCTCAAAGTTTTGTGTTCAAATTCTATGGGTAACATGGCTGTTTTCCCATAAAGCAGCTCAAAAGGTGTAAACCCAGTTGTTGTTTTCCATGTAGTTCTGTAAGCCCAAACTGCTTCAGGAAGTCTATTGCTCCAATCTTTTCTATTGATTTGCACTGTCTTTGTGAGAATCACCTCAATTTCTCTATTTGTTAGCTCTACCTGACTACTGGCTTGAGGGTGATAAGGGCTGGACTTCCTATGTTTGATTTTATAGTCATTCATTAGTGCAATGATCAGATTCGATGTAAACTGAGCTCCTTGATCAGTTACAAGCTCTCTGGGAACTCCAAATCTTGTGAAAATTTGTTCATACAAAAACTCAGCAACTTTGTTATCTCGGGCATGAGTCATAGTTGTTATCTCGACCCATTTTGTTACATAGTCCGTGCAAACTAGAATGTATGACTTTCCATTTGATGGTGGATCAATTGGCCCTACAAAATCCATCCCCCATTTATCAAAAGGGGTGACTATTATCTGTGGATATAGTGGCATTTCATCGGACTTAGTTGGTCTTCCCATACGCTGGCATCTGTCATATTTTCTTGTATAGGCCACAGCATCCTTATGTAATGTTGGTTAGTAGTACCCTATTGTAAGAACTTTCATTGATGTTATTTTTGATGCAAAATGTCCTCCACATGGTTCGTCATGGCAAGCATGCAATATGTCATAAGTTTCATCTTCTCTTACACATCTTCGCATTACTTGATCAAGTCCAGTATAAAACAAACTATTTGCAATCCAGCAAAAATTAAAACTTTTCTCTATTAACAATTTCTTTTCTTTTGGAGAAAAGTGGTCTGGTATTCTATTTGCTGCTAGATAATTGGTAATGTCTGCATACCAGGGTATATGTGCAGTGATGGAAAACAAGTGTTCATCTGGGAACCTATCATCAATGATCTCATGTTCAACAGGTGCAGCTGATTGAAGTCTTGATAAAAAGTCAGCTACAACATTAACTCTCCCTGGTTTGTCAATTATGGAAATGTCAAATTCTTGTAACAATAGGAGCCAACGTGCCAACCTACCAGAGATGGTAGGTTTGTTCATCAGATACTTGATTGTTGCATGGTCAGTATGGACGAATATCTGATAACCTATGACATAATGCCTAAATTTATTCAAAGCATACACTACTGCAAGCAACTCCTTTTCTATGACAGTATAGTTGAGCTCAGGACCTTGAAGGTTCTTGCTGATAAAGTAAATAGCATGTTCAAATGAATTTTCTTTTTGATTCAGAACTGCTCCTATGCTAAAGTCAGAGGCATCAACATGTATGTGAAAAGGAAAATTCCATTTTGGACCTTGAAGAACAGGGGCTTTAGTAAGCAAGTCCTTTAGTTGTAGGAAGGATTTTTCACAGGCCTTTGTCCACTCAAATTGGGAATCCTTTGTTAACAAAGCATAAAGTGGACTAGCAATTTTACTGAAGTCTTTTATAAACCTTCTATAATACCCTGCATGACCAAGAAAACTTCTGACATCTTTCTGTTTTGCAGGAGTTTGTAAATTCTGAATTACTTCAATTTTAGCAGAGTCGACCTAAATTCCATTCTTTGAAACATGATGACCTAAAACAATACCTTCTTCCATCATTAGAAAACACTTCTCACTGTTTAGAGACAAATTTTGCTCTCTACACATTTTCAATACTTTTTCTAAATTTACCATTGCTTCTTCAAATGTGACTCCATAGGCAGTGAAATCATCCATGTAAATCTCCATACATTCATGAGATATATCAGCAAAGATACTAATTACTGCTCTCTGAAATGTTGCTAGCGCATTGCATAGGCCAAAAGGCAAGACTAAATAAGAAAATGTTCCCCATGGACAGGTAAAAGTGGTCTTATCTTGATCTTTAGGGGCAATTTTTATCTGATTGTACCCACTGTAACCATCCAAAAAGGAAAAATATCTTTTGCCAGACAGTGAGTCTAATACTTGATCTACAAAAGGTAGTGGAAAGTGATCTTTTTTAGTGGCACTGTTCAATTCTCTGTAATCTACACATACTCTCTATTTTTCACCTTTCTTGGGGATAATGACTAATGGAGAAACCCATTGACTGTCAGAGATTTGATAAATAAAACCAGCATCAAGCAAGTTTTGAAGCTCACTTTTAACTATTTCTCTAAGTGTTGGATTTACTCTTCTTTGAGGTTGTCTAATTGGTGAACAATCTTCTTTGATATATATCCTATGAATACAAACTCAAGGATCTATTCCTTGCATGTCCCCATATTCCCATGCAAAAGCTTTATGCTGTTCTTGTAGCATTTTTAATAGGTCAGCCTGTTGAGACTGTGACAGCTTGTTATTGATATTCAAACAATGACCTTAAGACAATTCTATCTGCTCCATGAGATTACTCATAGAGTCTACTGGTAATGTTTGTATCTCTTGTGGAAGCAAATTATGAAAAATTGCTGGAAGTTTAGATAGTGAATTTTCAGAATCTAGTTGCTACAGGAAACATTGTAAATGAGTACCATTTGGATCAGATGAACTACCCATATCAGAGTTGTACTATAGAATTTGAAATAGCAAGGCATCTTCACTTTGAAGTTGTGAGAATGGGTCATTTTTAATCATCATTAATTGAGCCAAAGAATTGGCTTCTTCAATTTCCTCCCCCACATCTGGCCAAACAGGTTGGGACAAATCTGACTGAGGTCTAACAGGCGGATACAGAGCCAATTTCTTTGTGGACTGCCTACAAGAAATGGTCATATCTCCAAAATGGCATCCTATAAAAGCATCAGCAGTTGCTAACCATGGTCTACCAAGAATAACTGGATATCCTCCTAAAGTTGTCTTAACTGATAATATTGTGAAATCAGCAGGATACTCCCAAAATTCAAGAATGACAATTACATCTTCTACTATCCCATCAGGTTTAACTGTGGAGCTGTCTGCAAGCTGCAGAACTGTGGGTGTAGATCTAATGTTTAAAATGTTCAGGGAGTCCATAGTATGCTTTGTCATGACATTAATGGCAGCACCTAAATCAATCAAAACATTTTTTACAACTTGACTATTTACATTTATCTGCACTACAGGACTTCTAGGGTCAATATACTTTAGAATAACTACATTTCTCAAAATTATATCAGCCAATTTTCCTAGTACATGAATTGTTTGAGGATCTTTTTTCTTTCGTCTAGGCTTCTTGAAATAGGCTTCTTTAATAGCTTTTCCAAAAATAGGAATATCTTTAATAGCTTGAAATAAAAGAATTTGAATCTGCACATTTTTGAGCTGATCCATAATGTCAAAAGTGTTTTCTTCCATGGGTTTATATGCAGTACTTTGCAACCTCTGAGAAAAAGGTGGGTTGTCTTGATTATGTAGAACAGGCTCTTTAGGAACTGTATCAGTTATGGGCATGTGCTTAGTAGGAACAACAAGTGCAGTAGATTCTTCATGGGGAGAGTCTGATATTTCAGTAATCAGAGGCAGTTTTGGAGCAAGTAAAGTAGTTCCAGATCTCAAATGGATGTCATAAATGTTTAAGGCATAAGCTTGATATTGGTTGGCTTCAACAAGATACGCAGGCTGCTGTTGTTGCTTATTATTGGGATTGGGCAATGGCTGGGCAGGCATAGGTGTTTGTTTTGGAGGTCTAGAATTTGTGGCAGTTACTATAGGAGGCGGCATAAGGGCTTGTGGTTGTGGCTGTGGAAGCTGCAAGAATCCAGAGGACTGGTTTTGCCATTGCTGAGGGCCTCGCCATTGGGAATTTTACTACCAATTTCCTGAAGGTGGGGTCCATTGCCCTTGTGGCTGCTACCATCCTCCCTTAGAGGATTGCCATTGCTAGTTCTAATAATTAGGCCAATTTGGTTGAGGTGGATTCCAGGGTGGTGGTGGTCCATATGCATGTTGCCATTGGTTATTATATCCAAAATAAGAATTACCAAAAGTTAAAGGGTCTTGAGGCATACCTTGTCTTTGGGCCCATGGTCTCCTTTGTGCAACAAAGAACACTTGATCATCATCTCTTTCTACTGGCTTGAAGTCAGTAGGTAGCTATTTGGCTTCCAAATTAGCCACCATCTTGCATCTGCAGTCACGCTTCTTTTGTCTACAGTATGGACAGAACTCAGCCAAAACTGCATTAGCCTCCTCGTGTTTCTTTCGAGCTTGCATAGTGTCCAGTTGCGTAGCCATATTATTAATGATGTCCTGCTTGAAGTCAGATAGCAAATTTGTTATCTCCATTAAGGAAACTCTAGTAGAAGAAGACTTCCCTATTGTAGCATGATGACCTTGACCTTTCTTAACTATTGCTCGAGAGTAGTTAAGACATATTTTCTTTATATCATCCCAAGGCAGCTCGGTTATATCACCTCCTCCTATCAGGTCCAGGGCATCTATAAAGGCATCACTGATTCCTCTTAGAAACAGTAATTTCTGAGAGTCCTCGTTGAGAGTATGGTTTGAGTTCCTCTTTAGTGAAAACAAGAATCTGGAAATATAATCTTCCAGATTTTCATCGTCCTTCTACTAAATTCAGAATGTGTCATCACTTTTGCTAGTGCTCTTACAATATTCCTTATACTTGTCAAGGAATGTCATCTGCATGACCTCCCAACTATCGACGACACCTCTTCCCAGACTCATGAACCATCTGAGAGCTCCTTCCTTCAATGTCGAAGGAAATAACTTCAGTTTATGAGCGTCTGTGTTGTAGTCATAACTGTGACAGAGGACATCAAATTTAAACAGAAAGGTTTCTGGGTCCTCTGTGACCAGGCCATAAAACTTTGGAAGCAAAGAAGAGGGAATGTTTTTAAGATTGTCAGTATCTCCCTGGGGGACAATGGGAAACTCAAATGCAGGAAGTGGATTATGAGGTGGATTATTTGCCATGTTTGGTTGCTGGAATAACAGAGCGAATGGATTTTCCTCAGGTTTGTTGTTAGACGGGTCAAATCGTAGTTCAATAAACATATTTTTAGGGAGGAACCTTCCCAGGGTGTCTCTTCTCCTTCTATGCATGCAATATGATGAATAGTGGCTTGATGGATCTAGAAAATTTTACTAACAAGCTAAACTAATACTAAAAATGACTTCTGATAAACTCCTAGCTAGACGCCATCCCTGGCAACGACGCCAAAAAATGGTCACGCCCACAAATGGATATGAAAATCACAGTAAAATCTTCCCTGGGAATTGGGCATTCCAACAGGTGACCAATATCTCTCTCTGTAGATGTTCATTTACTTGTCAAACCAGGGGACGTATACTTTAAATGGTGCAACAAAATATATGCACTAGGAACTCATTTTGGTCAAATCTTAGCAGAAATACATACTGGGAAGAAATTCTACCTACGCTACAGGAAGGTAATGCAAAGCTCTTTAACTCAACTATGATTTGATTAAAATAGAAATCATGATAACTACAACTGAAACACAAACTATGAACTGGCCTTATGCTGCAGGAACAGACACAGTGATGGATTCCTTGTGCTGTAGGAGCAATGTAAAGCTGAGTTTGTATAAAAACTTTAAGGATGAAAGCAAATTGAAGCTTAACAGGAAAGAACAACTAACTAGCTAGCTACAGATACCTACTAAGTTGGCCCCCTTAGCAAGCATCTCCTGATTACGCAGATGCTAAACTTAGAACTTCATTGAACTTTATTCATAAAAATAGAATGATATACATTGTTTTGTTGATATGGAAACTAACAACAAACTCTGTCTCTTGTTAAACAAATTCTGTCTTTCATTATCATATTGATTCTTACATGATATCTACTACTCTGATTCTATTTTATTCTAACTCTCCTCTCCTTTTCACACAGGAGGAGAACTTTATTTAAAAACAGGAGAGTAACTAACTAACTAACTCCATCAAGGAAAAACGTGGAAGTAAAATATACCCCCGAATCAAGGAACAAACTCCATAAATGAATTTATGCGTTCAACCCGATCTAGAGAGAATCTAGCGCTCCACTCTTTCCAGATTAATTGCCATTAAAATTCTTTCCCATGGTTTCGGTCATAAAGTCCTTGCTGGAGCTCCCTCGAAGTCGTGCAGAAAATGGACTTTACTGCAAGGCCGAGATTGGCTACGCTTGACTCGATCGTTCCTCAACAACCTTCGAAACAAAAGGTAACAAGAAATAGAAAAAGGCGTATGGCACATACACGATATCTATTCATTAATCACACATTTAAATGTACTTCATCATTCAAAAATTGTATACGATATACCAGTCATTTTAGGGAGTCAACGGGGCAATAAATGCAATCAAGTCAACACAATGAGCTATAGGAATATAAAAGTATCTTGCTACAGGATATCCCAAAAAGGTTTCAACAAAGTTTGAATATCTATGAAATAACAAAATTAAAGGCATTTAAAAGTTTATCATAACATCCAAATTATGAGCATATTTTAAGCTCATCAGGACTGATGCAATTCCATGCATCTTAATTCTCATCAGGAGAGGTAATCATCCCCAACTTCTCTCTAAGATACTCAAAAGTATCTTTAGGAAAAGGCTTCATAAAGATATCTGCAATTTGTTCCTTTGTAGATACATACTCCAATCTGGCTTCTTTCTCATTCACCTTCTCTCTCAAGAAATGAAACTTGATTGATCTATGCTTTTGTTTGGAATGCAACACTAAATTCTTTGAAATATTGATAGAACTTGAATTATCACAATATATATCAATAGGCTCATCATAAATAACTCATATAACCTTTAATATCTGCTTCATCTAAAATATCTAATTACAATTGCTAGCAATAGCAATGTATTTAGCCTCTGTAGTAGATAAAGAGATAGCATTCTGCTTCTTACTTGCCCAAGAGACCAACTTCTTACCCAAAAATAATACACCACCAATAGTAATCTTTTGGTCATCAACATCACCTGTCTAATCAGCATCTGTGAAATCAGTCAAAGTAAAGTCATCATTCTTAGAATACAACAAAACCAAATCAATTGTCCCTTTCAAATATCTGAATATCATTTTTATGGTAGTAACATGAGATTTCTTGGGATGAGCTTGAAATCTAGCAACATGACACATAGCATTCATTATATAAGGTCTATTCTAAGTCAAATACAACAAACCACCAATCATAGATCTATATCTAGTCTGATTAGCTTCCAAAGAATCATCATCTTTTGTCAACTTACATCTAGTCACCATAGGTGTACCAACAGGTTTAGAGTCCTCAAAACCAAATCTCTTCAACAATTCCTTCACATACTTAGACTGAGATATGAAAATACTTTTATCCAACTAATTAATTTTCAATCTCAGAAAGAATTCCATTTCACCAATCATAGACATCTCAAATTCATTCTACACATAGGCAATCATTTCCTCCAAAGGTAATGTCATCAACAAAATCTTCAATCAAGATGTTATTTTGATCAATCTTGAAATAAAAAATCATTATCCACAGTATCTTTATTGAATCCAAGCTTCATCAAATACTTATCTAATCTGGCATACCAGGCTCTAGGGGCTTGCTTCAATCCATACAATGCTTTCTTCAACAGGAAAACCATGTCATTTTCATCTGTCAGTTGAAATCCATCTAGTTTCTTAATGTAGACTTCTTCTTCCAACTCACCATTAAGAAAGTTTGATTCGACATCCATCTGATAAGCTTGGAAATCTTTGTGAGTATCATAGGCAATAAATAATCTAACAACTTCAATTGTAGCTACTAGAGTAAAGGTCTCCTTGTAATCAATTCCTTCCATCTATGAATATCCTTTACACACAAGTCTAGCTTTATTCCAAACAACTTCACCATGTTCGTTCAACTTATTCTAGAATAACCATTTAGGTCCAATTACATTTTTATCCTTAGGTATAGGAACAAGAATCCATGCATTATGTTTCTCAATCATATTCAATTCTTCTTACATAGCTTTGATCCAATTTTCATCTTTACATGCTTCATCAACATTCTTAGTCTCAATCTTAGAAATCAAACAAATTTCTTCAGCAAGTTTTCTTCTAGTCATCACACTCTTATTCTTGTCACCAATAATATGATTTTTTGAATGATTCAACCTCACATACCTAGGAGTTTTAGGATTTTTTTTTGGATTAGCATCAGCACCTTCATTATCAAGCTTTTCCAGATCAATCTCAATTTGACTTTAAATCTGTGCTTTCTGTCCTTTATATGAACTGGCATCCTGATCATCAGAATCATATCCACAAGATTTAATCTATCTCACATTACCTTCATCAACCTTCAAATTAGCACTTTCAACCATCTTTCTCAATTTTTTATTATAACACCGGTAGGCCTTACTTTTAGTAGAATAAACAAGAAAGATTCCTTCAGCACATCTAGTATCAAACTTTCCAGGATCTTCATCTCTTTTGATATAGTATTTACTACCAAAAAATCTAAAATATCTAGCAGTGGGAGCATGACCAAACCATAACTCATAAGGATTCTTACCAGTATCACCTTTGACATTTACCGAGCTAAGAGTGTATACAGCAATACTCATAGCTTCTCTCCAAAACACATGCTGAACATTTCCTTCAATCATCATGGTTCTAGCAGCTTCTTGATACTGGTGATTCTTACCAGTATCACCTTTGGTATTTACCTACTTAAGAGTGTATACAACAGCAATCACAACTTCTCTCCAAAATAGATACAAAACATTTCCTTCAATCATCATGGTTCTAGAAGCTTCTTGAACTGTTCTATTCTTCCTCTCTACAACACCATTATGTTGTGGTGTCCTAGGAGAAGATAACAGTCTCTTAACTCCATGCTCTTCACAATATGCATTAAACTCATCGGAAGTGAATTCTTCACCTCTGCCAGATCTCAAATTCAATCCAGCCTTAGTTTCAACTCTAGCTTTGAAAATCTTTAACTTCTCTAACACTTCAGACTTCTCCTTTAATAAGGTAGCACACATCATTCTTGAATAATCATGAATCAAAAACATTAAATACCTATCACCCTGCAAGCTTCTCACTCTAGAAGGACCACACAGATCAATATGCACAAGATCTAACAATCCATTAGAATTATACTATTTGCTCTTATAAGTAATTCTTGTCTACTTTCCTAATTGACATTCTTTACATACCGGATTAGAAGGCTTTATTAACTTTGATAGATCTCTCATTTCTTGAGTAGAACTTGTCTTAACCATGCAATCAAAATTTACATGACACATCCTTTTATGCCATAACCAACTTTCATCAATATGAGAAATCAAACAACTTTTACCACCAGCATTCAAGTGAAAGATATTACCTTTAGTCTTTTTCCTTGATACAATCTCAATTTTGGAGCTACTCAAGATCTCACATTTTTCATATTGGCCTTTATCTTGGGAATATATGTGATATGATATAATCCTAACTACCATAAGCAATCTTTCTCTCACCTTTGCAACTAATGATGTAGCGATAGACATGACAAATAACTCTCATGAGTATGTAAAGTCAAGAGATCAACCTACACATTATAATGGGGAAAACATTATGTTAACCTAACATTCTCCATCATGACCCCCTCCCCTAGTTGGTTGTGTATCAACCTTCATTTGGTATCCCCCATTGCAAACCCTAATTCAATACTCTATTGGGGTACCTGAGCTTTTAATCCTAGTCTATCTCACCTAAGCCCTAGGCCAAACCCTAGATCAACCTAGGTCATCTTAGTCAAACCCTAACCCTAAAATCCTAAGTCATCTACATGTTTCATTAGCCAAATGTGTAGCTTTCCTAACCAACTACGTAATTTTGGCTACCAACTACACAATTCTAGCTACTAATTGTGTAGTTCTAGCCCCCAATTGCGTAAATTCCTTCCCCAACTACAAAACTCTTTTCCACCTATGTATAATGCACACCCAAATGCACAGTTCTTAACCCAGACCCCCCGATAATCATTGAAAATAGAGAAATTAACCCTAGAAAAGTGTTCTCAGTTGGAAATTGACAAGTGGGATTTGGGGCACACACCATTGGTCTTGTGCCCTTCAGTCATCGATAGCTCTACATGCACTCACCACAATGATTCTTCCTCAAAATTCACATCATCTTGCTTACTCCTCCTTTCTCCAACGCTCCAATTCTTCCAAAAAAGAGAGTGAAAATGAGCTCTTTTTACCCTCCCACCCCCTTTTCTACCCCTCTAGCTTGCCTAGATGGACATGGCCGCACTCCCCTTTTCACTGATCGTGAACATAAGACTTCCTACTGTTGATGAGTACGGTACATGAGACATCTGTGTCTTCTCTTCTTCTATGCTATGGAACTATTCAAAAGACAATTTATTATGAAAAAGAAATGGAGTACTAACTGGTTGTGCATTCTCCATATTGAAGCCTTGTAGAACCTACACTGTCTTTGTGAGAATCACCTCAATTTCTCTATTTGTTAGCTCTACCTGACCATTGGCTTGAGGGTGATAAGGGCTGGACTTCTTATGTTTGATTTTACAGTTATTCATCAGTGCAATGATCAGATTCGATGTAAACTGAGCTCCTTGATCGGTTACAAGCTCTCTGGGAACTCCAAATCTTGTGAAAATTTGTTCATACAAAAACTCAGCAACTTTGTTATCTCGGGCATGAGTCATAGCTGTTATCTCGACCCATTTTGTTACATAGTCCGTGCAAACTAGAATGTATCACTTTCCATTTGATGGTGGACCAATTGGCCCTACAAAATCCATCCCCCATTTATCAAAAGGGGTGACTATTATCTGTGGATATAGTGGCATTTCATCAGACTTAGTTGGTCTTCCCATACGCTGGCATCTGTCATATTTTCTTGTATAGGCCACAGCATCCTTATGTAATGTTGGCTAGTAGTACCCTATTGTAAGAACTTTCTTTGATGTTCTTTTTGATGTAAAATGTCCTCCACATGGTTCGTCATGGCAAGCATGCAATATGTAATGATTTTCATCTTCTCTTACACATCTTCACATTACTTGATCAGGTCCAGTATAAAACAAACTATTTGCAATCCAGGAAAAGTTAAAACGTTTCTCTATTAACAATTTCTTTTCTTTTGGAGAAAAGTGGTTTGGTATTCTATTTGCTGCTAGATAATTGGCAATGTCTGCATACCAGGGTATATGTGCAGCGATGGAAAACAAGTGTTCATCTGGGAACCTATCATCAATGATCTCACGTTCAACAGGTGCAGCTGATTGAAGTCTTGATAAAAAGTCAGCTACAACATTACCTCTCCCTGGTTTGTCAATTATGGAAATGTCAAATTCTTGTAACAACAGGAGCCAACGTGCCAACCTACCAGAGATGGCAGGTTTGTTCATCAGATACTTGATTGCTGCATGGTCAGTATGGACGAATATCTGATAACCTATGACATAATGCCTAAATTTATTCAAAGCATACACTACTGCAAGCAACTCCTTTTCTATGACAGTATAGTTGAGCTCAGGACCTTGAAGGTTCTTGCTGATAAAGTAAATAGCATGTTCAACTGAATTTTCTTTTTGATTCAGAACTACTCCTATGCTAAAGTCAGAGGCATCAGCATGTATGTGAAAAGGCAAATTCCATTTTGGACCTTGAAGAACAGGGGCTTTAGTAAGCAAGTCCTTTAGTTGTAGGAAGGATTTTTCACAGGCCTTTGTCCACTCAAATTGGGAATCCTTTGTTAACAAAGCATAAAGTGGACTGGCAATTTTACTGAAGTCTTTTATAAACCTTCTATAATACCCTGCATGACCAAGAAAACTTTTGACATCTTTCTATTTTGCAGGAGTTTGTAAATTCTGAATTACTTCAATTTTAGCAGGGTCGACCTGAATTCCATTCTTTGAAACATGATGACCTAGAACAATACCTTCTTCCATCATTAGAAAACACTTCTCACTGTTTAGAGACAAATTTTTCTCTCTACACATTTTCAATACTTTTTCTAAATTTACCAGTGCTTCTTCAAATGTGACTCCATAGGCAGTGAAATCATCCATGTAAATCTCCATACATTCATGAGATATATCAGCAAAGATACTAATTACTGCTCTCTGAAATGTTGCTGGCGCATTGCATAGGCCAAAAGGCAAGACTGAATAATAAAATGTTCCCCATGGACAGGTAAAAGTGGTCTTATTTTGATCTTTAGGGGCAATTTTTATCTGATTGTACCCACTGTAACCATCCAAAAAGGAAAAATATCTTTTGCCAGACAGTGAATCTAATACTTGATCTACAAAAGGTAGTGGAAAGTGATCTTTTTTAGTGGCACTGTTCAATTCTCTGTAATCTACACATACTCTCTATTTTCCACCTTTCTTGGGGACAATGACTAATGGAGAAACCCATTGACTGTCAGAGATTTGATAAATAAAACTAGCATCAAGCAACTTTTGAAGCTCACTTTTAACTATTTCTCTAAGTGCTGGATTTACTCTTCTTTGAGGTTGTCTAATTGGTGAACAATCTTCTTTGATATATATCCTATGAGTACAAACTCGAGGATCTATTCCTTGCATGTCCCCATATTCCCATGCAAAAGCTTTATGCTGTTCTTGTAGCATTTTTAATAGGTCAACCTGTTGAGACTGTGACAGCTTGTTATTGATATTCAAAAAATGACCTTAAGACAATTCTATCTGCTCCATGAGATTACTCATAGAGTCTACTGGTAATGTTTGTATCTCTTGTGGAAGCAAATTATGAAAAATTGCTTGAAGTTTAGGTAGTGAATTTTCAGAATCTAGTTGCTGCAGGAAACATTGTAAATGAGTACCATTTGATCAGATGAACTACCCATATCAGAGTTGTACTATAGAATTTGAAATAGCAAGTCATCTTCACTTTGAAGTTGTGAGAATGGGTCATTTTTAATCATCATTAATTGAGCCAAAGAATTGGCTTCTTCAATTTCCTCCCCCACATCTGGCCAAACAGGTTGGGACAAATCTGACTGAGGTCTAACAGGCGGATACAGAGCCAATTTCTTTGTGGACTGCCTACAAGAAATGGTCATATCTCCAAAACGGCATCCTATAAAAGCATCAGCAGTTGCTAACCATGGTCTACCAAGAATAACTGGATATCCTCCTAAAGTTGTCTTAACTGATAATATTGTGAAATCAGCAAGATACTCCCAAAATTCAAGAATGACAATTACATCTTCTACTATCCCATCAGGTTTAACTATGGAGCTGTCTGCAAGCTGCAGAACTATGGGTGTAGATCTAATGTTTAAAATGTTCAGGGAGTCCATAGTATGCTTTGTCATGACATTAATGGCAGCACCTAAATCAATCAAAACATTTTTTACAACTTGACCATTTACATTTATCTGCACTACAGGACTTCTAGGGTCAATATACTTTGGAATAACTACATTTCTCAAAATTATATCAGCCAATTTTCCTAGTACATGAATTGTTTGAGGATCTTTTTTCTTTCGTCTAGGCTTCTTCAAATAGGCTTCTTTAATAGCTTTTCCAAAAATAGGAATATCTCTAATAGCCTGAAATAAAAGAATTTGAATCTGCACATTTTTGAACTGATCCATAATGTCAAAAGTGGGTTCTTCCATGGGTTTATATGCAGTACTTTGCAACCTCTGAGAAAAAGGTGGGTTGTCTTGATTATGTAGAACAGGCTCTTTAGGAACTGTATCAGTTATGGGCATGTGCTTAGTAGGAACAACAAGTGCAGTAGATTCTTCATGGGGAGAGTCTGATATTTCAGTAATCAGAGGCAGTTTTGGAGCAAGTAAAGTAGTTCCAGATCTCAAATGGATGTCATTAATGTTTAAGGCATAAGCTTGATATTGGTTGGCTTCAACAAGATACGCAGGCTGCTATTGTTTCTTATTATTGGGATTGGGCAATGGCTGGGCAGGCATAGGTGTTTGTTTTAGAGGTCCAGAATTTGTGGCAGTTACTACAGGAGGCGGCATAAGGGCTTGTGGTTGTGGCTGTGGAAGCTGCAAGAATCCAGAGGACTGGTTTTGCCATTGCTGAGGGTCTCGCCATTGGGAATTTTGCTACCAATTTCCTGAAGGTGGGGTCCATTGCCCTTGTGGCTGCTACCATCCTCCTTTAGAGGATTGCCATTGCTAGTTCTGATAATTAGGCCAATTTGGTTGAGGTGGATTCCAGGGTGGTGGTGGTCCATATGCATGTTGCCATTGGTTATTATATCCAGAATAAGAATTACCAAAAGTTAAAGGGTCTTGAGGCATACCTTGTCTTTGGGCCCATGGTCTCCTTTGTGCAACAAAGAACACTTGATCATCATCTCCTTCTACTAGCTTGAAGTCAGTAGGTAGCTATTTGGCTTCCAAATTAGCCACCATCTTGCATCTGCAGTCACGCTTCTTTTGTCTGCAGTATGGAGAGAGCTCAGCGAAAACTGCATTAGCCTCCTCATGTTTCTTTCGAGCTTGCATAGTGTCCAGTTGCGTAGCCATATTATTAATGATGTCCTGCTTGAAGTCAGATAGCAAATTTTTTATCTCCATTCAGGAAAATCCAGTAGAAGAAGACTTCCCTATTGTAGCATGATGACCTTGACCTTTCTTAACTATTGCTCGAAAGTAGTTAAGACATATTTTCTTTATATCATCCCAAGGCAGCTGGGTTATATCACCTCCTCCTATCAGGTCCAGGGCATCTATACAGGCATCACTGATTCCTCTTAGAAACAGTAATTTCTGAGAGTCCTCGTTGAGAGTATGGTTTGAGTTCCTCTTTAGTGAAAACAAGAATCTAGAAATATAATCTTCCAGATTTTCATCGTCCTTCTACTGAATTCAGAATATGTCATCACTTTTGCTAGCGCTCTTACAGTATTCCTTATACTTGTCAATGAATGTCATCTACATGACCTCCCAACTATCGACGACACCTCTTCCCAGACTCATGAACCATCTGAGAGCTCCTTCCTTCAATGTCGAAGGAAATAACTTCAGTTTATGAGCGTTTGTGTTGTAGTCATAACTGTGACAGAGGACATCAAATTTAAACAGAAAGGTTTCTGGGTCCTCTGTGACCAGGCCATAAAACTTTGGAAGCAAAGAAGAGGGAATGTTTTTAAGATTATCAGTATCTCCCTGGGGGACAATGGGAAACTCAAATGCAGGAAGTGGATTATGAGGTGGATTATTTGCCATGTTTGGTTGCTGGAATAACAGAGCGAATGGATTTTCCTCAGGTTCGTTGTTAGATGGGTCAAATGGTAGTTCAATAAACAGATTTTCAGGGAGGAGCCTTCCCAGGGTGTCTCTTCTTCTTCTATGCATGCAATATGATGAATAGTGGTTTGATGGATCTAGAAAATTTTACTAACAAGCTAAACTAATACTAAAAATGACTTCTGATAAACTCCTAGCTAGACGCCATCCTCGGCAACGGTGCCAAAAAATGGTCACGCCCACAAATGGATATGAAAATCACACTAAAATCTTCCCTGGGAATTGGGCATTCCAACAGGTTACCAATATCTCTTTCTGTAGATGTTCATTTACTTGTCAAACCAGGGGACGTATACTTTAAATGGCGCAACAAAATATATGCACTAGGAACTCATTTTCGTCAAATCTTAGCAAAAATACATACTGGAAAGAAATTCTACCTACGCTATAGGAAGGTAATGCAAAGCTCTTTAACTCAACTATGATTTGATTAAAACAGAAATCATGATAACTACAACTGAAACACAAACTATGAACTGGCCTTATGCTGCAGGAACAGACACAGTGATGGATTCCTTGTGCTGTAGGAGCAATGTAAAGCTGAGTTTGTATAAAAACTTTAAAGATGAAAGCAAATTGAAGCTTAACAGGAAAGAACAACTAACTAGCTAGCTACAGATACCTACTAAGTTGGCCCCCTTAGCAAGCATCTCCTGATTACGCAGATGCTAAACTTAGAACTTCATTGAACTTTATTCATAAAAATAGAATGATATACATTGTTTTGTTGATATGGAAACTAACAACAAACTCTGTCTCTTGTTAAACAAATTCTGTCTTTTATTATCATATTGATTCTTACATGATATCTACTACTCTGATTCTATTTTATTCTAACTCTCCTCTCCTTTTCACACAGGAGGAGAACTTTATTTAAAAACAGGAGAGTAACTAACTAACTAACTCCATCAAGGAAAGACGTGGAAGTAAAATATACCCCCGAATCAAGGAACAAACTCCATAAATGAATTTATGCGTTCAACCCAATCTAGAGAGAATCTAGCGCTCCACTCTTTCCAGATTAATTGCCATTAAAATTCTTTCCCGTGGTTTCGGTCATAAAGTCCTTGCCGGAGCTCCCTCGAAGTCGTGCAGGAAATGGACTTTACTGCAAGGCCGAGATCGGCTACGCTTGACTCGATCGTTCCTCAACAACCTTCGAAACAAAAGGTAACAAGCAATAGAAAAAGGCGTATGGCACATACACGATATCTATTCATTAATCACACATTTAAATGTACTTCATCATTCAAAAATTGTATACGATATACCAGTCATTTTAGGGAGTCAACGGGGCAATAAATGCAATCAAGTCAACACAATGAGCTATAGGAATATAAAAGTATCTTGCTACAGGATATCCCAAAAAGGTTTCAACAAAGTTTGAATATCCATGAAATAACAAAAGTAAAGGCATTTAAAAGTTTATCATAACATCCAAATTATTAGCATATTTTAAGCTCATCAGGACTGATGCAATTCCATGCATCTTAATTCTCATCAGGAGAGGTAATCATCCCCAGCTTCTCTCTAAGATACTCAAAAGTATCTTTAGGAAAAGGCTTCATAAAGATATCTGCAATTTGTTCCTTTGTAGATACATACTCCAATCTGGCTTCTTTCTCATTCACCTTTTCTCTCAAGAAATGAAACTTGATTGATCTATGCTTTTGCTTGGAATGCAACACTAAATTCTTCGAAATATTGATAGAACTTGAATTATCACAATATATATCAATAGGCTCATCATAAATAACTCATATAACCTTTAATATCTGCTTCATCTAAAATATCTAATTACAATTGCTAGCAATAGCAATGTATTTAGCCTCTGCAGTAGATAAAGAGACAGCATTCTGCTTCTTACTTGCCCAAGAGACCAACTTCTTACCCAAAAATAATACACCACCAATAGTAATCTTTTGGTCATCAACATCACCTGTCTCATCAGCATCTGTGAAATCACTCAAAGTAAAGTCATCATTCTTAGAATACCACAAAACCAAATCAATTGTCCCTTTCAAATATCTGAATATCATTTTTATGGTAGTAACATGAGATTTCTTGGGATGAGCTTGAAATCTAGCAACATGACACATAGCATTCATTATATAAGGTCTATTCTAAGTCAAATACAACAAACCACCAATCATAGATCTATATCTAGTCTGATTAGCTTCCAAAGAATCATCATCTTTTGTCAACTTACATCTAGTCACCATAGGTGTACCAACAGGTTTAGAGTCCTCAAAACCAAATCTCTTCAACAATTCCTTCACATACTTAGATTGAGATATGAAAATACTTTTATCCAACTAATTAATTTTCAATCTCAGAAAGAATTCCATTTCACCAATCATAGACATCTCAAATTCATTCTACACATAGGCAATCATTTCCTCCAAAGGTAATGTCATCAACAAAATCTTCAATCAAGATGTTATTTTGATCAATCTTGAAATAAAAAATCATTATCCACAGTATCTTTATTGAATCCAAGCTTCATCAAATACTTATCTAATCTGGCATACCAGGCTCTAGGGGCTTGCTTCAATCCATACAATGCTTTTTTCAACAGGAAAACCATGTCATTTTCATCTGTCAGTTGAAATCCATCTAGTTTCTTAATGTAGACTTCTTCTTCCAACTCACCGTTAAGAAAGTTTGATTCGACATCCATCTGATAAGCTTGGAAATCTTTGTGAGTATCATAGGCAATAAATAATCTAACAACTTCAATTGTAGCTACTAGAGTAAAGGTCTCCTTGTAATCAATTCCTTCCATCTATGAATATCCTTTACACACAAGTCTAGCTTTATTCCAAACAACTTTGATAGATCTCTCATTGCTTGAGTAGAACTTGTCTTAACCATGCAATCAAAATTTACATGACACATCCTTTTATGCCATAACCAACTTTCATCAATATGAGAAATCAAACAACTTTTACCACCAGCATTCAAGTGAAAGATATTACCTTTAGTCTTTTTCCTTGATACAATCTCAATTTTGGAGCTACTCAAGATCTCACATTTTTCATATTGGCCTTTATCTTGGGAATATATGTGATATGAGATAATCCTAACTACCATAAGCAATCTTTCTCTCACCTTTGCAACTAATGATGTAGCGATAGACATGACAAATAACTCTCATGAGTATGTAAAGTCAAGAGATCAACCTACACATTATAATGGGGAAAACATTATGTTAACCTAACATTCTCCATCATGACCCCCTCCCCTAGTTGGTTGTGTCTCAACCTTCATTTGGTATCCCCCATTGCAAACCCTAATTCAATACTCTATTGGGGTACCTGAGCTTTTAATCCTAGTCTATCTCACCTAAGCCCTAGGTCAAACCCTAGATCAACCTAGGTCATCTTAGTCAAACCCTAACCCTAAAATCCTAAGTCATCTATATGTTTCATTAGCCAAATGTGTAGCTTTCCTAACCAACTACGTAATTTTGGCTACCAACTACACAATTCTAGCTACTAATTGTGTAGTTCTAGCCCCCAATTGCGTAAATTCCTTCCCCAACTACAAAACTCTTTTCCACCTATGTATAATGCACACCCAAATGCACATTTCTTAACCCAGACCCCCCTATAATCATTGAAAATAGAGAAATTAACCCTAGAAAAGTGTTCTCAGTTGGAAATTGACAAGTGGGATTTGGGGTACACACCATTGGTCTTGTGCCCTTCAGTCATCGATAGCTCTACATGCACTCACCACAATGATTCTTCCTCAAAATTCACATCATCTTGCTTACTCCTCCTTTCTCCAACGCTCCAATTCTTCCAAAAAAGAGAGTGAAAATGAGCTCTTTTTACCCTCCCACCCCCTTTTCTACCCCTCTAGCTTGCCTAGATGGACATGGCCACACTCCCCTTTTCACTGGTCGTGGTCATTTTCATCTTCCCACACTTGTATCTTTTGTGTTTTAACTTTGATTTTACTTTTTTCACATTTTCAGAATCCTAGCATCATTGTTGACAAATTCACCTCTTTTCCAGATTTTTCGATCATTTTCTTGAGTGGGCACCCTTATACCCTGTCATGACTGGGGCACATTTAATGTGAATTTATTTTTAATCTTCTTTGAAATAATGTTCTAAATCACATTATCTCAAAGAGGGACAAAATGTAGACACTAAAAATTGGTAAACACCTGTCTGCTTCATTTTTAACCAAATCGTGCGTATAGTCTCTATTATTCATGCAATCCTATCCCGCTTCTCCTTTCCCATTTTTTATCCCATTGGCATCATTTTCTCCCCATTTCAAGTTTGGGATTTTATTTTGACCTAAATTTCATCCCCTTGAAGTCAGTTCATTTCCATTTTGATCCTATGATGGTGATTCATCCCTAAACCTATCTCGATTAAGTCATTTTGCTCTTATTTTAATCCTGCTAGTTCCTCTTTCCCATTTTTTGTCTAGATCACATTATTTTCTCTCAATTCTTGTTTTGTAACATCATTTTTACCTCTTCTTTTGTCTCATGGTGTTGCATTGGTCCCATTTCCGTTTGGTGACCCGCTTTGACCCAGTTTGACCTAATTTTCCCATTTTCACTCAATTCTTCCCATTTTCTATCTGAGCCTTCCCAATTCTTCCCAATTTCACCCAATTTGACTATATTTGACTTAGTTTGACCAAATTGAGGTCTTTGGACATCAGTTTGACTAATTTGCCCTTTCAAGTCCAATTAATTGTTTAATTAATTAAGGCCCTTCTTACTAGTTATTCTTTAAACAATTATTCATTCATCCTTAACTCCCCTTTTAATATTATTTAAATAATTTATATTATTTCATTAATTTCAAATTCACAATTTAATCAAATGATTTTAATTATTTAATTAAATGTTCAATTTTTATCTCCCGTAATTGAATAATTAAACTATTCAGTTAGCTAATTGTGTCATCATAATTAAATAAATATCTTCATTTATTTAATTATTTATCTTAATTTTTAATCTCCTAATTTCCCAAAAGAGAAACAAATATTTTATTTGTTTTAAATGTGGTTTTTCCCAAATCTTTTTTATTTTCAAGAAAATCAATTCTTTTGAGGAATATCTCTTCAATTTTAAATTTAAATTTGAAAAAGAGATGTACATCTTCAAAACTATGCTTTTTTCCATTTCCTCCACTTTATCTTCATAATCTTCACCCTTCTCTAAATGGCAACTCCATCATGCGCTTAATCAAGTTTGTCCATCTAACCAAAAATCATTTCAATCTTGTATGTCCATCGAGTTTTGTGTTTTTTTATAAATTTAGAGCTCTTTCATTAATTGATTCATTTAGAATTTTAATATCTTAATTTTGTCGAATTATCTAGCAATCATCTAGTTTTTAAGTATTTTGAATCTGTTAAATCATTTAACCATCATCTAGTTTGAATACTTTCATGCATTATTTTGGAATCATTTCATTTTAGAATCACATTTTCAAGTATTCCTTGATATCATCCTTGCTTTCATTCATACTCGCACCTACATAATGAGAGCGACATCAAATTAGAGG
Organism: Cryptomeria japonica; assembly: GCF_030272615.1. Taxonomy (NCBI): domain Eukaryota; kingdom Viridiplantae; phylum Streptophyta; class Pinopsida; order Cupressales; family Cupressaceae; genus Cryptomeria; species Cryptomeria japonica. The sequence goes on from NC_081415.1 coordinate 175,104,562, forward strand.
AGAAAGAAAGAATGATGGAGCCACATTGAAGGTTTAGTGATGTATTATTTAGTTTCCATGTTATTTGCATTTTGTTTCAATGTCTCTATTGGTTAGATTAAGATAATTTAGCATAATTGTTAAGTAGTTTGCAATTCACTTTGGTTGTGCTTTGTTTTTCATGATTAACTTGATTTTCCTGATCCATAACTAGCTTTGAACATCATGATTAGGAACTTGATAAGCAATTTGAGAATGCAAATGTTTATATCTACCAATAAAATCATTCATTTTTTCTTTAACTCTTTGCTTACAATGAATCAAATCAGTCAAAGTAATTTTTGGACCAATGTTATTTTGAAATTGTTGAAAATAAGTAATAGAATAAGGAGACAAAGAACAATACCATTACAAAGCTTTATCTCTAAAGGTTCTAGTAAACAATTTATCCTTAAGTCTTTGGTGATGAGCAAAATCAGTACACAAAGTTTGAAATATCTTCACATGAGTCAAAGGGTCACCTTCTCCATTATACAAATCTGATTAAGGGACTTCCATATGCCTAGGGGGAACCGCACAAAAAATGTCATCGGATAATGGACTCACTACATCAAATGTGGGTACATTAAAGTTGGATTGTGTTATGGAAGCCAATTGATATTGTAAAGATGTAACGGTTTGGGAAAGGTTATTAATGGTTGCTTTGATAGATGGATTGAAATTGGACATGTTGGTATGGGAGATGGTCAAGATACAAATGGAAGACTCATAGAAGGAGGTATGTAAGAATATTGATTAATAGGATTACCCCCATGACTAACACATGCATAGGATTAACATTTTGTGTCGAAGTAGTCATGATAGAAGATGTAAATGTAGGCACAATAGGCAAGGTTGTAGCCATAGGAATGAAATGATTGACTTGACTAGTGGGCTGAGAGTAACCAAGGACTTCAACACACCTTTTGATTGGCATGATATTAGTGTCAATATTGTGAGAAAGGCCACTCAACAAATCAACACAAATTTTATCACTTTGCACAATTATTTTCAATCCTTCAATCAAAGAGATTGCCTCACTTTTTGGGTATTGTTGACTCATCCATTGTTGAAGATTTTCAAATTCATTGTCAATCTTCTACAATTGGCCAATGGTAACCCTATTTACTCATTCATCCACATCATGAGAATTATGGGGAGAGTGAAGGTAAGTGGTGTCATTGGTTGGATTAGAGGAAACACCAACATTCTCATGGAATAAGTTATCCAATGTCATGGGGGCTTCACTTAGTGAACCTGGGTTATAGCATGTGCATTCATGGCATACTAAAGAATCCCCCTATTTTCAAAAAATATTGCCCTGAACTCCTTTTTTGTCACCCCCTTGCAATACATAGCTTGAATTAAAAGCCCCTTATTTTCATCAAATATTATATTTTTTCAGAGGTTGAATTAAAAATCCCCTTATTTTCACCAATAGGCAATATATTGTACCCTCATATTTGGGATATTAAACCCCCCAATATGAATGCCCATGATATAATATTTCCTAGCCAGTGAAGCCCCAGTGTCCAATGTAAGATCCATGTCCTTAGTATTTAAACCTTGGGAAGCCTTAAGTCTACAACTTCTTCTCACATGAATATTGTATGTAGGACTAATGATAACAAAACTCATGCACAAAGGAGGGAAATTAGAATGCCAAAATTGATTACTATCATTAAGCAATGACATTTATTGTAAAAATGATTGATTACTGAGAAAGTAAGCAATTTGAATTGTGATTTTTAATAATGGATGCCTTTAAATCATAACCTAACATGTCATCATAATTAGATCTAAAAAATACAATTGATAAATTATGCAACCCATGGGTAAATTTTAGAATTGTAAATTGGGGTTTTTGTGATTATAACCTTTAAATTTATGTAATTCAATTGAAAATAAAAACTATGAGTGAAAAATTGAACTTTGACAAGCATAAATAATCATATCTGAGACAATAAATAAGAATTAAGCATAAAGGATGTTGGGTTCACCAAAAATGTATTGCTTGGCATTTGAAACAAGGGTCAATTAAGATAATAAGACCACTAAGAGTCCAAATCAACCATTATATTAGATAGAAAGAGGAATGAACCCAATATATCTAGCCTCTATCCACTTAAGGAAAGCACTAAGAGTCTGATCAGATTCACCCCTTTGTTTTAGGGTTTCCTCTTTCCAAGTTGAATTTGATTGATTATCGATAATTAGGGTAAAATTGTGAATTATTGGTGTAATATAAAAGAAACAGTAACCTACAGTTATCCCATAGAACCATAAACTGAGATCTAGGAAAAATAAGATGTTTTGGACCTATTCCTAGAAGTTTGACCTTATTTTTTGGGACTAGGTAGCATAGATTCACCTTGGTCCTCTAAATTTTCCTCTGTCGAAAGCTAAACCTATTTGTCATTATCAACTTTGCTGAAATTTTTAGTACAACTCCTGCACCTGTTCCTACACATAGAGAGAGAAGGAAAGATGTTGGTGTAGACACCTAAAAATGTCCTGTCTAATTAAATAAATATTTTTATTTATTTAATTATTTAAGCCTAATTCTTCTATTAATTAAATAAATCTTTATTTATTTAATTAATTTATTTATCCTCTTCTAGCCTTATTTCTCATTTAAATAAATACATTTATTTATTTAAATTACCCTTTTCCTAAATTAAATAAATACTTTTATTTATTTAATTGATCTCACTTCTTCTATTATTTAAATAAATCTTTTTTTATTTAATTAATTCATTATCATTTTCTACCTATGACACATGTCATTCATCTCTTAATTCCTACATTACCTACCCTTTTTATTATTTTATTATTTTCTTTACCTACCCTCTAATCCTAGCCGACCATTTATCTTTTACACCTCTCAATCTTATCCCTCCATTTCTTATAGTGTCTTCTACATAAGGGGATGCTTCCTTCATAATCAACCCTAATCAATTTGACTACTAATAATTCTATTCAAATCTAATCATTCTAATCAAGCCCTTGACTACTCTACGCTTTCGAATTTTCATATGCGATTAAGCCTACTTGCAACCACATTTCCATTCTTTGTTGAGCTCTTGTGCACACATAAAATCTGAGAGCAAATATATCAAGCAAGATCAATGGAGATAAGAAGAATGGAGATTCAAACCCTATTGGACATGTGATGGTATAATCTTTGTGATTTCATTTGATTTGCGTTGTCTTAGGTAATCTTCATATGTTGTGGTGGATCTTTGTTGTTGTTAGGCTAGGGTTTTGTGGTTGAATTCATTTAGTCTTTCATCATTGTTATTATCCACTTTTCACCATAAACAGTTGGTAATAGGGTTTTTCCTTAGGTCAAACCCCAATTTTGGAATTAACCATGAAATTTGAATTGATAATGTAATGAAAGGCTATAATGAAGTACTTTCCTTTTGAGAAAAAGATTGGATGCTTGAAACAATAATGTATACCTTGATGAAGTTTTCCTTGACCTTCACACAAAGAAATTAGTGTTTCATGTATGTTATATGCATAAAACATTGATCATGGATGTCATCTTCAATACTTGAACTTGACTTCACTTTTTCTCCAATGCTTGATGAATGACTAATTGCTTTCTCACTTGGATTGAATTAGGATCATAATTTTTGCCACTTAGAAGTGTTAGATGATTGATTAGGTTTCAAATGAGAGGGTTAGACCTCCTTTAATACTTGACTACCCAAAAATCAAATTTAATTTTAAAAACAGGTTGACATAAGATCCAAATTCTCGCTCATTTGTGATGACTGTTGTGACGGGCTGATTAGGACGACCAAGGCATGCCACGCCCTAGTCCTACAAAGAAAGACTCAACATGAGGGGTGATAAAGAGGAAATGTTGAAAATGCTAGATAAATAGGTGGTGTGAGAAGAATCAATATTTTAATCAGGCCTCGAAAGCCAAAGCACCAAAGTGAGGTCTATGTTGGGATAAAATTGTAAGCGAGTATAATTAGGATGTTAGTCCCAACCGATACTGAGAGGGGAGGGGTGAATCAACACTTTATCAATTTTTCACAATTAAAACTTTTAACTCAAAACTATACTTACCTAATATTCATCAATATACTTAATTACTGTAGAAGAATATGCATGCATGAAAAGATATACAGTGACACCAAGATTTATCTTGTGGAAAACCAAATGGGAGAAAACCACGGTGTGAGTAGGAAATCACAAAATTTGTACTCTTTTGGAGTACACATGGTGAGGAGTCATCCCTATTAGGAGATTACACAGACACTATTAGGTGCCACCCAGTTAAGGGATTTTGATTAAGGCATGTTAGTGCCTTTACCCTGTTAAAGGTAGCATGATTAAAGGACTTAAGAACATCATTTAAGATGTCACCCGGTTAAGGGATTTTACAAAGGGAGTTGTTAAAGTCCACCCGCTTAATAGATTTAAGTTGAAATGGTTGGAAAGCAACAAAAGGATGATCTATTGAATTAGCTACTGATAGCTTGATCAGATCACAATGAGAATCATACTCTATCCACACCAGTTGTGTTTGCTCTACACAACACCAGTTTTCTACTTATAAGACATGGGAATTAATTCAATAAAAAAAATAAGACTTGGGAATTAGTACCTAGACCAGATGGTAAAAATGTGATAGGAAGAAAATGGATATTTAGGAATAAACTTGATCAATCTAGTAAAGTTATTAGAAATAAAGCATAATTTGATTGCAAGGGTTATGCACAACAAGAAGGAGTAGATTTTAGTGAAACTTTTGCACCTGTAGCTAGACTTGAGTCTATTGGAATATTTCTTGCATACTCTTGTTTCAAAAAATTTAAAGTATACTAGATGGATGTTAAAACTATTTTTTTAAATGGCTTTTTTGAGGAAGAAGTGTATATGGAACAACCTGAAGGTTTTGTTTTAGCAGATAAGCCTGATTTTGTTTACAAATTGAAAAAGGCTCTTTATGGCCTTAAACAAGCTCCAAGAGCTTGGTACTCCAGGTTGGATGACCACCTAATAGCAAATGGGTTCACTAGAGGTGGAGTAGACAACAACCTGTATGTCAAGACTGAAGGTAATGATATTCTATTAGTCGAAGTATATGTGGATGACATTATTTTTTGCTGCAACAATGATTCCTTGTCTAAAAAGTTCTCTAAAATCATGGAATTTGAATTTGAAATGTCCATGTTGGGTGAACTTACTTTTCTCCTTGGTCTTCAAGTTATGTATCTTGAACAAAGCATTTTTCTGTCACAAACAAAATATGCAAAAGAAATGCTTAAGAAATTCAACATGACAAATTGCAAGCCAATTAGCACTCCAATGGAAACTAGGTGCAAATTGACTAAATCTGATGGCTCACTTGAGGTAACTCAATCAGAGTATAGATCAATGATAGGAAGTTTGCTATATTTGATTGCATCTAGACCTTATTTGATGTATGTAGTATGTTTAGTTTCACGTTTTCAATCTGCGCCTAAACAATATCATTTCCATGTTGTGAAAAGAATTTTCAAGTATATTCAAGGTACATTAGACTATGGTTTATGGTATCCTTGAAATAATAATTTTACTCTTGTTGGTTTCACTGATGCTGACTGGGTTGTCTGTATGGATGATGGGAGAAGCACCAGTGGTGTTGCCTTCTTCCTAGGAGAATACCTTGTTGCTTGGTATAGCAAAAAACAGGAATGTGTTATAATATATACTGCAAAATCTGAATATATTGCAGCAACTGCTTGTTGTACTCAGTTAATATGGATATCTCATCAACTTGTAGATATGGAAATTTTTGTTACTAAGACAATTTCAGTTTTTTGTGATAACACAAGTGCCATCAATCTTTCAAAATATCCTATTATGCATTCTCACACTAAACATGTTTCTATAAAGCTACATTTTCTATGAGAACAAGAGTTAGCTAATGAATTTCAGATTTTATATGTACCTTCTCAGGCACAAGTGGCTGAAATTTTTACTAAAGCTTTGTCAAAAGAAACATTTGAAAGGATTCGGGAAAGGTTAGGAGTTCTCTCTCAATCTTGTCTTCTCTAAATTCCTAAACATATTAAGGGGGGGCATCTCCTTCCACAAGCAGCACTATGTTGTTTTTCCCTTTGTTCTTGAGACAAAAGGGGGGAGAAAAAAAAACAAACATCATTGACAGGTTTCTGACAGTTTGACATTTTTTCAGATTTTATTCATTGATGACAATAGATTGATAGTTTTCATCATTGACGGGTTTCTAACAGTTTGACAGTTTTTCAGATTTCATTCATTGATGACAGCTTTATGACAGATTGGCATTTGATGTTTTTGATTGACATTTGTTGTTGGTTTCAGTGATAGCATAGGTTATATTTGTTTCAGATTCAAATTTCATTGACAAGTTTCAGTAAAGGCATATGTTTCAGTGATGGATGTTTTTGGTGTTGGCATACTCGGCATTCGTTTCTCTTATAGTGGCATCAATGTTTTTTTGATATCATTGATTCATTGACAGTGGTGATTTTGATTCATACAATTTTTTGACATGTTTAATTAGTATTCCTCCTTGCTTGAGAACAAGTCAATGATGGCATGATTGTTTTTGCCATCAAGGACAAAGGGGGGGTTTGTTGTCCCTTATTTGTCCTTGATGACAAAAAGGGTTCACTCTTTGAATGCCTTGATTATCTATTTGTGGAATATAATATATCACTTTCAAGCATTTTTTTGTTCATCAGCATTTGACTTTGGTTCCAAAGTTTATTAAGCATGCTATGAATATTTTTTGACATGGTCATCTAACACTTTATAAAAGTGTTATCAGTAATAGTCCTATGACTAACCTTATATACAATGCATTGAGTAATATTGTGGGCCCAAACACACATAGTCATCTTGGCTTAAATGATGTGGCAAAATTATGGGCAATTTGTTGAATTTTAAGATTATGATTAATATTTTTTGCTGCAGACTTCAAAATATATAACATTGTTGTAAAGGGTAAGTTTTTTTTTGTAAAGAAAAGTAATATTGTTTCGGGTTGGATTGAAGGAAACCCTAAGCCATCGTCATGAAGGATTAGACAACTAGTGCACTTGCAAGAGCTCGAATTTTGATATGCTCATTACTTATGTTGCATAACAGAGTGTGGAAATTTATTGTGTTTCAATCCATGGCCGATCTTTGTGGGATTGTATGCAAATTTTATGTGATTATGAAAACTATTGGTAAAGATGTGTTCTTTTTCAAAACAAAAATGTTTTTTTGTGGAGAAAAATAAAATTTTTATTTTCTACCTAAAAGAAAATGCAAAAGAAGTAAGGTTTAGAAGAAAATTGTCTTTTACTAATTCATAGTGTTGGTGCTCTATGAATTAGTAAAAGACAATTTTATCGAGTGGTTTTTCTACCTCGAAGATTTTCCACTCATGAAAATCTTTGTGTCATGTGTTACATTTTATTCATTGTCTCATTAGATTGCTCATTTTATTTATCTTTCTTATGTGTTTAAAAACTGCACTACTATTGTCATCCTGATCAAAAGCTTGTCACATTGATTGTTTCATTCAAGGTTTAAAGTTGATCAGATTTATATATGTATATGCTGCACATGCGCTGTTCAAATCTGTTCTCTTGTCAAAGTCTGAGTTTCAAAGGCATAAAGGAGTTACTCAATTCTGTTCATATTGAATGATTAAATTCATATGCTTTTATAAAATCAAATCATTTTCTTGTGTGTAAATTGTTTTATTCGCTGAATCAAAATTTCTGTTGACAGAGTCAATCCACTTCCAACAGTGGGCTAATAATATTTGCCCTCCTTGATGTTTTCATTTTATTCAATTTTAAATAGACAAGTTTCATGTATTATATGCTGATTTATTGTTTCCATTTTTTGACCTTATGAGTTTCGCTCTTTTGGTCAGATATTGCAGTAGATCGTTTTATGAGAATGTATCGACTGAGAGTATCAGTGAAGTGTGCAATTTGTGCTTCACTATTCAAAAGTAGGATGCAGGCTCTGATATTAAGCTTATGATGAGGGATTTTGTTAAAAGGAGGAGAAGCTCTGCTGGGTTTTGAGAGTGTACACGCATGACCCAGAATAGAAAAACCAAGAGAGGTTTGAGAAAATCCTGTGTTGGAATTGATGGACAGATACCCAAAGAGCTGAAAAAGCAGAGGAATCCTAAACTTATATGCAGTACTGAAAGAAGAGTTGGGAGAAATATAAGCTTCTTGATGAAATTTTATGTTGATTGCAATAGTTTACATTGTAGGAAAGCTAATTTATGAAAAGGCTGAGCTTGACCAATACATGCTTTGCAAATAGAAAGTAGTGAAATTTATTTTCTAAACCATCCATTCTATTTTGTAATCTTTGGGAAACTTACTTTGGAAATATCTCTTATATTGTTTGATGAAAATACTGTGCGAATACTCAGTTTACTCTGAATAGTGGTTATTTCCATTGTTTTATTTTATTTTTAACTCAGTGAGTTATGGCTCAAGGGCCATACCAATAGAAAGATGTGTAAAAAAGTATAGGGCTGGTCCACAGGAGGGCCACACAAAATCCCTTTCGGGTTATATTAACATATGAGTAGACCGTATTAACAGTATGCAGAACATATACAAAAACCCTTAATACTAATTTGTATTAAACGTTCTTACCTCAAACATAGATGTCGCGCACCTAGTCCAATATACCACATTATGTTCTTTTAAAATGTTATCTAATTTCCAATTTGGCGTGCTCTTCTTTCCGATTGCATTTAGAATGAATTGAGTCACATTCGATGTGGATCGTAGTTAAATCTAAATCCATGCATTAATGAACGTTCAATATTAATATTTGTGTTTCTGATGGAATGACTTAAATCACATACAATAAGCTTACATTTTTAAGTTTAAAAGTGTTAAACACTCAGAATTGATTGACATTTCCGGGCTTAATATGTTGCTTAAGATGTGTGGTGACATTAAGAATACACTTTTAGACTCAAAAGTGTTAAACACTCAGAATTGACTAACAGTCTCTAGGCTTAATATGTTTCTTAGTGTGTGTGGTTTAAGGCTGGTCCAGATTGGGTAAGTTTTCATGAGGCTGTTTAGTTTGTTATCTAAGTCGATATTGTTCAATTTATTTAGAAATTATTTATAAGATGGTGGTAGGTGAATATTTAATTTTTTTACTTTTCTTTAAGAATTGTTTTAAATTGCAATATAGTATTAACAACAATTTGTGCAATTATAATTTGGAAAAAAAAAAAAAAATGTTAAAAGAGAAAAAAAGATTCTTATTTCCAGCCCCTCCTTTTCTCTACAGCTTACTTTTTATTTTTAAACACTAGCTGCTCCATTAAAATAGGGAAAGATTCTAAATTATCATTTTCTCATTATAAATTTTTTGCATGGGAACACTCCACCTACTCAAATTTTAGCAAAGAACATACTTAAACCACTGTGCATGAAGCCATGAAATCAACCTCACTATTTATTTCATGTTGGAGATTCTTGGCTTATAAGGTAATAACTACCCCCTAATGATGTTTTATCAAGAACCTGGCAATAGAAACCCCTCAATTTCTTCTAGCTACACCATCAAAAATTAGCTTCAACTAATCTCTGAAGAACCCACCATGCATTTGCTCTAGGATTTCGAGAAAGACGATCCTCCATATTCATTTGATTTGTAAATTTTGTAAAGATGAAATATTAAATATATAATTTTATTTTTTATTATTTAAGTATGAAAGAAAATAGTAATTTCTATTTTTTTCAATAGATGCAATTTTTAGAAATGTTTTTTAAATTTCTACGTAGTACAATTAAATTAAAAAAATATTCATTAATAAATTGTATGAAAATAAAAGTCAAAGTGTTTATTGATATGTTTTTTTTTCTTCATTTGAATGCATTATAATTTAGGTTTCTCTAAGGCTTATTTATTTAGCTAATAAATACACATAGAGTGAATTAAAATGAAATTTGTCATGTATTTTCTACTTGGCTTGTTTTAAAATGATGTTGTTGTCTAGTAAAGGGGCTCCAATGAAAGGATTCCCTACCAAGCAACCTACATTTTTATTCAAATAATTAGATGTCATGCAAAAGCCATAAATGGAACTATTTTATTAGTGAGAATGTCTAACTCTCACACTTTCAATCTCACATGCTACCTCTATAAGTTATGAGAGAGTGATAGATATTCTAACTCCTAAACAAACTCAATCTCACAAGCTTAAACATTAAAAACCATGAATGATACAATGAGTAAGAGAATATTGTTAAGAAGTTGGAGTTGGCTGGAATAAGACACACAAAAAATGTAACTAATTGAATCACATATAAATTAAAACATGATTTCTATTAACATGCTTAAAAAATGTTTACTTGCACCTCTTTTTATAGAGGTCATCAAAATTATTTGGAAGCATATAGTTGAGGTAGTTGGGAAAAGCATGTACACATGGATAATTCTAGATGTTATATTCAAGGATGGTAGGTGGTAGAAATTTCCAGATACTACCAAAAACTCCCCTTAATTTATACCATGAATGCTATGGTATTCACAAATTCTTTTACAAATGTCTGAGTTTTTCTTTTGTCTCCTTTTGGTGTCTATAAGCAATTTTTCAAACTCAAATATTTCTTTGTTGATAAAACCAAACCATCTCTACAATCTTTAGATCTAATGATGCCTTTCTCTTGGCTTTCTCCAACTGCGACAACAATCTCTCAATCTTTGATTTTATAACTTTGTTCTAGAACTTATTGCAACTCTTCTTTATATAGATGTTAAAACAATGATTTCTCTTGACCAAAAATATTTGTTATCCTTCTCAAACCTTGGTTCCTTGATTTATTGTTACAAACATATGAGCATTTATACTTGAATACTTTTTTTGTCATGTCTGTAATCTTCTACCAACTTGATCTATAGCTCCATCCACAATCCATATGCATACAATTTGTCTTATATTTCTTCTTCAATTATTTATTCCAACGTGTCCTTTTTAGAATGATTCTTCAAACCACATGATGCAAGGATGCATATCCCAACATATATTTCTTCTATGTCTTTTTTTGTGGCAATGAGAACATTGAACTCTTTGAACTGATTTATTTGAGTTTGTAATGTTTGTAATAGAATCTGTACTTTTTTTCTTACTAAAAAATTCAAGTCCTTCATATTTTGGCCTCATTATTATCTCAATAGGCTCTCATTCCTTGTTCATGCTTTCTTAATCCATGACCTTTATACCCCATTCTTTTCATGATTTTAGAACCAACATTCATTTCATTCTTTTATAAAGATTTGTAGATTTATTAATATTTTCATCACAAACAACTTTAGCAAAATTACATTTACCAAATGACAAACACAAATCTTCATTGTCACATGAAACATGACATTCATTACTTTTTGCAATTGATTCTTCTTTCAACTTTAATATTTCCTTCTTTTGTAAGTTATTTTCTTCTTCTAATCTCTTCTACTTTTCTTCTAAATCTATGTTCATTTTCTTAACCTCATTATATAATTTTACTTTCTCTTTTAACTCTTCATTTTCATCTTTAACTTTGTTCATTTCTTTCCAAAGATCACAATTTTCATCTAATAATTTACATTTTTCTACTTGTGTTTCTTTTATAATTGCTATCATCTTTGATTTGGATTTCTTCACTTCCATTTATTCCTTGTTTAAAATATCTATCTCAAAAGTTAAATTTCCATTCTCTTTCTTCACCTTCTTGCCTCTCTATTTAGACTTACCTTATTTACTTGGTTAAAATTTAGTTATTTGACTGCCTGGTGTGCCTCGTCTTCTTTGATATCGTTTAATTGTAATAAGCAATCCTTAATAGCTGTTCTTGTACCTTTTTCTTTGGGAATTACCTAATCATGATAGTTCTCCTTCTCCAAGTAATTATTTGTGAAACATTTAACTCTCTTTTGACAATTTTTTTCAAATAAAAACACTAACAATAGCTCAACTTCCTTGCTAGATTTCTGCTACAGCAATATAGATCACTTTTGATAGTTGCTTGTGCTACATCTACAACCATGTCTTATCGTTTCAAAACTTAACTTCTCTTAAGCTACAACTACTTATATCTGATGGTTTCAACCGTTTCTCAAATTTAGCCATCTACTTTATCAGCCACAAATGATTAAAAAAAACTAACCTTTGTATTCTATAATTTTTTTCTTACTAGACAACTTTCTTCACAAATTTCAATAGTGTCTCCCCCTTAACACTAACTTTTTAGAATGTCGTAGCCTCCTCTAAGAAATAAAGTACTGTAACTTCTTGATATAAATGCTTATAAACAACTTACCGTTTCAAATAACAACGATTTCATTCTTTAGTCTGTGACTATTCTGCAGAATACTTGCATCCTTATACTCTTATTTGCAGCTTCATTCGTTGCTTTCTACAATAATTTCTCTCTGTGTTGTAGCTCCTTTAGTCTGGCGTCTTCACTTTTCAATATTACTGTTTACTATATGACTTTCTTGTCTCATTTCATTTTCTGCTACAATGACTTCGTTCCTTATTTTAACCGATATTTCTCTTGCAAACTAATAAACTGCTGAAAAACAATGACAGGGAGAATTAATAATTTTATTTTCATAGCTATGGCTTTGAATACTTCAATAACTTTCATAAAACATTTTGGTAGTTCCCACAACTATAATTCTCTTTCTGGCTATTCTCCTTAGCTGCAACAGTTTCCACAACTAATATTTTATTTATGTCTATTCTCCTTACTTACAATAGTTTCCATAGCTAAAATTCTCTTTATGGCTATTCTCCTTACTGGCAAGAAAACAAAATTCAAAAGTCTCCTTCAATGTTTTTCCTTGCAGTGGCACTCTTAAATCTTCTCTAGTAGCATCCCTTGACTCTATATTTGTAATAACAATGAATTTATGATTCAACATTTCTTTAACATATCAACCACCAAACCCTTTAAAACTTTCTGCAACTTCTCAGCTATAAACTCCTCGCACTCAACTAGATAACACTTTTGCATATCTTCCTAACTCTAATCCCACTATGTTTGAAAAGAAAATAAAAATAAAAAATGTAACCAATTGAAGCACACAAAAATTATATAATGTGTTGCTACACAAAAATATGCTTTCTATTAACTTGCCTAAAAATGTTTACTTTCACCTCTTTTTATATAGGTCTAGAAAATTATCTAGAAGCATATAGTTGAGGTCAATGGAAGAAACATCTACATACAGATAATTCTAGATGTTTTTAAAGAAGCAGGGAACTACTATGAACTCTTTTGATGATTGGCGAGGAGGATGCGAATTTAGATGTGGGTTATCAAACTAAGGATATAAACTATGGTTGGGATTCACACATGGAGAATTAATGGCTAGGGAAAAAACAATTGGAGCTCAAGAGGCTCGTGGAGAAACCTAGGGCCTATCTTCCTCACCATGAGGGCGTGTATAAAGTGTATGGTTTGTTTTGAGTGTTATCAGTGCCTAAGATTCATGATTCAATTGTTGAAAGACATGTTTCACAACTCAAGAATCCTCTTATCTATTAAAAACCTATGTGCATTCAAATGTCGCCTGACCAAAGGCATCCTGAAAACTTTTATAAACCTTATCATATGTTTTCATTAGTATGTGTGATTTACCATAGACCTTGAGCTATGATGCATATTTATTAATTAACAGCATACCCAACCCCCGCCTAATAAATCTTACCTTATCTTGTCATTAATATGTTGCAATCACCCAAGATTTACAAACCACTCATCTAGAGCTATTGAGTCTTCAATATATTGCAGTGAGTTTGTAATTGTTGCTCACTCTTTGGAACCCATCTCTATTGAGTTGAATTGGGCTATTAAGAGCTATGAATCTCTAGTATAATATTTTAGTCTACTTAATATAAATTTCAAAATCTATTTTTATTTTCCTCCCTCTATTTTCTAGATTTGGTATTAGAGATTGAAGAGCTTAGAGAGCTTGGTTGATTGTTAAAAGAATTTGCAGCTAGCCAAAGAAAGAGTGGAGATCATTGCTAAAACATTTTGGAGTTTTTGCAAGAGAAAGTTCATGCAGATCTTAGTCATAGCTAAGTGGAAAAGGCCAACAAAGAAATCGCTAGCAAAAATTTAGGGAATCTTGAAGATATTTGAAAGAAAAAACCATGGTGTTTTTGGAGTAGAAGAAAACAACAGTTTTGCTTTCTAAAATGCAACAACTTTAGTTTTGTATTTTTTGTGTAAGATTATATTGAATAATACTTTGTTTTCTTTGTAGAGGTGGTAGTTAATATACTTTTTGTTTATTTTGTTTGTAAGAGTGGTAACTCTATTTTCTAAGAAACTACTATATAGAAAAGATATAAGGATCATAGAAACAAGTTGGCTTAATATCAAAGAAGTTATTGTCTAAGTCACTATTTGAAATCAGTCTGTAAAGTTTAGTACCATGATGAAACACCAATACATAGCTATACATCATCTCATTTTATTGCTATGGGTTTTGATGTCGAATTAGTGGATCTCCCTAGGCCTTTGCATTTTTTTCAATGTTGTGGGTGCTATGTGTCAAGATGGCATTCCACAAAAATATTTCATTATGTTGACATGACATAGCATTTCTTGTTTATAAAATGACATTTTTTTACACATACCATTCTAAGGAAGGGCTTACATGCTTTCATATCTCTACATTTTTGCATTTTTGCATTATCATATATGAATTTTGCATTATCTTGTTTGCCTTTAGTCAGAGCCAAACCGCTTGATCTATTATCTTGTTTTCCTTTAGTTAGGGCCAAACCACTTGATCCTTTATCTTATTTACCTTGGTGGGGGGCAAACCACTGGATCTTATTGCCTTTTGTGGGGGTTAATCTACACTATCCAAGGTCACCCTATCATATGGCCATTTAGCATAACTTTCTACCCATACCAGTGAAATTTATAAACTATTATCTTGTTTGCCTTGGTGGGGGAAAAACCATTGGATCTTAGTGCCTTTTATGGGGGCCAACCCACTCTATCTAATATCACCCTATCGTATGGCTATCTAGCACAACTTGCTACCCATATCAGTGAAATATAAGGTTTCCCTATCATATGGCTATCTAGCATAACTTGCTACCCATACCGATGAAATCTATTTATCTTTCACTGCCCTATTGTATGGCTATCTAGCATAAATTGCTACCCCTACTCGGAAAATCTATTTATATTTTTATATTTATCTATTATCTCAATGTCTGTTATATCTTGTTATTTACTTTTTCATCTAACGTGTTTTTCTGTAGCTAGCATGTTTTTGATGAAACAGCCTAGCAACATCTTTTGAAGATTCGAGACTCTTCCTCGGGGGCATCTCCACACTGGTAGAGGGTTTTACTTTCCCTTTGTATCTCAGTAATCTCTACTTTCGCTTGCATCTTGATTATACTATGCTCATTAAAGTGGGGGCAACATGTAGTGTCATAAATTATATATCGTATAATTTTACAATACATAAGTGCCTTCGCTTTACATGGATTGGAGACTTTCTTCATCGCCTTGTCCTTTTGCCCATCTCACTTGTCCCATCAGCATCTTCCTTGTCCTTTTTTGACTCAGCTAACTATTTGACTTGTAGAAAATATCACATCGTAGAGATGTTCGTACACCATGCTAGCATCCTACAAATTTGATAGTCTGAAGGTGGTTGTTTGAGCATTACGCTTGCACTTGAAATATTCTTGTAACACCTCTATGTGCATCCACCGACATTCATTTTCATCCTGGATGGTTTATCTTCCTTCTTGGACCTTATCTTGGCTCACTAACAATTCATTCTCATAGTTATACTCCATTGTTGAAGTTTTGGTTGCATGCTCAATTCTCTTGGCTCTCACACTTTCAACACTATTCTCACATTTTGGGAGATTGGTTTTCTTATTCTCCATTCAGCACTAAGTTCTTTACTCTTTTTCCTTTCGTTTATCTCCAGAGCATATTTATTATTGAATATCTCTTATGTTGTATTTTATTATTCTATTTATCGATCAATATATCTATCTCAATTGTTCATGGAGGTGGAAACACCAAATGGGGGCTTGACTATGGAAGACCTTTAAATCACAACCACAACATTTTTTCTTTGTTCATCATGTGTGCAAGTTGTCAAACAAATTCGAGGAGCTAGCTGAAATCTTCAAGCATAAAACTATTGTAAAAATCTCCTTCCCTTTTTCATTCTTCATTAATACTGTTGTTTTCATTATATTTATATTGTTAATAATATTATCCTAATATGTCAAAAACTTGTATTTTGCACTCTTTGTATGGTCCTCTATACTTTGTTCATATAGGACACTAGCACATTGCACTATCATTTCAAACTCACATGTACATCCTTGGACAAAGGCTGAGTAGAGGTCATTAAGGAGTTTATGTGGCTTATAATTTTGGGGTTTATAGTTAGATAATCTTATTGCATCTTCTATCCAGTAATCTTCACTCATAGTTTTGGATAGTTAGTTGTTGATATCTTCATGGATCACCAGAGCACCATTTTAGTAAGGTAGAGAAGGTTGGTTTGCTCCTTGGGGTTTATCACTTTGAGGGTTGAAAATCCCCTCCTCTACACACAACTTCCATCCTTTTGATGAATTGAATGGTTTGTTTAAGTTCTTTGAAGTTAGACATGAAATTGTATAAACACCATTCTATGTGTTTCTATATTGAAAGACAAAAAAATTAAGTTCTCACCTAACATGTTTAAGGTCATTAACTCTTGTTTTTCATATTTACTATTTTTATTTCAAGAAGTAGAATCAATATACATGACATATGATATTATTTAACCTATAATTACATTTGTGAGTATATCATAAATTTCATAAGGGTTGATAACAATAATGAAAACATGATCTTAGTAATGAATATATGGTCTTTTTAATACATAGTGCTTCCAATATATTTCAAATTGTATATAAATATTTGATTGTCACTCATAAAAATTGATTTACTTGCCTTTTTACATTTGTAGTCATGATTTTATTGAATTTTTATATTATATTTTTATTGCATATTTTATGTTATTTTATATTGAGATATATGATATTTGGGTATATGATTCATTTTGTTTCTCATTTCTCAAAGTTAGTACTATTTAGTACAACAATTGCCATAATTCATATTGTAGGGTCCATTGTAAGTTAGTACTATTTAGTACAACAATTGCCATAATTCATATTGTAGGGTCCATTGTGTGGAGGACAAATATATATTTTTGGACTGAAACATATTGATAGTTAAATATAGCAAACATTAGTTAATAATTAAGTTTATCATAGGTTGGTACAAAAATATCAATATTTCAAAATTATCATAAAATTTAAAAAATATATACATATATATTTAAAATTGCAAAAACTAGAATTTTTCAGCACTTTCAAGTAATATTCTTGACATAAAATATTAATTTACTTTTATGGGGAGTGGAGAAGGAAGAACACTTTCTGGAGAGTATTCATTTAAAATAATAAGTAGTTCACGAATATGAAAAAATAAAAGTAAAAAAAGACACTAAACAATGCATATCAAATAGAAGACAAAAATAAAATATAATGCAAAGCAGAATATGAAATAATCAACATTTCAAGAGCTTCTCATTCCTTAAAAATTAAAAATAATAAATTGAATTAAATTCATAAACATGGCATTATATAAAAACTCAATCAACATAATACTTTTTTTTTTTTTTTATCAAAATAAAATATTTTTAACTCCATATAGTAATTACAATATTATATTAGACTATAGTGAGAAAGAATTTAGGAGTATATACTAACTAATCTTGTTTATGAGGAGGTTTTGGAGTTGGTCATGTAGTGACTTTGAATTGGAGCTCCTAATAACTACTTGATTATTTGTTTTAATTGGATTGTCTTTGGAACTTATGTTCAAATTTTTGTTTATAGAAAATTATAGTTTTGAATTATTGTGATAATTAAAGTATCATCAATATGGTAGAGCTCACTAATTTTCATGTGCAATCGAAGCATATTTATATGTATGTTTGAATGTTATAGTTTCTTACTGAAGTTTTTTAATGAGGTATTTTATATGGAACATGTTGTATATGGGGATTAGCATATAGTATACAAGTTCACTTTGTTGGAGCACCTTATGATTCTTGCAATGTATACAAAAAAATTGATTTGGTAGGATTAAGTGTGTAATTTTATAGCACTTGCAAGTCATAGACATAAATTAATTATTTAATATTTGTGAATGAAAAAAAAATTGTGCACATGGAAAAGAGCATCCCACTTGGGTTGAATTATGTAGGTTCCATATATATGGTATTCTTCATCACATGTCATTAGTCTTATGATTGTTGTAAGAGTTGTTAATTTGGGAGATTACTTAGTGGATTCCGAAGTTAGTATCTTTGATTGACTAATAATAGCATTTTGTAACTATATACATAAAGTCATAAGTGTTTCATGGATGAATTATTAGGGATTACTTATGACATCCCTGGTCAAGGTGGTAAAATATGGCTTGAAAAAGGAGTACATTATTTTTCAATGGTCACTCACATGGGGGGGTGTTGGAGTTTGACTATGAAACTTGAGCACCTATTTTGGGCCTATGGTTTTGTAGCTTGTTTTGTCGGAAACCTTAGGTGGTTTCCTAGATCTCGTTGGACTATATAAATTAAGGGCTTGGTATGGAGATTAATATTCATACATTTTTTATTTCTATGCTTTAACAATTCCTCTTAATTATAGAGTGTTGATCTCACTAATGCCCTTAAATTTGGGTGTTTTACAACTAATATTGTTATTGCTAATACATTGGTTTGATGCTTAGGAAGTTGGATTTAACCATTTGTAATTTTTTAAGGTTGTATTAGTATCACTCTTGTATGGTTGGGTTTCCTATTTTTCGTCTCATTCTTGTTTCCCTTTATGTGTCATTACTATGTTGAAACATGTATATATTCTTAACTTCAACAATATTTCTACATAGTATCTACTTCTTTCATTAATTTTGTATGCAAGCTTTGTCTTGAGAGTAGGTACTATTTGAGTTTGCAAATGTACTTTCCTTTCAATAATGATTGGATGTCGAATAGACAACCTTTTAAATTTTAAATGACTTGATCATTTTAATAATAAAACTCAAATAATAGAAAGCATGGACAAAAACATATCACAATATCATGTTATCCTTATTTTTATTGCTACAAGATGTTAATATCAAAGTAGAGTTAGATGTATTATGAGCCTCTCAGCTCTCTCTATGTTCTTCATTTTTCTACTAGGCAGAATTCAAAGCAAGTGAGGATCTTTAGGCTTCCCTTGACATGTAATAATTTACATGCATTTATTTAATTTGTGTCCTAGATCAAGGAGTTACATTGGTTGTCCCCACCAGTTTAATATTATTTACTTTCTCTAGTCTTTTGCACTATCTAATTGTTGATGGATTCTAGAATAGGCTTCAACTTTTATAATTTGGCATTATGTGTTTTCAAGGTACATATCTATATAGAGTTCGGTTTTTCTTGTATAATTGTATACTTGTTAGATTATTTGATTTATTGTATGTTTTACGGAATATATATTACTTGGTCTAACCTTTATCTATAACTTTATTCTTTACAATTAAATTTGTTTTCATGATATAATAATTACCTTGAACTTATTTCTATGATAAGTCTTTTAGAAAAGCACAAAATATTTAAAATGCAATAGTAAAGTCATATAATTATCTATAAAATGTCTAAATTTAGAATATGAACACTTCACTATTCTTATCAACATTGTTGTGCTACCCTCCTTATGTATTAAAGTGATTTTACAATACTCTAATTATAAAATTAATTCAATAACTATATACATATAATTCATATTATCAAGATTAATCTTATTTCGCACACTAAATTTCATATGTAAAGAAAATGTATATTTGAATTGATATATGTTTGACTTGATTAAGACGTCGAAAACTCACCCACCTAGCTATAAACCATGTTGGAAGTGTCAACCTCAAGTGGTTTTGATGAAATGGTCAAGTCTATGAGGAACGAGTAGAAAATGAGAAAAAATAAAAGATGTGTTTCTTCTAATCAAATTTCTAATAAAGAAATCTTCCATTCTTCTCCTAATCAGATAGCGAATATGGAATGGTTGAGTATATAAGGAACATGAGTAGCAAATGAGAAAAAATTTAAAATATGTCCCTTCTACTCAAATAGCAGGAAATGTTCCATGCTGCTAATCAGATAGCGAATATGGACTCTAACAACAGGGACTAAAATCATTATTGATTTCTCATATTGAAAATCTTGGTTATTTTATAACAAAAAAACTGTTTATCAACAAACATTTTCCGTTCTAGAGTAAGTTGAACATTTATTATTACTGTTTACAGCAAATATACTGTTCACAGTCAACTGAATATTTATACAAAAATACTTCAGAATAGCCCGAAGACTCAAGTCCAAATTAGGTATGGTAATATTCATAAACAAATAAACTTGTTTTGGGCATTTCTGTCTGGAAAGCAATTTCCCTGCATTGAAATCCATTGCAATCAACAGATAATTTCATTAAGAAGTCTATATCTCCTCCTAACTCTTCTCTCACTGTAAATCAAACCAGATTTCTTCTGCTTCTTCAACTTTTTGTGCATCTGCCCATTAATGTCAGAACAACATTTTTTCAATTCTTTTTTCACTGTGCCATCGTGGGTAAGTTTCAAACATTCTTCAAACCCGACACAATTTCTCACTCTTTCAACAGGTTCCCTACTGATAGACTTAATATCAGGCCCAGATTTCTCTTGAATAGTGTAGCACCAATCACACAGATCACACCTACTCTCTGCTGAAACATTCTCAAAATATGCTCTGCTGCAATACCTGAAGCAAAAAAGTGGGCCTATGATCAATTGATGGGGCTAAAATAAATGTACTTCATGAATTATATCAATGAAAGCCTGCAATTTTTTTTCCAAATTAGAATGCTCTACAACAAAATTTTCTCCTAAAATAATATAAGAGAAGGTAAAATTTGAGCTTACTGGTGCTGAAAACGCCATTGACATTTCGTGCATTGGAAGAAATAGATTTGGAAGCCAACATCTCCACACATGCTGCACTCCATTAGTTCTCCTTACTTTCAGAATATAATTGTCTAAGAATGGGAAACTGCCCAACATATAAAGAATGTAAAAACCTTTGACCAGTGATCTTGTCAACCTCGTGCATTCCATGATGACTATCGAAAATTAACTTATAGGCAAAAGCTGAATCCAAAGAAATATTGAGTAATCCAAAGAGAATCAATCCAATCCCTATAGACAATGAACGTTTTTTGTTTTTTAATTGTTTTTGTTATTTTATATATTAGGTTTAACAACTGTTATACAACTTAGACGATAAGTTCGTTATTTTGCAATTATTGTTTTTTGGACGAGCCGCAAGTTTTGACTTCGAAAATATCGCCCATCCATTTTGGCATGGATTTGAACTTATTTGCACTATTATTTTAGGTGAGATAATTTATTTTTTGGATGGACTGATGTGCATTGGAGGTTGACTTATTTCCTAGATAATCTTTTTCTTATTGTGTTGATTTATCCGTCCATATCCTACTCAATCGAATAGAATAACTGTCCCATGCTAGGTTAGAATTATGAGATAAATTTAAAACTAGTGATTGTATCTTGGTGTGCAAGGAGTATGTCGAAGAGGTGAAGATTAATTAGAGAAATTTTTTGTCTAATTTTTACATAAAATTGTGTACGTACGTGAGGTCAATTGGTAGGCCATTAAGAAAAAAATATTATTTGTGGAACAAAAGTCTCAATTGAGAAGTGATAGCTTCAACTCAACTATGCATCCACTTACAAGGAACTAAAACAAAACCTTTGAATCATAACTATGCATCCACTTACAAGGATCCATTACCAACAGGGTCATGTTATGTTTGCAAAAGAGTGTGAGGGAGAGAGAGTGAGATATAAGAGTAGAAAGAGAGATAGATAGATGGAGGACGAGTGAGAGAGAGAGTGGTAAAGAGATAGAGATAGAGATAGAGATAGATATAAAGATATAGATATGTATGAAGATGGAGAAATAAGAGAGGAAGATAGAGAAGAGAGAGATAGAGAGAGAAAAATGAGAGAGAAATAGATAGAATTTAAGGAAGAGAAAAATAAATAGAGGGAGAGAGAGGGAGAGATAGAAAGACAAATATAGAGATAACAATTAATATATAAAGAGGGGAAGAGATATAATGGCAGGGAGAGCTAGAGAGATAACTAGATAGAGATAGATGAACAAATGAAAGAAGAAATATGGAGAGATAGAGGTAGAGAGGAAAAGATATAGAAATATAGAGGTATAAAAAGAGGGAGAGGGAGAGAGATGGATGGATAGATTGAGACATGTCTAGAGAAAGAAGGGGATAGAGGAAGATAGAGGTAGAGATGAAGATAGAGCAAGAGAGGAAGAGGGAAAAATAGATAGAGAGATAGAGAGAGGGAGAGGGAGAGCGTTACATCCCTCTTTCATAAGAATTCTCTTTTTAGGCTAATTGCATGTGTAATTGGAGATATGATGATGAATAATTGTGAATTATTAAGAAAATCTATTTGATGAATTTATGAAATGGGTGATGATAATGTGAACAATTAATATTTTGATATATGGAAACCTTTGTATGGTAAATATTATGTATAACTATCTTCATGTGTCTAAGTGGATGCAAGAGATTCTATCGCTCTCAAAGAAGGAAGGGGGAGTATCATCAAGGATAGGAATGCATACATGGTGAGAGATCTAAGTTGTCATCATTGCTAAGATCTTGGAGATAAATAACCTTTTAGGGCTTGACTGATTCCCTAGAATTGTTTGGATTGAGTAAGTATTATGTCTTCATGTTGTTTAGTTCCTATCAACAAGTTAGTCTAGACAAGGTTGTCACCCTCATGTTAATCATCTTCAAGTGACTTGGATTTATAATTTAAATAATATAAGTAATGAATCGGGTTTGGACTCAACCAATTTAATTATCATCGTTAATATCACACAGATATATATATGTGTGTGTAAGATGGAAGTGTCGATGCAAGATTCAAAATTGAAATCTTGAGAGAGGTTGTTAAAATGGCTTTAAGCCGCAATTCCCATAATTTTAATTGTCGAGCTCACTCTCGAACTAGGGGCGTTACAAGCCATGGTATCCGATACTTATGGTAATGGAGATGATTGATGTAAGGTCTCTTTTGGTTAGCAAGATTTAATGAATGCTGGAAGCGGTGGAACGAGATGTAACTATTTTTCTTCTTCAAGAGCTAAGGAGAAAATCGATTTGAGGTCCGAGCACATAAAATTGTAGAATTTGGGGGTGAAACCAAAGGGGTGATGGAAAAATGAAAGCACAAGAACGGAAAATATTGTCTAACAGAAGAGGGGATTGCAAGCTGGCCATTAATGAATGACTGTCAATCTAATTACAGGCATGAGTCTTAACCTTTTTTTTTCTTTTTTGTTCTGTTGAGCTTCTATATGAAATCTTAATAAATGATTATTCATCAAACCTTTGAATTGAAAACGATTGCATCATCGAAACATAAGAAATCAGTCCAATAAACTGTTGTTTAAAGAAGGCTTATAATTATCAATTTATTAAGATAATTCTTGTTCATATCAAAGTAAAACATTTCATCTTGAAAACAATCTGATTCAATAACCATAATATGAATCATAGAGACGTATCCTCTGTTCACTAAGCATATTATAAGTTGTTATAGATTTTTAGATTTGTATTTTTCTGTGGGAATCAAACTATACCTTGATTTCAGCCTGAAATTAGAGTTTGGCATTCTTATACTTGTATACTTACTATTCTTTTATGGCTGAGAACGGCATTCTCCATTCTCGACTGTCATGTGTCTAAGATCCATAGGGTCGATCTGTAATTTTGGGTTCAATGATACACTTTGATCTGTATAATTATTAATAAATATTCGTAAACAAAAAATGTATTTTGAATAAATTTGATGTGTAGATGACAGGTAAATGCATGCATGTTTCAATTTTTCTATTATCATTGCTACTTGTCTCTAAGTATATGAAACTGTTACATCTTTAATAAAAATGAAAATATTACAATTATGTGATATCTCTCTACATTATTTTACATATAATTTTTTTAAAATATAAATATACTAATCAAATAACTCAATTAAAAACTAAGAGATAGAAAGACCGAGACCATTTGTAATTATTAAGCCATAATCGGTTATCGAGGCAATGAAAATAATGAGTATGACTCATACATCCAATGTTAGTCACTGGGATTCAAGAAGAATAAGTAATTTGGGAAAGCTCCTTAATGTGAGGGAACACATGCATGTATGCATGTACATGCGAGGGTTGCACATGCATGCATGTGTTGTGAAACATTGCTCGTTTACATAATTAATTTTGAAAATGATTAATATGAATCTTGAAGAGAGTAGACATCTTTGGAACAGTCCTTACATGCCTTAAATCATTCAATTAAATTCTGTCATGAATTTTGAAATACTTGTCACTTATAAGGACAACAATTTGTACTAATTTTGTAATTTCCAATGTATAATCAATGTACCCAGTGATAGCTTGAAGCTAAGGGAGATACATAATAGTAGATAATAAGTTGAGAAGCATGCATGCAGAGATAACTAATTTTGTGGATCCAACTTGAATTTCACTCACTTAAACAGAGATAAGAGGTGTAAACTCTGTTACCCAAGGCACAAAATGTGTTGAATCAATCTTATGACTCTAATGTAATAGTGGCCTACGACCCTCATATCGATTTCAACTCGAACTATGGTTCTTTGTAATACTCCATTAATGTCGAATCTATGTTGAAGCTGAGGACGGCACATGTGTAGTCAAATATACTTAATGTTGAGACTTCTGGGATCAATCTTTGATTAGAAGTAACAGAGCAGCCTCTGTTTGTTTTGTTTAACCAATGCCTTGTTATTAAGGGACGATAGACCAAAATATAATAACTTAACGTATCTCAGTCAATCACCAAGTATAGGATACTGATAAGAAGAACTGAATCAACTGATTTAAGATCAACAAGGAAATCATCGGAATGTAATGATTACGTATTAAAATCAAAAGGAAAGAAGATACAAGCACACATGTGATGTGCGAGTTATATGGAAGATATATATAGGTATTCTTGTATCATGACTAAAAGCAATACTTTCTTATATTAGAAATAATGTCGAAGGTTAATAAGTATTAAATGAGGGTAGTAACTCTCAAGCAAACCCTTGCATTTAATATGATTGCGTTAAAATTGAAACTGAATGTTGATTAAAATGTATTTTCTTGTGTATAGAGTAATTTTCTTGAGTAATTAACAGAATGTAGACAGCACGTCAAAGAGGTTATGTTCACATAGTCAAGTCAACCAAAACTTGAGTAAAATTGAACAAGTCAAGTAGGGTGGTGAATTTGATTGAGTGTTAAATGTGGCTGCAATTATATTAAACCTTGGCCAAGGTGACATAGTGTCTTACATGCGTCTATTAATTCACGTGAATCAAATATACTTCCTAGTCAAAGGTCATACTAGTTAGGAGATACCTATAGTGTGTGACCAACTACAGTTGTGTAGATTCTAACCACCAAGCTCAGATGGCAATCAGACCTAGTCATGTGTTTGCACCTTCATGAAGAGTAAGGCCACTTTCATAACAAACGTGTGTGGGGACCGCCAAGTCTGTGGTTGGAGTTAGAGCACCCTAATAATGCTCTTGCTCTCATAGAATATGTCAAGACTTGTATGAGATTCTAGATTGAAAAGTGAACATTAGTAAACTCTAAACTTCTTTCTTATTTACTACATTTTAATTTATGCTAGGAGGAAGGTTCAAATAATATTTTTTAATGTAAATCATTAGATGGATTTATGATTTCATTTTAGTTCTTGATTCAAAACAAGTTTTCAAAAGTTTCAAAAAAAATTGGATTTATATAAATGATGTTAATTTCTTTTATAGGCATTAAAAATATTTTTGTTTTGTTTTTAGATTATAAAAGGGTTGGTGTTACCCTCCATGTTGATTTTTCATTTCCTCTAGAATTTTAAGGTCTTTTTCTTTATAACCTCCTTCTAATTGGAAATCATGCCTATCACTATGTTAATTCCCATCACTTAGTTGGACATCAGCTTTCCTTTTGAACCAAATTAGTGAGTACATTAATTCCCGAACTGCTCAATCTTGTTGCATTGTAATCTTTAAACTCTCCAGTTTTCAATTGCATTGAATAACTAAATTTTAGTTGTTTGTTAGTTTCCCCTTTTTGATGAAAGTTAGCTAGTTAGTTATCATTTTCCTTTTTAGCTGAAATTAAATGTTATCACCTAACCCTTTCCTTGTATGACCTATCTAAGTTAGCAATCATGTGAAAGTGATCGGTCAGTAAGTCATAGGTTCGTTGAACCTTTGTACCTCTTTTATTAAGCAATTCAGTAGTTCAATAATCCACCGAATCCCTAACTTAATGCAGCTTCTATTTCTCAAGGCACAATCTTTTAAAGATGTCAATAGGTACAGTACATTAATAACCATTAGCTGGTGTGGAGCATGAAAACATGTAGGCACGATTTTTGAGGGACAATGATTATACCCTAGTTGCCAAAATTAAATGACATTAATGCATTAATTCTTTTTAAAAGGGCCATCATCGTTTTTGAAATCCATTTCGTCCCAAGTGTTCAACAATGGATATTCAAACCTTTGATACCAAAGGGAGAACACACAGGAGATCAAAATGAGGTTAGACCTAAATTCTTCTCTCTACTATATCTTAATTTAAAGGTGATAATTCTTTAAGAGGTGTTTGGTGGGCAAATTTCAATATTTCTCTCAAGAGTCTATGTAGTGAATTCTCTTTGCGCATTTTACAAGCTCACCTAGTGACCACTAGAATTACGAAGATTGTGGTTAATTATTTATTGTGCTTGAAGTTTAAATCTAAGTTTCTCAAATGCCACCCATAATAGAAGAGGGCTTAGATAGTATAAAGGATACGAATATGGGTGGTGTAAGCCTTGTGGACATCCTGAGAAGAATGTAGCAAGAGACTATTTCTCCCATTAGCAAGAAAATAATTGAAAATGGGCTCATAGGCACTTAAAGTTTTACACCTACTATTCCATGCCCAAAATTGGTTGTTATCACCTGAATTCACAAGAAATTCAAGCTTTTGATAGCTATGTTATTGCAAGAATTCACCCTAAAATTATTTCATAAGTATTGAAGATAACTATCAAGGACTAATTTGTGGATGTGTCTATACAATCTAGGTGGAGTTATTTCAGTGATAGAAGAGGCCAGTGTTTGAATCGTATTACCAAGAGCTAGTTGAAAACAAAAAGGTATGCGAGGAAATATTTGATGGCAGAATGGTTCCATTTTTGGAAAGACTGCATCGCCATTCGGCCATTATTATGGAAAGATTTGTCAAAGGGTAGAATAAGGGTGTGTTGACTACCTTTGCTGCAGAGTTTCAAGTTGATGAAAATCTGGTCACCAGGATTATGGGCCTAGATATGAAAGGTAGAAAATTCTATAGAGACACGAAGTCGGATGAGGATGCTATTAGTGCCTTCTATGATAAGGAGAAGGAAAGACTGAGGGTTATGAAGATGGCGGACGACAACTATAATAGGAAAGAGCTGATTTCCCTCTAGACTAATATGGCAGAATTTATCATGAGGTAGCTCACCCTAGATGGTAGATATGCTAGTATTTTTTCTCATCATTTTATTATCTTAAACCATTTTAGGCATGGTAAATTGATTTCAATTCCCTTTTATCTAGTTTCGTCATTGGAGAATAGTTTAGTTAAACACTCTAAAAATCAGGATAACCTTGTGATTCATGAAGGGCTTATCTTGTTGATTATGGAATACACCCAGGCCATGAAGTGAAACCATCTCCCAAGGATAAAACTCACATTTCCTCTTCTAACCTCGATATGCAGTTGGTTTCTAATATGAAAATGGATGAGGATGATAGTGGTATGGCCATGGACTGACGGGATATCAAGGATATGGAGGACCCTGATTATAAACCAAAAATTGAAGGGGACTTCATGGTGACCCTGAAAACTCACAGCAGCAGGAAAACCAATCCCCCAAGGTGGGCAGCTAGTAAGTTTAAATCCAACAGTAGGAAAATGCAGGACCTAGAGCCTCCCACCAATAAAAATTTAAAATTGACCAAATCTAGTGGGTCCAAAGCCCTGGACCATGAGATTAAGTTATACATCCCTATCAAGGTGGATGATGAGAAATAGGGGAGTGTGATTAAGGAAAATAAAGGCGAGATAAAGGAGGAGAGGGTGATGGGGAATTTTCTATTGAAGGCTACCAAAACTCAAGAGCAATGTTGGAAGTGGGTGGAGAAGGAGATTGGATCCCTAAAATATGGGATTAAAGGAATTGTTGACACCTTCATGGAATCCTCTAGGTCAAACAAGTCCGAGATGATCATGAGTATGATCTAGAAAATTTCGCAAGATGTAGAAACCATGAAGGTTAACCATGAGCATAGAATTGAGAAGCTGGAAGAGGATGTGAGTGAGATCAAGGAAAACCTAAATAATCTGATGGAAATCAGTAGGCA
This sequence comes from Cryptomeria japonica, assembly GCF_030272615.1. Lineage (NCBI taxonomy): Eukaryota > Viridiplantae > Streptophyta > Pinopsida > Cupressales > Cupressaceae > Cryptomeria > Cryptomeria japonica. Next base: position 175,133,298 of record NC_081415.1, read on the forward strand.
GGCAATAAACAACAATGCTGATGGGTTGGAAAAGATTAATTCTACGATGACTGATTATAGAACCAGGACCATCACCAGTGACCCTCCCATGGGTGAAAAGAAGAAAAAGATTGCTTCGTAGGCTGGACAGAGTGCCACTACTAGGAAGATTAGTTCAGGTCCGTGTACTAGAACTAGAAGCCAAAGCAAGGACCAGGGTACCTCCAGATTCATCATGGAGGACTTGGAGAAGATTAATAGGAGTATTATTCAAAAAAACACTTAATTGATGCATTCTCTTAGTTGAGTGCATGCTTCTTTTTTTAGGTTCATCTTTTTTGTTTATTGTTGTCGATCTGTGTGGGGCTCGTCCCCTATAAAGCTTAGATTTTTGGTCTGGTTGGCTACTAGCCTTGGTCTGTAAAAATTTGGGTTTGAGGTCCCTATAAAACCTATTTATCTTTATCAAGAACTATTTTATGTTATAAATTTAAATTGATTTAGATGATTATATTTACATATGTAATATTATTTTATAAAAAAATAAATACATCTATTTTTAAAATGTATATATTGTATAAAGGAAGTAGCCATCAAATCATAAATGATAAATGTAATTAACATATTAAAATTTAATTAAATAATCATTTATATTTGAAGATAGCTCTCTCTCTACATAAATAATCAAATCTATTATTTAAACTTTCATAACATTATAATGTAATCTTAAGAAATATTGAATTATAGCATAGATTGTCTCAAGACTAATTGTGATGGAAAACAAGATTCCAAGAAAGGAGATTATTAATTTTGATATTCTGTGTTAAACGAAATTGTTAAAAACAAAGATACCTTATATCAATTGATTTGACCCAACAAAGAAGATTTTAAATTTTGGGCTAGTTAGGTTATCTTTTTACATCAAATATCTTTGTTGTGGTTGCATGGGATATTAGTCCTATTTTTATTCTTTGATAGATTCTATTAAAGGTGAATCGTAGAATCTTTTAGTTTCACTAACATCTCCTTGAATAAATTGAATGAATATTTTGATGTTGCATAGGATATTGGTCCTATCTTTATTTTTTGATAGATTTTATTAAAGGTGAATCATAGAATCTTTTAGATTCACTAAAATCTCGTTGAATAAATTTGAATGAATATTTTGATGTTCTCAAGAAATAATGATCTCATAGTATTCTTTGAGGGGACATATCTTCTCTCAAATATCTCTTTTCAAGTCTTTTGAAACTTTAGTTTCTTTATAGCTCTAAATCTAGGTCATCTAAGAAGGTGAATAGATGCACAAATGGTGTTATTTTTCATTTTTAGTTTTATCAAAATTAATATTGATAGGTTTTTTCATGGTAACTTAGGTATAATTATAGAAGATCGTGATAAAGATGGTATAGACCTTTTTCTGTTCTCTCATGCTATGGGAATCGGTACTAATCATTTGGTGAATCTCAAGCTATTATGATCGATCTTGAGAAATTTTATGGATTGATTTGAAAGTTCATTTGTGAATTAGATTCTTTGATCTTGGTTTTTCTTCTAAAAATATACGGCTCTCTTGACTCCTCTGAGGATTTCTTCATTAATGTAATAAATACTGCATCTCTTTTCAAATTTTAAGGATATCTCATTTTCTCATATTCCTATGGAATATACTATTTTAGCAAATTCTCTTGCCAAATCTGCTTAAAAGGATATTTTTTTATTGTCTCTAAGTTAAGCTTGCTACATTCTATAAATTCCAGAAGATTTTGTAATTGATTTGTAATGATTAGATTATAAAATAATAAGATTTTTAATTACTATAGTAATGGTTATTTTTGTTACTCTATACCAAATGGATTACAAGTTAATGAATAAAACTTATCTTTTTCATATTCTTTAATCCCAACTTCTTCCATTTCAAAGTTTAAATTTGTGAAATTGGTGTATTTATATTATTTTAGTAAATATATTTTTACCATTTTAAAGAAACTTAAATGAGTGTCATCCAATGTGATTATCCCATATATTAATAATAATATAAAAAGTGAATTTACCTAACATAAACTTAAGAGGAAGAAAATAAACTATATTTTGCCAAGTAAACCATAGTAACAAACTCATCTAGTCGTGAAGATAGGAAAACAACGAGAAAGAAACCCTATGTGGACATTGTGGAGGTGACACACAATGGCCACATAAACCTATGTGGAACATATAAACCTAAAAGACTTTGAATTTCAATCTACAAAACAAACAAAAAATGAAGTTACTAAATGTGTGCCAATGACAAGTGAATTATGGATTTGTGTAGTGTAAATCTACCACCCAATGAATTCCTCTAAGATAAAATATAATGAATGCAAGCCTCACTACAAAAATATTTCATGCACCCCTATTCTTGCATTCACCAATGTGGAAGCACAAAATTCTTTTCCATGAAAGACTAATTTGTTGTTAATTATATTCAATAAATTACTCAAAAAGCCATTACAAGTTATTTGGTAAGAATATAATGAATGCAAGCCTCACTTAAAAAAAAATGTCTTACAAACTTCTTCTTGTCTTCACTAACATGAAAACACAAAATTTTCCTCCCTGTTAGACTAAAGAATTGCTAATAATATTCAATAATTCACTCAGAGACCAAATCATAAGAAAGAACAATCCCACCAACATCCCAAGTCCCAACTTCACTATCAGAATCCTTTAGAAAACTATTATGTTTTCTTGATTAGAATAGAACAATCTCGACTAAATGCATTAACCATTTTTTTTACTTCTGCCTTTTCCTAAATAATATCCATAAGATTGGATATTGAATTTATTAATCTTTTTCATATATATTTCAATTTTCTAGGATTCACATTTGTGTGAGGTTAAGATAACTCTCATATTTCTAACCTAGACCATGATAGAGGAAGATTATATGATAAAGGTGGCCCAAGTAAGACACAAATATACATTCAAAATCGAAAACCATAGATTAGAATTTAAATTTTAATAATGATGTATAAAGCAGGAATAAATTGCTTCAACATATGTTAAATTTTTGAGAAAATGATCCAAATTTCATAATTCAAATATTCTTTTTCACATATGACATCCAAGAATGAGAAATAAAAAACAAATAATAATAAAAATTAAAAATTCTTCAATTTATTTTTTCCACAAAACCCTAGTACTTCTCCTCATGCCCAACTATCATGAGAAAACATATGCTTCAAAGAAAGAGATATGAGGCAAAAAAACCCATGTGTTATAGTTTTGCTGATAAAATGAAACAAATATTTGATGAAAATTTGTTTGGATGATTAATTTTTTCATAGTAATGTGATTTATTATTGATTCGCCATTCCTTCAAGAACAATAGTTTTTATATGAGCCTAATCGTTCATTACAAAGAGGTTCACCACAATAAGAATTCTTAAATGTAGAATTAAAGAATTATTCTTGGGACCACCATAAAGGACACTAAATATAGAAAATCTATCAAACCAATCACCAAATGTACATAGCTACAAGAAATAGTATCAAGACAATATGGAGACTGTAGAATTATTCTTCTTTATACTAAGTAACAACTCTTTTAAAAAAATCTATGGTGGAGAGGATTTCAAATTCCCACAAACACCCACGAAATAGGTATGGGTAAAGGGGGCAAATACCTTTTCCCCATAAATATTTATTAAAGCATTAAATTGATTTTACAAATTTTTTTAAAATGCCAAAAAGATATGCAATATGATAGGGTACAAATTGTAGTAAATGTAAAGTATATATATTTAATATTTTAAACATTATACAAAATAATGAATTTTCTTTCATTATATGATTTTATGCTAGCTATAATGCATACATAATACAAATGGTATATCTAAATTTATGGAGCTCTCCAAAAAATCTAATTACAAATTCTTTGGTGTTGGGAATAAGATGTTGTAGACCATGCATAGTGTTTATAATGTATTACTTATTTTTATATGTGTGTTGCACCTAAGGTAAACTAGATGGATATGTGTCACTAGGGGATAAAATTCTTGTAGATACTTTATGTGTTGTATTGTAACATCGGGATTTATGTTTAATGTGGGTGTCATGTTTTGATTAGATAAAACTAAGAGAGGCTCAAACCATTACATAATAGCCAACTAGGAAGATGAGCAAGAGGAACTCACAAGTAGTGAGACAACCAAATCCCCAAAAAAGAGAAGACTCTTTTATGAAAGCAAAGCTTTTGATCAAAGCAACAAATCGGTAGGAACAAGATTCCCAAACCCAAAACATCACATTCTTAAAACTAATGGGTTTAGGAACCCCAAATCATTAACTAATAAAAAACACTTGCATTGTAAATAAAGAAACCAAGGAAATAGAATATTAACAGTAGGTTTTAAAAGGCTTCCTGTAACCTTTTTTTTGAAGGACCACCTTTAATAGAGACTATTTTTTATAAGGAAGGAGACCACAAAGAACACAAAAACAACCGGTTTTGGAAGGTACCCAATAACAATAGAAACATTTAGTGATTCTAAACAAAAACTAAAAAACAAAAACTAAATGGACTATTTGAATAATGGACTAGGACAAGAAAGCTCTTAGGGTTTTGAAAGGTGTCCCTAAACCTTTACTGGTAGAAATAGCTGCATACAAGGCATCTTGGACCACATCAATAGGTTCATAGTCTATAGTATCAATAGTCATGGTGATAGCCAACACCAGTAATGGTTTCATCAACCTCTAAAACTTTAATAGCCATTTAAACCCACAAAGTTCATCCATTGACACAAAAGGCATAAGCAATTGAGAATGAGAATAGAAAAGGGACGATATGAGCCCCAACTCAAAACATTCAGTCTCCACCAAAATAGAGAAAGGGTAGAGTACTAATAGTCCCATGCCAAGAATGAGAAGCCCAAGAATGACAACTAATCCAGAAACTGTCCATGGGATAGCCAAGTAGCATGCATCTACAACAACCATAGAGGCAAAAGGGGTCTAGCCCACCACCTAGAAACCTCTAAATCTACAAGTTCCACAACCCTAGAACCATGGGCTAAAGATAATAGATCAGCCTCAGCAATGAATGCAAGTCACATGGAAACTGCATTTGATCACACATTAGATAGGGAAGAACACAAGATGGATCCACAAACAAGGTATAAGCCCTTGCAAGATAACTCCACAAACAAGGCAAAAGCCCTCACAGTGAAAAATCATCTAGCCACAATAGAGATAATACCTAGGAAATCACTCTAGCACAAAATAGCGGTGACCAAAAGAAAGACCATGAACCCTGGAAGTAGGACACTTAGATTTGTCCAACCCCTAAGGGAATTGAGCAAGCAGGCACATCGCCTCACTTGAGATCCCAAGAACAAGTAGGGCAACATCTAGAACATTGTGCAACCAAATGTACATAAAAAGCTTAAAAATCTCACCTAAAGGGGCATGAGAATTGATAGAGTGGCCAAGCACTAGCTCTTTACCATCTACCTCCACTTCCCCATCCTTAACAACACCATCTACCTCTCTAGAAACTCTCACACCTCCTCTTCATCCTTCGTTCATGTTCTCTATTATTATTGTGATATGAGTGCATGTAATGTGGATGTCGCATTGAGATATTATATTATATTTATTTAATATTAGAAAAAGTAATTTAGTAAAGTAAAAATTTAGTACCCATTATTAAAAGTGGGGTTAATGGTTTGTGATCCCATTCAATACGACGATGGTGTCCGAGTCTCATCCTCCACATAACACACGTATTCAAAGTAAACTACAGAAGTCGCGTTGCCCAAAACATACGCGTATTCAAGTGTTTCCAAATCATGATAGAAAAATCAAAATCAAATTGGAAATTTCTAGTTTTTTGGGGAAATTTAGATCTATGTTCTGTTGATATTTTCAGACTTGGCGATAAGCTTTAGACCATTGAGGCTGTTAGGTTGCCTCCTTTTTCTTATATCTGGAAAATACTCTCGTCTGTTTCCTACTGTAGAAGATTTTGATTTTCACTGAAAATCTGTCCTTATTTTTTACCACTCAAAAGTTTCTGACTTTTGCTATGTAATTGGTTCAATCTTTTAATACAATTTTGTCTGGCTAATACCATTTACCGATTAAAAAAAAACATCCATATAAAATGGAAAAAATCTTTAGTTAGTCTACAATTGTCAACACAGAAGGCACGAGCCATTACTTCCACGGATGCTTCATTCAAATATTCTACTTTCCCATCCCTTTCTATACGTCAAACAAGAATTCTGCTCTGTTTAGGTGCAGAATTACAATATTGATTGAAGATGAAGAAAAACAACAATGGAGTGCAGTCTGTGTGGCGATGTGGGCTTTCAAGTCTATTTATTCCAATGCAAAAAATGTGTAATACGTTTTCAGCATCAGTAAATTAACATTTACCCTCATTATTGCTTCCATTTTTAATCGATTTTAGATAGACAAGTTTCAACAAGTACACATACTCATTTATTGTTTCCGTTTAAGCAAGGAATATAAATTTTGATTAAATGGGTTTGGCTCTTTTGGTCAGATATTGCAGCAAAGCATATTATGAGAATGAATCAGTTGAAAGTATCAGTGAATTGTGTGACTGGTGTTTCAGTACTCAAGAAGAGGATACAGGCTCTGATGTTAAGCTTATGAGCAGGGATTCTGTTAAAAGAATCAAAAGTTGTTCTGGGTTTGAAGAGTGTACAAACATGACCCACAATAACAAAGGCAAGAGAAATTTGAAAAAATCTTGTGCCGGTATTAAAGGACAGATACCCAATGAGCTGAAGAAGCAGAAGAATCCTGAACTTACAAATTACAGTACTGAAAGAAGAGTTGGAAAGAAATATAAGCTTCTTGATGAAATTGTCTGTTGATTGCACTGGTCTACATTGTAGAGAAGCTCACTTCTGAAAAAGATGAGCTTACCAAATAGATCGTCTATTCAGTTTTGTATCTTGTCAGGTTAGCTGTTCATGAACATAGGAAATTTACTTTGGAATTACCTCTTGTGTTGTTTGATAATAATACTGAGCGAATACTCAATTTACTCTGAACAGTATTTGTGATTTATAGTGGTTAGTCTCCATTGCTGATGTTTTCACATTTGCTTGATTTGAAAAGTTTGTAAAGGTGAAAGCTTAAATATATGGTTCATGTTTTTTATTTTTAAGTTTTTGGTATTTTGGAGTTTATGATGGAGTGCCATCTGAAAGATTGATATAAAACAAATCTCACATAGTGAAATTAGGAAATGATGTGTGCTTATTGTTATAAATTGTGAGAAATTGATATCTCTAAATAATAGTTTGAATTTTTTAATTGATTCAGTTTTAGAAAATATTTTTAAATCTTTAGTTAGTAAAATTTTTTAGATGTTTGACAGAAGCTATTTAATTCTGGTCTAAAATTGTTTGGTTCTGGCTTTGGAGCTTATAGAATACACCGACTCTATAGTGTATTCATAAGACTTATTTATAAATGCATTCTATCAACCCCTAGACAGTGCCAGATTACTCTAATAAATGCGCAGAGTGAATAAGGTTGAAATTAGTCATGTATTTGTTGTTTGGCTTGTTTTAGGATGGTGTTGTAGATTAAAAATGGAGCTCCAATGAAGGATACCCTACCAAGCAGAGTACAGTTTTATTCAGATAATCAGGTGCCCTGCAGCCTGGACGAGGGCTATCTAGATTGTGCAATCTTCCAGTCAGTGAAAATGCAGAGTTGGGTCTCATTGCTGAAAAGCCATATTTGCTTGCTACCATTGGTCTCAGCCCTTGTTTTCGAATACAACTTGATATATGTCAGTGCTTAAGATTCACGATTCCATTGTTGAAAGACCCGCTTCACAGCTCAAGAATGCGCTTAACGTCGATTTTTTATCTTCTAAACCTAACATGGATGAGTTTGTCTTGGGCTCAGAGGAACGGAAAGCTTCGAGCCAGTTTCAAATTTCAGCCTCGCCCGAGGGCTTCTTTCTGATTTTTTTCACCAGTATTGATGATTATGCTTCGACTCTCTATTGGTCCATCGCTCCTTGGCGGAGCTGGTTTACTCCTTAGTTCCTTGGCGGAAGCTAACATTGGAATATTGGGAGATGGAGCTGCTACAGGGATATAGCGAACTCTGCTGGGAAGACCGTGGCTGTGGATTTAATAACCAGATCTAGAAAGTAGTAGTTGTTTTCTAGAATTTGTGCAAATATGAAGATTGATAAAGTACTTTGGTATTAAATCACTTTCAATTTCAAATTGAGGAAATGGGTTTAGCAAATTATTTATATAAAAAAAATTGGACATTCAGTTGTAAAATTTTTTTTGGGTCTGTAAATATATATATTTTATTAATTTTTAATGCAAAATTACAGTCATCATTGTTTTTATCTATCAATCCATCATAAAACAAAATCAAAATTGTTTCATTAATGATGTCCATTGCCATGTGTTCTGCAACCCGAAACCCAGCCTACATAGAGAATCGGTCTAAAACATATATCAAACTACTACGCGTCTACACAAAAAAATTGATTTTAAACAAAATTTACAAAATTCTATCATCTATCATTTTTTCCTCACTGTTTTATCGGTCCGTTCACCCAATGGTCCTTCAACTCGAACCCTGTTTCTGGTGCATCCGTCGACTCCGCCTTCCTTTTACCCGTTGCCCCACTCGTTCTTTTTCCTGCAGAAAATGCTTCAATGGATCCCACCTAATGTAACATTCAGTTATAAGCTATGTGATTGATAAAGCGATGAATAATTTAGAAACTAGTTCTTTTCAAATATGTTGTATAATCAAGTACAATTCTAAGCACGTCGCAAAAGTAGAGAATAGCATGGAATTAAATATGTTGTATAATTTGGATGGATTAGCTGTAAGAGCATAGAGGAGATTTAGAAATTGATCAATTAGATGAATTATCCATTAATAAAGAGCAAAAGGAAATTTATAAATTTAAATGTTTCAATGAGATATTCAAACATGTCGCTAAAAATGATGATGGTGAATAAGTAGAAACCCCAGTCTAAAATACATGCCCGGGCTTGAGATACAAATCAGTTATTCCAGAAAACCCTAAACTTCCTCTACTCCTTATTATGTAATTCCATTTACTTAAGTTGAATGTATGATATCATAGAAAGGAAAAGAACATGCTGAAATTCCAGATGAGATGATCATAGCAATTCAGAGTTTTTCTTATTCAAGTTTACTCGCATCTTTTTACTTTATTATGTGTAACTAAAATATAGGCACTTCTCATCTTAGTAGGCTTGAGATGTTCAATATGATGGAAATGAAACAGGGCAGAACTGGAACAGAGCAAAGAAAAAAAATACTAAATGAAAGCCAACTTTTCATTCATCCTACTCAAACATTTCATTGACATTCTGAGATTTAGTTTTCAAACAACATTATATTTATCTGTTGTTTTTTTTTAACAGCATCTGGCAGCTCTGCTACTCATAAAATTCCAGACTAGAAACTTCTATCCCTGTTCAGGGCTGCACCTGTTGTTTCTTCCGCAAAACGAGAGACTTCTAGACTCTTCTATATATTTCCAACAAAGAGGGAAAAAAAAATATTAAATTATATTTTAGTCAAACCAAATCTTGCTCAAATCGTCCTTCATTACTTGTCTTTAAAGCTAAGGGATATGCTTGTAAATTGGAGCTGACAGAAGTAGCTAGCAAATGCATACGAAGGATGTGACTCAGGAGTAGTTTCCCCTTTAATCCCAACTACCCACGGCCATTCACAAGCTCCTTATAGTCAATTCAGTAATCTGAAGCCTCCGGATCAACACTAAGACTTCAAGGAGCTTCTATCTTATCAACTTAATTAGACAACCACCAACAAGATACTTTCCATTTTATGCGATCCATATGCAGATTTCTGGAAGTTTCTTCCAGCTACTTCCTGCCCATTCTAGAAAGATCTAAGTCCTCAATATCAAGAGGCATTTTTGTAATCAGTAGATAGAATGAATGAAAAAATATGAATTTATGACTAAAAGACTTTATTTTGTTCAGATTTTCTTTGCTCTTTTTTTTTTTTTCTCCTCCCCTGTTTCTCACAGTGGTATCAGAGCCCGTTCAATTGTGTTAGCTGGAAGTTGAGGATGCCTAAGGATAGGTCTTAGCTGTTTTAAGCAACAGTAAAATCCAGGGAGGCCAAAGGTAGAAGAAGAGTGCAGGTCTGAGGACAAAGCCTGTAATTGCAGAAAGAGAAAGGCAGCCATAGAAGGAGATCTAGTCGCTACCACAGAAGGTGATTCAATGGAGTGTAAAAATGTTGAAGAAAAAGTAGAAATGCTGTAGAAAATAGAGACTAAGAAGCTGCAACTTAAACGATGGCATCATAGGTAATTTGTGAGAAGAAAAAGAGAAGCCGCTGCCATAGAAGGCAAGTTACTGAAATTGGCACTTGGAAAGAGAATCGATCAGATTTATGAAAAGCTGCTATCCAGTGGAAGTTGGCACTTGGAAAGAGAATAAATATAGCTTCATCGCTTGATGATCCAACTTCGTGCAATCAATTTTGAAGCAAACATAGGCCAAATCAATTGTAAAAGTGACAATAGAATGAATCCAACACATTTTTCCCTTTTGATGCACACTTCTTCATGCATTTGACTCGTTTTGTTGTTTGATTTTATAACTAGTAAATTTCCATCACTCACAGGATGGTGATTGGCTGCAATTTCATTAGACAAATATTAAGTGCATTGGGGAACTTGATTGGCTACAATTTAATTGGACAAATACCAAGTGCATTGGGGAACCTCACTAATCTTATTTTTTTAAGATTATATGTAACTTTTCCATGTGTGTCATTAGGAGATACTTTGCCAATCAAATTTAGGAATCATAGACAAAAATATGCAAGTTTACTGACAATATTCATTTTCGAAGAGCTTTGAATTCAAATAAATTCATAGGTCCAATTTCTGCAACTCTAGGTAAGTTGACCAATCTCGAATGGCTTGATCAACTTACTGGGAGTCTTCCATTCTCCAATTTGACTCAATTTTGATTAGACAAACTTGCTAATGCACATCACTTGTAAGTAAGAATATACAATAATTTTTTTGGTTTGCATTTTGATGTCACGGGAATGAAACATTAAATTATTTTTTTGTGGTTTTTTTAGCCTTTTCAATAGAAACAATCTCTTAGGCACCATTCCATCCAAACTCTTTAGCGAAAATATGAATTTGTTTCATGTGTGAGTGAAATACATTATTACTTATATGTCATGACCTTCAGCATGTGATATAGATATAGGTTGTGTTAAGTAGTGTTTATTATCATCTACAAACTATTTGATAGTAATCAGTTTGAAGGAAAAATCCCCTCTATTTTGGGACTCATAACCAGTTTGACTTTCCTGTAAGTATCGAAATTTTAACTCTGTTTTTTCTTGCTATGCCCTATTTATGTTTTTCACAATTGCATCACATACTAGAAATTTATGGACGCCTATTTAATTTGTGTTGTGTGGGTAATATTATTAGCAAACATGAGGCTTGACAAAATCAAGATAACGTGTTCAATTCGTTCCAACATCAGCAACCTAGCAAGCCTTGAAGAACTATAATAAACTTTTCCTTCCTTTACCTCTTCATGGATTGTAACTGAATTTTGGTGTAGGTTATGTGATTCCGAATAGATTTTACCATATCTCTTAATTGTTTGTATTATAGTTTTCTATATGTACATTTAACAAATTTTTACCCATTTTATAAAAAAACGCTTTTCTTTCTTTATTATTTATAAAAACAAGTAAATTAATTTTAAAAATAATAATTTATAATTACATAAAATTTTGCATTGATAATTTTGTTATTTATGATGACTTGTTTCATTGTATTTCATTGATAATTTTTATATTTATGATCCTTGTCTTAATGTATTAATTGAAAAAATACTAAAATAGATGGTTTTGTGTTATTTAGGAATCTATCAAATAATAGACTAATAATTTGCTTGGTTGTTTTAGAGTCGTGGATAATTGCAACATAGCTAGACAAATTTTTGGTCTTATTCTCCTCATCACCTTCAATTGAAACTTGATAGAACCTCTATCAATCACTTATGAACTCAAAAGTTGATGAAAATTATTAGCTTTCATATTGCTTTCCAAAGCTTGGAAGGTGTTTTCTCACCTTATCAAATTAGTCAATAGATATGCTTACAAGGATTCATATTATTTAGAGCATTTAGCTACATAATAACTGAATAAGCTCTTGACATCGTATCATCCTTTGCTCCAACAATGCTACAAATACCCAATTCCCTACAAATGGCAGGGACTCCAGCTACATGCAGCTCTTGTTTTAATTATAGTTATGAGTATGTCCAATAGATAGCTATTCTAGATTTATAATTGTTGTGATTATGAAATCAAAGATAATCAACCATTTTAATAAAAACACTATAAATGAGTGGAAAGTAATATATAGGATACAAAATGATCAATTAATGGAAGTGACATGTATATAGATATGTTGAGAAAAATTGATATTAATAGAAAAACACTATGGTCTAATCAATATCAAGGTAAAGAATACTCTAGTAAAGCAATAAAATTCATTAATATCACAAAAGATAATATGCTTCTCATAGATGATGATAAACAATCAAATATCAATCATGTAAACATGGGTGCTAACAAAAGGCATCTAATAATTATGATACTTCAACATGAAATTCAAAATATATTGTCATTATACATGATAATTAGAGGAATAAAAGGAATAAGAAAACCATATCTAATAGCCACCATTCATCAAGCTCGTCACTCCCCAATTCTATTAAATGCACCAATTAGGGTTGCAACATTAAATATCAAACCATCAAAAAATTCATTCAAAACTTTTAATTTCAAACACTATTTTTTTTTTCAATTAGAAGGGTGAATACTTACAATATTTTATCAAAATATTCACCAACATATATATTGATATGTATCATGATCTTCACAAGATAAAACTTGTTACAAAATATACTCTCAACTTATCAAACATTTCAAATTCCAAACATGATAGGAAAAAATTATATTCAAATTTCCTATTGCATATAGCATTGAAAAAAAATGTCAATATGTTAGAAACATATCAAAATGATGAACTTGTTATCAAGGCATTGATTGCAAAGGATGAAACAATCATGGTAACCTCTGATATTTGGATAAATGTAGATATTATAAATTGAAGTTTAGGTTACATTGAAAATATAATATGAAAACCTAGGATTATATTGTTAATGCCATGCAATAATATGTTATTATAGGGTTTGATAGTTAGGAATAGCATTATAACATAAAATTCCACTCATAATTTTAATTAATCCAATACAAAAGGGATGCACAATCCAAATACTTTTATCATTCAATTTGATATTGACAATACACAAATAATAAGAATTGACTCTTTCAAAATCTAAAAGTGACATTGGGAAAAAAGAAATAATAGTGCTAACATTGTGATTATATCTAATATGAGATCATCTAAAGGAATAAGATTATTTCCACCATTTACAAATAAATAGAATTCAAATATGAAAAAGTCAAAAAAAATTCCTAAATACAAAGTTAAAGAAGAGAGACTAAATTTATTAATAAATAAATAAATAGATATTAGAAAATTAATTATGCAAACTACAAAACCTTCCAATTTCCTTAAAGGGGTACATATAAAAGGCCACTTGGAATGAGACCCTATTTAATAGTTCATACTATATGGATTTAAAATAATATATGACTCTTTATTTCTTAACTCCTCCATTTTTGCTCAAATGAAGATAATTTGTTCACATGTTTCAACTTATATATATTGGCTTCTTTATTTATCTAATACTAGTGATCAATTATTTATTTTATAGATTATAGGTGTCGATCCTACTAGTGTACCTATCTCTAAAAAATATATGTAAAAGATCTTGATAGATATCCTTCTTAAGGTGTCTATTTTGCAATTAGAATCACATATATTTAAGTGGAATAAGTGCCTTGAGAGGGATCTCTCTTAACATATTTTACATAGATTTTTCTATATATGAATATCCTATTTTTATATATTTCCAATTGTATAGATATATAAATTTAAAGTACATAATATATATCTATTCTAAAAATAAGTGTTTTAAAAATAGAGAAAAAATTAATTTGAAATGAATTTATAGTTTGCACAATTTAAACTGAGAAAAATATATTATAATTTAATTTTTAATTATATACATAAAAATAATTATTTTCATTCAATCTAAAAAATAATAGAAATAATGTTAAATAGAAACTCCATAAGATTTTTAAAGGTAATTTTTATATCTATTGTGGCTTAAATATACAATATTTATTTTTCTTGAGTCATTTCTAGTCTTAGCTTTTGTTGGCCCATGGTTTATAAATGATATGAGATACTTTAGGTGGGCTTCTATGTTAAAGTGCCTTTTATGCTTCATGCCAAACATAAAAAAAAATCTTAAATTGATTATGTTTGTCATTTTTCTTTTGAAGAGTTTCTAAGACATTTCAAGTGGTGAGAAGATTCTTATGGCCTCATTGATACTTTACATGAATTCTCTACCCCCTTGTTTATTTGAAGTTTTATGTTTTGAATCAACAACGTTTTCTTAAATTTTTTGACTCTACAAATTGGGTTTCTACTCTTCTTATTCGATTACAGATTCATTCAATTTGTCCATGTCAATGATTTGCAGAGGTTTTTTAACCTATGTTAGTTACTTATAAAAAATCCTAACCTTATTGAAGCTCAACATGAGTTTTTCAACTTATCTTTGTGTGTGACAAAGATTTTTATAAGGAGGCATTGGCATTTTGAGTAAATTATGAAATATGTGTCAAGAATTAACAAGTTTTTCGTAACATCCTTAGAGCTTTAAGTTAATTCTTTAACTTCATTAGTGATTTGTAAAATGGCTTTTATCTAACGTCCATCAATGTTTTGCATTGGCTCTAGAACTAGTTATAGGTGTCAAGTAGGTTGTCATAACCTTGTCATATCTCAATGTTCTCTTTGTAGGGACCCATAAAGTTAAAATAAGAAACTACATAAAATTCACATAATTTAATATAAATTGAAATGACTTTAGATCTAAGGCCATCTCTCACTCCAGTTTCTTCTGCTCCTATCCACCCTACTGCTTATTTACCTGCAAGAGCTATTTTCCCATCCAAATATTCTTCTGATGATAAAATGAGTGGTGTTGGGTTTGTTGTCTCTAACTTGTGAGTATTCTCCCTCCAAACCTAGTGATCTTCTGGGTGAGACTTCTTCTATCGGTTATGTAGAAGCTTCCTTCCCCACTCTAAAATGTAATAATTGTGAAGATGATGCTTCCTAGACAATTGTTTGTTGAAAGAAACAAATTTAACTCTTAATGTTTCGTCCCTCATAAAATGTTTTGTTGGGGATGAAGTTGGACGTAACAATGATTTTAACTTATTTCTCTAGATGTGCAGTTCATTTTGTTTCAATACAAAAATGCTATCTTATTTGTTAGTCGCATTTTTTATTTTAATCCTTTTATGTTATTACTAGTTACCCTTTTGAAAACATCTTACTTTATAATATAATTTAGACCGTCTTGTCTTAACCAAAAACATGTTTTCAAACAAATAAGAGAACTTTAATAACAACAAATTTAACAACATGGTTTGAGTTCAGCATCATGTCTTAATCATCTAAGGATTTCAGTCATATTCTTTTAACTCAGTTTTAAGAAAACATCTAATTAAAATAAACTAATCCCTACATCATAACGATACAGATCTCCCCAATATTCCTTCTAAACTAACCGACAGACGTTGCATTCACAAACCATACACGTTGACTTCAAAGTCAACAAAAGTCACATTCAGGCGTTAAATCAAAATTAAATCAAAATTAAATCAGAAATAGCATCCATAGAAAATGGAGAAAAACTTTACTTAGTGGACTAGTCAACACAGAGGGCACGAGTCGTTACTCCCACGAAATAGCATCCATAGAAAATCTTCAGCTTGATAATTTCATACTATGAGAATGTATCCATTGAAACCACAATTGTGCTCTTTTTAGCACCAATATTGCAGCAGAGCATATTATGAGAATGTATCCATTGAAAGTATCAGTGAAGTTTGTGACTGGTGCTTCACTTTTCAAAAGGAGGATGCAAGCTCTGATGTTAAGCTTATGATGTTAATTCTACTTGGTTTGGAGAGTGTTCAAACATGATCCAAAATAGCAAAACCTAGAGTAATTGGAGAAAATCTTGTGTTGAATTAATTGATGGACAGATACCAAAAGAGCTGAAGAAGCAGAGGATCCGAAAGTTATATGCGGTAGTGAAAGAAAAGTTGTGAAGAAATATAAGCTTCTTGATGTAATTATCTGTTGATTACAATGGATGCAAAGAGATTTTTCTTTCCTGGAAGTTTCTGTTGGCAAGGCCCAAATGTATGGTGGATGCTTTATCTCAAATGAACAAAGGGTGACGATTTTGAGAGGATGGAAAGGAGCTACTTGGTACATAAGCCAGTCCTATGGAGGACATCTTTCATAGACACTAAATGGTAATTTTTACACATCAACGATAAATCTGATTTATCATGGATGTAATCAAATTGACAAACCATTTAATTTGTTATCTCTGTGCAATTTATGTTTTTTTAAGTGTATTACACTTGTTATTTGTTTTATATATGTTTGTTAGAATTCAGTTGACAGAAAGAGAGCCAAGGAAATAATTATCTTAAGCGATCTCATAATTTCTTAGAATAGTGGCTTAGATTATTTTATTTGTCTCTATTATTTGTGCCTAGTTCTGCGCCATCATTTGAGTGCAAAACATGCCTCTCATTTGAGTGCACCATCATTTATTTAAAATAAATTTTGTATGCCTAATATTCCTTCTAAACAAGCCCACAATACGACTATGGTGTACAAGTCTTGTCTACATAACAAGCGTTCCATTCAGCAAACCATACGCATTGACTTCAAAGGAAACAAAAGTCACATTCAGTGCGTCTCATGATTAAAACAAAATAAAAAATCAAAATCAAATCATAAGTGGCATCCATAGAAAATGAAGAGACACTCTAGTTTGTGGAATAGTCAACACGGATGGCACGAGCCATTACTTCCATGGAAAAGCATTACTTTGACAATTTCACACCACTTTCCCACTCTCTCTATATGTGAAACAAGATTTCTTCTCTTTTTAGCTGCAATATTACAATCTGAATTGAAGAAGAAGAAGAAGAAGAAATACAACAATGGAGTGCAGTCTGTGTGGCGATGTGGGCTTTCACATCTATTTACTCCAATGCATAAAATTGTTTAATGTGTAAATTAGTTCTTAACCCTCCTTATTGCTCTCATTTTATTCAATTTTAGATAGACAAGATTAATGTAGTATAAACTAATTTATTGTTTCCATCTCTGCAAGGACTATCAATTTTGATTTTATGAGTTTGGCTTATTTGGTCACATATTGTAGCAGAGCATATTATGAGAATTCATCAACTGAGAGTATGAGTGAAGTGTGTGAGTGGTGCTTAACTATTCATGAACAAGATGCAGGAATGAACAACAACATGAAAAAGGCACATATACAAGATACATTTGAATATAATCTTAACTATTTATCTTAGCCTTCATTATGTTTTTGTTTTTTTGGTAACCCAGAGGTATCCCCGCATCTCATCCTAGCGACCAACCTTGCCTTACCTTGGACTTATGGGAGCCAAGTTGGGGTCAGAGGAGAGGCGAGACGAGGCGAGACTAGTCCTCTGGAGGCGGATGAGTCCGCCTGTAGTCCCCAGCCACCGGGATAACCTAGCAGGGAATCGAACCCCAGACCAATGGGGAGCAAACCCACGACCCAAGCCAATTCACCTACCATGCGGGACTAGCCTTCACTATGTTGTGTTAGAGCATCTAGGGCCATGAGAAATATCACCCCAAAAAGGAATAAATGAAGCTAAGAAAATTTTAGGAGTTGTGTGGATAGATATTGGGCATAATATAGAAGACACATGTATAAATTATAATGATATAGATATTTTAGTTCAATTTTATAAGAAGTTTATTGGTATTATCATCTTTGTCAACAAGCTTGCATGTGACTTCTAAACTTATAGTAACCAACTTCTTATCTTATTATATAACTTTTTATCTTATCCTATGTGTGACTTCATTAGAATCAAGTCAATTGATTAGAATCTACCGAAGTCACTTCATTAACATCTATGCATTTGAAATCTACAACAAAGAAAGGGCTTTATTAATAATTATATTTTCTTCAACAAGTAGGACAAATTTAGTAACAACTATAACTTCAACAACATATTGATCGAGTTTATATAAATTATATAAATATATTAGACTACATAAGAACTATAAAATGTTAATTTTTATGTCATTGGACACATG
Source organism: Cryptomeria japonica (assembly GCF_030272615.1). NCBI lineage: Eukaryota > Viridiplantae > Streptophyta > Pinopsida > Cupressales > Cupressaceae > Cryptomeria > Cryptomeria japonica. Next base: position 175,151,725 of record NC_081415.1, read on the forward strand.
ATTTAATTGGTTTAGGGATTATATTGAGGATAAATTAATAAAATTAATCAAATTAAATTTAATAGCTTTTAGGATGATGAATATATAAATAATAAAGTGAAGAGGGTTAGAAAGGATTAGTTATGTTTGTTGATTTATGATTAGGAAATCATGAATATTTTGATATCCATTGTACTTAACAATTAAGTTCAAGATTTTATAAAGTAAACACTTCAAATTTAAATAGACCTATACAACTTTAGTTTGAGACATAAATTTCTATAGTAAGTTAGTCCTTAGACACTTTGACCTTGTGCAAATGATCATTTGCTACTTCTGTCTTTAGTTTCTACTCACCTATGGCTATGACAAAGTCTAAAAATATGGTAGTGGTTAAAAACACCTTTGAGATGTGGTTTATTTAGAAAGAGGATTTAGAATTTCCTTGATAACTATTTGTACATTTTGTTAATGTATAATGGTCAAAGACATGATTAGAAATGTTTACAAGTTCTTAGGTTGTTATTATGATGTATTAGTCCATGAGACAATAATATAAATGTAATAAGATAATGCTTTTTATTATGAGAATATCTTAATATCTTATGATTATTAATGATATTTAATTGTTATTAAATTCAAAATCATAAATTCTTTAGTCAAGGTGTTTTATTTTGTAACCTTATAGGAAATAATCAAATTCTTGAATCACTAGCCCTAAGTGCAAGAATTTAGAATTTGAAATTTTTAGATAAGAGTGAAATGTAAATTAGTTCAAAGGATGAATTATACCCATGATCTAATTTAAAGGAGGGTCAAACTTTAAGAATTCAAATCAATAATGTTCAATTAAAAAATAAAAGAATCATAATGATAAATACAAAATTAAAATAAACTTATACACCAAAAAAATGAAAACAAACTTTATAACACTATATTTGTAACAATAAAAAAATATTTACTTCCATTCCTTATAATTACATTATTTTAACTTACTAAAAAATATATTATAACTAAAACTAAAACATAACCTAAATAAACCTTTCTTTTAAAATAAACATTTTATTAAATCTCTATTCCTTTAAATTTGATTTAAGAAAACCTCAAACTAAAATAATCTAAACCGTAATTTTTAACAAGACAAATCTCCCTAATATTCCTCCTAAACTAACCCACAATACGTCGACGGTGTCCAAGTCCCCTCTACAGAACCACGTATTCAAAGTAAACAGACGTTGCATTCACCGAACGGTACGCTTTGAGTTCAAAGTAAATAAAAGTGACATTCAGGCGTTTCATGATAGAAAAATCAAAATATCAGAAGTGGCATCCATAGATAATGGAGAAAAATTCTACTTGGTGGAATAGTCAATACACAAGGCACGAGCCGTTACTCCCACGAGAATAATTCCTGGAAAAATTCATGTTTGACAATATTACAACAATTCTTCTCCTTTTAGGTACAATATTACAATCTCATGCAAGTCTACTTATTCCAATGCAAAAAATGTTTAATGCGTTTTCAGCATCAGTAAGTTAGCATTTGCCCTCCTTATTGCTCTTATTTTATCCAATTTCAGCTAGACAAGTATCATGTAGGATATACAAATTTATTGTTTCCATTTGTGCAAGGACTATTACTTTTGATTTCATGGGTTTGGCTCTTTTTGGTCAGATATTGAAGCAGAGCATACTATGAGAAATTATCAGTTGAGAGTATCAGTAAAGTGTGTGACTGGTGCTTCACTAATCAAGAAGAGTATGCAGGGATTACTGATAGGCTTATGATCAGGGATTCTGTTAAAAGAATTAGAAGTTCTTCTGGGTTTGGAGAGTCTACAAACATGACTCAAAATAGAGAAGATAAGAATAATTTGAAAAAATCCTGTGTTGAAATTGATGGACAGATACCCAAAGAGCTGAAGAAGGAGAGGAAACCTAAAGTTGTATGCACTACTGAAAGAAAAGTTGGGAAGAAATATAAGCTTCTTGATGAAATTATTTGTTGATAGCAATGGATGCAAAGAAATATAGGTCCATATATATGTATGGTGGATGCTTTGTCTAAAATGAACAGAGGGTGAATATTTTGAGAGCATGGAAAGGAGCTAGGTTTGTATATAAGCTAGCACTATGAGGGATATATATCTTTCACAGATACTAAATTGTAATTTCTACACTTCCACGATTAACTAATACAAGGAGAAATATGATTTATCATAGATGTAATCAAATTAGCGAACCCTGTAATTTGTTATCGTTGCCCAATTTATCCTTTGTTTTCAAAGTATTGCATTTGTTATTTGTTTAGTATATGTGTTAGATTTCAGCTGACAGAAAGATAGAAATGGAAATAATTATAATAAGCAATCTCATAATTTCTTACAATACTGGCTCAGATTATTAGCCGATTGGCTATTTTTAGGTGGGGTTCGTGCCCACCGGAAAACTGTCTCACGCTGGAGTTTTTTGTGGCCCGAAAATTTCGCTGCTCGCAGGTTTTCGTTTGGCACAGGCAAGGTGGGAATTCCGTCGAACAGTTACCGTGAACGGTGAATGCTTCCACATTTTGCGTACCTGTCTATCAGGCACTTGCAACTACATCATCTAACAAAAATCCCCTTTGCACTATATGCTTTGATGGATTTTCATTTAATAATATTAATAAATAAATAAAGATCTATATTAAAATTATAAAGATAAATAAATAATATAAATTACTATAGGCTTAATCATTGAACCTCATTCAGGTTCAAATGCTAGTTTTATTTGCGTCTAGTTACTCTATTATTTGTGTCTAGTTTTGCACCATCATTTGAGTGCATAACCTACCTCCAAATACAAGTAGGTTAAATAAATAAATATTTTAAATATCATGCTTTGAGTTTTTGACCTTCATCTACCATTTCAAGCATGTTTTCTTCTACTGGTCTTAGATGCCTACTATATTTGTACCTTCTCATGTCTCCTTGCTTTATGTGGTGGTTACTTCCCTATATGGCTATAGGGGGGATGTTGTCCTACCTTATGGCAGCATTCCTGTTGTAGTCATATTTGGTAGTTTCTTCGCACAAAGTTCGGGGGTAGGAGGGGTATCTTTGGTTTGGATGGTGGAATTTTTCTTTCTCGGTTGAGTGGTTGGATTTTGGTTATCTTGGTTTGCGGGCTTTTTTGAATTTCTTTTGTAAGTTTGGGATCTCTTTGGCTTATGGCAATCATTACATATTAATCAATATATGTACGACAGGGGTACTTGTCTAATATCTGTTTGATCCTTTGTTTTTGGTAATCATTTTTTGTTGCGACTGGTAGTTTGATGCCTTTCCATCAAGCTTTCGTACCTTAAGCACTTGTTTCTCTCTTTGCTTCATTTGGCATCATGATCTATCAGTGATTCAGGTAGTTGTTCTAATGATTGGGGATATTATGGTATCTGTTGGCTTTATCATTGCGTGATCAATTTCATATTAGCAGGTTTCTTTCATGATGGGATAATTATGACATGGTGATCCCATTCTCAGTTATATTGGTTGTTGGTGGGCTCTTATGGCTATCATTCGATCTTTGTCTTGCTTTTCACTCTAACATCATGTTCTGTTTTCTATGGAGAATTCTTGCCAAATTCGGTGGATGGTGGCTTTTTCTGAGGAATTGGAAAGAGAAGTTAATGTGGTATTGCAGAGGGTTTCTTATTTTGATATTACTCCTTTGGTTACTACTTTGGATTATTCTTTGGTTCGGTCTCATCCTTCTTCCTGAGGGTCTTAAATATCCTTCCCTTCTTATTTGGATCCATCTATGTTTTCTCACCATATTTGTGATGGCAGGATCTCTTATTCTTGGTTCTCTCATGGCTCTGAGTTTTGTTTTCTTCAAAGCTTTGGATTCTTGTGGTGTTTAGACAGGTTGGATTTTGGGTGATGGCACTGTTTTTGGTGGACATTCTTGACTCCATCTTCAGATGCTCCCTGTTAGACTGATTCTTATAGCTTCCTTTATATCTAATGCAGATGGCAATGTATTGCAATGTATCTGAGGGGTTTGGTATGCCTATGGGCTTTTTGTAATGGGTAGATAGGCTTATGTTTTCTTGAGCAATACTGAATTTTTTTCTTACTAGTTCTTTCCCTTCAGTGCTCTTTGAACCAGACACATGTAAAAAATATATATAATCAATATAATTTTAGTGGTCTCATCCACTTTTACCACAATATATTTTTTTTAAAAAGCTTAATAATTAAAAGAAAATTAATTTATTTCTAGACTGGGGTTTATTTAAGCTCACAAATTATAGTCTCAAGTTAACAAATACAATTTTGTATTTTAAATATTTGTTTCGCTTTGCTCTTCTCTTTTACTATAAGTTATTTTGGTAGAGGGGAGATTGCCTTTTAACTTTTTAAATTTTACAAAATGGATATCCTTTTTACAAATATAGATATTCATTTTGTAAATGGCATTCATGACTTTTAAAATTAAATAATGAATATTCATTTTGCTTTAGTGTTTACCAAATAAAATTTGACTTTTCACCCAACTTAGAAAAAATCTTAGATATTTATTTTCAGATTTTGAATTAGTAAAAATATTTTTTTCACCTCTATTGCCAATGTTTAGCCCACCCTACACTCACCCCTTTAATAATGTAGAAAATTCATAATTGGTATTTGATATGTCTTTCCTTAAAATTTCAACCTTTTAGTTTCAAATCATGAACTTTTCTATGTTGCACTATGTCTTTTGAGTAAATTGTAAGTTGAAAATTATTATTTCTTTAAAGCAACTAGTTATCTATATTTCTTCCATTGGCAATAATTAATTTAGAGTTGATTGGATTTCCTTCTTTGGTTGTGCACAATTTGATGGGTTGCTACTTATTTCCCTCTTCTTGTTGTCTACTATTTTTCTTTTCTTCATGTAATAGCTCATTATCTTGGTCATTGGGACTTTGCTATTATTACATACATCATTTTGGAATTCCTTTAATATTGTGGGCAGTTGCAATTCTTAGTTACATAATAATTATTATTGATGATGCCATGAAATAATTTCGTAGCTTGTTTTTCTAATAATTGTCTATCTTTTAGTAGGAATCTTTGTTAGAAAGGCATAACATTTCGGTTTTCAAAATAGAAGGAAAATTATAAAAGAGATTACTAATCTTTCCAGTAGAAATGAGGAAGAGTTGTTACATTAGCAAACTAGGTTGTGAAAAAGTGGAACATGTCAATTTTGGGGGACTTGAAACACATATTGTAATTGATTTAGGGGATTTAATTGATGATAAGTTAATATAGAATAATCAAAATGAATTTAATAGTTCATGGGATCATAAAGATGTAAACAAAAAAATAGAGAGGGTTAGAAGGGAAATTAGTTATATTTATTGATTTATGATTAGACAATCAAGAATATTTTAATGTACATTGCACTTGACAATTAAGTTCAATATTCTATCTATATACCATACATCTTAGATTTTAATGGACCTATACTATTGGGAAGAGACACTGTACAGATCATCCAGTGTTATCATTGATGACAACTGAAATCAGATATCCTATCCACGATGATTATTTTTCTATATCAGAAGTTAGAATACAGATTTGGTCAAGTGCAATGGTTAGAACAATGCATCCGACAAAATGTAGTATATTGTTTTCTATTTCATTTATGTTGAATATTTTGTGTTACGGAGCTAAAGGATGTTAGCTAGATGTCTGGAATACCTTATTCCAAAATATTAGCCTCCGATGTTGATTCTATAGTGAGTTAGAAGGTCCGATGAATTGGTTTTTAGGTTGAATAGTGTTGTCTGGCGGACTTGGATAACTGATCTTTGTGCGGAATTGATGGATTAATTCTAGTGATTGATTTTGTGTTCAAGAATGGTTAGCCGAAATATGGGTAGTGTGTGGATAATTATTTTTGGTCTGCATATGCATTGGAGTTCGGACTGAGTTGACTATGTATGCACATTTCATTATTTGTATAGTGTTCTTAAAGCCGACATGTAATTATCCTAATTTGTTGTTGTACATATAAAAGACCATTGGATATGATCATTTTGGATATCGGTGGAAGTGTGAAAAGTGTGTATGATCAATTCTAAGCAGTTTTACGTGCGCAAGTGAAGGATTTATGCTCTAGAATATTGTAGATCAGCAAAACAGAGCAATGTATCAAAGCAACAAAATAATAAGTATCTTGTGCTTAAACAAAAATATACCCTAGCATTTGTAGATGCTATTTTTTCAGTTCAGACATTCCAATTATCATATATAAAATATTTTGTAAGGCAATGAGCCTTTCGGGTTTGTTGCCCTTCTTTCTTTTGAGCAGTGAGCTCTAGGAAGTGTGTCTGAATGCATGTGCATTCCCAATGTAATATTTTTATACTTCTATAGAGTATATTTATATTGTGGGTCTCATGATTCTTCCCCACCGTGGTTTTTCCTTTAACTAGGTTTTCCATGTATAAATTTGGTGTTATGGTGTTGTTGTTGATTACTTTGCATTTCTGTATCTTTCTTTTGTTGATTTGCATTAAGTGGCTAAAAAAACAAGTTAATAAGATTAAAAATTGTAGAACCCTAATTCAAACCCCCCCTCCCCCCTCTCAGTCTTCCTTGATTCCAACGCTATACAACTTGAAGTTGAAGTATAAATTTCTATACTAACTTGGTCCTTAGACAATTTTTCCTTGCACATATCAATCATTTACTATTATATTGAGTTTCCCTTCACCTATGGCTAGATGGTTAAGTCTAAAAATGTGGTATTGTTAAAAAACACCTTGCGGATGAAACCTCCTTGATAATAAGTTGGACCATTTGTTAATGTCTAATGATAAAAGACATGATAAGAGATGAATACAATTGCTTAGGATGTTACAATGGTATATTTGTTAATGTGAGGATTATCTAAATATACTAAGATGATGCTTTATATTATGAGATTGTCCCACTATCCCATGATTCCTAAAGATCCATAATTGTTCTTAAATACAAAGTCCAAAATGCTCAAATCAACATGCTTTGTTTTGTAAGCTTATAAGTAATAATCAAATTTTGAAATCACTCCCCTCAAGAACAAGAATTTAACATTTGAATTATTGAAGCAAGAGTGAAATGTAAAATAATTCAAAGAACCAATTGTACTCATGATCTTATCTGAAAGAATCCTAGAAATTCAAACACATCTTATTCAATAAAAAAATAAGATTATTCATGATGATAAACACAAAGTTAAAATCAAATTATACAACAAAAAATGAAAACAAACTTTATAACACTATATTTACAACAATACCAAAATTATTTATTTTGATTTATTATAAATCAACTTATTTAAAAATTATTTTATAATTAAAACTAAAACCAAAATCTGAACAAACTTTTTATAAAATAAATGTTCTATTAACTTTCTATTACTTTAACTTTGTTTCAAGAAAACCTCAGAATTAAAATAAAGTAAACCCTGCTTTATAATGAGACAAATCTCCGTAACATTCCTTTTAAACTGGCCCACAAAAACACGACGATTTTGTCAAAGTCCCGTCTACATAACAAACGTATTCAAAATAAACAAACGTTGCATTCACTAAACCATAAGCGTTAACTTTTCATGTAAATGTATGCCACATTCACGCTGTTTCATGATTTTAAAAAAAAAACAAAGGAAATCTGTTGGGAAGCTAAAGGATATTAAAGGAGGCGACTCTATTAAGAATATCTATGTTTTTAAGATTTAATTTATTTTTTAATGAATATATTACTAAAACCATGTAATTATGTATTGTCTATCTACTTCTATATATTTATCCTTCTTATTTATTAAGGGTTCTACAATACTCTCATTTCAATATTTACAACATTGAAGTTCATCAATTCAATAATTAATATATAAAACTTATATTACAAAATTAACTTTATTTCCTGCAATTATATTTCATAGCAATTGAAAGATACATTTTAATTTATATATGTTTAGTTTTATTATGATATTGAAAACCCACCCACAAAGTTATAAAACATGTTGATGTTTGTTTATTTGTTAGCCTAAATCATGTTGATGCATGTTTAAGTGTGAAGCTCAAGTGGCTTTGATGGAATAGTATACTTAACCAAATGTAAAAGAGGAACATGAGGACCAAATGAGAAACACATAAAAAATGTGTTCCTTCTAAGAGAATAGCTAATAAAAAAATGTTTCATCTTCTTGCTAATTAGATAGCAACTATAGACTATAATCACATGGACTACAATCATTATTGAATTCTTATATTCAATATCTTGGTTTTCTTTTAACAAAAACACTATTCACCAAAAACATTTTCCATTCTTAAGTAAGTTGAATATTCATATATAGAACTCAAATAATATAAAACATGGGCAAATGCATGTCACAATATCATCCTTACTTTTATTATAAAACTCAAATAATATAAAACATTGCGACTATAGATTGTAATCACATGCACTATAATCATTATTGATTTCTTATATTCAAGATCTTGATTTTCTTATAACAAAAACACTATTCACCAAAAACATGTTCCATTCTAGAGTAAGTTAAATATTCATATATAGAACTCAAAATAATATAAAACATGGATAGATAGATGTCACAATATCATGTTATCCTTATTTTTATTGCTGCAAGTTGTAACTATCAAACTAGTGCTAGTAAATTGTTAATATCAAAGTAATCTTAGATGTGTTATGGGCATTTGAACTCTCTCTAACTTGCTAACAATGTGTTCTTTATTTTTCTATTCGACGAAATTAAAATAAAGAGAGATCTTTAGGATTCCTTTGACATGTAATAATTTTACATGTATTTCTTTTATTTGTGTTCTACATCAAGGATTTGTATTGGTTGTTCACACAACCACAATATTAATGAATTGGTCTAGTCTTTTGTATTCTCTAAATGTTGATGGGTCCTAGAATATGCTTTAACCTTTACAATTTGATATAATGTGTTTTCAACTGACATATATATCTATATAGAGTTCATTTCTCCTTGTATAATTGTATAGTTGTTAGATCGTTGAGTTTATTGTATGTTTTATGAGACATATATGACTTTTGTTCTTTACAATTTTATTTTCATGATATAATAATTATTTTGAAGTTAGCTGTATAATTTATCTCTTAAAGAAGAATGGAAAATTTAACAATATAACAGTAAAGCCATTAAATTTACAATAATGACACTTTTATGTCCTTACTAAAACACTTGTTCTACCCTCCTTATATATTACAAGTGATTTTACAACACTCCCATTTCAAAGTATACAAATTCCATTACTACAAATTCAATAACTCTTTATATATAATCAACATTAATGTTATTTCATAAACTAAATTTCAGATATTCATTGATATATATTTGTATGGCTTGATTAAGAAATTAAAAGCCCACCCACCAAGTAATAAATCATTTTGGTTCCAGTTGAAGCGTCAACCTCAAGTGGTTTTTCTTCTAATCAAATAGCTAAGAATAAATGGTCCATGCTCCTCCTAATCAGATAGCGTCTATGCATTAAAACCTCAGGGACATAGTCATCATTGATTTTTTTATATTCAAAATCTTGTTTTCTTATATACTGTTCATAGTCAATTGAATACCCATACATACTGTTCACAGTCAATTGAATATTCATACAAAAATACTTCAGAATATTCTGAAGACTCAAGTTCAAATTAGGTCTGGCAAAATATTCATAAACAATTAAAGTTGTTTTGGACATTTCTTTCTGAAAAGTAACTTCCCTGCACTGAAATCCATTACAGTCAACAGATAATTTCATTAAGAAGTTTGTATCTCCTCCTAGCTCTTCTATCACTGTAAATCAAACCAGATTTCTCCTGCTTCTTCAGCTTTTTGGGCATCTGCCCATCAATGTCAGCACAACGGTTTTTCAAATTTCCTTTCAGTCTGCCATTGTGTGTAAATTTCAAACATTCTCTAAACCCAACGCAATTTTTTACACTTTCAACAGGTTCCCTACTGATAGACTTAATATCAGACCCAGATTTCTCTTCAATATTGTAGCACCAATCACACAGATCACACCTATTCTCTGCTGAAACATTCTCAAAATACGCTCTGCTGCAATACCTGCAAAAAACAATATGGGCATATGATCAATTGATGGCACTAAAATAACTGTATTTCATGAATTATATCAATGAAAACCTGCAATTTTGCTCTAAACTAGAATTTTCTACAAGAAAATTGTCTCCAAAAGAAAAAAGAGGATAAATTTTGAGATTATTGGTGCTGAAGATAAATTGGAAGAAATAGATTTGGAAGCCCACATCTCCACACATGCTGCACTCCATTAGTTTTCCTTTCTTTCAGACTGTAATTTCCTAACAATGGAAAACTGCCCAACATATAAAGAATGGGAAAACCTTTGACCAATGATCTTGTCAACCTCGTGCATTCCATGATGACTATCGATAATTAAGTTATAATTAAACGCTAGATCATTAAGTAATCCAAAGAGAATCAATCCAATCCCTATGGACAATGAAAGTTTCTTATTTTTTAATTGAAGTTGTTATTTTATATATGAAGATATAGATATATGTGAAGATGGAGAAAGAAGAGAGGAAGAGAGAGCTTTTAGAGTATCATTATTTAGTCTTTTTAAAAGATTTTTGGTGTATTTTGGGGTTTTGTTTTTGTGGCTTTGTATTGCAAGTAAAAATCACAACTTGCTAGGTCAAATTAGAAGTAACCATTGGATGTAGAAGGGTTGAGAAAGTCAAGATTTAATTTTGTTTTGTTCAAATTAGGCATTAGATGTCAAATCCATGAAGGTTTGTAGTTTGAAGGTGTCACAGTGATACAAGAATCATAATTATGTAGGCAATTTTCAAACAAAGATATCTCAGTCATCTAGGCTCTTTTTTGCAAGCAATTTTTATTATTTGAGGTAGAATTTTGTTCTTGTCATAGTGGTGTAGGTTTTCTCTGATTTTCATACATGTCTTTTTCAAAAAATTGTGAATTTCCTTTTTTTACAACTTTTGGGGCCTTGTTCAAGCTCATATGGACTCCTTTTTATGTATATTTTTTTGAAAGTGCATATTTTTTCTTGTATTTCATAGTGGTGTTATCAATTTGTATTCATTGTGATAAAAAATTTCACTTTCAACAAATGACCTTATTTGGTTTATTTTTGGCAAGTATAATGCATAGATCATAGTTTAGTCTTTTACAAATTAATTTGAGTCTAATATAGCCTAATTATGGTTGTTGTAATCACTATAAATCAAAAGTCAATTTTACCTTTGTTTTGCAAGTGGCAATTGTAATTGCACTAAGAATAAAGTGTCAAATCATTTTCTTTAGGAGTTTCTTTGATTTAGTGAATTTCGGAGGTAACCTTACAGTGGTTGATTGCCGTATTTTGCATGTTTTTGTGTTCTCATAATGAGAAAATCTCAAATTGAACTCCTAATATCACATAATTATGCATCATGGATGAAATCAGTATGGAATTATCTCATGGGAAAGGGTTATGTTGGCTATTTAAAGGAAACAATTTATCAACCAACTAATCCTAATTCATTATCAAAATGGGACATTGAAAAAGAGAAGACACTTGGATGTATATGTTTATTAGTCTCATTTAATTTGTAGTTTCGTATTGAATCATGTAAGACACCTAAAGATGCATGAGAGACTCTTGAAACATTGTATGGTAAAACTAATAAGATTGGGAGACATTAGATTGATAATGATTTGATGAATCTTGATCCAAGAATTGTTTACTACATCCAAAACTACATAGCCAAAATCAAAGAATTTAAGCATACAACTAAATGAATACAATATTCAAAAAGAGGATTTACAATTGGTTTTTAATGTGTTATCGAAGCTTGATCATGAATATTTAGTGTTTGCTTCTATCTTTCATACACATAGGCATTCTATGGGAGCATCATATATTGATCCTAAGTTTGATGATTTTGCAGATCTCCTAATCCAATAGGAAGCAAAGTTAATTCACATAGGTCTAATCTATTCTTCTACACACCAATAATTGAAGGCAATGGAGCCTATAGCCAAGAAAGAAATAGTGAATCATGATAAATAAAAAGAAAAAGAAGAAAATGAACAAGCTAATTAAAGAATTTGAATCCTCACCCTCTTAAGGTGAATTAACTAAGAAGGAGAATCTTACTTCTACATATTGCACAAAGATAGGAAATGAAGAATACTATTGATATAAAAAGGATATTGATAAATGAAGCATCTTCTCGAGATAAATAGAATTAGTTTGCCTTCTAAAATGTCTACATTAGCTTCTTCTTCCAAACAAATACAATTTGATAAGAGTCACATTGTTGGGACAAGTAAGAACAAAGGACAAGATCTTTGTGCTACTATAGGTCATTATTTACGGAGATGGCTTCTAGATTAAGGATCTTCCCATCTTATGGCATCTTCATAGTCTATTTTCTCTTCATTTGAGCCTTGCAACATGCCACCAATTTTGATGAGAAATCATACATATATAAATTTAATTTTGAAAGGTTCTATTGATATTGGAGAAGACACCTTTAATGATCTGTTGTGTATACCTCACTTGAAAAACAATATATTTTCCGTCTATCAAATCACTCATGAAACAACAAGACTATGCTCTAGTTTACTCATGATTTGATTATCAACAAAGACTTGGAGAGTAGAGATATTTTACTACTGGGGTGATGGATCATGCATCTCACTTGTACACTCCTTTTCCAACTTTGTTCCTATCGATGAGTTTGATTCCTCAAATGATAATCATACTTCTAGTATAGATTCAAATATTGAGGAGAAATTTGGCTACTTGAAATTGGGTATTCTCACATCAGATCTAGTTCTTGAGCCCTATATTCCATCTCCTCCTATTGATAACACATCTCTTGTTGCTCCTGATTATGCTTGTGTTGCTACAATTTTGGCTTCTTGTGATCCAGTGTAGCAAGGTATACTTTGTCTACTAGATATAGTTCCTTGGGATGATTACTTTATAAACATTTCTTATTTGTTTGTAGAGTCCTACATTACAGATTTAGGAGGCATCAATGATAATATTCATCTTCTCTTTGATGGAAATGATCTTTCTTCAGTTGTTGTGAGGGAAAACTTTGACCCTCTTGATCATTTTCTACATGATCATTCTTTTGAGGTTGAAATTATTGTGGATGATTATGTACAAAATTTGGAGGAGGTCTCTTTATATTTAGAGGAGATACTTGTGCCTTTGGATCATTCTCTACATTCATCTTCACTAGATCCTAGATTCTCTTTCTCAAAAGTGTGGCCTAGTACACTTGATTTGGAAGGAATGACTTTCATCATCGAAATGGGGATACTTGAGCATCTTTCAAAGACTCCATAGATCTTGATTTTTTTCCCTACATATTCCTTTTAGGAATTGGAAGACATCATGCATACACATTTGGTATTGTTTCTTCCTAAGGGGAAGAATATTGTTCAATGAACATGGACCATTTTCTACATCTAGTTTTGAGCCACTTTTATTCTTCTCATTCATCATTGAGAGTATTTTGTATTTTCATCTCTCTTTTGGGGAGGAGTTTTTCAATTGGATTTTATCCTCTTCTCCATATGTGAGAGATTGCATTGCATTGCTATCTTTTGTATACATTCTCCCTAAGTTGCACTTAAGGGGGGGTGTTTGTGTAATTAAGGTATTGTACCTTGGTTATTATTCACCTAGGTCCTAATTACACATCACTTCATCTTACTCAAGGACCACATAGGAGCTTTTAAAAGTATCTCAACTTTAGGTGGTGTTATCATGTTATCACATTCCACTTTATGTGGTGTCTCCACCTTTATATATTTTAGAAAATTATGCCATGATAGTGGGTTTTTTTAATTTAATCAAGCTATAATAAGTAAGAGATCAATTAATGTAAACTCTTGAGGTTCATTAAACATAAATTAATATACATTTCATAAGAAGGTAGTTGATAGTATGATCCAAAAAACATATATTTGGTTTTGAAATGGGATAAAGATGGATTAAAAGCTAGGAGACACACCAAGTTTGATTCAATTTGGACAATCCCATGCATCATCACTAGCTATAGGCAAGATAAATCATTTTATATCTCCAAAATCAATGGTAAAGTTCTTCCTATCCCAACAATGAGATATACCTCAAACCTTACCTTTGAGGTTGGTTTTAAAATCCTTGTATATATTAGATTAACAATCAAAAAGAATAAATGTTTTTTCACATTGTAGTACTTGGTTTCACTTCCCTCCAAGTGTTAATTATACATATTTCTTTCTAGGTATTCGATGTTGTAATTGTCTTAGGAGGTTTCATGTCATTTTTTATTTGAAGGAAGTTCAACTATTTGATCTAATCTTATGACTTCATGGATAGATTTTCTCAAGTTTCTACAAGACTCATATGCCCAATGGATACTTAAATTCAATGGTTCTTATTGTTTAGAACAAAAATAAACCTAAGATGTCACCATAATGCTGAATTTATTTGGTCTTTTGACTCAAACAATCATGGTTTATGCTTCAAGGGAGGTAATTATTATTTTATAAAAAAAATTTGTGTCTTGATAAGCATTATAGGGTTCAAAAGTTCCTTGGAATATCTCAATGTAATGAAAAATAAAATAATATTACTTTTATTTTTCAAATTAATATTCAATGGCCTACTTTATTGGAAAAAACTCTTATTTCAAAAAAAATCAAACTCTTATTTCAAAAAAAAATCATGTATCACTTAGGAGAGAAGGATGTTTTGAAAGAGTCAAAGTCTTAGACAAATTTTAGGTTAGCTTATTTTGTTATTTAACAAGTTGACCATGGTGTCAAATATGGAGGTTATTGTTTTGTATTTATGTAGGGCACATTGTAGAACTAGGAAGAATGTTCATGCCATATTGTATAAAGAGGGAGAAGCTTTAGGAGATTATAACAAGTCATTTCCACATGCTCGAACCTTTGATAGAATAGGCTTAAGTCTATGCAAGGACATTCAAAAAACTTTATGTCTATAATATAATCTTATAGAACATTGTTCTATATTATAAAATTCATGGAGATTTGTACCACCATATAAGTAAATTAATATTTTATTTAATGCATGCACATAAATGTAGTCGAGCATCATTGATGTTGTCAAACTTTTGAGACCATTTAGGAGATTGAACAATGTATTCAAAAAATGAACTCATTTTAAACCTTATGTAGGGAGTCTACGCAAACATAAGAGGAATTTCATTTAAATTCGATCATATACTTAATCTCTAATGTTTTATATGTCTGAAGCCCCTATTGAGCTTTCAAACCTAGAAAATCTAAAACCTTGCAAAGAAGAAAAGGGGATTGTCAAAATAATTTATGGGTTTTTAAAGAGATATTTACTATGCTATTCTATTAGTCATGAATAGTTACAACCATTTAGATAATCTCTCAAGATCAGAAATAATCATAAAAAACTTAAGGATGTTTCAAGTGAGACTATGAAGAAGAAGAAGTCTATTTAGGGATATTATCCTTGTCAGATAATAATTCAAGGGATTTATGAAGGGGTCTTCATCATCATATGGGATTCCTAAGAAGCATTAAGGTTGTTCAATCACCTATGAAAGGTACACCAAGCATCAAATATTGCACTCCAATATAATTATGTTGCCAAAATGAAAAGATCAATATATTTAAAAATCCTAATGTTGATTCAAACACTATGAAATTTTTTTCCAACCATCAGTTTCACTAATAAGCCTAAAAGAAATATCAATAGGCATTTATTGTCTTTTAAATGGTCTATTAAACTATCAAGAGGATTAGTGAATATGGAGGTCGAGATATAATATTTGAGGTTCCTAAGCAACATTAAGGGTTTTTTTAACATAGCAGATAAAAGGTCTACATTATTATGGAAGAGCCTTTTTACTAGTATGAAATTTTTTCACAATAAATATAAAAGTAAATGATGACATCAATGTAAGTGATTCATAGAAGGGATTTGTACCTTATATGAGAAAAGCAACAAATCAAGCAAGAGAAACATGCACATGTGTTGATATTTTACAAATCTTGTGGAGGATTTTATTCTCTTTCATGAGACCACAAACTCAAGGCAAACAAGGAAAAGTAATGTACTACTAACAATACAATAATAATTTTCAAAACCCTCATGACCCTTATAGGCCCATCAAGTCTATGAATCTTTTCAAATCAAAATCCTTCAAATTAATGCTCTATCAAGAAAATATTGTATTCTTTAATTTTTCCATTCCTTAATCATCATCGAGATAGAGAAAAAATTAAAAAGAAGACCCTATCTAAAACCTTGGACAAGCTACATTAAACCCTTGAAGGAGAAGAGTAACCAACCATGATGTCTACGATGATGGTGTGATATCCCCACTAACCATGTACATAACAAAAGCATTCAAAGTAAACAAACGTTGCATTTACTAAACCATACGGGTCAACTTCAAAGCAAGCAAAAGTCGCATTCAAACGTTTCATGATTATAAAAAATCAAAAATGGCATCCGTAGAAAATGGAGAAAAACTTTAGTTATTCAACACAGAAGGTACAAGCCGCTACTCCCATGGAATAAAATTAGTTTGACAATTTCACACTACTTTATTCCCTCCCTCTATAAGTGAAACAAGAATTCTTCTCTTTTTAGCTGCAATAGTACGATCTCAATTGAAGAAGAAGATACAAAAATGGAGTGCAGTCTGTGTGTCGATGTGGCCTTTCAAGTCTATTTATTCCAATGTACAAAATGTCTAATACATTTTCAGCATGAGTAAAATAACATTTACCCTCCTTGATGTTTTCATTTTATTCAGTTTTAGATAGACAAGTTTCATGTATTATATATACTGATTTATCATTTTCATTTGTGCAAGGACTATCAATCTTGATCTTATGAGTTTTGCTCTTTTAGTCAGATATTGTAGCAGATCATTTTATGAGAATGTATTGGCTGAGAGTATTAGTGAAGTGTGTGAGAAAAATAATAAGTGCAAAAAATTTGTAAAGAAGAACAATAACACATAACACACAGATTTATGTGGAAAAACTTGGTAAAAATATACCAGTTAAAAACCATGGGAAATTTTTTTTTCTTTCATATTGATTCTCAAGAATTAAAAAGTTACAACAATCTCAAAGCCATTGAGGCCTTCCTTTCAAAAGAGGAAGAGCTACTTTCTCTATATATAAATTTGAGAAAATTAATGCAATAATTAAGTTCTCAAATTTGTCACCTCTAACTCTTCGAATGCCACCACTATAGTCATATTATTGACTAAGCTTATATGTGGCTCTCAATCATCTACAAGGTTGACACATATAGAGTCCAACTTGATTCTCCTATGAATCACTTAACAATTTACTAAGTCAACACAATCGAGTTGCAGAGTCCTAGTTGGAGACAACTTACTAAATATAGTAAGTACGACTCACACAACTACATGTATGACACATACATGAGAAAAGTCCTAAATGAAGATAACTTGTAGGACACATATGGAAGCGAAGTCCTAATTGACTTCACATTCCAACATTTTCCCACTTGAAGTCAAATTTCAAATTCTGAATAATTCCTCTTCTAAAAGACCATTGCCAATGCTACCTATCATCACATAATCTGCAGACCAAGAGAAGTTCTGCACCAAATGAACTTCTCTCTACTAATAGGTTTTGCAATAATATCTGCAGGGTTTACATCAGTGTGAATCTTGGCTAAAGAGATATGTCCTCCTTCCACCACTTCACGAACAAAGTGATATTGAATATCAATATGATTTGTTCTAGAATGGTAAGTTGAGTTTCGTGCTAAGTGTAAAGCACTTTGACTGTCACAATGCAGTACCATGTTATCTTGATTCACTTGCAATTCACCCAAAAGTCTATGAAGCCAAATCACTTCCTTGCTAGCCTATGTTGCTACCATATATTTTGCCTGAGTAGTAGACAATGCCACCACTGCCTGCAACTTTGACACCCAACTAACAATACCTCCAACTAAAGAGAAAACATAACCTATTGTAGACTTTCTCTTATCTTTGTCTCCACCAAAATCTGCATCCACATACCCATTAACTTGAAGACTACTCCCACTATAACAGATAGTAGCATCTGAAGTGCCTCTCAAATATCTGAGAATCCACTTCACAGTTGTCCAATGATCAGTACCAGGATTCGCCATGTACCTACTGACAACTCCCACTACTTGTGCAATGTCTCATTTGGTACACACCATGGTGAACATAAGACTTCCTACTGTTGATGAGTACGGTACATGAGACATCTGTGTCTTCTCTGCTTCTATGCTATGGAACTATTCAGAAGACAATTTATTATGAAAAAGAAATGGAGTACTAACTGGTTGTGCTTTCTCCATATTGAAGCCTTGTAGAACCTTCTCCACATAAGTTTTATGTGACAACCATAATTTCCTGTTGTTTCTGTCTCTATGTATCATCATTCCAAGAATCTGATTTGCACTGCCTAAGTCCTTCATCTCAAACTCCCTAGGAAGCTGAGTTTTAAAATGGATGATTTTATACATGCTAGGACCTGCTACCAACATATCATCAACATATAGTAGTAGAATAATAAAAGTACCATCATCATACCTTTGAAAATAGGCACAATGATCAACCTCACATCTACTAAAACCCAAACTCAACATGAAGGAATCAAACCACTTGTACCAACACCTTGGTGCCTGTTTCAAACCATACAATGATTTTCTCAGCCTACAAACAAGATTTTCATTGCCTCTTTCCTCAAAACCTTCAAGTTGTTGCATATAAATCTCCTCAGAGAGATCACCATGCAGAAAGGTTGTTTTTACATCTAACTATTCTAACTCCAAATCAAGACTAGCAACAAGAGCTAAAACAACTCTAACAGTACTTAACCATACAACAAGTGAAAAAATTTCATCAAAATCAATACCAAATTTTTTATGCATACCCCTTGGCCACCAAAGGAGCTGTATATCTCTCCAAATTATCATTTAAATCTCTCTTCAACTTGAAGACCCACTTGTTCCCAATAGATTTTCTCCCCTTAAGCAATGGCAGAAGCTTCCGTGTTTTGTTCTTATGCAGAGCTTTCATCTCCTCTTCCACATCAACTCTCCATTTGCTTGCACATTCAGCTTCACAAGCCTCCTAATATGAACTAGGTTCACAAAAATTAGTAAGTAATGCATAAGAAGAATTACAAGTAAGAGAATACCTTACAGGTGGTTTGATTACTCTACTAGATCTTCTTAAAATAGGTGATGGTTCACCCTATAGCTCAGCTGATTGTTGTTCTTCTAGTTGATCTTCATCTAGTTGCTCTGCATCTAGTTGTTCTTCATCAAACACATCTAGATGATCATCACATTTTTCAACCTCTACTGGAATAACTTCCATACCTTCTTGTTATTTACCTCTTTTCATTGAATTTTCATAAAATACACATCTCGGCTAACAATAATCTTGTGGGCAGCAGTATCCCACAATTTGTACCCCTTTGTACCTTCTACATAGCCAAGAAAAATACATTTTGTGGACTTCTTGTCCAACTTATTTCTATTCTCTTTAGGAATATGTACATAAGCATTGCAACTAAAAATACGGGGGAATGAGTAATCAACTGGTTTACCTTTCCATATTTTTTCTAGAATTATATTATCAAGAGCAGTAGTGGGAGATCTATTGATTAGGAAACAAGTTGTATTTACAGCCTCACCCGAATATTTCTACTCCAAACTAATAATACTCAACATGCATCTGGCTCGCTCCATGATTGTACAATTCATCCCTTCAACAACACCATTTTATTGTGGTATCCTAGCAACCGTCAACTGCCTTGCAATTTCATGCTCACTGGAAAATTGATTAAATTTTGCTAAACAAAACTCACCTTTGTTATCAGTTCTAAGACATTCTATCGTCTTATCTTTCTGATTCTCTCTCTACCAGATCTCTAAACCTCTTAAAAAAAGAAAACACTTTAGATTTCTTCTTGAGAAGATAAATCCACACCTTATGGGAATAATCATCTATAAATGAAACAAAATATGATGAACCTCCAATACATGCTACAGGAGCTTCCCAAGTATCAGAATGAATTAGATTTAAGACATCTTTTCTTCTGGTAGTACTTCTAGAAAAACTCAGTCTATTCTATTTTCCAAACAAACAATGTTCACAAAAACTTAAATCTTTAGATTTTGCACCTGGGAGAAGATTTCTATCTAGCAATACCTTGAGACCTCGTTCACTCATATGGCCTAGCCTTTGATGTTAGGTTGATAATGAGTCCATCTCTACATCTGAGACCACATCAGCCTCTCCAATGTTAGTTTGTCCAGCTAACCTATAGAGATTGCCAACCTTCTCTCCCTTTGTTACCTTGAGACAACTATTTTCACCACTGAATCTATAACCTTGTTCATCAAACACTTTGAGTGAATGTAATTTTTTTTTTAAACTATGTACATGCCTAACATGTTGAATAGTTTTAACTACTCCATCAAACATCTTGATTCTTACCTCTCCTTCATGAACAACTTCACATGGGTTGTCATTTCCCATGTAGACCATACCACCATCACAAGACCAATAAGTAGTAAACCAGTCTCTGTGTACTGTCATATGAAAGGAAGCACCAGAATCAAGAATCCAAACATGAAGTAAAGAACTTTTCAAATTAGCAGTTAATACCTCTCCATCTTCCAATGGTGTATGAACTTCAACAATGTTTTCCTCATATGCAAGTGTACTAGGATTCTTCTTGGTTGCTTTTGGTAGCCTACAATCCTTCTTGACATGTTTATTCTTGCCATAGTTCCAGCATTTCACCCTTTTTCTCCCCTTTTATTTGGACCTAGTTTGTCCACACTTAGTATTTGGTCTTCCCTGAGTTCTGCCTCTTGCAACAAGGGCTTCATTAGAAGAAGATCCTTGAGATGTCTTCCACCTTGAATCTTTAGAGATTAAAGCAACCACCACATCCTCAAATATTAGCTTCCCACTCAGTGTAGAATTACTGAGAGCCATAACCAACTGATCCCAACTATCTGGCAAGGAGCAAAGTAATATTGTTGCCTTATCTTCTTCATCAATTTTCACACCCACTGAAGCCATTTTGCTTGTTAGTGTGTTAAAATCATTCAGATGATTTGTGACAGATGAATTATTATGCATCCTCAAATTATACAACTGTCTCCTTAGAAGAATTTTGTTTGCTAATGACTTCGTCTCATACAGCTTTGCAAGCTTATTCCACAAGTCATGAGCAGATTTCTCCTCTGCAACATTGAACATAACCGAATTTGCTATAGATAACTGGATTGTTGCTCTAGCCATGCTATCCATGGTATTCCAATCTCCCATGCTCATATTTGCAGGTTTTGATGATACTCCTTTAAGAGCTCTGTCACATCCATCTTTCACCAACAAAGCTTGAATCTCAAGCTTCCATAGAGAAAAATTCGAACCATCAAACTTATGTACCTCAAATTTGGTAACACTATTTCCAACCATTGCTCACTTCTAAAAACAAACAACTTCTACACAAATAACCTATGCTCTGATACCAATTGTGAGAAAAATAACAAGTGGAGAAATTTTGTAAAGAAGAACAATAGCACATAACACACAGATTTACGTGGAAAAACCTAGTAAAAATATACCAGTAAAAAATCACGGGCAAATTTTGTCTTTCGTATTGATTCTCAGGAATTACAGAGTTACAACAATCTCAACGCCATTTAGGCCTTCCTTTCAAAGGAGAAAGAGCTACTTTATATACAAATTTGAGAAACTTAATGCAATAATTAAGTTCTCAAATTTGCCACCTCTAACTCTTTGAATGCCACCACTATAGTCATATTATTGACTAAGCCTATATGTGGTTCTCAATCGTCTACAAGGTTCACACATATAGAGTCCAACTTGATTCTCCTATGAATCACTTAATAATTAACTAAGTCAACACAACCGAGTTGTAGAGTCCTACTTGGAGATAACTTACTAAATATAGTAAGTACGACTCACACAACTACATGTATGACACATACAGGAGCAAAGTCCTAATTGAAGATAACTTGTAGGACACATATGGAACCAAAGTCCTAATTGACTTCACATTCCAATAAAGTGTGCGATTGACGCTTCACTATTCAAAAGCAAGATGCAGGCTCTGATATTAAGCTTATGATGAGGGATTCTATTAAAAGGAGGAGAAGTTCTATTGGTTTTGGAGAGTGTACACACATGACCCAGAATTGAAAAACCAAGAGAGGTTTGAGAAAATCCTTTGTGGAAATTGATGGACATATACCCAAAGAGATGAAAAAGCAAAGGAATCCTAAACTTATATGCAGTACTGAAAGAAGAATTGGGAAGAAATATAAGCTTCTTGATGAAATTTTCTATTCATTTTCAATAGTTTACATTGTAGGAAATCTAATTTATGAAAAGGTTGAGCTTGACCAATACATGCTTTCCAAATAGAGAGTAGTGAAATTTATTTTCTAAACCATCTATTCAGTTTTGTATTCTTTGGCAAACTTTACTTTGGAAATACCTCTTATGTTGTTTGATGAAAATACCGTGCGAATACTCAATATACTCTGAATAGTGGTTAGTCTCCACTGTTTTTTATTTTGAGCTCAGTGAATTATGGCTCAGAGGAAATACCCATAGAAAAATGTGTAAAAATAGATAGAGTTGCTTGATAGGAGAGTCACACAGAATCCATTTCGGGTTATATTAACATATGAAAAGACTGTCTCAACAGTAGGCAGAACATATACAAAACCCTTAATACTAATTTATAATAAACGCTGCCAGTTAAAACGTAGATGTCATGCACATAGTCCAAAATAACGCAGCCTGTTCTTTTAAAATGTTGTCTGATTTCCAATTTAGGGTGATCTTTCTGATTGCATTTAGAATGATTGAGTCACCTTCCATGTGGATCTTGGTTAAATCTAAATTCATGCATTAATGAAGGTAAAGTATCAATATCTATGTTCTAGGGTAGGCCTTCATAAGGTTGTTTGGTTTGCAGATATTGTTTAATTTATTTAGAAATTATTTGCAAGTTGGTGCTCCTAAGAAATTGTTTTAATTTTTATTATAGTATTAATAATAATTTGTGCAGTTATAATTTAGGAAATAAATTGGTAGAAAATGTTAATAAAGAGAGAAAATTGTGGAGCTAAAAATAGTTGCTTTTTATTTCCAGACTCTTCTTCTCTCCATAATTTACATTCAATTCTTAAATAGTAGTTGTTTCATTAAAATAGGGAAAAGTTCCAAATTATCCTTTTCTCATTTTTAAAATTTTGCATAGGAACACTTCAGCTACTCAAATTTTAGTAGAAAGCACACTTAAACAACCACATAAAGAAGTGAAGTCAGCCTCATTATTTATTTCATGTTGGAGATTCTTGACTCATGATCACCTCCCCCTAATGATTTCTAATCAAGAAGATGTTGGTGATCACCTCCCCCTAATGATTTCTAATCAAGAAGATAGCTCTAGATACCCCTTGATTTCTTCTAGCTACACCATTAAAATTCAGTTTTAACCAATATTTGTCTAAGGAACCCATCACGCATTAGCTTTGAGATTATGAGAAGGATGATCCCCAACCTTCCCAAAAATGGGGTGTTAGTCTCCATTATTGGTGAAGAGAAGAAAACCCCAACATAGAACCACACATGCAAATCATTACTGATTTGACATAAAATTTGATATAGGGTATTTTCCTAACCCATATCCACATACAAATACAACTCAGACTTGCAAGAAAATGTGAAAGATCGGCAAACTATCTCTCATTATTTGTATCCAAACGTTCAAAAGATAAAAAAATTACTAATCAAGTCTGAAATTACATTGTGTGTCAACCTTATAAGCTTCAATAACATTCTGAAACGCATATACAAATAAATTAGCATAACAATAAGAAACTACAAACCAAAAATCACTACTTCATCTCATGCATCCTACTACATACTAGCTTCTTAACCTTCAACCTGCAACAAGAATCAACATGGCTTCAAATCTTTAAGCCTAAAATCTACCCATAATCATATTTAGTCAGCTTTAAATCTATGATCTAAAAATCTAAAAATGGGACCCCTAGAACTTCCCAAAAATCTAAAAATGGGAATTCCCCAAATGAATGTTGAAACTTGTATTTTAACCACCAAAGTTACCAAACCCAAAAGGTTTGGTAAACCCCAAAAAATTCACACCCAAACAAGATCACTCATGTGGTTGGAGGTAGTGGAGTTTGAATGTAAAACTTGTGCACCCATTTTGGGCCCATGGTTTTGTAACATGTTTTACAAGAAAAGCATTGGTAGTTCTCAAATCCTCATTGACTATGTATTAAATGGTTTATATGTATATTAATAGTAATATATTGTAGATGGATCCTAGAATAGACTTCAAGTTTTACAATCAGACATTATGTGTTTTTAAGGGACACGTATATCTATATAGAGTTCAATATTCCTTGTATTGTATAGTTGTTAGATCATTTGATTTATTGTATGTTTTACAAGAAATATATGAATTTGTCTAGCCGTTTTGAATGATTTTTATTCTTTACAATTAACTTTATTCTCATGATATAATAATTACCTTAAACTTAACTTTATGATTTAGTCTCTTAGAGAAGCATGTAAAGATCATCAATAAAACAATAAAGCCATGAGTTTATCTATCTAATGTCTATTTACAATAATGACAATTTTGTATCCTTATCAATGATCTACTCTTTCTCTCCTTATATATTACAAATGATTTTATGTAAACATTACCTTTTCAAAATATACAACCTCTATTACGATAAAATCTAGATATATATATATATATATATATATATATATATATGATTATTATTACTTCATGTGTGAATTTTTAATTGATGTATATATTATTTGATAAAGACATTGAAAACCCACCCACCAAGTTATAAACCATGTTGGTTCAAGTCAACCTCAAGTGGTTTTTCTAGAATGGCATACTTAATCAAATGAGAAAAAATTAAAAATAGTTTTATGAAAAAATAAAAAGAGTGTTCCTTCCAATCAAATAGCTAATAATGACATGTTTCATGCTGCTCCTAATCAGATAGCATCTATGGACTATAACCATAGGGACTATCATCATTATTCATTTCTCATATTCAAAATCTTGGTTATCACATAGCAAAGAACCATTTACCAAGAAGCATTTTCCATTCTGGAGTAAGTTGAACATTCATTGATATTGTTTACAACAAATATACTTTTCATAGTCAATTAAATATTCATAGAAAAATACTTTAGCATAGCCCAAAGACTCAAGTCCAAATTAGGTATGGTAATACTCATAAACAAATAAACTTGTTCTAGGCATTTTTGTCTGAAAAGCAATTTCCCTGCATTGAAATCCATTGCATAATTAGAGATATGATGATTAATAATTATGAATTATTGAGAACATCTATTTGATGAATTTATGAAATGAATGATGATTATTTGGAATCAAGGAACACTAACAGGGGAGGGGGGGTGAATCAGTGTTCTACAATCTTTAACATTATTAACCTGATTCTTCAACCATCTAATACAAATCAACAAAAGAAAGATGTAAACATGAGGTAAACATCCACAACGCTTCTTTGAGATCCACAACACCAAATAATCAACACAACTGAACTACCAACCAAATTATTGTACATTACCGAATGATCTATTCTATCTCATCGGACCTCAATCTCTCTTCTGATATGAATGAATAATGAACTATGGATTGAATATATGACTCTAGTTTCCATCAATGACAACATCTGAACAACAATGCAGTGTCTCTTTCCAAGAATCTCCCCCTTTGGCATTGATGGTGACACTTAGTGAAAATGATTAAGTGTCAGACCAAAGCCAAAATAATGTACACTGTAACAAAAAATCCAAAATTGTAGAATTTGGGAACTCCCCCTAAGATGAATACAACATTTTTCACTAGCCTTCTCTCCCCCTTTGACATCAATGGCAAAGGTAGAGATCCGGATGCCAAAATTCAATGTACAGAAGCATAGACTTTATTATGTTACAAAAAATTAAAGATATGTGTAAAATTGTTTTTCAATGAATTCAGATGATTGTACCATCCCTTCTTGAGACATTCCAACACTGATACAAAACCATTGAAGAGGTATTATTGAGTTTTTGCTGAGCTAAGATCAGATGGGTCAATTGAGTCTAAAACATCTTGTGCTTCCTTCAAAGCAATGAACGTGGTATTCAACTTGGAAGTGATTAAACCCCAAAGTTCACCAACCCTACCAATAACCTTTCATCTTCCTTATTTGCAGCCTGACTTCTCATTTCTAGAATATCATAAAAACCCTTTGGTATCTCAGACATTATTTCTATTAAAGCTTTATCATACACATTTAAATATTTGATAGTAGCTTCCTCTAATGTCCTTTTTCCATTATCATCAAAATTGTTATACCACTTAGATATCAGCTTCAAATTTCCATTCTTGACAACTTCACTCATCATTTCATCTAAAGATATAGGAGGTATAACTATAAATTTTGCTTGTTTGATTACCTCATCTATTCCAGAGGAATTTTCTTTCTTAGTGGATGGCTTCTTCTTGTCAACTTTAGTAGCTTTAGTCCCTTTTTCCTTAACCTCCTTCAAAGATTCATTAGACTTGGTTCCTTCATCATCCTTCACTGTCTCAAATCTCATTATCTTCTTTCTCTTCTCTCCTTTCCCAGATGGCTTGACTCGAGATTTTGTTAACTTTGCAGGACTGGATGGGGGTGTAAATCTCCTTGGGGGTTTAGGAGCAGAGAATTCCGATATGTTCCTTTCCCTTTCTTTCCAAACAACCTCCTTAGAGATTCCAATTCTATCTACATAAGCCTCAACCTCCTTCCTTACTTTCTTCTAGATCTTAGGCTTTTTGAACTCCTTGTACAATTTCAAGTCCCTCTCAATGAAGGTGCCAAACCTATCCTCTGATTGATCTACCAATTTTCTCAGGAGGTGTTGTGCATAAAGCTCAATAATTTATTCATCCACCTCATATCCCATGGGCATGATCCATGAAGTTCTTGGTTTCACTTCTTCCATCAAGCATTGGTCTATGTCCACCATGAAAAAAATTGTGTCCTAATACTTTTCAACTATGGATTTAGGAATTCACTCCCTTTCCTTTATTACAGTTTGGAAATTCTTAAAATAACCCTAGAGTGGCTTTTCAGGCATTGATGTCTCCAATGCTATGAAAAAAATATTTGATCTGGATAGCTACTGGTCTGTCATATGCCCATTGCACTTGACCTATTCCCAGTACTTCATTCATGAAGAAAAAGTATAGACATAAAATTAAGGTTCTATACTTAAATGGTTGCTTCTTGTCTTGTCTTGATCTTCTGTAGGTTCTTCATCTACTCACTCTAGAGCAATTCACATTTTAAACCATATTTCTTGTCTTCCTAGAGCATCTCATATGCAGCATAGATAATTGTTCCAGAGATAGAATTTTCCCTGTTAGAGTTGTAAATATTATAGACTATCACCATGGAGAAAAACTTAACATCATGTTCAAGAATATCACTTATAGTCATTGCCCTTTTATCAAATTGTGATCCAGTTGCATCAATAACCATCTGATTCTTCATGGTCCTTAATGAGGGTAAGTCACCAATTGAGCAAAGACTAGTAATAGCCTTAATAGAAAGCTTTGCGATCTTGTATGGCTTATACAACCATGTAAATTCATTGTGCATTCTACTCAACACATACTGGACCCACTCAATTTCATCAAATGACATAAATCTAACAAATTGCATGAAGCCTTTCTCTTCCAATACATTACATTTAGATTTGAGCTAGAAATTCTCATCTAGCAATCGGTTATTGTAAAGATTCAGCAAATGAGAGATTCCTAATTCCTTGATGGGGCAATGTGTATAAACCCTAATATCTTCAATATGTAAAACACCATAGGGAATTGATGAAAACACACTTTTTTGGATCATCTTCGATCGAAATGAAAGGATGCTTCTTGACTTTGGGATGATCTCTATTGGTTACATAAACAACTAGAGGGGTTGCAATTCCAAAGGTAGCCATCTCATAAAATTCAAACTTGAAAAGTTTCACAAATAAATACCTTTTCCAACAGATAAGGGTTTCACATAGGAAATCTTCTTGTGGCTTCGATCTCTTGGATATTCTGCTTGCAGAGATTTCTTCTCTTCTTCTCTTTGGATACAAAGTGAGAAATTAAAGAAAATAACTGCCTTATATCATTCATAAACCTAAATTTTTAGTGTAATAAATGCACTTTACCCTAGTCTTCTGGATACGCTGCTTTACCAAATACTTCACCAGATTCATCTGTCGATCCTCAAATCTGCTCAAACACTTCTGGAAATTATTTCTAAACATCTATAATAATAAAATTCAACTTCAGCAACTCGTTGAATTTAGGAACAAATCTCAAACAGGGGGTTTATAAGATTTCCATGAAAAACTCCCCGAAGGCCAGATGCCTTAGCTTAGTTACTGGATGAAGTTCCTACACCAGAATCATGTGTGGACCCATTCCTTGCATTATTATTGCTCTTCTTAACCAATGTCTTCTTCATATGATCTCTAATCTCTTCAACCTCTTCTTTGCCTTTCTCATTTGCCTTCACATTCTCATTCTTGTATTCCAGACCTCTCCGATTCACATTTCTGCTTCTATAGTATTTTGCAATATGACTGGATTTTTTGCAAGCATAACAAACAATATTTATTTGCATAGACCTGAAGTTGATCTAATTTTCTCTTGATCTACATTGATTATCAACATATCCAAATTTACCATATGCATAACATCTGACATTCCTCCTATTTGGAAAGTTAGTCATCACACTTTTACAAAAAAAATTACTTATGACCATATTTGTTAAATTTAAAACATTGACCGGAGAAAGATAGACCATTATTATTCATCCTATTTTTGCATTGACTAGCCAAATGACCAAAATTATTGCAAACAAAACAACTGTCATTAAACTTATGAGCATTAGGTTGCCTTGTCGGAGACCTTCTAGATTTGCACTTCTAATGTCATAATTTGGTATTGCCTTGACCAGATCTGGAGTTCTCACATTTCTCAAATCCAAGATCTCTTGTGTCATTGTCATTCTTCTATCTTTCAAGCATCTCATCAAGCTTGGTTGAACTGATCCTGAACTTCTTATAGTCATTTGCAACATCAAGATCATATCTAAGAAGGATAATCTTCCTTTCAAGATCTTCCTTATGTTATCTGGAATCTTGCAAGTCTACTTTCAATTGGCCATTCTCACAATCAATTCTGTAACAGTCATTAGATTTTTCTTTTAATAACTAAGAACGCTTCTCCTCATTCTTCTTCCTTTCTTCCATCTCCCTTATCAAATTCATCACAATGGCTTCCATCTCATTCTTCTGAACTGCATTATCTCTAGCAAGCTTGTCACATTCTTCTATCTTTTTCTTTAGGGCTTCATCATCCATGCTTAGACTTTCTTTCTGGTTAGGTTGATCTACAAGCTCCTTTCTTTTTTCCTTGGACCTGTTTAGTTGCTCCTTTAATGGCTGAATGAAATTTTCAGCATCCTTAAGATTTGTTTTTAATTCCAAGACTTTGGCTTTGGACTGATCAAGAACATAAAGTGCAACAAGTATCTGTTGTCTAATACTACAGGAATCCATTAAAACACCTTCTCAGATATTCCTCAAGTTGTCAAGCTTCTTCTGGAGGATCTAGCTCTTATACCAATTATTGGAATCAAGGAACACTAAGAGTCGGGGTGAATCAATGTTCTGCAATCTTTAACATTATTAACCTGATTCTTCAACCATCTAATGAAAATTAGCAAAAGAAATATGTAAACACATGAGGCAAACATCCACAAAAACATAACACCTTATTTATATGTGGAAAACTTGGTTAAGGGAAAAACCACGATGGGAACCTACCCGCAATGAGATAAAACCCTATTAGGAGTAAATAAAATATTACAATGAGGGATGCAAATGCATTCAAGCACACTACCTAGAGCTCACTGCTCAGATTATAAAAAGGTGTGCAACCCGGAAGGCTCACTGCCTTACAAAATGATTACAAAAGATTCAAGAAGGTTTGAATTATTGAATAGCATCAACAAATGCCTGAGTATAGTTCCGGTTAAGCACAAAATACATAATCTTACTCTTCTCTGCTATACTGCTTTGTTCTGATATTCTGCTATATTTCAGAGCACAAATACTTCCCTTGCGCACATGAAACTACACACAATTGCTCACAATCATTTCCCACACAACCACCAATACCAAAAATAATAATATCAATCGCTCTTATATATCTGCAACATCAAATTAGATCTTTTACATGTCAGCCCAAAAACGTATAACATGCAAATAAAACGTGTATACCAATTCAGATCAATCCAAACTCAAATACATAAGAGAAGCAGAATAAATTATCCACACGCTTCTCACATGTTAGTTTAACATCCTCAAACACATAAATAATCATTAAAATTACTTTGCACGATTTGCACAATGAATATCCACACATTATTGTTGATGAACACTATTCTAACCAAACACCTATATATCAGACCTTCCAACTCACTCAAGAATCATCACCAAATGCCACAAACCTGGAACAAGGTATATTACACATTCACAGTGTTTCTTCGAGATTTAAAACACCAAATATTCAACACAACTGAACTACCAACCAAATTACTATACATATCGGATGACCTGTTCTATCTCACCAGACCTCACTCTCTCTTTCAATATGAATGAATCACGAACAAAGGATTGAATATCTGACTCTAGTTGCCATCAATGACAACATCTGAACAACAATGCAATGTCTCTTGCCAACAGATAATGTGAGCAATTAATTCTTTAATAAATGCAAACCTTGGATGGTAAAGATTGTGTCTAACTACCTTCGTGTGTCTTAGTGGATGCAAGAGATTGTATCACTTTCAAAGAGGGAGGGAGAGTATCATTAGGGAGAAGAGTGCAGACATGGGAAGAGGTCAAAGTCTCTAACATTTCCAAGATCATTGAAATAAGTAACCTTTTAAGGTTTTATTGGTTCTTTAGACTTGTTAAGGTCACATAGGTATTATGTCATCATGTTATTTGGTTCCTATTGACTAGTTGCTCTCGACAAGGTTTCCATCCTCATGTTAATCATCTTAAAGTAAATTTATTTATGTAATTGACTTGGATTTATAGTTTTAAAAATGGAACTTGAGTTTGGGAGTAACTTAATACTCAACCAATTTAATTATTGGTGTAACTATCGATGCAAGAATTCAAAATTCAAATCTTGAGAGACATTGTTGAAATGGCTTTTAAGTAAAAGTACCCATATATGCATTTTAATTGTTGACCTCACTCTCAAGGGTGTTACAAGTCATGATATCTAATACTTATGATAATGGAGATGATTGATGTAAGGTCTCTTTTGGTTGGAAAGATTCAATGAATGTTGGAAGCGATGGAATGAGATATAACTATTTTTTTTGTTTGAGCTAAGGAGAAAATTTGTTTGAAGTATGAACACATAAAATAGCATAATTTGGGGTAAAACTAAGGGGATGATAGAAAAATGAAAGCACAAGGACTAAAAATAGTGTCTAACAGAAGAGGCAATTGCAAGTTGGTTGTGAATGAATAACTCATAGCTAAGAAGGAATGCCTTATATCCTTTTTTCTATCAATCTAATTGGAAGCATGAGTCTTAACCTTATTTTTTCTTTGTCGAGCTTCTATATGAAATCTTAATAAATGATTACTCATTGAATTTTTGAATTGAAAACAATTGCATCATTTGTTAGAAACACAGTTGTCATTACACCAAAAATTTGACCTATTAATGCCTAATACAATTGTGATATTTAATGAATCCATGTAGGAGGTGGTTAAGCCATGCCGCAAACCCAAGAAATGTGTTACACAACACAAGGAGACCAAGGGCATACACCTTGCAACAACCCCTCTAGCACAAGTGAGCTTGTACCCATGACCTAAGCTTTGATACCAGTTGTTAGAAACATGATTGTCATTGCACCAAAAGATTGACCCGTTAATGCCTGATACAACTGCAAGATTTAATGAATCCATGAGAGGTGCTTAAGCCATGTCGCAAACCCGAGCACTATATTTCACAACACAAGGAGACCAAGGGCATACACCTTGCAAGATCATCAAATCATAAGAAATCAGTCCAATAGATTATAGTTTAGAGAAGCTTATAATTATCGATTCATTAAGAGAATTCTTGGGCATATCAAAGTAAACATTTCATCTTGAAAACAATCTGATTTAGTAACCATGATATGAATATTAGAGACACACCCTATTTTTACTAAGCATATTATAAGTTGTAATATATTTTTAGATTTCCATTTTCTTGTGGCAATCAAATTATACCTTGCTTTCAGCCTGAAATTAGAGTTTACTATCAATCTATAATTTGGGGCTCAACGATATACTTTGATTTGTATAATCAAATCATTACATTAAAAACTAGGAGATCGAAAGACCATTTATAATTATTAAGTCATAATCAACCATCAAGGCAACGAATATAATGAGTGACTCATACATCCAATGCTAGTCACTAGGATACAAGAAGAATAAGTTATTTTGGGAAAGATCCTTAATGTGAGAGAACACGTGCATGTATGCATGTACATGCGAGGGTTGCACATACATGTACACATGCAATGTGTTGTGAAACATTGCTCATTTACACAATTAATTTTCAAAATGATTAATATGACTCTTGAATAGAGTAGAAATCTCTGAAACAATCCTCACATGTCTTGAATCATTTTGATAAATTTTGTCTTGAATTATGAAACACTAATCAGTTATAAGGGAAACAAACGATATTAATTTTTTAACTTCCAATGTATAATCAATGTATTTAGTGATAGCTTGAAAGGTAAGAGAGATACATAATAGTAGATAGTTAGTTAAGAAGCATGCATGCAAAGATAACTAATCTTATGGATCCAACCTAAATTTCACTCACTCAAATAGAGATAAGAGGTGTAACCTCTATTATCCTACAACCCTCATATCGATTTCAACTCGAATTGTGGTTCTTTGTAATTCTCCATTAATGTCAAATCTATGTTGAAGCTGAGGACAACACATGTGTAGTCAAATATACTTAATGCTGAGCCTTATGGGGTCAATCTTCGAATACAATTAATAGAGAAACCTATGTTTGTTTTATTTAACCAATTCTTTGTTATTAAGGGATGATAGACCAAAAGCTAGGAACTCAGTCAATCAACAAGTCTTGAATGTGTTGGATCTCACCTACCCCCCACTCACATGCTCAGTATGCACAAGTTATCTACAGAATTAATGCCAAGATTTGAATTGATTTTTATCATCTATTCCAACCTAGCCACCATACCATTTGAATTCTTCATGAAATTTATGGGTAACAAGAAATACAATTTTATATAATCTTTTCAGGAGGTTCTAGATGTTTCTTGGTACATTCTCTTATACATGTATGTAGAATTCTAGATTGTTTTGAAGACCTCCATAAAAAAAGAGGCAATTGTGATCAATTGTATGATGAATGAAAAATATAGATTGATGAATAAAAATATGTTTCTTTTGTATTTGTCTTCCCTGTTTTCTCCCTTGTTTCTAACATAATGTTGTTAAGAAGAAGGAATCAATTGATTTGAAATCAACAAGGAAATCATGGGAATGTAATTGTCACCAATTTTTGTACACTGCTCAAATTGGCAAACTTGTAGTAGTTATCATTATTAATTGTGAAAGGTACATATATTCAATATTGATTAATCATATTTGAAATGAAGGATTTCAATAAGTTTCATATTTATTATGCAAAATCATAACTGAAAATTAACAGAAAAATGCATAGCATTGTAGTTATTTTTCATTTCATTATGAAGTATACAAAAGATAGCAAAAATATTGTTGTATCATAATTTGAATTAAAAGAGTAATCAAGAAGTCCCACACAAGCCGTGGGAGTAGCTGAACTAGCATATAACATATGAAATGAACTATATAGTTGAATAAAAGAAGAAGAGAATAGATAAGGAAACATAGCCATCATTATATGATGTCAGTCTTCTGGTGGTCTTCAAAGTTGTCATCTTCTCTTGCTACTCATCTTCAAAAAAAATTCCAAATGATAAGAGAAAAGGGTTAGAGCTCTGACTATGAGACCTTATATGTTCTACTAATAGAATGTAGTGCATCACATATGCCATATTGCTCAAATAAATATAAGGTGCATGCTAGAGGAGCTGAAAAATATCTATCACTGAGGCATCTTATCATGAGACTAAAAGATGCACTTATTTTACTAACATTGTTTGTCCACTGTGCAGGTACAGGTACATAGTGCATTACTGATTTATAATATTCAACATTCAAGCATATGGTGTAAAATGAGGCTCCCACAAGGGTTGAGCCCAGCATGCTAATATGTCAATATGACTTCCTTGAGCAGGGACACGTCATTCACAACAGTGAACTTTTAAGTGTTGGCAACAATGCAACAAACTGAGGGGGGGGTGAATAAGTTTGCACCGAAACTCACTGCAACTTAAACCACAAAATAGATCTGATAATTAACAGTTAAAGCATGAAATAACTCCACATAAATAATACACATAACACCAAGATTTTTGATGTGGAAAACTTGGCTAAGGGAAAAACAACAATGGGAACATACCCACAATGAGATAATACCTTGTTAGAAGTAAATGAATTATTGCAATGGGGAATGCACATGCATTCAAGCACACTACCTAGAGTTCACTGCTGAAATAAGAAACTGAACCAGTCATTAGCTAGGAGGGACCCCAAAGAGATCAATCTAGACTGGTCAGCAATAGTAAACACAACGGAAACACAGGGACATGATGGAGGCAATGCAGAATAGATTGTATTATATTATGAAAACTATTTACAACCAACCGGTAACAATTGAGTTATAGACAACTGAGTTACAACCAACCTGCTTTTTCCTTAATCAAAAACAATTGAGTTATAGACACTAGCTCACAAGCCTGCTAAAATATCTCAAAATATAGAACAAGTCACAACCGCGACCTCAAATCTTAAAATCTATCTTCTATTATCAGTCTAAATTCTCTCATTACATTTTAATGCTCTATTACAATGATTTATATGATCCAAGGGGATCTGGTTGTCCCAAAAGGGATCAAAACCTAAAGAAAAGGACCTAACATGTAAAACCAACAAGGTCGGCCTCCGCCAAAGAAATTCTTCTAGAAAATCCAAAGGATGAAGTTTAGATCATGGGAAAAGGTCAGCCAGATGCCAAGGATCATCAAAATCAATGCTCAAGGCTCTGAAAGCTATAGAAGGGATTTGATAGATCACCAATGCAAAGAGGTCCAAGTAACCAATAATAGAAAACTATCTCAAAAACCGGTAGTGATAACTTGTCATAAAATGATCCAAACGCTCCACAGTTTGGGAATAAGGAAGATGATCAAGTCTTTAAGAAAAATCCAACTCCATGGGTTCTAGTGATCCAAATCTGGGACACACATAAAGAAATGTTGAAACTACAAACAAAAAGCAAAACAGTAAGGAAATATTTTTGGTTGATGCAAGATTTCTTTGAACCAGGGATGCTCCTGCATCAAACATCTAGGGTTGTTGAAAAAAGAGTGCTCGTCTCTCACTTTGTTGAGGTCAGAGGAAAACCAAGGCAGTCTACCTCTGCCTAAGAAATCCAAGATGAATCTTCAACTGGTATGTCCTTCCACTTCACAATATACTCCTTTTACTGACTGCTCCGGGTACTATGTCCAATCCTACTATCCAAAATATCTTCAATTTGATCTAATTCCTTCAAGGGCACCTGTTTCTCCAAGTCAAAAATATTGTCCTCACTAAATTTTGGTTCATGATACTAGTGAAGATCTACAATGTCAAGCATAGGTGAAATACTCAGACTATTCGGTAATTCCACTTCATTTGCATTCCCAAAACTGAACTTTCTCAAGATCCTGCAAGGTCCAAACTTTCTCATCTGCAACTTGTTATAAGTTCCAGCTAGGAATATTTCTTTTCTCAGATACACCATCACTTCATCGCCAACTTCAAATTCCTTATGTCTCATCTTCTCATCTGCTTTCTCCTTATACATGTTGTTCATGTCCTCAAAATTTTGCCTAACTTGAATATGTAAGTCCTTCATGTGATCTGCAAATTCTTCTACTTATGAACTTGTTTGGTCTTTATTGCTAATATCTCCTAATTCTGAAATACCTCTAGGATGTACTCCTATAACAATCTCAAAAGGTGTTCTTCTGGTACTCTTGGTTACTGAATTATTGTAGGCGAACGATTCTTGTGCAAGAATCAAATCCCAACTTTCATTTTTCTCCAAATAAACATCTCAACAAATTTCCCAAACTCTAGTTAGCTATTTTTGTCTATCCATCAGTCTAAGGGTGAAAAGTAGAACTAATATTCAAATCTGTCTTCATCTTCTTCGAAAGTGTTCTCTAAAAATTGCCAACAAACTTAGTGTCTCTATCTAAAACTATGCTCTTAGGTAATCCATGCAATCTCACTACTTCCTTGAAAAATAGGTCTGCTACATGTAATGCATCTGATGTCTTCTTACAAGGTATGAAATGAGCCATCTTCGAGACCCTATCCACTATCACAAATATATAATCATTCCCTCTCGGTGTTTTAGGCAATCCAAGTATTAAATCCATGCTTATATCCTCCCAAGGTCTTACTGGTACTATCAAAGGTTTATACAATCCCACATTTTGACTACTATCCTTTGCAACTTGAAAAACTCTACAACTTTGCACATATTGTTAGACAGTTCAAATAACTGGAAGACAACTGAGAGGGGGGGTGAATCAGTTATTAAAAAATACCGGAACCATTAGCAATTAAAACTTTAATACCAGAACCCAAAACATTAATACCTGAATAGCAGTTAAACCAATTAAGCATAAACAATAATCACAGAATAAATACCATCCACATGACATAAATATTTGTACGTGGAAAACCCGGTAAAGGGAAAAACCACGGTGGGAAGCCTACCCACAGTCAGATAATACTTTTGTAGTAAGTATGTGAATTACAATTAAGGGGCCTACACTTGCAAGAAGGCCAACAACCTAGAACATGCTGCTCATCACTAAAGAAGTCTCACTGACTACATAGAAATCCATATTACAATTCAAAGAAGTGTTGAACTACAAAAGATAGCATCTCCTATCCCTGAGTGTGGTTCTGGTTAAGTTCAATACCAGAGGACTAAATCCTCTTACATAAACCCAATTTGATCTCCAATGATCGATCAATCCTTTTCCTGAATGATATTACATCATTTGCACATTACGTTCCTTGACCATGACCTCTAACATAACCATGATGATCTACAATGAGATCTTACATCTATATATACAAACCCTCAAACATAAACAATTAGGTCAGCCACCAGAAAATAAACCAATTACATAATTATAAACCTTTTCAACCTTAGACCAAACAAATAATATCCAACACATAAGACATCTAGGAAACACATCAAGAGGTCCAATCCACATGCTTCGTTAAAGTCAGTCCATAACCTAGATCAACCGGGACTTAATATAGGTCCACACGCTACAACAATGATCTCAATCTGCCAAGTCTCGAACATGATCACCAATAGTATCCTAAAACTCCATTAGAATATGCACCAACACTACTTATGCAATGCATCAAAGATCTTCATCAAAAGCTCTACTGGTGAAACTGTCGCCGGAACCAGAAACCAAGCTTCTAAGCAAATAGTATAGCATCTGATCACCAAACCAAAACCAACTGATTGAATATAAGCATGAGTAACATGAACAAGCCAATTCCATAATCAAATAATACCGGAGCCTACCAGATCATGTCGGATCCAAATCAATCGGAAACCACTCAACCTACCGAGACCAGAAGGGTACCGGTAAAGAATCCAAACAGTTAGTGCTGGCATCAATGAAAAAATATCAATGCAACACATAATCAATTCCACCAAATGGCCAACAATCTCCCCCTTTGACATTGATGGCAACACTAGATGTGAAAAACATCTAAGTACTAAGAAATGCCAAATAGGTCTCCCCCAATGGAAGACAGCCAACAATCACCTGCAAACAGATGTAGCAATGAGGTTCTGAAACAAAGACCAAATTTCCCCTAGTTTATACAGCTCCTTAACTTTTCTTTTTCATATCTATATCACTCCCCCTTTGACATCAATGCTAGAAATCTGACAAAAATATCAAAGTAAAAAACATAAACTACTGAATCACAAAGCTAACTACTCCCCCCGAGAAGTAGCATCCCCACATCAGTGCCATAATGAATAGTATCTGTGATAATGCATACCAAACTGATGCAAAATTACATCAATCAAGTCTCTACTAGAGGGGCAGAAACTCCCAATCTGTGTCTCGCAGGTACTCAAATAATGTTTTGGGCAAAGGTTTAGTGAAAATATCTGCAATCTGCTCTTTAGTGTTCACATAAACCAGTCTAACTTCATTTGCTTCCACCTTTTCCTTCAAAAAATTATACTTGATATATATGTGCTTTGTCTTAGAATGAAATGCTGGATTCTTTGATATATCAATAGCAGTGGAGTTATCACAGTGAATAACTACCGATGCATCACAATCCACCTTTATATCCTTCAACATTTTCTTCATCCAGAAAACCTGTGTACAGTTAGTAGCAGCAACAACATACTCAACTTTAGCTGTAGATAAAGAAGTACATGATTGTTTCTTGTTGATCCATGAAACCAACTTCTTTCCAAGAAAGAAAGCTCCACCGGAAGTACTTTTCTGGTCATCAACATCTCTAGCCCAATTAGCATATGTGTATGCACATAAAGTAAAGTGATCATCCTTAGGGTACCACAAACCATATTCTGATGTACCTTGCAAATATCTAAAAATCCTTTTCACCACATTCTCATGATTTTCTCTAAGATCACTTTGAAATCTTGAAATAATACAAACAACATTCATAATATCAGGCCTAGTCTGAGTTGAATAAAGCAGACCTCCAATCATAGATTTGTATATTGTAGGATTTACCAGTGCAGAAACATCTTTTCTTGTCAATTTCTCACTTATAACCATAGGAGTACTTACCAGTATAGAATCTCCCATACCAAATTTCTTCAACAATTCCTTAGCATACTTAGTTTGATAGATGAAAATACCTTTATCAGTCTGAGTAATCTGCAAACCTAAGAAAAATTTCATCTCTCCAATCATAGACATCTCAAATTCTTTCTTTATATTTTTAGAAAAATCTATGCACAACTTATCTTCACCTCCAAAAATAATGTCATCAACAAATACTTCAATAATCAGTATATCATCATCAATGATCTTATAATAAAAATTAATGTCAGCACTACCCTTAGTAAAACCAAGTTCCAAAAGATATGTATCCAACCTTGCATACCAAGCTCTAGGTGCTTGTTTCAATCCATATAAAGTTTTCCTTAACCTAAAAACCATATTTGTATCATCTAATCATGAAAAGCCATTAGGTTTCTTAATATAAACTTCCTCATCAAGATCCCCATTCAAAATGAACATTTAACATCCATCTGATAAAACTTGTAGTTTTTATAAGCAGCATAGGCAAGAAATAAGCTTACAACTTCAATCCTAGCTACTGGTGCAAAAGTCTCTCCATATTCAATTCCTTCTTTCTGATAATATCCTTTACAAACCAATCTAGCCTTATTCCTTATAACTTGACCATCCTCATTCAATTTCTTTCTAAAAACCCATTTAGTTCCAATAGCATTTTTATTTTTAGGTCGGGGAACCAAAGTCCATGTGTTGTTTTTCTCAATCTGATCTAATTCTTCTTCAATAGCTTTCAACCAATATTCATCTTTACATGCCTCAAGTATTGATACTGGTTTAACTTGTGAAATTAAACATACCTCATTAGTTGTCAGTCTTCTTCTTGTCATCACTCCATTGTTCTTATCCTCAATGATTTGATCTTCTGAATGATTCAATCTCACATACCTAGGAGTCATCTGACTCTCTATTCCTCTTCCTTGATCTTCAGTTACTGTAGAATTCTCTGATACTGCTGGAGTAACTGGTTCAACACTTTGTTCCGATAAAGGTGCTACAGGTTTAGATATAATCATTTACATTGTCAGCTCCTTCTCATAAACTTTGATTTGACTTCTGTTCAGCTCATCTACTTTGACATTAGCACTCTCCACAATTTTCTGCAATCTCTTTTTATAACATCTATATGCTTTGATTTCTTTAGAATAACCAGGAAATATGCCTTCATCACATCTAGGATAAAACTTACCAATGATATCATCTCTCCTCATATAACATTTACTACAAAAAATTCTGAAATACTTAGTTGTAGGTGTACTTCCAAACCATAATTAATAAGGCATCTTGTTGGTTTCTCATTTGATATGTACTCTATTGAATGTATAAATTGTTGTGCTCACTGATTCTCTCTAGTTGATATGAGGTAGAATATCTTACATCATCATTGTTCTAGCAGCATCCAAGATAGGTATGTTCTTCCTTTCAACAACTCCATTCTGCTAAGGTGTCTAGGGATTAGAAAATTGTCTTCTTATACCATGCTTCTCACAAAAGATTAAATTCACTAGATGTGAATTCTCCACCATGATCTGACCTCAAACATTTAATCTCCAATCCTGTCTCAGTTTCCACTTTAGCCTTAAATATTTTAAACTTTTCAAATGCTTCAGATTTTTCTTTCAGAATAGTAACCCACATCATTCTAGAATAATCATCAATGATTAGCATGAAATATCTATTACCTTGAAAACATTTAACTCTAGTAGGGCCACACAAATCAATATGGATAAGATCAAGAACATCTAAAGATTTCAGTCATATTCTTTTAACTTTGTTTTAAGAAAACCTCTAATTAAAATAAACTAATCCCTACATCGTAACGATACAAATCTCCCCAATATTCCTTCTAAACTAACCGACAGACGTTGCATTCACAAACCATACGCGTTGATTTCGAAGTCAACAAAAGTCACATTTAGGCATTAAATCAAAATTAGAAATAGCATCCATAGAAAATGGAGAAAAACTTTACTTAGTGGACTAGTCAACACAGAGGGCACGAGTCGTTACTCCCATGAAATAGCATCTATAGAAAATCTTCAGCTTGACAATTTCATACTACTTTACCCCTTCCCTTTATATGTGAAACCAGAATTCTGCTCCAATATTACCCTCCTTATTGCTCTCATTTTATTTAATTTTGGATATAAAAGTTTCAATTAGTATAACTAATTTATTGTTTCCATTTGTGCAAGGACTATCAAATTTTACCTTATGGGTTTCGCTCTTTTCAACAGATATTACAGCAGAGCATATTATGAGAATGTATCCATTGAAAGTATCAGTGAAGTTTGTGACTGGTGCTTCAATTTTCAAAAGGAGGATGCAAGATCTGATGTTAATCTTATGATGAGGGATTCTGTTAAAAAAATCAGAATCCAAAATAGCAAAACCTAGAGTAATTGGAGAAAATCTTGGGTTGAAATTGATGGACAGATACCCAAAGAGCTGAAGAAGAAGAGGAATCCAAAAGTTATATGTGGTAGTGAAAGAAAAGTTGGGAAGAAATATAAGCTTCTTGATGAAATTATCTGTTGATTACAATGGATGCAAAGAGATTTTTCTTTCCTTGAAGTTTCTGTTGGCAAAGCCCAAATGTATGGTGCATGCTTTGTCTCAAATGAACAAAGGGTGGAGATTTTGAGAGGATGGAAAAGAGCTATTTGGTACATAAGCCAGTACTATGGAGGATAAGTATCTTTCATAGATACTAAATTGTAATTTCCACACATCAACGATTAGCTAATACGAGGATAAATCTGATTTATCATGGATGTAGTCAAATTGACAAACCATTTAATTTGTTATCTATGTGCAATTTATGTTTAATTAAGTGTATTACACTTGTTATTTATTTTATATATGTTTTATAGAATTCAGTTGACAGAAAAAGTGCCATAGAAATAACTATCTTAAGCAATCCCATAATTTCTTAGAATAGTGGCTTAGATTATTTTATTTGTGTCTATTATTTGTGCCTAGTTCTGGGCCATCATTTGAGTGCAAAACATACCTGTCATTTGAGTGCACCATCATTTATTTAAAATAAAATTTGTATGCCTAATATTCCTTAATTCTAAACAAACCCGCAATACGACTATGGTGTACAAGTCTCGTCTACATAACAAGCGTTCCATTCAACAAACCACACGCGTTGACTTCAAAGGAAACAAAAGTCACATTCAGTGCGTCTCATGATTAAAACAAAATAAAAAATCAAAATCAAATCAGAAGTGGCATCCATAGAAAATGAAGAGACACTCTAGTTTGTGGTATAGTCAACACGGATGGCACGAGCCATTACTTCCATGGAAAAGCATTACTTTGACAATTTCACACCACTTTCCCACTCTCTCTATATGTGAAACAAGATTTCTGCTCTTTTTAGCTGCAATATTACAATCTGAATTGAAGAAGAAGAAGAAGATACAACAATGGAGTGCAATAAATGTCATATTTTCCTCTTGTACCTTTCTGGGACACCTTAAC
Source organism: Cryptomeria japonica (assembly GCF_030272615.1). Taxonomy (NCBI): domain Eukaryota; kingdom Viridiplantae; phylum Streptophyta; class Pinopsida; order Cupressales; family Cupressaceae; genus Cryptomeria; species Cryptomeria japonica. Next base: position 175,194,539 of record NC_081415.1, read on the forward strand.
CCTGGCCCAATTTGGGGTAGGACCAGGGCATGGCTCCATGGTCCTCATTGGTACCATGGTGCAACACTCGTTGGCCATATGACAGTAGTTAAATACTTATTTATGGATCATAGTTAAATACTTATTTATGCATTAACGAAGGTCAAGTAACAATGCCTATGTCTCAGGCTAGGCTTTCAAGCGGCTCTCTAGTTATTTTTATTTTATTTAAAAATTACGTGTCAAGCTGGTTTTTCTTAAATAGTCATCTTAAATTTATATTATAATATTAAAACAATTTGTACATTTAAAATTTACATTTTTTTGGGAGAAATAGTTGTTTATTTTCAGTTCTTGTTTTTCACAGATTATTATCAATTCTTAAACAGTACTTGCTTGTTTAAAATAGGAAAAGATTCCAAATTATCATTTTCCTATTATTAAAAATTTACATAGCAACACTATCTGCTCAAATTCAAACAAAAAAACACACTTAAACAACCAAATGAACAAATGAAATCAGTCTCATTATTTATATCATGTAGGAGTTTCTTGACCCATGAGATTAGCCCCAATGATTTCTGATCAAGAAGCTAGCTTTATACACCCCTCAAATTCTTCTAGCTGCACTACTAAAATTCAACTTCAACTAATCTCTATGTGGACAAACCCAACATGCATTCCTAAACAAATTCAATCTCACAAGTTTTAACATCAATAACCACAAATGTTACCATTAGTGGCAAAAAATTATTTGAATAGAGGAGTAGCAAGGAAAAACTAGAAGCACTCCTAATGATAAGAAAGGAGGATGACTCTATGGATTTGGATTATCAAACTAAAGATTATAACTATGGTTCAAAGTCACATGGATGATGAATTCCTAGGGGAAATTTGATTAGAGGCCAAGAGACTCATGGAGAAGCATAGGGCCTCTCTACCTCCCTAAGAAGTTATGCAAAAAACTCCCCTATAGTTAGTTTTGAGATTTGTCAATGCTTAAGCTTCATGATTCAATTGTTGAAAGACCCTTTTCATAGCTCAAGGATACTCTTATTGACTTGTTTTTTTCTAAGCTCCTTGTCAATAGAATTAAGCCTCTCCTAGAGAAGCTAACTCATATTAATCAGAATGGCTTTGTTTGAGGTCGTTCGATTTCTTCTGTTGTTCTTGTTGTTCATGAAACTCGTCATTCCATGGAGAAAAATTCAAGAGAGGGTACGATTCTAAAATTAGATATCTCTAAAGGTTATAATATGGTCTCGTAGTCCTTTCTTTCCTTGGGTCTTAGTACATTTGGTTTTAAGGACAAATTCTTAAAGTAAATAGAGGCATGCTTTAAAACCCCCACATACTTAATGGTGGTGAATGGTGCTACCAAGGTTTTTTCTCTTCCTATAATCACCTCAAGTAGGGAGACCCCCTTTCTCCCTATCTCTTTATTCTCATGGAAAATATTTTGGGGTGAAACATCAATGTTTGTATTCAAGAGGGCATCCTCAAAGGGATTAAACCATCTTCTACCCTCTTTGTGATCTCTCGTGAATAATTTATGGATGACACCATTTTACTTAGATCAACTTCGGTGGTAGAGGCTCGGGATTGGTATTCTATCCTATCAAGTTATGTTTGTGTTTCAAGGAAATATAATAATTTGGATAAGATTTCTCTCTACTTTATGAATGTCCTCCAAAACATCCAGAACCGCATTGCCATGTTTTTGAATTATTGAATATCGTTGGCCTCCCATCTTCTTACCTAGGTTTACCTTTAACTATTGGGAAGGTGTAGGAATTCCAGTCTAGACTAGGCTTTTGGAAAGAATCCAGTGAAAACTTTATGGTTGGAAAGATTCTTTAATAATTAATGCTACGAAGCTCTAGTTATTCAAAGAATATCTTCATAGTACCTCATTTTGTCTCCTTTCACTTTTTAATATTATGATTTCTTGGGCTAATAAGCCTAATAGAATTCAAAAATGATTCCTTTGGTCTTGTATGGAGCAAAAAAAACAAAATGTCTCTACTTGATTGTGAAGAAGTTTGTTATAATAAAAAGTTCAGTGGGCTTAGTTATAGAAACTCCCATTCCCTAAATTTATCCCTTATGGTGAGGATTTGTTGCAGACTTCTATAAGAGAATTTTGACTAGTTAGTTGTCATGAAGAAAAAGTACCTCCTTGGAAGGGACAATTGTTCCTTTTTTACCTCTAATGTTCTTCTTAGAGGATCCCATGTCTAGAATAGTATTCTTAAAACTAAAGAGCTTCTTAATAAGAGTATTCTATGTCAGTTTGGTAATGGAAACAATGCTAGATCCTGGAAGGATCCATGGGTGTCCATGTCCCCTTGGATTTTCACTCAATTTAATTGGCTATTGAAAGAGATTTAACATCTAGATATGGGTGTTGTGTTAGAGACTACCAAATTATTGATTCTTTCCCTCCATTGTGGATAATCAACCCCATGGATTTTGATCTTCAATTGAGAATGATTGTTTTTGAGCTTCTCGGGATCCTTAATAACATCAAGATTTTTAGATTGGAAAATGCAAATAGGTTGATCTAGACTTCCTTCAAAGATGGCCAATACTTTGTCTATTCTGGATTTGAGATTATCACTTCATCCCCCTCCCCTCTTTAATTGTTCTAACATTTGAAAGTAAAAAATAATCCTGAACATGTGCTTCTTTTGGTGGAAATCTTGTCATGGTAAAATTCTTACTATTGACAACCTTAAAAGGCATGGTTTTCTTTTAGTGAATAGATGTGTTTTATGTGAGTAGGATGAAGAGAGTATAAACCATATTATGTTTCATTTTTTCATTCCCTAGGAATATAAGACATGTAATTTATAGCATGTTCCTTGTTGATTGGGTTTGGAAATGGGATCTTAGGGACTATGTTTTTGACTAGTCACCTCTATCGATTCATCCCCTTATTAGGGAACTATGATGGAAGGCCTTATTTCATACAAGGTGGAACCTATGCAAAGAGAGAAATAAAAAAATATTCAAGGATAGAAAGAGTAGTTAGGACTCTTTAGCCTTTTCTATTACTAACAATGTTAAAGAAAATATGGGATGTTTTGATAAAAGAAATCACTCTCTATTGCCCTATTCCTTGGATTGGCAGATTGCTAGAAAATTGAAGTTTGACTAATTCACTATACAAATTCATCTCCCCTCCTATTGGCTTTATAAATACAATCAAATGCCTCCCCCAAACACAAGTTTGCTGAAAATGAATTTTGATAGCTCCTCTAAAGGTAACTCGAGTTGAGTAGGTAGGAGTGGAGAAATATGTGACTCAAGGGGCAATGTGGTCCTAGCTTATGTGGCTAACCTTAATATGAAAATCTCAATAATTGTCAAGGTGGTTGTTGTTTATTATGGCATAGTTATTTCAAGAGATAGAGGGTACAAATAAATCATTATTGAAGGTGATTCAAAAAATCCATTTTAATGCTTAAGAAAAAGCCAAACTTGATTGGACATGTGAACACATCATAGCCAAATATCTTGAGCTCTTCCCTAAGCTTGGCCACGTAAGATTCAATTACAAAAATAAAGGAAAATAAATTATCAGGCAAGATGTCTTCTTTGAGCCTGTTTTCCAGTCATATGAAAATATGGACAGATTTGCAAAAAATTCTTGATGAGTTTCATGCCACTATCCTTGCTAACATAAGATCTAATCATGTATAATAATCCTAATATTTCCTTTTTATTTCTTTCCATAGCCACCTTTTCTACCAATCGTTTAATTTTTAGGTGGCAAACATTTAATTCTAGTTTTGGTTGCACCTTCCCTATTTTCAACCCATGTTGTCAATTTCATACTCCTAGTATTCATAATCCCTCTCTATTTTTATCCTTTGGTCTCATTGTGCTAGATATGAGAGGAAACCTCATTAAAAATGAGCCAAATAGTTGCAATGATTTTTAAAATAATGCTAAGACATGGCTGAAACTAGTAAAGGGTAACCTTTTAAACTATGTGGAAGGAACATAGGGTTTTCACCCAACCCTCTCTAAAATATTTGCCCAAACATGGAATAAAGGTGAGGTAAAAATTGGGGGAGTGGTCTTTGTGTTCTCTAAAAAAACTATTGGCGTTGTTACTAGGTTATCTTTGAAGGAGTGAATTTTCCAAAAAAAGTCAAAGGAATCCTATAGATATGAATTCAAAAGGTTCTTTAACCTGGGATAAGAGCTATTGATACTCCAGAGTGGTTACAATAAAGAAGACCTTCTTCGGGTTTGGAAGGATTTAACACTCATGCTTATGAAATACTTCATGTTGGACATTATATTCAAAAGATTCCATGCCCAACTCTTTCCCATGTCCAATCATCTATGGTATGACATCAAAATAAATTTCCCATTTTATTTTTGTTCATCTTTATCTTATTCAATTTCTAGGGATAAATCCAATAATTTCCTCCCCCTTCACCAAGGCTTAATCCTAAGGCTCTACATTTTTCACTTAGCTTTGACCGCATCTAGTGGGACCCCTTTAATTTTCCCTAGCCCCTCGCTAGAATCTCAACTAGTTTTTGAGCACTTTGGTGCCCCCATTTTAAAATTGGACCCCAACATGGCTTCCTTGTCCAAGAAAAAACTTGTCCCTACCTAGTTCAACCCTATTTGTGGGGCCAAATAGAAAAATCCTCTTACCCACTTCTAACGATGTTGAGTTGGTGGACTCTAGACACGATGTGGATTCGAAGGATTCTAATTCCTCCTCAACTATGGGTTTTTATTTTTCTCCTGCTATCTCCTCTAAATAAAGCCCCCTTTACCCCTCGTTAGTGTCCTCTTCATCAATACATGGTGTTTCTAACCTCAATTTTGACTCTCCTACTCTAGTTGAGAAAGTGTCTAAGTTGGTTGAGGTAGTTGAAAGACAGGATGCAATCACTCATTGGCTCCTCTACCAATTGAGGGTGGCCAAAAAGAAGATCAATAGGCTTGAAGTGGTGGCTAAGGTAGAGGCTCATGACTACAACCTAGGTTCTAGAGGAAAAGGGTGAGAGGGTTGGCAAATTGGAAAAATGGGATGTTTTAGAGTTGACATGCAATGATCTTAGTGCAAAAGTTTCTTAGAGGGGTGAGAGGAGAGATGTGACTAAGATCAAGTAAAATCATGAGGCTCTAAAAAGAAAGGTCGAGGAAATGACTGCTCTGAGTTAGGAAATGGCAATGAATAATATGGCCTCTGCATGCAATTAATAAAAACTCTTAAGGTTCATTAAACATCAATGAAAATATATTTCATAATAAGGCAATTGATAGTGTGATCCAAAAGGAATATTTGGTTTTGAAATGGGATAAAGATAGAGTAAAAGCTAGGAGACAAACCAAGTTTGATTCCATTTGGAATATCCCATGCATCATCACTAGCTATAGGAAAGATAATGTCTTCTAGCTCTCCAAAATCAATGGTGAAGTTATTCCTATCCTATCACTGGGATATACCTCAAACCTTGATTTTGAGGTTGATTTTAGCATCCTTGTATATATTAGATTAACCATCATAGAGAATACATGTTTTTTCACATTGTAGTACTAGGTTTTCCTTCCCTCCAAGTGCTAATTGCACATGTTTCATTCTAGGTGTTTGATGTTGTAATTGTCTTAGAAGGTTTCATGTGTTTTTATTTTATTTTTCTTTTTATATTTGAAGGAAGTTCAACTATTTGATCAAATCTAATGTCTTTATGGATAGGTTTTCTCAAATTTCTACAAGACTCATATGCCCAATGGATACTTAAGTCCAATGGTTCTTATTATTTAGAAGGAAAGTAACCCTAAGATGTCACCATAATGTTGAATTTATTTGGTCTTATAACTCAAACAATCATGGTTTGTTCTTCGAGGAAGGTAATTATTATTTTATAAAAAAAATTATGTCTTGATCAGTGTTATAGGTTTCAAAAGTTCCTTAGAAATTTCTTAATGTAATGAAAAATAAAATAATGTTGCTTTTTGTTTTCAAACTAATATTGAATGTCCTAATTTCTTAAAAAGCCTCTTATTTCAATAATATAATGTATCACTTAGGAGAGAAGGTTATTTTGAAATAGTCAAAGTCTTAGATGAATTTTAGGGTTAGTTTGTTTTTGTTGTTGTTTAAAAAGTTGAGCATAGTATCAAATATGGAGGTTACATTTTTGTTTCTATGTAGGGAACATTGTAGAACTAGTGAGAATGTTCATGTCATATTGTATAAAGAGGGAGAATTTTTAGGAGATTATAAAAAGTCATTTCCACATGCTCAAATATCTCTAGAATGAGGGTTTTATGTTGGATGTGTTTTAGAACTCTTCTACAATATTATGTCTTATGGAAGCTTTGATAGAAATGCTTAAGTCTATGCAAGGACATTCAAAGATTTTATGTGTAGAATAAAATCTTACAGAAAATTGTTCTCTATAATTAAATTCATGGATATTTGTACCATCATCTAAGTTGTTTAACATTTTATTTAATACATGCACATAAATGTAGTCAAGCGTCATTGATGTTGTCAAAATTTTGAGACCGTTTAGGAGATTTAACAATGTATTCAAAAAATGAACTCATTAAGCCTTATGTAGGCAGTCTACTCAAACATAAGAGGAGTTTCATTTAAACTCGATCATGTACTTCGTCTCTAAGGTTTTATATGTTTGAAGCCCCTATTGAGCTTTCAAGCCTAGAAAATCCAAAACCTTGCAAAGAAGATAAGGGGATTGTAAAAATCATTTATGGTTTTTTAAAGAGATATTTACTATGCTATTCTATTAGTCATGTATAGTTCCAACCATTTACATAAGATCTCGAGGTCAACAATAATCATCAAAACCTTATGGATGTTTCAAGTGAACCTATGAAGAAGGAGAAGTCTATTTAGGGATTGGATTGTTGTCAAATAATAAGATGAATGCAAGGGACTAATAAAGGAGTATTTATTATCATATGGGATTCCAAAGAAGCAGTAAAGTTGTTCAAACACCTATGAAAGGTACACCAAGAACCCAATATTGCTCTCCAATATAATTATGTTATCAAAATGAAATGACCAAAATATTTGAAAACCCTAATGTTGGTTAAAACACTATAAGAATCAGTTTCTCTAATAAGCGTAAAAGAAATATCAATAGGCATTTATTGTCTTCTAAATGGTCTATTAAAGTATCAAGAGGATTGGTGAATATGGAGGTCTAGATATAATATTTGAGGTTCCTAAGCAATAAGGGTTTTTTTGACTTGGCATAGAGAAAAGGTCTACATTATTATGGAAGAGCCCTTTTAGTGTGAAATTTTTCCACAATAAATATAAAAGTAAATGATGACATCAATGCAAGTGATTGATGGAAGGGATTTGTACCCTATATGAGAAAACAAGTTAATCAAGCAAGAGAAACATGCACATGTGTTGATATTTTACAAATCTTGTGAAGGATTTTATTCTTTCTTGAGACCCCAAAGTCAAGACAAACATGAAAAAGTAATGTAAAGTAATGTATTAGTAACACAATGATGATAATTTTCAAAACCCATATGACCTATATAAGCCCATAAATCTGTAAACTAATCCAAATCAAAATCCTTCAAGTTAATGTTCTATCAAGAAAATATTATAATCTTTAATTTTTTCCATTCCTTAATCTATCATCAAGATAGAGAAAAAGCTATTTAAAAGAAGAAAACTGTATCTAAAACCTTAGACAAGCTACATTAAACCCTTGAAGGAGAAGAGTAACAAAAGTGGGAGTTGATAAAGGTCGCATATAGTTAATGAGGTCTACGATGATGGTGTGATATGCCACCTAACCAAACGTACTCAAAGTAAACAAACGTTGCATTTACTAAACCATACGGGTTGACTACAAAGTAAACAAAAGTCACATTCAGGCGTTTCACGATTTTAAAAAATCAAAATCAAATCAGAAATAGCATCCATAGAAAATGGAGAAAAACTCTAGTTATTCAACACAGAAGGCACGAGCCCTTACTCCCATGGAATAACTTTAGTTTGACAATTTCACACTACTTTACTCCCTCCCTCTATATGTGAAACAAGAATTCTTCTCTTTTTAGCTGAAATACAAAAATGGAGTGCAGTCTGTGTGGCGATGTGGGCTTTCAAGTCTATTTATTCCAATGTACAAAATGTTTAGTGCGTTTTCAGCATCAGTAAATTAACATTTGCCCTCCATATTGCTCTCATTTTATTCACTTTTAGGTACACAAGTTTCATGTATTATATTCTGATTTATTGTTTCCATTTGTGCAAGGACTATGAATTTTGATCTTATGGGTTTGGCTCTTTTGGTCAGATATTGCAGCAGAGCGTATTATGAGAATGTATCGGCTGAGAGTATCAGTGAAGTGTGCGATTGGTGCTTCACTATTCAAATGAAGGATGCAGGCTCTGATATTAAGCTTATGATCAGGGATTCTGTTAAACGGAGGAAGAGTTCTGCTGGGTTTGGAGAATGTACAGGCATAACCCAAAATAGCAAAGCCAAGAGAGGTTTGAGAAAGTCCTGTGTTGAGATTGAAGGACAGATACCCAAAGAACTGAAAAAACAGAGGAATCCTAAACTTATATGCAGTACTGAAAGAAGAGTTGGGAAAAAATATAAGCTTCTTGATGAAATTGTCTTTTGATTGCAATGGTTGACATTGTTGGAAAGCTGATTTATGAAAAAGATGAGCTTGACCAATACATGCTTTCCAAATAGAAAGTAGTGAAATTTATTTTCTAAATCATCTATTCTGTTTTGTATTCTTTGGGAAACTTACTTTGGAAATATCTCTTATGTTGTTTGATAAACTACTGTGAAAAGTGGTTAGTCTCCACTGTTTTATATTTTCAACTCAGTGAATTATGGCTCAGGAGGGCCACACAGAATCCCTGTCTGTATTAACATATGAAAAGACTGTCTGAACAGCACGCAGAACATATTCAAAACCTGTCCAAAATACCGCAGCCTGTTCTTTTAAAATGTTCTTTCTGATTGCATTTAGAATGAACTGAATCGCCTTCGATGTGGATCTTAGTTAAATCTAAATTCATGCATTAATGAAGGTCAAGTATCAATATCTGTGTTCTAGGGTAGGCCTTCATAAGGCTGTTTGATTAGTAGATATTGTTTAATTTATTTAGAAATTATTTGCAAGTTGGTGGTCCAAAGAATATTTATTTTTAAGAAAAATTTTTAATTTTTATTATAGTACTAATAATAATTTGTGCAGTTATAATTTAGGAAATAAATTGGTAGAAAATGTTAATAAAGAGAGAAAATTGTGGAGCCAAAAACAGTTGCTTTTTTAATTTTTAGCTTCTCTTTCTCTCCACAACTTACATTAGGTTGTTAAATAGTAGCTGTTTCATTAAAATAGGGAAAAGTTTCAAATTTTCCTTTTCTCATTTTTAAATTTTTGCATAGGAACACTTCAGCTACTCAAATTTTAGTAGAAAGCACACTTAAACAATCACATGAAGAAGTGAAGTCAGCCTCATTATTTATTTCATGTTGGAGATTCTTGGCTCATAAGGTGATCACCTCCCCCTAATGATTTCTAATCAAGAAGATAGCTCTAGATAACCCTTGATTTCTTCTAGCTACACCATTAAAATTCAGTTTCAACCAATATTTGTCTAAGGAACCCATCACGCATTAGCTTTGAGATTATGAGAAGGATGATCCCAACCTTCTCAAAAATGGGGTGTTTCTTTCCATTATTGGTGAAGAGAAGAAAACCCAAACTTAGATTCACACATGCAAATCATTATTAATTTGACATAAAATTTGATATAGGGTATTTTCCTAACCCATATCCACATACAAATGCAACTCAGACTTGCAAGAAAATGTGAAAGATCAGCAAACTATCCCTCATTATTTTTATCCAAATATTCAAGAGATAAACTAATTTCTAATCAAGTCTGAAATTACATTGTGTGGCAACCTTATAAGCTTCAATAACATTCTAAAACGCATACACAAATAAATTAGCATATAACAATAAGAAACTACAAGCCAAAAATCACTACTTCATCTCATGCATCCTACTACATACTAGCTTCTTAACCTTCAACCTGCAACAAGAATCAACGTGGCTTCAAATCTTTAAGCCTAAAATCTACCCATAATCATATTTATTCAGCTTCAAATCTATAATCTAAAAATCTAAAAATGGGACCTCTGGAACTTCCCAAAAATCTAAAAATGGGGATTCCCTAAATGAATATTGAAACTTGTATTTTAACCACCAAAGTTACCAAACCCAAGAGGTTTGGTAAACCCCAAAAAAGTCACACCCAAACAAGGTCGCTCATGTGGTTGGAGGTAGTGGAGTTTGACCGTAAAACTTGTGCACCGATTTTGGGCCCATGGTTTTGTAACATGCTTTACAAGAAAAGCATTGGTAATTCCCAAATCCTCATTGACTATGTATTAAAAGGTTTATATAAATATTAATATATTTTGTATTGTAATGCTTTTAAAATTTCTCTCAATTCTAGATGCGTTATCTCACTAAATCCCTTAACATGGAATGTATTACAATTGATATTTTTGTTGAGCTAATACATTGGTTTGATGAATAGGAAGTTGAGTTTTTTCCTTTTTAATTATTTCAACTATATATGAGTATCACTTTTATGTGCTTGTCTTTCCAATTTTTACTCTCATTCTTGTTTCTCTTTATTTGTCATTTGCATGTCATTACTATGTTGAAACATGTATATTTTGTTAAGTTGTACAATCTTTCTACATAAGATAAAGTGGAAAGTATTTATATCTTTCCTTAATTTACTATCCAAAGTTTATCATGAGTGTAGAAAATAATTGAGTTGTCAAATGTAGTTTCCTTTCAATTATAGTTGGATATAGAATGGACAACCTTGTAAATTTTAAACGATAATCTATATAAAACATGGACAGATACATATCACAATATCATGTTATCCTTATTTTAATTGGTATGAGTTGTTAATAGCAAAGTAGTGCTAGTAAGTAGTGTTAGATGTGTTATGGGCCTCTCGGTTCTCTCTAACTTGCTAACAATGTATTCTTCATTTTTCTACTAGAAGGAATTAAAAGAAAGTGATGATCTTTAGGCTTCTCTTGACATGTAATAAGTTTACATGCATTTCTTTAATTTGTGTCCTACATCAAGGATTTATATTAGTTGCCACACAACCACAATACTAATGACTTGATCTAATCATTGGGACTATCTAATTGTTGATGGATCCTAGAATAGGGTTCAAGTTTTGCAATCTGACATTATGTGTTTTTAAGGGACACGTACATCTATATAGAGTTCAATATTCCTTGTATTGTACAGCTGTTAGATCATTTGATTTATTGTATGTTTTACAAGAAATATACTGATCACAGTCAATTAAATATTCATACAAAAATACTTCAGGATAACCCGAAGACTCAAGTCCAAATTAGGTATGGTAATATTCATAAACAATTAAACTTGTTTTGGGCATTTCTGTCTGAAAAGCAATTTCCCTGCATTGAAATCCATTGCAATCAACAGATAATTTCATTTAAAAGTTTATATCTCCTCCTAACTCTTCTCTCACTATAAATCAAACCAGATTTCTTCTGCTTCTTCAGCTTTTTGTGCATCTGCCCATTAATGTCAACACAACATTTTTTCAATTCTTTTTGTGCATCGTGGGTAAGTTTCAAACGTTCCTCAAACCCAACAATATTTCTCAATCCTTCAACAGCTTCCCTACTGATAGACTTAATATCAGAACCAGATTTCTCTTGAATAGTGTAGCACCAATCACACAGATCACACCTACTCTCTGCTGAAACATTCTCAAAATATGCTCTGCTGCAATACCTGAAGCAAAAAAGTGGGCATATGTTCAATTGATGGGACTAAAACAAATGTATTTCATGAATTATACCAATGAAAACCTGCAAAAAAAATTCTAAATTAGAATGCTCTTCAAGAAAATTTTCGCCTAGAAAAATATAAGAGAAGGTAAATTTTGAGCTTACTGGTGTTGAAAACGCCATTGACATTTTGTGCATTGGAAGAAATAGATTTGGAAGCCCACATCTCCACACATGCTGCACTCCATTACTTCTCCTTACTTTCAGACTGTAATTGCCTAACAATGGAAAACTGCCCAACATATAAAGAATGAGAAAACCTTTGACCAATGATCTTGTCAACCTCGTGCATTCCATAATGTCTATGGAAAATTAAGTTATAGGCAAAATCTGAATCTTTCGTTATACTAAGAAATATTGAGTAATCCAAAGAGAATCAATCCAATCCCTATGGACAATGAACGTTTTTATTGTTTTTTAATTGAAACTGTTATTTTATATATTTGGTGTAACTATTATACAACTTAGACGATAAGTTCGTTATTTTGCAATTATTGTTTTTAGACGAGCCGCAAGTTTTGACTTCGAAAATTTCGCCCATCCATTTTGGCATGGATTTGAACTTATTTTGCACTATTATTTTAGGTCAGACAATTTATATTTTTAAGGATGGAATGATGTGCATTGGAGGTTGACTTATTTGCTAGAACTCAAGTGAATCTTTTTCTTATGGTGTAAATTTATTTGTCCATATCCTATTCAATCGAATGAAATAATTATCGAATGCTAGGTTAGAATTATGAGATAAATTTATAATTAGCGATTGCATCTTGTTGTGCAATGGGTATGTCGAAGAGGTGTGGAAAATTACAGAAAATTTTGGTCTAATTTTTGCATAAAATTATGTAGTACATGAGGTCAATCGGTAGACCATTAAGAAAATAATGTTATTTGTGGAACAAAAGTCTTAGTTGAGAAGTGATAGCTTCGACTCAACTATGCATCTACTTATAAGGATGCAATCATAACTAAAAGAAAATCTTTGAATCATAACTATGCATCCACTTACAAGGATTCATTACCAATAGGCTCATGTGTTATATTTGCAATAGGGTGAGAGGGAGAGAGAGAGAGACAGAGGGAGATATAGGAATAGAAAGAGGGAGAGATAGATGGGGGCTGAGTGAGAGAGAGACTGGTAAAGAGGTGGAGATAGAGATAGAGATAGATATGAAGATATAGGATATATATGAAGATGGAGAAAGAAGAGAGGAAGATAGAGAGAATGAGAGAGATAAGGAGAGATAAATGGAGAGAGATATAGATAACTAGATGGATATAGATTGATTGATGACTAAAGAAATATGGAGAGATAGATATAAAGAGGAAAAGAGGTATCGATATAGAGGTATGAAAAGAGGGAGAGAGAGAGAGAGATGGATGGATCGATTGAGACATATCTATAGAAAGAAGGGGATAGAAGAAGATAGAGGTAGAGATGAAGATAGAGCAAGAGAGGAAGAGGGAAAAAATAGATAGCAAGACAGAGAGAGGGGTAGGGAGAGCCTTACATCCCTCTTTCATGAATATTCGAGCATTTTTGGCTTAATTGAATAATTAGAGATATGATGATGAATAATTATGAATTATTGAGAACATCTATTTGATGAATTTATGAAATGAATGATGATAATGTTGGAATCAAGGAACACTGAGAGGGGAGGGGGGATGAATCAGTGTTCTGCAATCTTTAACATTATTAACTTGATTCTTCAACCATCTAATGCAAAACAACAAAAGAAAGATGTAAACGTGAGGTAAACATCCACAACACCATAACACAAAATTTATACATGGAAAACTTGGCTAAGGGAAAAACCATGGAGGGAACCTACCCACAATGAGATAGTACCCTATTAGGAGTAAATGAAACATTACAATTGGGAATGCACATACATTCAAGCACACTACCTAGAGCTCATTGCTCAAATTACAAAAAGGGCTACAACTCGAAAAGCTCATTATGTTACAAAATTATTACAAAATATACAAGAAGGTTTGAACTATTGCATAACATCAACAAATGCCTAAGTATAGTTCTGATTAAGCACAAAACACATAATCTTACTCTGCTCTGCTATACGGCTATGTTCTGATATTTTGCTATATTCTGGAGCACAAATCTCTTACTTGCACACATGAGACTGTGCACAATCTCTCACAACCATTTCCCACACAACCACTTATACCAAAAATGACAATATTAATCACTCTTATATATCTGCAACATCGAATTATAACTTTTACATGTTAGCCCAAAAACGTATAACACGCAAATGAAACGTGTATACCAAGTTAGCTCAATCCGAACTCAAATACATAAGAGGACCAAAATAAATTGTCCACACACTTCCCACATGTCAGCTTAACTTCCTTAAACACATAGATAATCATCAAAATTACTCTGCACGATCTGCATAATGAATATCCAAACGTGACTGCTGATGAACACTTTTCTAACCAAACACATGTATACCAGACCTTCCAACTCACTCAAGAATCATCACTAGAAGCCACAAAACTAGAACAAGGTAGATTACACATCCATAATGCTTCTCTGAGATCCACAACACCAAATACTCAACACAACTAAACTGCCGACCAAATTATTGTACATTACCGAATGACCTATTCTATCTCGTCGGACCTCAATCTCTCTTCCGATATGAATGAATAATGAACTATGGATTGAATATCTGACTCTAGTTTTCATCAATGACAATATCTGAACAACAATGCAGTGTCTCTTGCCAACAATCTCCCCCTTTGGCATTGATGGCGACACTTAGTGAAAATGACTAAGTGTTGGACCAAAGCCAAAATAATGTACACTGCAACCAAACATCCGAAATTGTAGAATTTGGGAACTCCTCCTAACATGAATACAGCATTTTTCACTAGCCTTCTCTCCTCCTTTGACATCAATGGCAAAGGTAGGGTTCCGGATACCAAAATTCAATGTACAGAAGCATAGACTTTACTATCTTATAAAAACTTAAAGATATCTATAAAATTATTTTTCAATGAATTCAAATGATTCTCCCGTCCCTTCTTGAGACATTCCAACACTGATATGAGACCATTGAAGAGGTATGCTTGAGTTTCTGCTAACCTGAGATTAGATGGGTCAATTGAGTCTAAAGCATCTTGTGCTTCCTTCAAAGCAATGAACATGGTGTCCAACTTGGGAGTGATTAAACCCCGAAGTTGACCAACCCTATCAATAACTTTTCATCTTCCTTATTTGTAGACTATCTTCTCATTTCCAGAATATCATACAAACCCTTTAGTATCTTAGACATTATTTCTATTAAAGTTATACTGTACATATTTAAATATTTGATAGTAGCTTCCTCTAATGTCCTTTTTCCATTATCATCAAAATTGTTATACCACTCAGATATTGGCTTCAAATTTCCATTCTTGACAACTTCATTCACCATTTAATCTAAAGATATAGGAGGTATAACTATAAAAAAAAAATTGTTTGATTACCTCATCTATTCCGAAGGATTTTTCTTTCTTACTAGATGGCTTCTTCTTGTCAGCTTTAGCAGCTTTAGTTCCTTTTTCCTTAGCCTCCTTCACAACTTCATAGACTTTGTTCCTTCATCATCCTTCACTGTCTCAAATCTCATTGTCTTCTTTCTCTTCTCTCCTTTCCCAGATGGATTGACTTGAGATTTTGTTGACTTTGCAGGACCAGATGGTGGTGTAGAGCTCCTTGAGGGTTTAGGAGAAGAGAATTATGATATTTTCCTTTCCCTTGCTTTCCAAACAACCTCCTTAGAGATTCCAATGCTCTCTGCATAAGCCTCAACCTCCTTCCTTACTTTCTTATGGATCTTAGGATTTTTGAACTCCTTGTATAATTTTAAATCCTTCTCAACGAAGGTGCCAAACCTCTCCTCTGATGGATCTACCAATTTTCTTAGAAGGTGTTGTGCATAAAGCTCAAGAATTTATTCATCCACCTCATATCCCATGATCATGATCCATGAAGTTCTTAGCTCCATTGCTTCCATCAAGCATTGGTCTATGTCCACCATGAAACAAATTGTGTCCCGATACTTCTCAACTATGGATTTAGGAATTCTCTCCCTTTCCTTCATTGCGCTTTGGAAATTCTTAAAATAATCCCAGAGATTGGCTTTTTGGGTCTTGATGTCTCTAATGTTGTGAAGAAAATCTCTAATCTAGATAGCTACCAATCTGTCATATGCCCACTACACTTGACCTATTCTTGGTACTTCATTCATGAAGAAAAAGTATAGACACAGAATAAAGGTTCTATACTTAAATGGTTGCTTCTTGTCTTGTTTGATCTTCTGCAGGTTCTTCATCAGCTCACTCTAGAGAAATTCACATAAATCATATTTCTTGTCTTCCTAGAGGATCTCATACGCAGCATAGATAGTTGTTCCAAAGATAGAATTTTCCCTGTTGGAGATGTAAATCTTATAGACTATCACCATGGAAGAAAATTTAACATCATGTTCAAGAATATTAGTTATAGTCATCGCCCTTTTATCAAATTATGATCCGGTTGCATCAGTAACTGTCTAATTCTTCACTATCCTTAATGAGGGTATGTCATTGGTTGAGCAAAGACCAGTAACAGCATTAATAGAATTCTTTATGATCTTGTATAGCTTATCCAATCACATAAATTCATCACGCATTCTACTCAACACATACTGTACCCACTCAATTTCATCAAATGACAAAAATCTAACAAATTGCAGGAACTTTTTCTCTTCCAATACTTTACATTCAAAATTGGGCTCGAAATTCTCATCTAGCAATTGGTTATTTTAAATATTCAATAAATGAGGGCTTCCTAATTCCTTTATGGGGCAATGTTTATAAACCCTAATATATTCAATATGTAAAACACCATAGGGAATTGATGAAAATGCACTTTTTGGATCATCTTCGATCGAATTGAAAGGATGTTTCTTGAAGTCAGGATGAGCTCTATCAGTTACATCAACAACTAGAGGGGTTGCAATTCCAGAGGTAGAAATCTTAGAAAAATCAAACTTGAAGAGTTTTACAGATAAATACCTTTTCCACTGGATAAGGGTTTCTCACAAGAAATATTCTTGTGGCTTTGATCTCTTGGATATTCTACTTGTAGCCCTTTCTTGTCTTCTTCTCTTCGAATACAAAGTGAGAAATGAAAGAATAGAACTACCTTATATCATTCATAAACCTAAATTTTCAATGTAATAAATGAACTTTGCCCTAGTCTTCCAAATACGCAGCTTTACCAAATACTTCACCAGATTCATTTGTGGATCCTCAAATATGCTCAAACAATTCCAAAAATTCTTTCAAAATGTTTGTAATAATCAAATTCAAATTCAGCATCCTGTTGAATTCAAGAACAGATCTCAAACATGAGTTTTATAAGATTTCCATGAAAACTCCCCCAAGGTTGGATGCCTTAGCTTAGTTACCAGATGAAGTTCCTACACCAGAATCAGGTGCGGACCCATTCCTTGCATCATTATCACTCTTCTTAACCAATGTCTTCTTCATATGATCTCTGATCTCTTCAACCTTTTCTTTTCCTTTCTCATCTACCTTCACATTCTTGTTCTTGTCTTCTGAACCTCTCCGGTTCACATTTTTGCTTCTACAGTATTTTTCAATATGACCGATGTGTTGCAAGCATTGCAAACAACATTTATTTGTATAGGCTTGAAGTTTGATCTGATTTTCTCTTGATTTGTATTGATTAGCAACATGTCCAAATCTACCACATGCATAACATCTGACATTCCTCCTATTTGGAAAGTTGTTCATCACACTTTTGCAAACTTTTTGACTTATGACCATATTTGTTGTATTTAAAACATTGACTGAAGAAAGATGGACCATTATTATATATCCTATTTTTGCATTGACTAGCCAAACGACCAAATTTATTACAAACAAAACAATTTTCATTGAACTTATGAGCATTAGGTTTCCTTACCAGAGGCCTTCTATATTTGTTCTTCTAATGTGTTGATTTGGTATTGCCCTAACCAGATCCAGAGTTCTCACCTTTCTCAAATCCAAGATCTCTTATGTCATTAGCATTCTTTTGGCTTTCAAGCATCTCATCAAGCTTGGCTGAATTGATCCCAAACTTCTCCTTGTACTCATTTGCAACATCAAGATCATATCTAAGAAGGATGATCTGCCTTTAAAGATCTTCCTTATGTTATCTAGAATCTTGTAGGTCAAGTTTCAATTGGCCATTGTCACAATCAAGTCTGCAAAATTCATTAGATTTGTCTTTCAATAACTAAGAAAGCTTCTCCTCATTCTTCTTCCTTTCTTCAATCTCCCTTATCAATTTCATCACAATGGCTTCCATCTCATTCTTCTTAACTACATTATCTCTAGCAAGCTTCTCACATTCTTCTGTATTTTCCTTTAGGGCTTCATCATTCATGCTTAGACTTTATTTCTTCTTGAGTTGATCAACAAGATCCTTTCTTTTTTCCTTGGACCTATTTAGTTGCTCCTTTAATGACTGAATGAAATTTTCAACATCCTAAAGATTTATTTTCAATTCCTAGACTTTGGCTTTGGACTAATCAAGATTATCAAGTGCAACAAGTAGTTGTTGTCTAAGACTACAAGAATTCATTAAAACACCTTCTCAAATCTTCCTCAAGCTAACAAGCTTCTTCTAGAGGATCTATCTCTGATACCAACAATTGGAGTCGAGGAATACTAAGAGGGGGGGTGAATCAGTGTTCTGCAATCTTTAATATTATTAACCTGATCTTTCAACCATCTAATGTAAATCAGCAAAAGAAATAGGTAAGCACGTGAGGCAAACATCCACAACACCATAACACCAGATTTATATGTGGAAAACTTGGTTAAGGGAAAAACCACAGTGGGAACCTACCCACAATGAGATAAAACCCCGTTAGGAGTAAATGAAATATTACAATGGGGGATGCACATTCATTCAAGCTCACTGCTCAAATTACAAAAAGGGATACAACCTAGAAGGCTCACTACCTTACAAAATGATTACCCAAGATACAAGAAGGTTTGAACTATTGAATAGCATCAACAAATGCTTGAGTATAGTTGTGGTTAAGCACAAAACAGATAATCTTACTCTGTTCTACTATACTTCTCTATTCTCTGGAGCACAAATCCTTCACTTGCACACATTAAACTACACATAATTTCTCACAACCATTTCCCACACAACCACCGATACCAAATATAACAATATCAATCGCTCTTATATATTTGCAACATCGAATTAGATCTTTTACATGTCGGCCCAAAAATGTATAACATGCAAATGAAACATGTATACCAAGTCGGCTCAATCTGAACTCAAATGTATAAGAAAACCAAAATAAATTATCCACACACTTCTCACATTTTAGCTTAACATCCTCGGACACACAAATAAACATCAAAATTACTTTGCATGATCTACACAATGAATATCCACACATTATTGTTGATGAATATTGTTCTAACCAAACACCTGTATACCAGACCTTCCAACTCACCCAAGAATCATCACCGAAGGCCACAAACCTGGAACAAGGTAGATTACACATTCACAATTCTTCTCTGAGATCTACAACACCAATATTCAGCACAACTGAACTACCAACCAAATTACTGTACATTACTGGATGACCTGTTCTATCTCACCCGACCTCAATCTCTCTTTCGGTATGAATGAATCATGAACTGCAGATTGAATATCTAACTCTAGTTGCCAGCAATGACAACATCTGAGCAACAATGTAGTGTCTCTTGCCAACAAATAATGTGACAAATTAATTCTTTGATATATGGAAACCTTGTATGGTAAATATTATTTCTAACTATCTTCATGTGTATTAGTGGATGCAAGAGATTGTATCACTTTCAAAGAGGGAGGGAGAGTATCATTAGGGAGAGGAGTGTAGAAATGGGAAGAGGTAAAAGTTGCTATCACTGCCAAGATCATTGGAATAAGTAGTTACCTTTTAAGATTTTATAGGTTCTCTAGAGTTGTTAAAGTCGAGTAGGTATTATGTCGTCATGTTGTTTGGTTCCTATTGACTAGTTGGTCTAGACAAGGTTTCCATCCTCATGTTAATCATCTTAAAGTAAATTTATTTATGTAATTGATTTGGATTTATAATTTTAAAAATGGAACTCGAGTTTGGGAGTAACTTAATACTCAACCAATTTAATTATCAATGTAACTATTGATGCAAGAATTCAAAATTCAAATCTTGAGAGACATTGTTGAAACTCGAAGTACCCATATATACATTTTAATTGTTGAGATCACTCTCAAGGGTGTTACAAGCCATGATATCTGATACTTATGATAATGGAGATGATTGATGTAAGGTCTCTTTTGGTTGGAAAGATTCAATGAATGTTGGAAGCGATGGAATGAGATATAACTATTTTTTTTGTTTGAGCTAAGGAGAAAATCAGTTTGAAGTATGAACACATAAAATAGCAGAATTTTGGGTGAAACTAGGGGGATGATGGAAAAATAAAAGCACGAGGATTAAAAATAATTTCTAATAGAAGAGGGGATTGCAAGCTAGTTGTGAATGAATGACTCATAGCTAAGAAGGAATGGCTTATGTCCATTGTTCTATCACTCTAATTGCAAGCATGAGACTTAACCTTATTTTTGCTCTTTCAAGATTCTATATGGAATCTTAATAAATGATTACTCATTGAAATTTTCAATTGAAAACAATTACATCATTTGTTAGAAACACGGTTGTCATTACACCAAAAAGTTGACCTATTAATTCCTAATACAACTGTGATATTTAATGAATCCACGGGAGGTAGTTAAGCCATGTCGCAAACCCAAGCATTGTGTTGCACAACACAAGGAGACCAAGGGTGTACACCTTGCAACAATCCCCCCAACACAAGTTAGTTTGGACCCATGACCTAAGCTCTGATACCACTTGTTAGAAACATGATTGTTGTTGCACCAAAAGATTGACCTATTAATGCCTAATACAACCGCAAGATTTGATGAATCCACAAGAGGTGCTTAAGCCATGTCGCAAACCTGAGCACTATATTTCACAACACAAGGAGACCAAGGGCATACACCTTGCAACATCATTAAAGCATAAGAAATTAGTCCAATAGATTATTGTTTAGAGAAGATTATAATTATCGATTCATTAAGAGAATTCTTGGGCATATCAAAGTAAACCTTTCATCTTGAAAACAATCTGATTTAGTAACCATAATATGAATATTAGTGACGCATCCTATTTTTAGTAATCATATTATAAGTTGTAATAGATTTTTAGATTTCCAATTTATAATGGAAATCGAATTATACCTTTCTTTTAGCCTAAAATTAGAGTTTTCCATTCTTATACTTTTATACTTACTATTCTTTAATGGCCGAGAATGGTATTCTCCATTCTTGACTGTCATGAATCTAAGACCCATACGGTCAATCTCTAATTTGGGGCTCAACGATATACTTTGATTTGTATAATCAAATCATTACATTAAAAAATAGGAGATCGAAGGACCGAGACCATTTATAATTATTAAGCCATAATCGGCCATCAAGGAAATGAATATAATGAGTGAATCATATATCCAATGCTAGTCACTGGGATACAAGAAGAAGGATTTATTTTGGGAAAG
Source organism: Cryptomeria japonica (assembly GCF_030272615.1). Taxonomy (NCBI): domain Eukaryota; kingdom Viridiplantae; phylum Streptophyta; class Pinopsida; order Cupressales; family Cupressaceae; genus Cryptomeria; species Cryptomeria japonica. The sequence continues at coordinate 175,216,111 of NC_081415.1, forward strand.
CTCCATATTGTGAGAGAACATGTGCATGTATGCATGTATGTGCGAGGGTTGCACATACATGTGTGTGCTGGAATATGTGGTGATCAGAATATCAAGATTGAGACCAATAGACCAACATACCAGTGAGACTTTTGAGTGCAAATATGAACTAACTTAAACTATTTTAACCTCTCAAGATATGTCTCATTGTTCTCTATCTCATATGATCCCTAAATTAAATGTTTTACTCTCAGATCATTGATCAAATGACTTAGGAATGAAAACTCCAAGAACGAGTGATATTTTGATCTATATGCATTAATGCATTCTAAGATCTATATGATATGTTCAAAGTCATGATATTAAGCTAAAATGAAGATAATGATCTAGTAAAGATAGTGACAAACTATCCTAACATGACATACTAGCATGGATATGTTATGATATGCAATGCTTCTTAATGCTAAAATGCTTGATATAATTAGACCATAATGTAGATGCATGAAACTTGGATATGGAGAATGAAAAATGTGAGCTCTATTTATAGAGAAAATAGGGAAATGAATGGTTGAGATTGAATAATCTTAACAATGGCTAGGATTGAAAGTCACTCAATCCATGTTTACAATTCTCGCCAATGAAATGATGACAATTGTCAACAAGAGGTAGCTTGAGAGGAGATACAAGAGACACTAACTGCTTGAGAAGACATGAAGGTCACCTTAGGAGGTTGGGTGAAGGTTAGGTTAGGGTCATCCATTGGATAAAGATTTTACCCAAGGGGTAAACTCTTGTGCAAGGGTTAGATAGGACAACTACGGTCAAGGTCATGAGTGCTTGATGAGACCCTTGAGTTAGAAGAGGATTAAGTTAGAGAGAAAGTCTCTAACCATGAGGGAGGGTTGAATTAACCATTAATGGTTAATAGGACCTTGGCGGACATATTTGTAAGGTTCCTTCCAAATTTGGGGAACTCAACAAGTTAACTTGTTGAAGAAATAAAGTCTTTATTGCATTTAGAAGACTTTCTTCCAAACTTGAGAAGTGACCTCTTCAAACTTAGGGAAATGACATGATTGGATGAGTTAAGGCTAATTAATTAGGATTAGATAGGTTCTATAAGAATAATTAGGATGCAAGTAGGAAATGTAGGAAACGGCGAGTGGGAGAAATAGAATTTTAATTAAAATAAAATATTTTATTTAAACTAAAATAGATGCAACTTGTATTTGTAGGAAAATGCAAGTTGGGGGGTATAAATAAATTTGATTTATTTATATGCAAGGATCAATTTAATGAAATATAAATTTCATTAAAATGGAGTAAGGAGATTTAATTAAAGGCTAAAAGGGGAAAGATGAATTTAATTAAATAAATTGAATAATTCATTTAATCAAATAGATGAAAATGAAGAAATTAATTAAATAAGATTTAATTAATAGGGGGATTGGGTTTAAATAAATATTAAATATTTATTTAAAAAGGTGGTCATATTTATATGTCTATATTTTGCCCCTCTTTGAAGTGACGTGTGTGCACATGTTGATTCAAAGAAAATCGCTTGATATGTTACCAAAATTTTATCAATATGAGGCCCCAGGTGTCAAAATGTTAGATATGATACCCCAGATTCATATTTGATAAATGATATTGATGATTCCCCCCTCGGCAGATGAATCAAGGGTATGTGCGAAAGATTTTGTAAAAATTTCAATTTTTTTATCGTTTCAGTTGATTCCGATATTATAATGTTGATGATGTTAGAATGTTAGATATGCACAATTTGATTCATCTCCTGAAAAAAACATGTTGAATAAAGTTAATGATGAAAAAGTGGAAAAAATACATGCCCCACTTATTAACCCTAATGCTTACCCTTTTAAAAGGTAAACAGTCATTTTGAAAAGTCATTTTACACTTGTCTCGTTGTGATTTGGATTTTCAGAGGTCTAACCAGTATGTCGATTCCATACCATTCTCACCATTTTGAGCACGTTAAGAAATACCAGAGACCCATCATGGATGGCCCACCAGTAAGTGACTCGAATCCCTATCTTTTTTGTTTGCTTTTGGTGATTTTTGTCACGTTTTTCATGTTTTTGGATTGATTTTCCACGGTTTAGCACATAAGAGTAGGCGTTGAGCACATACGAAACACACATTAGCACATAGAAACCCTAGGCTTAGGTTTTAGCATGTAGGTTGAATAAGTTAGTGCAAAGTGTTGAATTAGCGCATACGCAACATATATTAGCGCATTGGATGTGATAGTTAGCGTGTAGAAGGTAATAGCACATAGGATGATCAGTCTAGCGCATAGGATGTTTGTTTTAGTGCATTCACCTGAAAGATTAGCGCATATAGGGAAGTGTAGCGCATTGAAGATCTGATTTAGCACATAAGGTGAAAAAGTTCAAAAAAGTTATGTTTTTTAAGATGAGTTTCAATTTCAATGGATTTGGTAGCATGTTTGAATGTTGATATGGGTCTAATAGAGTTAGTTTTGTCTGATATGGGTTGTTGGGTCAAGTTGTCTGATATGTTGCTCAGATATTGTGCACTAATATGGGTCATGATATGGATCTCAATATGGGTTTTTTTTTTGATAGGAATCACGTTATGAATCATTGGTATGGGGCACTAATATGGGTCACTGTTTGTTGCATGGATATGTTTGACGGATATGTTTCACTAATATGGATCACTGAGTTGTTTTACTGATATGAATCATTGATATGTTGTTCTGATATGGATCACCGATTTATTTGTCTGATATGGATCACAGATATGTTGTTCTGATAGATGCTGATATAATGATGTCTGATCAAGTTTCTGGATATGTTGTTCTAATATGAAATTTTTCGATATGGTGTTTTGATTTATCTCATCGATATGATGTTTTCTGATATGGAGATGATGTATTGATATGTTGCTGATTTTGTTGATATCATTCATTGATAGGATGTTGAGTTATTTCCTGATATGAATTCTGATATGATTTTGATGGCATTGATATGGCACCTTAGATATGAGTCATTGATATGTTGTAGTGATTAATCTTGAGTTGATACTTGTGATACAAGATTTGTTGTTGATATGTTTCTGATTTATCATGATTTGATGCTATTGATATGATTCACAATTTTGTTGATATGTTTTGATAAAATTGATTGAATTGAGAACTGATGGTGGATGTGTTGTGATTTGTAGGAAGATCTTGATGTGTTATAGTCTTGGGAGAAATTCTCGAAGCCATGGGGACTCATCCCATGGTTGACAAGGGCCAACCAAGATATCATTGAGAGATGTGGATTATCATCTCTATTAGACTTGCCTCGATATACCATTAACTGGGGTTTGTTGATAGCACTAATAGAGAGGTGGTACAGTGACACGAATACCTTCCATTTGGTGACAAGGGAGATGACTGTGACACTTAAGGATTGTTACCGGATCTTGCAAATTCTCTTTGTTGGAGATTTGTTACCGTATAAGCAAACGAAGGAGGGTGGCACAGAGGCTCTCTAGTGTGTGTTGCAGGATGACCACATTAGTGGTTGTGAGATCCCTTGGCAGGATTTTTTGGATTTGGGTTATGCTCCTTTGCTTTCAATATTAGCAGGTTTCATTAGTGGTTTCCTTTGTCCTGACCATATGTCAAAGGGACTGGTTGGAGGATGGGGTTTGGTCCTGGAGGATATGGTTACATAGGATTGCAGGTTTGCATGTGGGTCCTGCATGTTGGCCCACTTATAAAGGGAGCCACACCAGGTGGTGTATCTAGGATACACTAGTTTATCAACAAGGGTCACATTGTTACAGGTGTGGGCCTAGGAGCACATAGAAGTGACATGATCGCTTGCAGATAGGGATAGACCAACTGGCTGACCTTATGCTTATGGATACAGAGGTGTAGTTGTCTAGCGAAAGCTAGGTAAATTAGAGCATTGGCGTAGGGTTCTCGATGATAAATATACAGTCATCTGGAGACCGTATATGGACTACAAGGTTTGGGTCAAGGATGGCTTTGAGATGCCTTATGTCTACATGTCACGATATCTAATTGGGTGGATGCCCTTCATCATTGAGATATTTTTGCACAACCGTATCCATAGGTAGTATGGGAGACAGTAGGGTATTCCACAAGGAGCCTTTTTGTACACTCGTTGGTAGCAAGATGTTTCTGAGTGAGGGTCAACCATAAATAGTGGTGCAACAATGGCTGAGTGTATGAGCTTGGCAGGGGAGGTATGAGATTACAGAGATGGGGTAGTGGATGTCGGGCTGGCAGAGGAGTTTTCAACCTACTTTGTTGCACATGTAGTGGCCTGTATATCTAAACCTACAAAGCCAGTACCAACTTTTGATAATGAGGAGGAGGAGTGGCCACAGAGATGAGGAGTTCAGAGGCGGAGAGAGGAGGATGAGGGAGATGATGGGGGAGATGATGGGGGAGATGGTGGGGGAGATGGGGGTGATGGTGGAGGTGGTAGGGTTGGCAAGGGTGGTCTTATGCTTCATGTGGGTGGAGGTGCAGGGAGAGGTGCAATGCTAGTTGTTGTGGGAGGTATACAGAGTGGTAGATGACCTATGCAGAGGAGGAGATCTGATGTCCTTCCTCCACTAGCTCCTCAGAAAGGTACAGGTGCATCGAGGACCACTTCATAGGTACCTATCTAGATTAGGGTGCCTACAAATCAATAGGATGCATAAATCAGGGCCCTACAGGTCTCAGTTCAGCAGTTGCAGGCACAAGTGCTAGCGTAACAATGACAGATTACTCAGCTATAGATGAAGATGGACAAGTATTGAGCGACTGGGATGAGCAGAGGCCCTCGCTGACAGATTGGATAGAGCAACTATTGGTACCCCTCTCAGGGACACACTTCAAGAGATACAGTACTTGGCCAAGGAGGCTAAGTATTACCGATGCTTATACGAGGATCTATTCCCTCAAGATCAGAGAGCTCCGAGCTATGTTGCAATGGCCTCAACCTAATCCAGATGCAGTTCTTCTTAGACAGAGAGAAGAGGTGTTATGGGGTTGGCACGACATGATCTATCTTGTGGAGATTCGGGAGCTGTGACATCTACTACGATACCCTCTGCCTCATGGGATAGTCACACCTGAGAGACTTATTTTTTTATTATTGTATTGATCACCTTTGTTGTACTGATAGACATGATACTCAATTGTACATTTTGACCACATTATGATATTTATATGATATATGACATTGATTCTCTTTGATCCACATGTGATGTGTTATGATGATGATTGATTTATGATGCACATGATTTGATATGATGATTGTATAAGGATAATTGGATGTTTAGATATGATGATTCTATGATCCTCATGATTGGATTCTATGATGTTGTTTTTAGATGTATGGATGTGAATGTTTGTTTTTGGATAATATTTTGATGTATGAATGTTATTGATATGATGATGGTTATCTATATATTTTGAAGGTGATATATGTGATCTAAAAATTGTTGTTATGATAATGATTGATGTGCCCATGCCTTGATGTGATGATAATGCAATACATAGGATGTGATGATAATGATGATGAATGCAACTAAATGCACCAATGATCATTTTAATTATGTCGTTGTCATTCCTATTAGTCACATGTGTGTCCTCTTTTTGTCATCATTGAGATTTTGAAATGTTGGAAGTCAATACAAACATCAATGGTATAATTGAACCATGAGTAGTATAACTTACATGATTTTTGATATTGCAAGATGACACAAGCACTGAGGTATAATTAAACCAAGACGACCTGAGTGTTGTTTGCATAAAATAGACAAGAGTTGACCATTTTTATGTGCAAAAATGGGAAATATCTTCAATGTTATGTTTCCAATCATTCCTCGAGACAAATTTGCATCATATGAATGATCACCTCATAGATAGAAAATCAAAGAAAATATCAGGTTCCTTTGTTGCTTCTCTAGCTTAGTGCATCCTTGAGTAGCTCAGGAGATCTAATAGTTTAGAAATCAATATACAAACAGTCAAAACCTCATACTAAATGTAAACAAATCATAATTTGGAATAGATCATCCATCGTGTGTGTGTTTTGTGTGTATTTGGATAGTGATCCTATTTGTCAATCGAACAGGTAGTTTTGGCATTGGTCTGCTTGGTATGATGCGATCCTTGTTTGTGATTCATGTCTATGTTATGAAATCTAACACCAAAATTCCCCTATTGAGATCAGGATTTTGCCCCCAACTATGGACACTTTTTGAGGTGGATATATACATTGATCACCAAGCCATAGTGAGAGATTTATGAGGATGACTATTTGGATAATCAAGGATAGTGACTATGCTAAGTGTGTCCCAAATTCGGATATGTTTTAGCAAAGTTTGTGATGGCCATAGGCTTAGTTCAAAAAGATATGATATGAGTACATACAAATGGAAGAGTCGATCTATCACAAATAGTGCATCTTGCCAAGTTTTCACTAGTTTTTATTGCACTTGTTGATTTTGATTTTGATTTTTTTTTATTTTCTAATTTTTTTCTTTTTTTCTTTTTTTCTTTTTTTTGATTTTTTGATTTTTTTGTATTTTTCTCTTATTCGTGCATTGCATAACTCAAGTATAGAGATTTTTGAGATGCACACTATTGATAGGTTCATCAAATAGGTCCCCTTCTTATGTAGATAACTAATATGCCCTTGATCCGTAAGCAAATATGATGACAAAAGAACCTAGCCAATTTGGTTCAAACTTGCCTTTCTTTTCCCGATCTTGTTGATTACGAGGATTTTCCTTCAGTACGAGATCACCAATTTGAAATGTTCTTGGTTTTAACTTGTGATTATAACTCCTACACATGGATTGCCGATATGCTTTGAGATGATCAAGAGCACATTGTCTGTATTCATCTAGTAGTTCTAGTTCTTGCAATCTATTTACCCAATACTCCTCATCTAGAATTAGACCATTTAATGATACCCTGAGTGATAGAATTTCTACCTCAATAGGTAGGATAGCCTCTAATCCATACACCAAAGAATATGGCGTAGCTCCTGTGGCTATGTGGATACTTATTATGTATGCCCAAAGTGCAGGATTAAGCTATACATACCAATCTTTACCAGCATCATTCATTGTCTTCTTGAGGATTTTTCAAGATTGTTTTGTTTGAGGCCTCAGATTGGCAATTCCCTTGTGGATAATATGGTGTAGAAAAATGATGTTGGATATGGAATCATTTGCATAGTTCTTGTACATCTTGATTTTTGAAAGGTCTTCTATTATTAGTGATAATAGAACTAGGAATGTAATACCGACAAATGAGATAATTTAGGATAAAAGAGGATATTTTCTTGTCGGTTACAGTAGCTATTGGAACTACCTCTATCCACTTTATGAAATATTCAGTGGTTGTTATGATGAACTTATGTCCATTTGATGAGGAAGGATGAATCTTGCCTACTAGATTGAGTCCCTATTGATAGAAAGGCCATGATGTTGTGAATGGTTGTAGCTCCTATGTTGGTGCATGTATAAGATTACCATGAATTTGACATTTAGGACATTTTCTGACAAACTAACATGATTATTTCTCCATGGTTGGCCAATAATAACCCATCAATAGAAGTTTCTTGGTGAGAGTATGACCACTTGAATGTGTTCCACAAAGACCTTCATGAAGTTCCTGCAAGGCAGTTTTAGATTCATTACGATTAAGACACCGAAGAAGAGTACCATCAAGACCTCGACGGTAAAGCCTGTCAATAGTTAAGGTATAGCGAGCTACTTGTCGAATAAAGTGTAGTGTCATAAAATCATGACCCTTGCAATTTGCAACCACATTAGGGTTTTCACATTGGCGATTTGAATCCCCAAGCCTGATCGGAGACTTGAGAGTTGCTCAACTCCCAGAAATCGCACTTGTTATGCCCTTTGGATTGCCTAAACCTGCTTCCTATCTAGAGACAAGGGACACCCCTGTCCCCCCTAGGAGAGGGGAGTGGCACCCCTTTCCCCCCTAGGACACAAGCATGGTGCCCTTGTCCTTGCCCTATTTCGGGGCCTCCTCTATCCTATCCTTGAATTGGAATTTGCATAAAGTGGGAAAAACTTTCCCTGTGTCGGCCTATGACAAAAAATCAATCAATTAACCCTAATTAAAGAGTATATAAGTTTCATTTTCCCTCCCATTTAGAATAAGTTCAAATACATGAGATCGTGCATTCAAGCATTCACGCATTCAAAATTCATTTCTAGCATTGAGCATTCTCAAGTCTCCCTTCAAGGCTAGGTGTTGCATTTAAGTCAAGGATTCAACCATTGAAGAGAAGATCCCTTTCAACATTCAATTTAATACAAGAAAATCTACCTACATACTATCTACAACCTCCCTTGAGGTGACTTACATTTTAGTCTTTCATTTACATTTACTTGCAAGTACTTTCTTTCATCATTTGGTTAATTCCAAAACTGGGGTTTGACCTGAAGGCAAACCCCCAATCCCAACCCCTTTTCCTCTCTTTTATGTGTGTAGGTTGCAGGTGCATAGCTGCATTTGTAGATTCGGACTCCATTTGCAGAGGCGAAAAAAACCTTTTCATTTCATGGATTTTTCGGAGGACCGTGGACACTTTCAGCATGGTCCCGACAACTTTTCCTCAAATTCATAGGGCAGCTTCATCTTGGTATATTATAGTCAAATCCAGGTGCACATCTTCATCTCATGCTTCTATCTCGAGTTAGAATCAGTTCTTTGCTACTTTTACACTTAGTTCTACAACACATAATTCAATCATTTTCCATTCTAAAAGAGGGGTTAGCTTGTTTTTTTATCTCATTATCAATTCATTTAGTATTCAATATCTTCCCTAAGAGATTGGATCTAGTGAATTCCCCCTTATTTTAAATGTAATGCAGATAAAGTGTTTGAAGGGAAATCTGCAGTGAAACTTTCATCTCTCCTCGAAGGGAAGAAAAGCTTTCCTATTGATCTCTCCATCATTCACCCTTTTCACCATTACATTTTGGTGAACCCGACGTCTTACATGCTTTATTTTGAAAATCATTGCATATTTTTCATTTACAAGTTTAATTTTTCTTCAAACTTAGTGGTTAATTCATTCAAAACCCTAGTTTTTAAAATTGAACTTGTGTCTTGTAAAAATTGTGTGTTATTGTCTTAGATCTAAAAATTTCTCTGTTTGTCAAATTCAATTTCTTCATTGTCTTGCAAATCAAATTCACAAAATTAAGAGGTTAACTGTCAAAACGCTAATTTTTTAAAATCATCTTGATATTGTGCAAAAATTGAATTTCCATTCAATTTTTAGATTTGTGACTATTTTCAGACTTATCTTCTATCCTACAATTCAAATTTTCAATTTCCTTCCTTTTTAAAAATTCAAATTTTCAAAAATTTAGTGGTTAGGTCCTAAAACCCTAATTTTCAAATTTAATTGGATTTTGTGCAAATTTCAATCAATTTCAATCATTTCAGTTTTCTAAACATTTTTCAAGGTGTCCCTATCCATTAGGTTTGACCCTTTTCAAATTTTCAATTCAATTCCTCTTTTTTTCTCAAAACCCTAATAGGGTCCTATTTTCACATTCAACCCTTCATTTTGCCTATCTAGAGATCATAAAATCCATCAATTTTTTGAGGTTAGCTTTAAAATCATGTTTACTTTAATCCCTGAAAAAAATTGAAAAAGTTGGTCGAACCGTGTGCACTTTCAACACGGTCCCTGGCTTTTTTCCCAAAATTTCAAGAAACTATTATGACCATATTTAATAGCTTAAATCTAGAAAATTGGCTGATTTTGTCACTTTTTGGTCCCTCTAAATCAAAAATACCTTCAAAATTCAACATTTCAAATTTCAAGAAATTTTTTAAAATTAAGTGGTTAGTTATAATCTGCCCTGATTTTATCAATTTTAAAATTAAGTGGTATCCCATTGGCCCTAATTTTAAATTCCAATTTCCTTATATTTATCATAAAATCATTTTTGGAAATTGTGCCATTTTCTTCTTTCAACAAAGTTCAAATTGTTTAATCAACATTTTCCCAAATTTTGCATTATTAAATTTTTGTACACTTTGTTCTTCTTATTAAAAATTCAAATTCAAATTTTCCCTCTAGTTCATGAGTTTCACCACTATTATTCATACCTACACTATCCCTGTTAGACAAAGCATTAGAATTAAGGTTTCCCATAGTTTAATTACTGAGGAGATGGAACATAATTTGGGTGACTACTTTAATGACGATAATGCTAATTCTTCCCATCCTAATCATGTCCCTATCTATCCAATTAATGAATCCCATGATGAACAAGAAGAAGCTTTGACTAGAGTTTCCATAGATCAACTTTTAAAATTGGACTGTAATCAATTTGATAACTTCCAACAATGGATGTCCCAAGAAAACCCTAATAGTGAAGCTCTTCCATTAATTGAAGGCCTTAAACAAATGATTCAAAGTGATAAGAATGGAATTGATATATTGTGTGGTATTGCTCATATTGTTGATTCTAATATCATGCCTATCAAGAGTTGTACTGAGAACTTTGGTTATTCACAACCTTCGAATCAAATCAATTCTTCTATTCCTTTGACCACTCCAGTGGCTAGTATTCCTACTTTCACTTGAAACATCATGGCTACATCAACTCAAAATGTCATTCCTACAGCCATTTGTCATGGGGGAAATCCCTCTTCATTTAATCCTCCATCTTTACGTATGTCTTCCATAAGTATTTGTATTATCCCTCAACCAATCAATGTGACACAAGGGGGCAATTCATTCAACAGTTTTATTCCTCCTTTAAGTGTCCCATTTCCTACTCAATCATCACCTATGCCTACTTATCATAATGTCCCACCACCTTATTCTAAATCCATGCCTTCCTTCAATAACATCACACCACCTTCTCAATCAACCATTTCTAACATCAATTCTTCTACCGAAGCAACCATTAACAATCTTGCTCAAGTTGTGTCTTCCTTACAACAACAATTTGCTTCCATGAGTCAATCCAAGTTTAGTGTACCCATATTTTATGTTGCAAGCCCACTTTCCTTTGATATTGTTAGAGTTATCCAGCCTAAGCATGTTGATGTCCCTCAATTGGAACTCTATAATGGAAAAGGTGATCCTATTACACATGTTAAAACATTTCAAACCTTGTAAACTAATTTTACTTATTATCAAAGATTGCTTGCAAAATTGTTTACAAGAACACTAATAGATAAGGCTTTACAATGGTATTTCTCTTTTCCTTCTTATTCTATCACTTATTTTCAACAATAAGTAAATGCTTCCATTCAACAATTTCAAAACAATATTGGCCCTACAATCACTTTGACTAATCTAATGCATTGTAACTAAGGTGTTAAAGAAAAAGTGACTGATTTCATTGGTAGATATAAGCATTTGTGTGCTCAAATTTCTTTTCTTGTACTTGATAATGATATTCAAAGAATTTTCATTTCTAATTTGCAAAAAGATATCAGGGAAAAGCTTCTTTTGTCCGAGTTTACTTCATTTCTGCAGTTGTGTGCAACACTCAATAATTATCAACTGGTTGTGAGTCAAATGGAGCAATCTACTCCTATGAATCCAAGTGATAAGGAGGAGAGTGTTCAACAATCATTTGTGAAGTTCAAACCAACAAAAATCTTCATAAAGTTCAATGATACAATCAACAACAACAATGTGAATGCTACAAAAGGTGTGCCTCCTATTCCTAAATTCTTTAAAAGAGAAAGATAATTTACTCGCTTGAATGAATCTTTACATAGTATTTTGTCTCAGCTATTACATAGAAATATGATCAAACTTCCTCCAATCAAACCAGTTGACCCATCTAAGCTTCCATCCCCATATTTTGATAGCAATTCCTTTTGTCAATTTCATCATCAGCCTGGTGATGATAACGAGAAATGTTTTGCATTGAAAAATAAGATTCAAGATTTGATTGATAATAATACTATATTTGTGGCAGGTGTGAATGATAAGGGAAACAAATTGGTAGCTCCTCCTAATTAAAATCTTAAGATTTTTACTGATCCTTTGTCTTCTCATACCTCTAACATGATTGAGACTGAAAATACATCTTGCTCTCCTTCTGATCTTACTACCATAGCTCCGAATTTGGTGAACATGGTAGAGAAACAAGAGACACCTAAGGATCCTTTTATTACATTCAACCCTAGTGAGACCATTAGGGCACCTAAGGGGCCTTTATACATAGTTGTGAAGGTTACGGACATACCTTGTTGTGGTGCTCTTGTTGATCCCTCTTGCATGGTTAATTTCATCACTGAGGAGTATCTCTTCACTTTACGATTGCATAAGCTGATCTATGATGACTCTAATATGGTTGTGAAGTTATTTGATGGATTATCTTGTCCTACCATTGGTTCTATCACCCTTCCTATTGAAGTTCACACTAAATATATGGATGTCAACTTTGTTATCATCCCTTCTGCCAATAAATTTCATGTGTAGTTGGGCTACCTTTGGCTATCTTTCATGAAGGCTATTGCTTCTCCAATTCATAAGTGTTTGAAATTTCCCCATTATGGAGAAATTATAACCGTGAACCATAGCTTATTTCACCCATCTGAAAGAATCCCTAGTGTTCCTATTGATCTCTTTTGGCCTAGGCAATTTCAATCTCTTCCACAAAGGAGCGATGCTCTTTTTTAATCTTATAAAAAATGGAAGAAAGATATGATCTTATCCTTGAGTCAACCAAGATCCCCAACACTTTAAATTCCCATCCTTCTTGAAAATGAAATCTTTCCCCTAATGTATAGGACTAATCTTCCTCCTAAGGAAAATCCTCAACCTATTCCTATGGATGTGACTATGCTTTCTCCTAAGAAGAACAACAATATTCCTCCTAAGGTTAGACCTGTACTACCTCCCCATGATGGACCCGGCCTCCTTCCTACACCTAATATTCCTCCTTTATATGGTGCAGTTCCACCTCCTTGCTCTTATAGAGAGAAGAGGGGAACACTCAATCCACGTGGTGGGCTAGCCCCCACATGAAGGACATCACCTTTGGTGCTTAAAAAACTTATTTATTAAAGTACTTTTTTAGTTTTGTTTTTTAATTATTATTTAATGTTTATAATTATTATTTAATTTATAATTGTTAGTTGATATATATATATATATATATATATATATATATATATATATATAAATAATTTTATTTTTAATTTTATATTAGTAGTTTTATTAAATATGGGGAATTTGAAAATTAAATAATATATTATTTGGGAAATTTGGAAATGGGAAATGAAAAATAGATTTAATTGGGAATTAAATATTCTTTTTTTATTTCAATGAAATATATATATAATTTGTAATTTTAGAATTGGTAATTTGTAGTTTTCAAATGTGTATTAAATATTATTTTCATTAACTTGAAATTCAAATTTAAATGATATTTGTGATAGCCAAATTGGCTTTAAATTAAATGATGTTATATTGCCTTTAAATGATGGTTTGTTTGAACAGATGTTTTCTTAGATTGTCTTCGTGCGTTATTCCATATTGTGGTGTTCTTTCATGAAAGAGTCAGTTATTGAAACTACAAGTAGAGGACATTAGTGTTTAAATATGTTTTGAGTGAACGCTATGATTTCTTAATATGGATGAAATTTAGATTACAAGTAGATTTGTTTGAGTGTTTACTCTGAATGGTGAAATTTTGGTGTTGATTTGGTTTAGTCATTCTCGTGACATGATGGCATGTTGTTGAATGTAAGTTTATTGTGCAAGTAGATTTAGTTAAGTTTGGTTGTGATCGTACTTGCCTTATTGTGGTTTTGTTCTTGTTTGTGGATAGATCAGTTGTCCGTTTCATACCTCCAATTGGTTTAATCTTGGTAGGAGGTTTGTTTAATTAAGTTGTTTCTTCAGTTTTCTTTTGAACTCCTTATGTTGGTTGGCTTTTGTGATTTGCCTTGGGGTTCTTTGTAGGTTGTGTAGTGTCATAAGGAAGAGTGTTTTTTGAGTGGGGGCCACATCCAAAGAGGCTACCAAAGTAATCCCAAGGTGGGAGTCGGAGCCAATGGAGGCCTGCTAGAGTCTATACCAGATTTGCAATGACACTCTTCCCTCATGTTCACTGGTTTGTAGTAATGTGTTGGCTTTACTTGGAGCACTCTTGTGAGAGTTGTGTTTTGTATTCTTATGTCTTATGTGATTACCTGATGTTCATGTGAGACCATGTGATGATTTTTTGTGGCTTGATTAAGGGTCTTCATACTATCTCCTAGCATGGAGGGGTGGTTCCTTTTGGGCCACATGGTCGGGTGGTAGCTCCACTTTCCATTGGGTATATTGTTTGTTCCTTCTTGCAATGGATTAGCTTCATAGGTGCTCCATATGTTTTTCCTTGGAATTCATTTCAATCTATGTTTTAGGTGGATCCTTTTGTTCTTATTAGATCATTCATGTATCTCTTGGACCCTATGTGGTCATATGTATCATTTGTTTATGTTTGCCTTGATGGCAGGATGTAATTAATATAACCTTATGTATTTTTCATCTTTTATTTATTAGAATGGTCTTGCATTTGAAGCAGACCCAGAGATGTAGCCCATTAGGGGTGAACTCTGATATCAATTGGTGTTGTATGGTGTATGTGTTCATCTGGTTCCTTTTAATTTTGGATGCATGAATGGTATTATAGTTAAAATGTATAATGTAATTTAGGTGACATTAATCTTAATTGTATGTACAAAGTTATAAATTAAATGCAGTAATATGGATTATGATGAATGTAGCTTTAGTGATGTATTGAAACTAATGGCAGTTGTATATATTCAATCATTCTTAGTTTAATCTCTTATGGAAGTTAATTTCTATGTTCATGTGGTAATAATTCTATCATGAGTAGGTTTAATCAATCTCATTGTTAATTGGATTAATACACCTTAATGTTCATTGGATTAATCAAGTAATCTTTGTTGGAAACCCTTTAGGAATTTTAGTTAAGTCTTCTGCTTGTGTAAATGTTATTGTAATGTTTAACTTAATGCATCTTAAAGTTCATTAACATTCTAAAAATGAAATTATCCGCACTCTTTTCAAGTGTTTGTAGTTGTTTCCATAGGGGTTTCTTGGCGGGGCATTACACTCCTCCTCTTTCTTAGTCTTCCACTAAGACTTGACAAAATCGTTGTGTGAGAGACTGCCGATGAAGGCATCATGCTCAAGCTCATGAAGTTGTCCCTCAACCCATTCAATCTCCCAAGACTCCAACAATTGATATGATTCCCTTTTCTCCTAAGAAAGATATTGAACCTGCATCTCCAAATCATAAGCTGCACAAAACATGTGATGGTTTTCTCCTATACGTGTTCATGCTCCTCTTTATAAATCTTGATGAAGAAATGAGTAAAAATGTTATTCATGATGGCAATACAACTCATAATGCTTTTGATAGTGACTATGAATATGTTGATGTGGATAAGCATTTATCAACAAAATTTTCAAAAACCCTAATCCTAGCTCCTAGAATCGAACAAAGTGACTTACCACATGAGAATAGTCCTTGTTTGGATCTTGTGATAGCTCCATCTGTTGTGCTCGATGTTTCTCCTCTGGCATGTTGCTCGCCTTCCCTAAATAGTGATTAGAAATATTGGGAGGCGGATGTCATGCTATGTTAGCAATATTAGCATTGTATATAGATTCTCTCTCTCTCTCCTCTCTTGCTCTTTATGACTATTCTTCTATGTGTATCCTTGTTCTTCTATTTTTCCCTCAATTTCTACTTGAGGATGATGCAAAGCATTAAGATCTCTTTTGGTCTCTTTCATGTTGACTCAAAATACATCCTCTATTCCCTTTCTTCCAAGATAGTGTCCTTTCTTTGGGGAATGACGAATATTATATGCACACATACATATATGATATACATGAGTTATCATACATCATAATGACCCTGAGGAAAGAGAAACTACCTCATGTTTTGTGTTCATTATCCTTGGGTTTATTCCTTGAATGGGGGCTAAATCCTGGTGATAACATGCTCCCTCTCTTCTCTCTCTTCTCTCTCTTCTCTCTCTTGGGTGTATCCTACCTTAAAGCAATAGCTCTCGATAAGGCGTGTGTGATCGCTTTAACATGGGGGCATACACTCCACTCATATTTTCCTTTTTGATACTTAGAATTATTTAGTGAACTCATCTTTGCTTTATAATTTTGGTATCTTTTTCATGACTCATAGTGAGGGGAACCTTGCTAGAGTACAGTCATGTTTTTCCCTTCTTGATCTTCCCTTTTACTTTGTCAATTGATGTCATAAGATCCTTAGTCCACTAGGGGCTTGGTGCATCTTGCCTCCTGTATTAGAAATCTTTCAATCTTGTTTCCTTGTACTTTACTAGTAGTATTGGTGTATGCTTATACTCCCGCTAAAGTGGGGGCTAAATTTAGTGTCGTAAAATCGTGACCCTTGCAATTTGCGACCTAATTAGGGTCTTCATGTTGGTGATTTGAATCCCCAAACCTAATTGGAGACCCGAGACTTGCTCAACCCCCAAAAACCACACTTGTTCTTCCCTTTGCACTGCCTTAACCTGCTTCCTATCCTAAGACAAGGGCAAGACAGGGGTGTGGCACCCCTGTCCCCCCTAAGACAGGGGCATGGCACCCTTGTCCTTTCCCTATTTTGGGGACCCCTTTATCCTATCCTTGAATTGGACTTTGCATAAAGCGAGAAAAACTTTCCTTGTGTCGGCCTGTGATGGAAAATCAATCAATTAACCATAATTGATGAGTATATAAGTCACATTTTCCCTCCCATTTGGAAAAAGTTCAAATACATGAGATCACACATTCAAGAATTCAAGAGCATTCATGTATTCAAGCATTCCTTTCCAGCATTGAGCATTCTCAAGTCTCCCTTCAAGGCTAGGCGTTGCATTCAAGTCAAGGATTCAACTATTGAAGAGGAGATCCCTTTCACCATTTAATTTCATACAAGAAAATCTACCTACATATTGTCTACAACCTCCCTTGAGGTGACTTACATTTTTGTCTTTCATTTACATTTACTTGCAAGTATTTTCTTTTATAATTTGGTTAATTCCAAAATTGGGGTTTGACCTGAAGGCAAACCCCCAATCCCAACCCCTTTTCCTCTCTTTTTTGTGTGTAGGTTGTAGGTGCACAAATGTATTTGCAAATTCAGACTCCATTTGCAGAGGCAGAAAAACCCTTTTCATTTCACCTACAACCTCCCTTGAGGTGACTTACATTTCAGTCTTTCATTTATATTTACTTGCAAGTACTTTCTTTCATAATTTGGTTAATTCCAAAACTAGGGTTTGACCTGAAGGCAAACCCCCAATCCTAACCTCTTTTCCTCTCTTTTTTGTGTGTAGGTTGTAGGTGCACAATTGTATTTGCAGATTCGGACTCCATTTGCAGAGGCAGAAAAACCCTTTTCATTTCACAGATTTTTCAGAGGACTGTGGACACTTTCATCATGGTCCTGACAACTTTTACTCAAATTCACAAGGCAGCTTCGTCTCGGCATATTATAGCCAGATCCAAGTGCACAGCTTCATCTCACACTTCTATCTCAAGTTATAATCAGTTCTTTGCTACTTTTACACTTAGTTCTATAATACATAATTCAATTTTTTCTCATTCTAAAAGAGGGGTTAGCTTGTTATTTCTATCCCATTATCAATTCATTTAGTATTCAATCTCTTCCCTAAGAGATTGGATCTAGTGAATTCCCCCATGTTTTAAATGTAATGTGGATAAAGTGTTTGAAGGGAAATCTGCAGTGAAACTTTCATCTCTCGTTGGAGGGAAGAAAATCTTTCCTCTTGATCTCTCCATCATTCACCTTTTTCACCATTACATAAAGTTGTGCTTCTGGTTTTGGCATAGGTCTAATGGAAGGATGTTGTCTTTGAGGTAGGTGTAGCTCTTTCCATAGAGAGGTGAGTCAGAGCCAACTAGGTGGCATATGACTTAGGATTCGGGATTGTTGTAGGTAGGAGAAAACAATTGTTACGCTAGGAACTCATAATGATTCTATTTATTTGGTTTTTTTAGGAGGGAGGCAATGGTTGTCGTGGCATCCGTAGCTTTCTTGTTCATCATTGGAATCTTCTCAAATTTTATTTCCACAAAGTACTTCTTGAAATCATCCATCATGCGTTTATAAGGCATTAGCTTGTCATCTTTTGTTTGATAGTCATCATTAACCTGATTAATGACCAACTGAGAGTCTCCAAAGACTTTAATTCTGTGATCGTCCATTCTAGGTTTTGTAGATATTGTGAGGATATCTGTATCTGGAAATTACACACAAATTGGATGACTATCTTGTAGGGGTGCTTCAGCTAGCTAATCAACTATAGCTTTCCCTTTGATAGTCTTTCTGTCTATGTAGTGAATGTCAAATTTATTTAGAATCATGACCCATTTAGAAAACTAGCCAGTGAGAGCGGCTTTGCTAAGTAGATATTTTCAAGGATCAATCTTTTCTACCAATTTGATTGTATGGGATAGCATGTAGTGGCAAAACTTTTGAGAATCGAACACCATTACCAAACAATATTTTTCAATGAATGTGTAGTTAAGCTTGTATCCATTCAATGTCCTGCTGATGTAGTATATTTCCCTTTCTTTGCCTGTTGGATCTTCTTGTGCTAGTAATTCCCCAGTGATACTTTTGTTGCTAATATATAGAGAATGAGTGGTTTGCCAGCTATTGGTGGTACCAGGATTGGTGGATTCATCAGATATTACTTGAGTTGATGAAATGACTCTGCACACATGTCTTCCCATTTGAAAGGTACATTCTTATGGAGTAGGTGAGTGAATGGAAGACAGTTGTCAACTAGTTGAGAAAAATCTTCTTATGGATTGTAGTAGCCCTTGTAGAGATCTTAATTGGTTGATATTTTTAGGAGGTGGCATCTCCATGATTTCTTGTACCTTTGCAGGATCCACTTCGATTCCTTTTTGTGAGACTATATATCCCAAAACAAAATTGAATGTGACACCAAAGACACACTTATTAGGATTGAGTCATACATTGAATTGTCCCAATCTTTGAAGGATTTTATCCAAGATTTCTAGATGTCCTTCTCTTGTGAATGATTTAGCCAATAATTCATCTACATAGTCTTCCATGAATGTGTGCATCATGTCATGAAATATTGTGGTCATTGCTCTTTGATAAGTTGCTCCTGCATTTTTCAAGCTAAAAGGCATAACATTCCAGCAATAAGTACCCCATGGACAAGTAAATGTTGTTTTATCTTGGTCCTTTGGTGCTATTTTGATTTGATTGTAGCTAGAGAAACCATCCATGAGAGATAACATAGCATGTCCTAATGTTAGATCTATAGTTATGTCGATGTTGGGTAAAGGAAGGTCATCCTTCGGACAAGCCTTGTTGAGATCTCAAAAGTCTCTACAAATCCTAATGCTTTTATCTGGTTTAGATACTGGCACAATGTTAGAGATCCATTTCGCATAGTCAATAGGTCGGATGAATCCTACATCTACTAACTTCTTTAGCTCTGCATTGACCAATATGGAAACATCTGGGGTCGTCGTTCTTAGTTTTTGTTTGATGGTTTTTTAGCTCCAGGAGCTATATGTAAGTGATGCATGATTAGATTTGGATCTACCCCTGCCATATCTGCATAAGACCAAGCAAAATTGATTTTCTTTTCTTTGAATAATTTGATGAAGTCGAGCCTTTCTTGTTTTGTTAGTGATTTGGTTAGATGTATGATTCTTGTTGTTGCTTCAGTGCTAATATTGGCTAATTGAGTTGGCTAAATCAAAATTGGTGATCTCTCTTGATAATGCTCAGGAAGAGTGTCGTCTCTCATCTTCGGGCACCTCAAAAAGGTTTTCACCATCAGATACGTCCTTTGTTTTTACTTTTTTGTGATCTAATACTGTCATTAAATGATTTTCACCATTAGATCAATTTTTTATTTTTCTTTTGCGATTAAGAGACTTGGCACTCTCCTCATTGAGAACTTTGTAAGGAGTGTCATTGGTGGAACATGTTTCTGGGTTTATAGAACAAAGGTATTGAACAATGGTGTCATCATCTAGGAAGATAGGTATGTTAAGTTGTTCCTAGTCTATGAGTTCGAGATGGATTAATGGTAAGGGATCATTTGGTGGATTAAGGTCTATGGAAGTGAGAGTCATGATGGATACATTGTCAAAACTGGCATCATCTAGGCCAAATTCTATGATGATGCCTTATTTAGAATCGATTTCACTTAGAATCCTATCATCCTCACGAGAAACATTCATATGTTGTGATCCAACTTCAACTGGTCTAGCCCTCGAATTTTGTCCATTATAGGGTATGGGTTTATATGTGTAGATTGTATCTACCTCAATGTCCTTAGTGACATCAGAGAAAGTGCCCCATTCATATTCTTTGGATTTTGTCTCAGAATCACTATCCAAGGCTATACCACTATATCTAACAGGAATATTGTAAGATGAGAAGAGTTCGTTGATAATTGATACAAGTTGTGTGGCTTGTGTGGATTCAAGTTTTGTACTTACTTGTATTCTTTGAATTTGTTCATAAACACTCTCTTCTTGGAGTAGAAATCTCTCTTTTTTTTGGTTCAAATTCCCCTTCCTTCTGTGTTCTAACTATTCATTTTGTGACTGATTGTGTACTAGCTTGATTAGGTTTTCTCATTGCTTGCACGTGATTTATTTGTTTATAAGAAGATTCTTCTCTTTGAATAGCAAGTTCCTCTTGTTCCCTTTTATATTCCTCATCTCTTTGTTCTTTGCTAGTCCTTGCAGCTTCTTGATGTAGTGCTTCTTGCCATGAGTCCTCTTGGTATGTGACCTTTCTTTTCCATTGGGGATTTTGATGATGATCTCATTTTTGCTCAGGTGGAAGATGTTGATCATACCCTAGTCCTAATTTATCTTTGGTAAGTTGTGAATGGGGTTGTATTGGTTCTGTGATGCCTTCTTGATGCTTGCTGATTGGACTTGTTCCTTGATATCCCATATGTTGCATGATTTTAATTCCTTTACCATACTATTCTATGGGAATAGTGATGTTGATAGTTGTTGCTCTTATGTCTTCTTTATTTTGGTATAGCCAATTCAAGACATCTTTGTCTTCTATTTCATCTGCTAGGGTTCCTGCTTGAATGAACATGCCATCAAAAATTTTGATAGGTTTTGAAGATTGTTGTTTGGAAGTTGATGGGTGTCCATGAGATTTTGGTGAAATTGGCATCTTTGATAAACATAGAGATTCAAAAGATTATTCTCCCACGACTTTGTCTTTTAAATTCATACCTTTCTCAAAATTTATGGATAGAGTTTTGAGTTGATCCTTATTGTTTGTTGATGTAGAAGCGGGAGCTTCTCTGTTATTTGGTACAAGAAAATTTTGAACTTCTTTGAGATTATTGCAATATTGGAAAGGATTAGTGTCTACTGTGATAGTAATTTCCCGCTCTTCATATGGAAATTTTAGGCACTGATGATATGTGTATGGCACCTCTTGCATTTCATGGATCCAAGGTTGACCCAAAAGTAGGTTGTAAGATAAGTCCATGTTCAGGACTTGACACAGAGTATCTTTCTGAATTGGCCCTACCTGAATGGGTAATACCATGAGCCCTTTTGATAATATTTCCTCATCATCATATGCCTTGATTGTTATCTTTTTCTTTGGATCAGTGGCCATTTCTAAGAAACCCAATGCATAGATAAGTTTTAGAGTGAAAATATTTAGACTGGCTCCTCCATCTATTAGCACTCTTTTCACTCGATGTTTGCAGACTAAGACTTCGATATGGAGTGGGGTATTATGTGGATGATTAAGAAAGACATCATCATGCTCTGAAAATGATATATTTTGAGGCACAGTTAAATGTCCCACTATGGCTTGGCATCTATCAATATCCAGGTTATTTGGAAGTGTAGTGTCCACGAGAGCCTTTTCAAGAATATCCTTGTGTGCAGGCGAGATCTTAAGAAGTTCTAGTATGGATACTTGAGCAGGTGTCTTCCTTAATTGCTCCACCAAGTTGTATTGATTGTCTGGGGATTTTTTTGTTTTAGATGTGCTTCCCTTCAATACATATTTTTGTACCTTGAGTAGTTACATTGACAGGGATATGTTCTTGTTTGTTTTTTATAGTAATTACATTATTATGATCATCGAATGCTGATATGTGATTGATAAAATTGTTGTACACATGATTGATATGGGCTCCATTATTGTTCAAGGATGATGATGCACCTTTGTCATAATTTGGGAGTGGATTCTTAAAGGATGCATGATCATCATTGGTCTTATGACCATCTACTGTTATGTCACCACTATCGATTAGATCTTGAACCAAGTTCTTCAACTTTAGGCAATCATTTCTATAATTCCCTTTGTTTCTATGATATTCATAATAGTGTGTGTTGTTCTGCCATGGTTATTTGATTTGGGGGTCAAAATCCCTCGTGTTTAGTAAGGTAATGACTTTATTTGGCAATAGTTCTCAAAATGCGGATTCAAGGGTTTGTCCTAAAGGTGCAAACTTTTGTCGATATGGTGTTGGTTTTGGATTAGCGTTATTGGTATTCCCTTGGTTGATGTTGCCTTGATTTCTCATTCTTGGATTTTTTATTCTTTGTTTGTTATTGCTTTGAGGATTGGTTGATGGAGTAATGCCGAATAAGTTTAACACGGGTTGTTTTGATTTAACATTGTCTACCACACCATCATTAAGAACATTTTTATTTCTTATCCAAAACTTGGATTTGTCTGAGTTGTAATAGTATTTGTTGTTATAGGTGTTGTTTGATGACCTAACACCCTCTTTAGAGAGATTCAAAGTTCCTTTCTTGATTGAGGCTTCTTCCACTTGGATGGCATTCTAGATTAGCTTTGTAAAATTAGGTAGACATTGCATTTTTAGTTGATAACTCATTTCATCATTTAAGTTGTTTATGAAATTTTCTATTTTTTCCTTCTCTGGAACATCCCATGGGTATCTGGAGACCATGCATCTCTAGCATTGTAAGAACGCCATGAAAGTTTCATTGTTCTTTTGTTTTGTATTGAAGATGTCTAGCATGGTGACCTCGTGTTGGATATTGTAGGAGTATTATGAAATTAATTTATTCACTAAGTCATTAAATGATTTGATAGATGGTGTGATTCTTGAAATCCATTCCATTGTTTGTCCTCCCAAGCTTATTGGGAATAGCCTCATCATGTAAGTATCATTATGGGTAAACTCCAAGCTCATAGTGCAAAATTCCTTAACGTGGTCACAGGGATCACTCTTACCACTATATTTGTCATACTTTTGTATGTCTAAGTTTGGAGGAAAAGGCACCATATTTAAACTCCTATCAATAGGATAAGGACAAATGTCCTCCAAAGAGTACCTTGTTGTGGATCCTTGTTGCATGTCTTGCATCTGTTATTGGAGTCCTTGAAGTTTTTGTGTTATATTGGCTAAGGGAGCATTTTCTTCGTTGAACCTTTGATGATGGACCTCCCCTTGTTCACTAATGTTATCACGATTCCCGGTATCGTTGAGGTTGAAGGTGTTGTCTCGATTATAGGTGTTATCTCCTTCCAAGTGCTTTTGATTTTGAGTATGGGATGTGTAGGTCCTTGTCCTTGGTCTTGAGATCCTTTCATTGGTATTCCTTAAATTTTCAATGTCAAAATCCTCAGGAATCCTAACTCCTTCACTAGTTAGCATGAGGGGGTATTTTTGCTTATCCAATTCTATAAGCCTTTCCATGAGTTTTTAGAAAGTGGCATTCTCTTGAGATTGTTGGAAAAGCTCTTTAGTGACCTCTTATTCCCCCATATGCGTATATTCATCAAAATAATTGGACTCCCTACGAATCATGCTTAATTCTGGTTGTGGATCCTTTTCTTTGTTTTTCTGAGATCGAGTGAGAGCGAGCATAAATATACCTCTAAAGTAGTGAATTCGTCTTCTCCTAGCTGAGATCTTGGCAGAGTTGGTGGCTCAGGTCGAGCTTCATTGTAAGTGATGCAAATTCTTGGAAAGAAAGTGGCATTGAGATTTCTTCCTTTGTTACACCATTGGCTGAATGTTGTTTTCTGTGTAAAATCCCTACTTCTCAAAGGCTCTTCGTCAAACTCGTTAGTTTTTCCTTGAAGATTGATATAAAGAGTTGATGGTTGATGTAGAGAAACTTTCTCCTCAAGATGAGTGCTTTAGGACTAGGTTGTTTCTTCTTCAAACCAATGTTTAGACAAGGATGCTTCTTCTTGATATGTTGAAGGGTGTTCATGCATGTGATCCAATTTTCAATTAAGAGATTGGTTGGATGAATACTTTGTTTTGGTTACTATGTCTACTCAGCTGAATAGAGGGTTCGATATGCCTATATTGATATGACCAAGTGTGTCAAATGATATGATACAGTTCCCCGATATTGGAAACTACGCTAATTTAACCAACTTAGAAAACTAACTTAGTATGTTGATGTTTGGATTTGGTTGATTTGAAACTTGTCATCACTAACTGATATTGTGCCAATCCAATTTCTCTTGTCTGTGTTGGATTTGATAAATAGACCCAAAAGGGTATCTAAAACTGGTTATGAATTTTCCAAAAGGTTGATAAATTGCTCTCTGTTTTTAGCCAATTTGGGTCATGCGCTAAAACAGACCTCTGATGCACTAAAAGATGACTCCAAAGCACTATAAAGTCAGTCAGATGCACTATACTACCCCTAAAATGCGCTATCTAGCATTATTTGATAATACCAATGTTGATTTTTCTATGCGCTAATATGTTCTGCTCAAGCGCTATGTTTTGATTGGTATGCGCTATCTTATGGTTGGCATGCGCTACATTGATGCTTTGATGCACTAATCTAGTGTTCACAAGTGCTATCTAATTTTTGCTTATGCGCTGATTTGATTTTTCCAAGCACTAAGGTTTAGTTTTAATGCGCTATTTGATGGTTTAAATGTGCTATACTAATGCTCTGATGCACTAACTATCCTGATTTTCTCAGTTTGATGATTTTGTTGAAATTTTCAAAATGATCCTTGTGTTTGATGGATTCTCTTCTGATAAATGATTTGAAAACACGGTAGACAAAAACAATAACAATTTGTTTATGCTAACAAATAGTGTATGTTCTTTTGAGGATGAGTTCAAATCCCCGATGTTTTCACTAGTTTTGATAAAAAAGAAGACATATCAAGCAGACTCTTAATTCAAGGGTCATTAACAATATCATAGCCCACACTCGATACTCCTTCATTTCAAACAGTCGTGTCACCCCCTAAAAGGTACCCATTTTTTTGCCTTTTTCCAAAAATTAACCCAAAGAGGATTGCTCCTCAATTGAGTAGTTATCTTGGGAGATGTATGGTGAGTAATCTTGGGGGTGGATTCTTCCCCACCCTTGCACTATGATATTTCAAATGTATGGAAACTAACTCAGGTCAAATCTTCTACTTCTATGGTTCGTAATAAAGGTTTTGTTCGATACAGCAAATGATAAAATCAATTAAGAGACTTCCCAACCTTTAAAACAAAGGCTTTTCGCATCACAAGGATACTAGGGGAAGGTTATCAAATACACACTATCATTGGAGGGGATTTTCATCAACCTCCACATTTGATTATAGTGAGTTGGTAAACTTGACAATAAAGTTGTTGCCCACTTGGATCGTACCCTTCTCACTAGCCCCCTCAAGGCTTGGGGAAGGCAGGCCCTCTAAAGGTTGTATTTGCAAATTGAAAGAAAGCTTTGAAAATGGTGTGTTTGGATTTTTTATCGCCCCATTAAGGGGAGAGCATATACCTAGAATACACGCTTTCTTTTTATCCAATATTGCAATTATTTTCTAAAAGACTATCTTGGAGATGTTGCTCCAAAAGACATGTGATTCTTTTTACCCCAAGATAGAAATGTGTGAAGATAGCAAAGATTTTGAACAAATAAGATCCTGGTAAACCAAAAGAAACTCGCCAAATGAATCAACAAGGATTGAAAACTTTGAAATCTTTTAAGATAGCAATGTGAGAGTCCTTTTAATCTTCCAAACAAAATGTGAGGTTTGTTTTAAATTCTTGCAAAAAAAAGATGAGTTCTTTTTACCAAAAATTAAGGAAAGACAACTTTTCTAACAGGGATGACTATTTAGTGAAATGATGGGGCTTCTTGCCTATAGTGCCTACAACCTAGGTTCAAACCCCACAGGTTCATCTCTACCATGTTAACAATGGATCATGCTTTACCTTGGGGAGAACCTTGGAGAAATAGTGGGGCTTCTTGCAAGTAGTGCTTACATCCTTGGTTCAAACCATAAAGTTTTGGGGGTGACCCTTTTGTGAAATGGTGGGGCTTCTTGCATGTAGTGCCTACAACCTAGGTTCAAACCCCATGGATTCATCTCTACCGTGTTAAAAATGGAGCATTATTTACTTGGGGAGAACCTTGGACAAATAGCGGGGCTTCTTTCTTGTAGTGCTTACATCCTTGGTTCAAACCATAAAGTTTATGGATAACAATAATTAGATTTTTTAATGGAGCTGGGTGAGAAAGTTGGTTCTGGTAACTGTGCTAGAATATATGCGCATCCATCACATGGATAGGAGGATTCAGATACACATGGTGAATTACATGCGGGTGGAGATAGTAAGAAGGATGGGGACCCTCCTTTTGACCTTGGATATAAGGGGGAATCATGTGATGGGGTCTTGAATAGGGAATTAATATCGAAAGAGGGACCTGAATAGAAAAAGACTATTGTACATAAGGATCCCTCAAGATCCTAGGCTGGTATTGTTGGATTGAGGGCTGGAATACATGGGACAAAACCCACTAAAAAAAATCTTCCTTTCCTTGTGTTCCTGACTTACCCGGCAAGGCGGCTGGTAAGTTTTCTATCTCTATTCCTGATGATGTCATTGATCATAACATATCGCTAATGGCCTTCACCTTAGTTGGAAAATTTATTAGTCCAAGACCAAATATTGATGTTGTGAGAGATTTTGCCAAAAAGAAATGGCGATTGAAAGGCCAAGTTGAAATCTCTCCAACCCTTAAGGGGTTTTTTGCCTTCAACTTCTCATGCTTGGAATATTTGGAAGATGTTCTTTGTGGTGGTCCCTAGATGGTTGGGACATCATCGCTCTCCTTAAAAAGATGGTCCCCTAACCAAGAGTTAAATGATTCCTTTTTTGACTTGGCTTATGTCTGGGTTAGGCTATCTGGTTTTTCAATGGAGTTTTGGTTTGGGGATGTCTTCAAGGGCATTTCCAATTCCTTTGGGGAAATTCTTGCCATAGACTCAATGACTGTAGCTAGAAAAAGGTTGGTGTATGCTAGGATTTGTGTTAATGTCTGCCAAAATACTGATCTATCATCGTCGATTGACATTTTATCCAAGCTGGGGAAATGGGAGCAAGCTATAGAGTATGAATCTTTACCCTTTGTTTGCTTCCATTGCAAAAAGGTAGGACATTGGGCCACGGGGTGTCCTAGCATTAAGAGGAATCTTCCTAATGGAAAAGGGTCTCATAAATATAGTTGGAGGGAGAAACAAAATAAAGATGATGGTATCTCACAAGGGGAGAATCAGCAGAAAAAGGGGATTCCAGCCCCAACCTCTATAGGCTCTACTAAGGAAAAAATGGTAAACATTGTGGTACAAGAGATAGTCCCTTATGCAAACAAACAGGTTCCCTCTATCTCTCAAATGCACATATCAGAAGATCTGCAGGTTGAGAGAGTTAAACCTACAGGTGATGACTACTCTACCATGCCTCAAGGCTTTAATACTATTCCTATTCTTGATTGTGGGGGTATTAAAGAGGTAAATAATCAAGAAGAAGGAGAAATTGAAGTTTCTCTAGTTAGTGGAGAAGATCCAATATTAGATAGGGGAATACATGTGGTCCCTGAAACTGACTTATCTCTTAATGGGTTGGATGGTTTGGGATCTCAAGACTCAATCAAGTTAAAGAACCCTAATGCCCTTAAGGAGAATCCCCATACTCTGGGTTATGGTGGGGGTATCTGCCAAGGTCAAGATGATAAAATATATGCATGCAATGAAGAAGATGATGAAGAATCTTTTACAACAGTTGGAAGAAAGAAAAATAAGAAAATTGGTCATAATAGTGGAGTGCAAACAAGAACCAGAGCTAAAGCAGATGTTGGATATTCTAAATCTCCACCAGGAAGGAAATCTGCTAGATGGCATAGAGAATTTGAAAGCAAACAAAACATTGCTGATGGAAGCTAGCGGACTATTTGGGAAACTTGTTCCCCAAGTAGAAAATGAATATGATCCCATGGAACATGAGGGGCCTTAATGGCCTCCATAAACAGGATATTCTATAGATCTAGTAAGAGACCATAAGCTGAATATTGTTTTAATCCAACAAACTAAGATGAGTAAAGATAAAGTTGAAAAAAATAACCTTTTCAAATTAGGAGGGGCTATTGGTAGTAGCTCTGATGGTGCTTTTGGTTGTGTTGCTATCTTTTGGAACAAGAATACCATTGAGGGTGAAGCTATTGTAGTAGATTATAATTTGATCTCTATTAGATTACACCATAAAAGGGATGACTTCTATTGGGTCTTATCTAATATCTATGCCCCCAATACGAAGGCAGTCAGGTATAAGTTTTGGAAAAATATTGAGAAGATGAGGGGGTTTTTTGCTCATGAAAGCTAGTTGATTATGGGAGATTTTAATACCCCTCTCTAGGAAGCTAAAAAATTTGGGGGATCTCAAGCTCATTTGGACCGGACAATGGATTTTATGGAGTTTATCAATAATATGGCTCTTTTAGATTTTGAGCTACAAGGGGCTTCCTATACTTGGTCTAACAGGAGGGATGGTGATGATTTGATCCAGGTAAGGTTGGATAGATCCATGATTTCTAATGAATGGCTTGCTAAATACCATTGTGCTTTATCCACCATTAACAGAGTTGGTTCGGATCATTTCCCCATCTCCTTCACTACTGATAATCTCATTAAAAAATGCAACTTTCCCTTCAGATTTGAGAAAATGTGGTTATCTCACCCTTCCTTGGAGAAAAACATATTTAGATGGTGGAATATTAGTGTGGAGGGCACTGCGATGTTTAAAATGTTTAAATAATTAATATTTGTCAAGGACAATGTCAGATCTTGGAACAAAGAGGTATTTGGAGACATTTTTGCTACTAAATTTGCTTTACAAATGGAGTTAAAACTAGTTTAGGATAGTATTCAAAAAGAAGGATATAAGTTTGTGTCAAGAGCTAAAGAAAATGAAATCCTTGCTAGATATCATAGTATTATTGCCAATGAGGAAGAATTCTGGAGATAAAGGTCAAGAGCTTTGTGGCTTTCGGCAGGGGATAAAAACACCAAATATTTCCACATGTCTACTATGAAACATAAAGCTACAAATACATTATCCCCACTAGACTTGGTTCTTTTGTCTCTAACTATTGGAATAATTCTTCTTGCATTAATCTAGAGGAAATCAATGATGTCTTTTCTCCAATTCAGTAAGCTATGTTGTCCTTGTATGTTAATCCTTCGGTTGAAGATTGTTTTATTTGGAGGTTAACCTAGGATTGTGCTTTCTTTGTGGCTTCAGTTGTTAATAGATTGGTTTCTCCCCTGCCCCATCCTCCTGTTTGGGCCAAGGCTTGGGTTAAAATACTCACCCCTAAAGTTAATATTTTCTTCTATCTTATGCTCCAAAATAAAATCCTTGCTACTGATAACTTAAGTAAGAGAGGATTCTTGATCCCAAATAGATGTCATTTTTGTCTCAATGTTGAAGAATCTGTCTCTCACCTTGTGCTTCACTTCCCCTTCATGGTTGAGATTTGGAGTTTAATCTTGAAGAAATGGAAGATAGCTTGGGTGTTTCCAGATAAGGTGGAAGATTTCTTTGTTCAATGGAAGTGTCCCTCTTCCAACTCTTTTATCAAAATTATTTGGTCCTTGTTGTTTCCCTATGTTTCATGGCATGCCTAGAAGGAAAGAAACAACAAAATCATTAGGGAATCATTTTGTTCAGCTGAGATTATTTTTGACAAGGTGTACAAATCAATTAAAGAAAATATAAAGTTAGTTTGTAGTGGTATTAACCACCTTCCTTCCACTTATATTTATGAGGAGGATAAGAGGATCTCTATGGAGTGGGGGTTAGAGGATGATATTAGCAAATTCAAATCAAATAAATCTAGAGACAATGTTGTCTGGAATTACCCCCCGCGAAGATGGGTGAAAGTTAAATTTAATGGGGCAGCTAAGGGGAACCCTAGTCCTGCTGGAGGGAGGGGAGTGGTTAGAGATTCTAGAGGGTTTTGTGTCACTGTGGTGGCCCTACCTTTGGGCTCCCATTCTAATCATATAGCTGAAGCTATGGCATTTATGGAGAGTCTTATAATCATTAAGTAATTGCAATTTAAAAAAGTTTGAATAGAGGGGGATTCCTTAAATATTATCAATTGTCTAAAAGGTTTGGCTAAGCCTTCTTGGAAAATTAAAAATATTATTATAAGGGCCCTTAAAATTATTGAAGGCTTTGATAGGTGTGTTCTAGTGCATACCTATTGGGAAGCAAATAAGGTTGCAGACACTTTTACTAACTTAGCAGTTAAGCTATCGGCCCCTTTTATGTGGCAAGGTGAAAGCAATATGTCTTTAGAGGCTAAGGAGAAAAAATTTTCGATCGCATAAATGGAAAGGTCGCTCCCTTATTATCTGATGATGGCCCTTAGATTGAGTTGTTTCATTAATGATGGTCAAGCTGGTGGGAAGTTTCTAGGCTACATGAGGTGGACTACCCCACACACTTTGTGGGCGATTATGTGTTTTCTCTACCTCGGCTTTGCTATTCTCAATTGTTTTTGCAGAGTCTATTTTTTATCTAGTGAAGGAGGGGCAGTTGGAACTGCTAAAACCATGGGGGGAAATATTAATAGGAATGAGTCGACAAGCTGTGAAGGTTGGAAGAAGGAACAAAAAGTTTGCAGATGATTACAAAAAGGAGGGATAACAGGATATATGGAGAACCTACATGGGAAAAGGACTAGGTTTCCAAACTCTTTGTCAAGGGATGGAACAAGAAGAGAGTCACTTTGTTTGGGAAGATGGTGAATTTGGATGAGAAGTTGGTTGTGGAGGTGATAGGGTTGTCGATGGAAGGGGCCAAAATCTTTAGGGATAAAAAATTCTTTGACAATGTAGTGAAGACTTTTCCCAAGAATGAAGACGAAAAGGATAGGCTTGTCAAGCACGACAGGACTTACTTTGCTCCCAACCAGGTAAAAATCTTATGGCGTTGTAGCATCATAAAATTGTGACACTTGCAATTTTGACTGCATTTGGGTCTTCACGATGGCGGCGCAACGTTGAACCTGAATGGAGACCCCGAAACCTGTTTACGACATCAAAAACTGCATCTTTCTGCACCTTGGCCTAATCCTCCTTGCACCCTGCTGTCCTGGGAGGTGGGACCATGGCACCCAGTGCCCTGGTCCCTCAAGACCATGGCACCTAGCACCCTAGTCCCTCAGGACCATGGCACCCAGCGCCCTGGTCCCTGGCCCTATTTTGGGCCCAGTCTCTTGTTGGGCATCGGGTCTTCAAGTTTGCAATTTGGAAAATAATGTTCCTAGGTTGGCCTAAGGTCAGAAAAATCAGTCTCCTAACCCTAATTGACAAGTATATAAACTACATTTCCCCTCACGAAAAGGAGAGGAAAAAACATATGTGTGCAAGAGGCGGAAGCGATAGGTAAACATTCAAACATTCAAGCATTCAAGCATTCCTTCAAGCAATTGAGCATTCTAGGTCTCCATTCAAGGCTAGGTGTTGCATTCAAGACAAGGATTCAACCATTGAAGAGGAGATCACCTACAACATACAACATACAACATCATTACACCTTCACATGTAAGAATACAAACATTCTTACAACAAGGTATCAGTACTTGATTACATTACAAACATTTACATTTACAGCATTCTCATTTCTTGGTTAATTCCAAAATCGGGGTTTGACTTGAAGGCAAATCCCTAACCCCCCAATCATCCTCTCTTTTCTGTGTGTAGGTTGCAGGTACGCGGCTGTAATTGAAGATCTGGAATCCTTGTGTAGAGACGAACAGATCCCCCTTCGTTTCACGGATTTTTCAAAGGACCGTGTGCACTCCGGGTGCCATCGTCCCATCAACTTTCACTCAAACTTGTAGGACAGCATCGTCTTGACATTTTACTACTAATTTTAGGTCCATAGCTTCATCCCATGTCTCTATCTCCATCTACAAGTGAATCTTTCCTACTTTTACATACACTCCTAGTTCAATCCTTCTATCTACATTCTTTACAAAAGAGGGTATCCTTGCTATCTCAACCCTTGAAACTCATTTAGAATTCAATCTTACATTGTGTGGGATTGGATCTTGTGAGTTTCAACCCCTCTTTTGAATGTAAAGTCTCTCCTAAGTGAAAACCGTCAACCCTAGTGACCTTCTTTCTCTCTCCTTGGAGTGGGGGAACACCTAGGGTTCGATTTTTCGCTTTACATTTTGGTGAACCCGACGTGAACATCCTAATTCTGATTATTCATGGTTAGATCTGAAAAAAATTTCTTCCTTAATTAGATTTCCATGTTTGATCTTTTGCAAATTTTAGAGGTTAATTGCATAAAAACCCTAAATTTTCTTTCTAGTAATTGAGCTTGTGAAATGTTTAATTGTTAACGCTTGTTTCAGATCTACCCTTCTATTGCAAGTTATCAATTCATATTTGTGCTTTAATTATGAAAATTAAGTGGTTAAGTGTCAAAACCCTAATTTTTAACCCTCCTGATTCAACCTTTGACCAATGATTTCACTGATCAGAACACCTCCAAATTGGCTGTAACTTTGGATTCCGCAACAAAATCATAATATCTCTCATCCCTGAAAATTTTGAAAAAAGTTGTGAGGACCGTGTGCACCCCGAGCGTCATTGTCCCCGACATTTTTTCTGAAATTTTGGGAGCTAGGTCTTACTGTATTTTTCTGCTAGAATCCAGAATCTTGGCTAATTTCATCAATTCTAACACTTTCAAAATTAAAGTCAAAGTTGGTCTAGTGATTGCTTGGATTAAGGCTTCTAATCATTCAAAAATTGTTGGAATTGAAATTTTGTGTCAAAATTGTGTTTCTTACTGTCCTAAATCTGAAAAGTGTGTTGGCATTCATTCAAAGTTTCAGTGTTTTAATCAAATTCTTGCAATTTGTGACTTTTGAAATTAAGTGTTTGATTGCAACAACTTTGATTTCCCCTTTCAAAATTGAATTTTGTATGAAATTGAGTCAACTTTTAAATTTCAAAGCTTGCATTGCTTTTAGTATTCCCTCTAAAATCATTAAATTCAAAATTTCAGTTTCCCTCTCTTTTTCAAAATTCAAATTTTGCATTTTTCAACAATCTTGGTAGGGTTCAATTTTGAGATTGCAACTTTAATTTGGCCTATCTACAGATTGTAAAATCACTCAATTTTTTCAGATTAGCTTTAAAATCATCATAACTTTCATCCCTAAAAATTTTGAAAAAATTTACGAGGACCGTGTGCACTCCGTTCACCACGGTCCCTAACATTTTTTTTGAAATTTCGGGAGATTGTCATGATTGCATTTAACAGCTTGAATCTAGGAGATTGGTTGATTTTATTGAAATTTGCTACCTCTAAATTCGAAAATAAATTCAAAATTCAAGATTTCAATTTTTAAGATAACAATTAAAATTAAGAGCTACCCCCCCTTGGCCCTAATTTTTCAATTGTGCCTACCTTTCTTGGAAGTTGTGTTTCCCTCTTCTTTCACAAAGTTCAAATTGGATAATCATTATCTCATTGTTCAATTTTGCCAACTTTATTTTTTCAAAATTCAAAATCTTCTCTCTCTCTCTAGTGCATGAGTTTTACAACAATAAGCCCTACTTACACTATTCCCATTAGACGAAGCCTTAGAATTAAGTCTTTCCAAGGTTTAATTACCGAGGAGATGGAACCTAATTTGAATGGCCTTTTTAACGAGGACATGGGTAATTCCTCTAATCCTCTTAATGATGAAGAAGCTCTCCATGAGGTTTCTGTAGAACAACTTTCGAAATTGGATAACCAATTTGATGATTTTCAGCAATGGATGTCTCAAGAATACCCCGATAGTCAAGCTCTTTCATTAATTGAGGGTCTAAAACATATGGTTCAAAGTGATAAGAATGGAATTGATATTTTGTGTAGTATTGCACACATCATGGACTCGAATGTGATGCCTATGAAGAGTTGTGCCGAAACTTTAGGTTATACACAACCTCCTACTCAAGTCAATCATTCTATCCCTTTGATAACTTCTATTGCTAGTATACCTACTTTTACATCAAACATAATGACTACTTCGATACAAAACATTCCACCTATGATCACCAGTCATGGGGGCAATCCTTCCTCTTCAATCAACCCCCTTCCTTCATTCAATCTGACTTCTTCATTCATTCCTTCAATGAGTGTCCCTATTACATCTCCACAAATGAACATGACGCAAGGGGGCAATTCATTCAACCATTCCATTCCTCCTTGTAGTGTTCCTTCTTTCCAATCATCTCCTATGACTAACTATCATAGTATTCCACCACCTTACTCTCAATCAATACCTTCTTTCAATAACATAATACCTCCATCACAATCTAACATGTCTAATATGAACTCTTCAACTGAAGCGACCATTAACAATCTTGCACAAACTGTCTCTTCTTTGCAGCAACAAATTGCCTCTATGAATCAGTCTAAGTTTAGTGTGCCCACATTTGATGTTGCGAGCCCACTTTCTCTTGACATTGTTCGAGCTATCCCCCCTAAGCATGTTGAAATCCCACAGTTGGAGCTTTATAATGGTAAAGGTGATCCTCTAACACATGTTAAGACCTTTCAAACAATATGTACCGATTTTGCTCATGACCAAAGGTTACTTGCAAAACTGTTTACTAGAACATTAAGAGATAAGGCTCTACAATGGTATTGCTCATTGCCTTCCTATTCTATTACTTCTTTCCAACAACTTGCAAATGCTTTCATTCAACAATTCCAAAACAATATAAGTCCTAAAGTTACTTTGATTGATTTAATGCATTGTAAACAAGGTGTTAAAGAAAAAGTGACTGATTTCATTGGTAGATATAAGCATTTGTGTGTGTCATGCCCAACTTTTGGGCACGAACGGAATAATTTTTTTTTTAAAATACTTACTAATTAACGACTTACTTTACTAATATAATCAACTAAGTGCGATTACCTTTAATAAATAATGCATTTTGGGTTAGGTCATAACTATGTTTGAGTCAATCAGGTAATTAAATTCAATTTAGGAAGAGAGGGTAACTAAGTTATCAATGAACTAAAATTTCTCCCAAAATGGAAATTCACTAAGCTTCCTTAATAAATAATTACAATTCAAAATGGCGAATTAATCTCGATTATAAACGTTTAAAATCTATCTTTTTTTTTTTTTTTATCTTATTCCACTAGGATTCCTAATTTAATTAACCTCGTTATTTAAACACCTAATTAAGATGAGAACCCCATGAAATAAAAATACTTTATAACATTTGACTTAATTGGCCCTCTTGGCCCTTCAAATAATTCTGTGTTCACACCCCTTTATTTTTTTTAAAAAAACTATTCTATTTAAGCATTAAACTCCTTCTTATAAAATTTCTCCTACACTTGCCCGATATTTAAAATAAACATACAAAACTTAATATTACATCTAACAAATTTATCTACTCATAATTACTACAAATAATCCACCCATACATATATATATATATATATATATATATATATATATATATATATATATATATATATATATATATATATATATATATGTATTCCTACACATATATTTATTCACAAGCACATCTCATTTAATGATGTATTCCAATAGGGGGTTTATATTTATTTTAGAATTACACCCTAGAGAGAGGGGGAAAAAACCCTTTTATTTTACTAATAAATTTCCCATTTAAATAATCCTTTTCCCTCCACACTCACATGTTCATTTTAAACTGTGAGTGTGTTGCCCTAACCCGAACTAGGGTTAGGGCGAACAAGTTATCTCCAAACTTCCCTTTTTTTTTTTGCGTTTGATAACACGTATTTCGGGTGGAGGTTGAGCTAGCGGCAGAGTTTTTGAAACGCAGAGAGAGAGCGGTAACGGCGGTGCGGGGGAGAGGTTACCGGCAACGCAGCACCGCCGGCTGCGGACGGCGCCGCCGCAGGCTACGGCTCCCCGCAGGCTGCGGCGTCCCGCCGCCGCCGGGTTCTGCGGCGCCCCAACTTTAAAACCCTGCTCGTTTTTTTTTGCAACGTTTTCTTGCTATGAGGTTAGAACGGGGTTTAAACCCTCATGGCATATGATGGGGTTTAACATGGTTTGTTTTAAATAAAAATGCCAATATATATATATATATTTATATATATATATATATATATAAATATATATATATATATATTTATATATATATATATATAAATATATATATATATATATACACAGGTTTAAATGAATACAGTTACAGTGTCTCAGTTTGGCAGATTCTTTATTAAAATATATATATATATATATACATGCATGGATGTATATATATATATATATATAAATATATATATATGTATTTATATATATTGGTGTAGATATATGTTTTAAATGACTTGTACATCAGGTCTTTGTTTCTGTAAATTAATATTATCAGGGCTACAAATGTATATATTTTATTTTTGAAACAGAACCTTCAAATAACATTTAAGGGCTAAAAAAAACATTTATAAATATCTCTTTTGTGCTACCATTTATTTATATATATATATATATTTTTTTGAAAGAAATAAGCTGCTGTAATAAGTTTTCATTTTCTGCAATAAATGGAGGAAATACATCTTGTTTTGTAAGCCACATAGCTAAGACTACACACAAGAAATAGACGTTTTAATAAATTTCTTTTGCAGTATTAAATAGATAAATAATGGACTGTTTTCATTTAAATTTACAGCAACCTAGTTTCATCTATTTGCAGAATACAAGAAAAATAAATTACATCTACTTCTCCTTCTTGTTAAACACAAAAATTTTCATACAATCTAATATTCTTTTTCTTTCATTTGCAACTACTAAAATAGGAAAACATCATGTATTTCATTTTCTTTTGCAAAACTACCAAGTAGGGAAAAAAACATGAGTATTCATTGACAATATAAATACAAAATTGACAAGGATACAAAATAAACATTAATACAAATGGGATGAAATCCCAACAAAGCTTTTTCTCTACATAATAGCTTGAATATAATACAACACTTTTCTCTTTCTTGAAAGTAAATACTACACATGCTCTCTTTTCTCTTTTTATACAAATTACTACATTTAATCTATCTCTTTTTTTTTTCTGCAACATAAAACAGCCACATAGCTCTTTAATCCATCCTTTCCCATTCCCATGCAACCTGCAATAAACACATTTTTGACCATGGGAAGCTCACCTCCCAACCTAGGCTTACTAGAAGCCACCCCCGAGCTTGGAGAACCAAGCACTAGACGGGTTACAAACATGCAAACCCCACAACAAACATAGGAACACATTTACATTCAAATTTCCCTTCCCAAGCTACACATTCACCACTTTCATGGTGACTCTTCCATGGGTGGAAGTGGACCAAGTACCAATGGGGAGAATGCATGCCAAAAACAATACAACATAAGCCACCTCATGGCAACACAAATGCAACCAAAAATACTTCCTCAATCCTTATGCCCCCCCAAAAGGCTCAAGGCCATATTTACTCCCCTTATGACCCCCAAATGCATACACAAGGCTATGCATCAAGGGACACCAAGGACACCCTTGAGAACACTCTCCATGAGGAGAGCCTCTCACCCATGGCTGTCATACTCCTTCCACCCCAAGATCTTCCTACCCTCCCAAGGGTAGGAGATCTTGGACACTCCCAAAACAACAAGAAACACAAACAAACACATAGAAAAGAAAACTACACATTTTAACTTCAACAAAAACTTCATAAAACACATTCTTACAAGCAACTCTTTTCTTTTACAAAACAACATTACTAACACTTACAACATAACAAGAGAAAGTAAGAAGTAACCAACCTTATTCTGCCAAAAGGTTTGCTAAATTTAGTTGGGGATGAGCTGCCGAATTCCACACTAACTTTCTCCAAATTCCACCAAAAGTGCTAAAAACCTACTAACTTTTTCAAAAAAAAAACAAGCATAGTCTCCCAGAAAGGAGAGTGGGTGATTACTCACTAAGTTTCCAAATTCTTGCCTAAGAAGGCCTCTCACACACTTCCCAACCCCTTGGGTGAGGTGTGAGTTCCCATTGGTTGCCCTTCCCAAACTCTTGCACATTACTCAAATTGGAAAGGGAAAAGGTGGAAGAAGATGGGGAAGAGAGTTTAACTTCTAAAAGGAAGGTTCTCTGTCCTAGGAAGAACTTTCTAAGTTGAATTTTCGTGCATCTTGAAAACACCACTTTTTGAAGTGACTAAATAGTCACATGGGAGAAGCCACATGTTTCAAAACACCCCTAACCCATAGGTATACCCTTTGGACCTTTGGAAAAGCCTTAAAACTTACCCTAGGAGTCCATTAAACCCTTTGGAAATCCAACTGAAGTTTACCTACGGGTCAAGCTTGAGTTAACCACTCCCAAGACTCCCTACCCAAGGCAAATTTGGGACCACACTCATGTTTTTGAATGGCTTTGGTAGAAACAAAACTCCCTCCAAGAGACAAGTCAAAATCCATGACACTTAATCAACACATGTGTCAAGTGACACAACAAAAATACAATATAAAAATCACACATGGAATTTGTCTCTTGAAGGATTACACATTTACATATAAATTAAATTTTACACTCAAGCATTATACACATCACAAATAAAATACATTACAAGGGGGGGGGTTGTTGTCTCTCCAAATAGACAACTCCTGGCTTAACAAATGCACATTGGTCTAGGCTTGGTTCTCCATTAAATTCCATGGTCACATGGATAATTTTCCTGCGCATCTCAATTAACACATTAGTAATTCCAAATAATCACATTTATACCTAATCAAATACATGGATTCCATTACACATCAAACACTCTCACATTAGGCAACAGTAATTCAATATCTCATTTGTTTCAAATTCAATTTCACATAAGCAATTAACATAATTTCCCAAAATTGAACCATTCATAAATATGCATCATTTTTCTATCATCAAAATGAAATCCTGCAAATTTCCAATAACGACATTCACCATCATAATGTAATTCTATTCTAGTAACATATCTAAAGTTTCATAATCATCATGCATGAAATAAAACATCAACAAATGTCAGTGTGATCCAAATCATGGGATCATATAAGTTCTAAGTCCATAATGCATAAAATAAAGCAACCATAATAGTCTCAATATGCAAATAACTGAAAATGTCAAACTGAATCGGGGTAGGGCCTCACACCCTCCCCCTCTAGGCATGAACTTCCTCCTGGAGTTCATCAAAAAGGTGGGGGTACTATGATCTCATAAGTGCTGCATCCTCCCATGAGGCTGTGACCTCATCATAGCAATCCCACTGGACCCTAACCTGGTCCAGCTCTCGCCCTCGAAGGCTCAGCGTCCGGCGTGCCAAAATGCGAATGGGCTCCAAAGCTAGCTGCCCGTCCGACTCCACCTGCAAGGCATCCCAATCTAGAATATGAGACTCATCATAGATATACTTCCTCAAAACTGAAACATGAAACACATCGTGGATGCGTGACAGGCTAGGTGGCAATGCTAGACGGTAGGCAACTGGCCCTATCCTCTCAAGGATCTCAAATGGTCCTACAAATCGAGGTGCGAGCTTAGAACCCTTTGCATAACGGATTGGACTCTTATGCGGTCGCACTCTCAAGAAGACTCTGTCTCCAACTGAGTAGCTACGATCAACCCTCTTTGCATCTGCATATTTCTTCTGTCTATCCTGTGCCTCTCTAAGATGCTACCTAATCAAATCCACCTACTGCTCCATATCCCGAACTATCTCTGGACCAATAGCAACTCTATCCTCTATGCGGTCCCAACTCAATGGTGTCCTACAAGGCCTGCCATATAATGCCTGATAGGGTGGCATCCCCAAGGACGTGTGATGCCCATTGTTATAGGCAAACTCCACTAAGGGGAGATACTCCTCCCATCTGGTCTGGTGATCCATGACATACATGCGAAGCATATCCTCTAACACCTGATTAACTCTCTCTGTCTGGCCATCCGTCTCCGGATGATAGGCTGTACTGAAATTGAGTTTGGTACCCATAGCTGCCTGTAACGCCTTCCAAAAAGAGGAAGTGAAGAGGGAATCCCTGTCGGAAATGATCTTACGTGGAACACCATGAAGTCTGACAATGTCTCGCAAAAACACCTGTGCTACTACTGGTGCTATGAAGGTGGTGCGAACTGGTGAAAAGTGAGCCACTTTGGTCAACTTGTCAACCGTCACCAAGATGGCATCATGGTGGCGAGATGACATAGGGAGACCAATGATGAAATCCATAGATATAGTGTCCCACTTCCACTCTGGTATAGCATGAGATTGGAGCAACCCACCTGGATGGCTGTGCTCCGCCTTGACTCTCTGACACTCAAGGCATCGGGCTACCAACTCGGTGATAAGCTATCGCATTCCTGGCCAATGATATAGTTCTCTCAAGTCTGCATGCAACTTCTTGACATCGGGATGCGCTGCATAAGGAGCTCTATGAGCCTCCGTGATAATGAACTCCCGCAATCCCCTGGAAGAAGGTACATAGATGCGCCCTCTATGGCGTAATAAACCATCGGACTCTAAGGAATAATCCACATACTTCCCTTCCAAAGTTTCCTGAGATCGAATAGCCTCGCAAACCTCTAAATACCATCTGTCCTCTGGCAATTGCTGCATGATCCGATCTCTCAAATCTATGCTCATAGACATGGTGAATACCTCGTGACGTCTCCTACTCAAAGCATCTGCAACTACATTTTCTTTCCCTTTGATGTAGTGAACGTCAAAATCATACTCACACAAGAATTCCATCCATCTCCTCTGTCGTGCATTAAGATTTGGCTGAGTAAATATGTACTGAAGGCTCTGATGGTCTGAGTGCAACTCAAAATGATGACCCAAAAGGAAATGTCTCCATCTCACAAGTGCATGTACTACGGCTGCTAGCTCAAGGTCATGAGTAGGGTAATTAAGCTCGTGAGTCTTGAGTTTCCTAGACTCAAAAGCTATAGCTCTGCCATTCTGCATAAGTACTGCTCCTAAACCATCTAGGGAAGCATCTGTGCAAACCATGAAATCAGCTGAGGGATCCGGTACTACAAGGATAGGTGCGGTAGTAAGTGCCCTTTTAAGTTCTTGAAAGGCCTTCTCGCACTTCTCCGTCCATTCAAACTTCTTCCCTTTGCGCTGAAGAGAAGTGATAGGATGAGCAATTCTAGAGAATCCCTCAACAAAACGCCGGTAATAACCTGCTAAGCCCATGAAGCTCCTGACCTCTGTCACACTGGTAGGTGTTGGCCAATCCATAATGGCTCTGATCTTTGATCGTTCTATTGAGATCCCATCACCGGATATAACATGACCAAGGTACTTGATCTCAGTTCTAAAGAAAGCACACTTCGACAAACTGCCATACAACTGATTTTCCCTCAAACACTGCAAAACCTGCCTCAAGTGTTCCTCATGTTCCTCCTCATTCCGTGAATATATCAAAATGTCGTCGAGAAACACAATCACAAAGCGGTCGAGAAATGTGCGGAATACTCCATTCATGAGACTCATAAAAACTGCTGGGGCATTCGTAAGACCGAATGGGACCACGGTGAACTCATAGTGGCCATATCTAGTGCGAAATGCGGTCTTGTGGATATCACTTTCCACTATCCTCAACTGATGATAACCTGATTTTAGATCAATCTTGGAAAATACTTTGGCACCTTGAAGTTGGTCAAACAAATCGTCGATCCTGGGCAATGGATATCGGTTCTTGATGGTTACTTTGTTCAACTGACGGTAGTCCATGCATAATCGGAGAGATCCATCTTTCTTCTTCACGAAGATGACTGGTGCACCCCAAGGGGATACACTAGGGCGAATGTGGCCCTTCTCTAGGAGTTCTTCAAGCTGAATCTTGAGCTCATTAAGCTCATTTGTAGTCATTCTATATGGTGCTCTTGAAATTGGTTCGGCTCCTGGAACAAGGTCTATATGAAAATCAATCTCTCTTCGGGGTGGCATACCAGGTAACTCTAAAGGAAATACATCTGAAAATTCTCTAAGGATAGGATGGTCATCAATAGATGGTTCTTTTTCCTCCTCTTCTTCTCTATCACAAATGGTGATAGCAAATAACTGACATCCCTTTTGCATGCTCCGCTTAAGTTGCATGGCGGAGATCATACGAAGAGACACGGGTCTCTGAATTCCAGTGATCACTATAGGAGAGCCATGATCATCCTCACACTCGATCTTTTTCAGGCGACAATCCATCTTGGCTCTGTGGGCATAAATCCAATCCATGCCAAGCACAACACCATATGATCCAAGTGGTGTAATTCTAAGGTCTACTAAGGTGGTGATATTACCAATTTGAAGCTGACAACCTTTAACCTCTGATTCCACTGACACTCTAGCCCCTGAAGCTAATTCCACTTCCCAACTGACCTCTTGCCTAGTTGCCACTAGCCCGCAACGCTCCACAACCAATGGAGATATAAAAGAATCAGTAGCTCCTGAATCAA
This sequence comes from Cryptomeria japonica, assembly GCF_030272615.1. Classification (NCBI taxonomy): domain Eukaryota; kingdom Viridiplantae; phylum Streptophyta; class Pinopsida; order Cupressales; family Cupressaceae; genus Cryptomeria; species Cryptomeria japonica. The sequence continues at coordinate 175,259,008 of NC_081415.1, forward strand.
ATAATATAGATACACTGCTACCTCTGATCATACCTGCTACCTCAATAACCGTGGCCTGATGCTCTGCCTGACGGTTGTCAACCGCTGCGAAGACTCTGTGGGACTTGCCCATGTCCCCAACTGTCGGCTCTGATGTTGCCATCCTCTGATTCCCTATCATCTGACCCTGAGGACACTCTCTCGCTATGTGTCCCATGGCTCCACATGTGAAGCAAGGGCCTCGTGCCTGAAACTGTACTCCCTGTGGTCTGGAGAAAGACTGTCCCCCTGTCCTACTAGAACCACTATACCCACCTCTAGAGGACTGCTGAGTCCTAGCCGGAGATGTGTAAGGAGCCTGAGATTTCTGATCTCGCCTCTGACCCTGTGACTGCCACTGCTTGGGCTTTGTGCCCTGCTGATTCTGCAGAGGCTTTTGCCTCTGGTTTTACTGTGACTGTTGCGGAGGAGGGGGTTTGGAGAACCCCGATGAGTGCCTGTTGTTACCTTTCCAATGGGGTTTCTGAAACCCATAAGTCTATGGTGAAGGGTTACGGTTCTGAAACCGATCCTTTGAGTCATGTGGTCTGGCCTGAATCTCCTCGGCTATCAAAGCCTTTTCCATGGCAACCCGGAGGCTCCCTGGAGCAGCCATTCTCACTGGTCCTGCTATGTCAGAATTCAATCCTCTGATAAATCGGTTGATGAGAAGCTTTTCATCTTTCAGGTAGTCTACATAAGGTAATAGTTCAAAGAACTTGTTCTCGTACTGTGTCACTGTAAGACCCTTCTGCTGGAGGTCATGAAACTCATCCACCCTACGCTGTCTGAAATGTTCTGATAAATACGTCTCCCTGAATCGCTCTGTGAAAATCTCCCAAGTGAGGGTCTCTATCTCTAAGCCACACTTATATTCTTCCTGTCTCCACCATGTGGAGGCTGTTCCTCGCAATAGGTGAACCGCTGCACGTGCTTTTAGATTGCTCTCATAAGAGCGCAATGCAAAGCACCTATCCAGGCTTAAAACCATGCCTCTGCCTCTACCCCGTCGGTAGATCCCCCAAATGATGGTGGCTGAAGACGCATAACCTCTTTGATTAGATCCCCTAGATCTCTACGTGCCCTCTCAATATACACTGGTGCTACGGCTGGAGGTGGTGCTGGTAGGTGAATGGGTTCGGGCTCATGCACAGCCTGACTCTCTACGGGATTAGGAGGTGGACTCCTACTCTGTTCCCGTTCCACTGTTCTATGACTTTCTGAGTTCTGGTTCTCATCATTGTGGTCTACTGCTGGAAGCCTATCCTGAACTAAGCCAATCAGGTTCTGAAGAGCTACCAAGATGTCTCGGTTTGGGTCAACTGATTGCTCGGGAGGAGCTGCTGGGTTCACTTCCTGAACTGATTCCTCCCTAATGACCTCTTCGCATGCCATGCGTGCACGCCTAGGGCCTCTACCACATTTGCGAGCTTGTCGCGTAGTTGGAGGCATCCTTTTTAAGAAAATAAAATAAAACGAAATAAATAACTATTTTATGAGAAAATATTTTAGCTAGTTTAAAAATAAAATTAAATACAATTTAATTAATTAAATAATTATAGCGAAACGTAATGGAGTAAGGTTCCCTAGTGTTGGCAACCTTGCTCTGATACCAAAATGTCATGCCCAACTTTTGGGCACGAACGGAATAATTTTTTTTTTTAAATACTTACTTTACTAATATAATCAACTAAGTGCGATTAACTTTAATAAATAATGCATTTTGGGTTAGGTCATAACTATGTTTGAGTCAATCAGGTAATTAAATTCAATTTAGGAAGAGAGGGTAACTAAGTTATCAATGAACTAAAATTTCTCCCAAAACGGAAATTCACTAAGCTTCCTTAATAAATAATTACAGTTCAAAATGGCGAATTAATCTCGATTATAAACGTTTAAAATCTATCTTATTATTTTTTTTTTATCTTATTCCACTAGGATTCCTAATTTAATTAACCTCGTTATTTAAACACCTAATTAAGATGAGAACCCCATGAAATAAAAATAATTTATAACATTTGACTTAATTGGCCCTCTTGGCCCTTCAAATAATTCTGTGTTCACACCCCTTTATTTTTTTTTAAAAAACTATTCTATTTAAGCATTAAACTCCTTCTTATAAAATTTCTCCTACACTTGCCCGATATTTAAAATAAACATACAAAACTTAATATTACATCTAACAAATTTATCTACTCATAATTACTACAAATAATCCACCCATACCTATATATATATATATTCCTACACATATATTTATTCACAAGCACATCTCATTTAATGATGTATTCCAATAGGGTGTTTATATTTATTTTAGAATTACACCCTAGAGAGAGGGGGAAAAAACCCTTTTATTTTACTAATAAATTTCCCATTTAAATAATCCTTTTCCCTCCACACTCACATGTTCATTTTAAACTGTGAGTGTGTTGCCCTAACCCGAACTAGGGTTAGGGCGAACAAGTTATCTCCAAACTTCCCTTTTTTTTTCCGTTTGATAACATGTATTTCGGGAGGAGGTTGAGCTAGCGGCAGAGTTTTTGAAACGTAGAGAGAGAGCGGTAACGGCGGTGCGGGGGAGAGGTTGCCGGCAGCGCGGCACCGCCGGCTGTGGACGGCGCCGCCGCAGGCTACGGCTCCCCGCAGGCTGCGGCGTCACCGCCCGCAGCCTGCGGCTCGCCGTAGGCTGCGGCCACCGCCGCCGGGTTCTGCGGCGCCCCAACTTTAAAACCCTGCTCGTTTTTTCTTGCAACGTTTTCTTGCTATGAGGTTAGAACGGGGTTTAAACCCTCGTGGCATATGATGGGGTTTAACATGGTTTGTTTTAAATAAAAATGCCAATATATATATATATATATATATATATATATATATATCTATATATATATATATATATATATATATACACAGGTTTAAATGAATACAGTTACAGTGTCTCAGTTTGGCAGATTCTTTATTAAAATATATATATATATATAAATATATATATATATATATATATACATGTATGGATGTATATATATATAAATATATATATATGTATTTATATATTTTGGTGTAGATATATGTTTTAAATGACTTGTACATCAGGTCTCTGTTTCTGTAAATTAATATTATTAGGGCTACAAATGTATATATTTTATTTTTGAAACAGAACCTTCAAATAACATTTAAGGGCTAAAAAAAACATTTATAAATATCTCTTTTGTGCTACCATTTATTTATATATATATATTTTTTTTTGAAAGAAATAAGCTGCTGTAATAAGTTTTCATTTTCTGCAATAAATGGGGGAAATACATCTTGTTTTGTAAGCCACATAGCTAAGACTACACACAAGAAATAGACGTTTTAATAAATTTCTTTTGCAGTATTAAATAGATAAATAATGGATTGTTTTCATTTAAATTTACAGCAACCTAGTTTCATCTATTTGCAGAATACAAGAAAAATAAATTACATCTACTTCTCCTTCTTGTTAAACACAAAAATTTTCATACAATCTAATATTCTTTTTCTTTCATTTGCAACTACTAAAATAGGAAAACATCATGTATTTCATTTTCTTTTGCAAAACTACCAAGTAGGGAAAAAAACATGAGTATTCATTGACAATATAAATACAAAATTGACAAGGATACAAAATAAACATTAATACAAATGGGATGAAATCCCAACAAAGCTTTTTCTCTACATAATAGCTTGAATATAATACAACACTTTTCTCTTTCTTGAAAGTAAATACTACACATGCTCTCTTTTCTCTTTTTATACAAATTACTACATTTAATCTATCTCTTTTTTTTTGAAACTCCTTTCTGCAACATAAAACAGCCACATAGCTCTTTAATCCATCCTTTCCCATTCCCATGCAACCTGCAATAAACACATTTTTGACCATGGGAAGCTCACCTCCCAGCCTAGGTTTACTAGAAGCCACCCTCGAGCTTGGAGAACCAAGCACTAGACGGGTTACAAACATGCAAACCCCACAACAAACATAGGAACACATTTACATTCAAATTTCCCTTCCCAAGCTACACATTCACCACTTTCATGGTGACTCTTCCATGGGTGGAAGTGGACCAAGTACCAATGGGGAGAATGCATGCCAAAAACAATACAACATTAGCCACCTCATGGCAACACAAATGCAACCAAAAATACTTCCTCAATCCTTATGCCCCCCCAAAAGGCTCAAGGCCATATTTACTCCCCTTATGACCCCCAAATGCATACACAAGGCTATGCATCAAGGGACACCAAGGACACCCTTGAGAACACTCTCCATGAGGAGAGCCTCTCACCCATGGCTGTCATACTCCTTCCACCCCAAGATCTTCCTACCCTCCCAAGGGTAGGAGATCTTGGACACTCCCAAAACAACAAGAAACACAAACAAACACATAGAAAAGAAAACTACACATTTTAACTTCAACAAAAACTTCATAAAACACATTCTTACAAGCAACTCTTTTCTTTTAAAAAACAACATAACTAACACTTACAACATAACAAGAGAAAGTAAGAAGTAACCAACCTTATTCTGCCAAAAGGTTTGCTAAATTTAGTTGGGGATGAGCTGCCCAATTCCACACTAACTTTCTCCAAATTCCACCAAAAGTGCTAAAAACCTACTAACTTTTTCAAAAAAAAACAAGCATAATCTCCCAAAAAGGAGAGTGGGTGATTACTCACTAAGTTTCCAAATTCTTGCCTAAGAAGGCCTCTCACACACTTCCCAACCCCTTGGGTGAGGTGTGAGTTCCCATTGGTTGCCCTTCCCAAACTCTTGCACATTACTCAAATTGGAAAGGGAAAAGGTGGAAGAAGATGGGGAAGAGAGTTTAACTTCTAAAAGGAAGGTTCTCTATCCTAGGAAGAACTTTCTAAGTTGAATTTTCGTGCATCTTGAAAACACCACTTTTTGAAGTGACTAAATAGTCACATGGGAGAAGCCACATGTTTCAAAACACCCCTAACCCATAGGTATACCCTTTGGACCTTTGGAAAAGCCTTAAAACTTACCCTAGGAGTCCATTAAACCCTTTGGAAATCCAACTGAAGTTTACCTACGGGTCAAGCTTGAGTTGACCACTCCCAAGACTCCCTACCCAAGGCAAATTTGGGACCACACTCATGTTTTTGAATGGCTTTGGTAGAAACAAAACTCCCTCCAAGAGACAAGTCAAAATCCATGACACTTAATCAGCACATGTGTCAAGTGACACAACAAAAATACAATATAAAAATCACACATGGAATTTGTCTCTTGAAGGATTACACATTTACATATAAATTAAATTTTACACTCAAGCATTATACACATCACAAATAAAATACATTACAAGGGGGGGGGGGTGTTGTCTCTCCAAATAGACAACTCCTGGCTTAACAAACGCACATTGGTCTAGGCTTGGTTCTCCATTAAATTCCATGGTCACATGGATAATTTTCCTGCGCATCTCAATTAACACATTAGTAATTCCAAATAATCACATTTATACCTAATCAAATACATGGATTCCATTACACATCAAACACTCTCACATTAGGCAACAGTAATTCAATATCTCATTTGTTTCAAATTCAATTTCACATAAGCAATTAACATAATTTCCCAAAATTGAACCATTCATAAATATGCATCATTTTTCTATCATCAAAATGAAATCCTGCAAATTTCCAATAACGACATTCACCATCATAATGTAATTCTATTCTAGTAACATATCTAAAGTTTCATAATCATCATGCATGAAATAAAACATCAACAAATGTCAGTGTGATCCAAATCATGGGATCATATAAGTTCTAAGTCCATAATGCATAAAATAAAGCAACGATAATAGTCTCAATATGCAAATAACTGAAAATGTCAAACTGAATCGGGGTAGGGCCTCACAGTGTGCTCAAATTTCTTTTCCAGTACTTGACAATGATATTCAAAGAATCTTTATTTCTAATTTAGAAAAAGATATTAGAGAAAAACTTCTATTTTCTGAGTTTACTTCTTTCCAACAGTTGTGTGCAACTCTTCACAATTATCAATTGACTATGAGTCAAATGGAACAAGCAAATCCTATGGCTCCGAGTGATAAGGGTGACAGTAGTCAACAACCATTTGGGAAGTTTAAACTAACAGAGGGTTTGTTAAGTTCAATGAAAACATCACCAACAACAATGTGAATGCAACATCAGGTGTGCCTCCTATTTCTAAGTTTTTCAAGAAAGAAAGAGAGTTTACTCCTTTGAATGAATCATTGCATAGTATTATGAATAAGTTATTAGAACGAAATGTGCTTACTCTCCCTCCTATAAAGCAAATAGATCCTGCAAAGATTAATTCACCCTATTTTGATAACAAATTTTTTTGTCAATTTCATCGTCAACCTGGGCATGATACTGAAAAATGTTTTGCTTTAAAGGGTAAAATTCAAGATTTGATTGATAATAATACTATCTCTATTTCAAGTGTGAATGATAAAGGCAACACATCTGTAGCTCTTCCTAACCAAAATTTTAAGATTTTTACTGATCCATTACATTCTCATACCTCTAATGTGATTGAGACTAATGATTCCTCTTTCTCACCTGATGGTCTTGTGTCTATGACTCCGAATGTGATTAACTTTGTAGAGCAGCAGAAAATCCCTAAAGAACCTTCCATCACATTTCATTCCAGTGAAACTATCAGGGCACCTGATGGTCCTTTATATATAGTTGCAAAAGTCAAGAATACACCTTGTCGTAGAGTGCTTATTGATCCTTCTTGCATGGTTAATGTCATTACTGAAGAATTTCTTTTTACTTTGCAATTGAATCAAGTGATCTATGACAAAACAAATGTGGTTGTGAAATTATTTGATGCATTTTCTTCTCCTGCAATTGGTTCTATTACATTACCTATTGAGGTCCATAACAAATCCCTTGATGTGAGATTTGCTATTATTCCATCATCTGAACAATTTCGTGTGAAGCTAGGCTATCCTTGGCTATCTTCCATGAAAGCTATTGCTTCTCCTATTCACAAGTGTTTGAAATTTCCCTATAATGGTGAAGTTGTTACTGTCAATCATAGTCTCTATAAACCAACTGAAAGAACTTCTAGCGTTCCTATTGATTATTTTTGGCCTAAACAATTCCAATCTCTTCCACCACGAAGTGATCATCTTTTCAAATCTTATCAAAAGTGGAAAAAAGATATGATCCTATCTCTAAGTGAACCTAGAACACCCAAACTTGATATTCCTATCGTTCTTGAGAAGGAAGTTCTTCCTTTGAAAGATAAAACTAATGTCTTTCCTCAAGAAGATTCCCAACCCATTCCTATGGATGTGACTATGTCTAATAAACTTTCTAAAAGTAGACCTATACCTCCTCATCATGATGGACTTGGTCTCCTTCCTAAACCAAATATTCCTCCTTTATATGGAGCAGTTCCTCCTCCTTCCTCTTATAAAGATAAGAGACCTTCCTCTTCTCCTATTATCCAACCTAAGAGACCACAACCTAAACACCCAAGTGATAAGGATGAGAACATTCTTCCTCCTCAATCTTCTCCACTTCCTACTAAGACTAGATGAAATCATTCTACGCGTGAACATTGATAAAAGCATCGTCTTAGAGCTTGTGCAGCTGCTTCTCAAACTTTGCAATCCCCAAAAACACCTTCAGCTAGTATTATTCCATCTTCTCCTCAACCGAAAATTGAGCCAAAATCTCCTAAACATAAGATGCATGATGGTTTTGATCTTGTGCGAGTTAAAGATCCTATTTTTATAAATCTTGATGATGATATAGATGAAAATGTTATTCATGATGAAAATGTTACTTCTCTTGCTTCTGATAGTGAATATGAATATGTTGATGTTGATAACCATTTATCTAATGAATTTTCTAAAGCACTTATCTTAGCTCCTAGACAAGAACAACGTGGCTTGGAACATGAACATAGCCCTTGTTTGGATCTTGTGATAGCTCCATCTTCTGTGTTGGATGTTCCTCCTCTAGCGTGTTTCCTGCCTTCCCGAAAAATTGATCAGCAAGATCAGGGGGTGGATGACGTGCTAGACTAGTTTCATTAGCATAGCAGACTCTCTCCTCCTCTCGTGATCTCTTTTGTTACTTCTTCTATGTGTTATTCTCATTCTTCTATTTGTTGTCCTTAGTGTTGTCTACTTGAGGATGATGCAAAGCATTGAGATCTCTTTTGGTCTCTCTCATGTTGACTCAAAAGACACATGTGTTCCCTTCTTCTAGGTGACCTTCCTTGATTGGGGAATGAAGAACAATTATGCATACATACACATGATATACATGAATTATCATACAACATACTGACCCCAAGGAAAGTGAAGTCACCTCATGTTGTGTCTATTATCCTTGGCTTTATCTCACACTTGGGGGCTAAATCTTTGTGATAACGTGCTCCTTTCCCTTCCCATTTCTTATGTGTATCACTACCTTAAAGAAATCACCCCCGATGAGGCATGTGCGATTGCTTTAACGTAGGGGGCATACACTCCATCCATATCTCTTCAAGATTCTTAAAAATTTTGGTGAACTTAGCTTTGCCTTGAAAATTTTTGGTATTTTTCTTGCATGACTCATAGTGAGGGAACCGTACTACTGTCAGTCATGGTTCTCCCTCGTGATCTTCCCTTTTACTTTATCAATCAAAATCGTAAGATCCTTAGTCCACTGGGGGCTTGGTGTATCCTGCCTCCTTGACGTGATGAAAGTCTTTCAATGTTGTTTCCTTGTACTTTACCAGAAGTATGGGTGTACGCTTATACTCCCGCTAAAGTGGGGGCTAAATGTAGTGTCATAAAATTGTGACACTTGCAATTTCGACTGCATTTGGGTCTTCACGATGGCGGTGCAACATTGAACCTGAATGGAGACCCCGAAACCTATTTACGACATCAAAAACTGCATCTTTCTGCACCTTGGCCTGATCCTCCTTGCACCCTACTGTCTCGGGAGGTGGGACCATGGCGCCCAGTGCCCTGGTCCCTGGCCCTATTTTGGGCCCGGTCTCTTGTTGGGCATCAGGTCTTCAAGTTTGCAATTTGGAAAATAATGTTCCTAGGTCGGCCTAAGATCAGAAAAATCAGTCTCCTAACCCTAATTGACAAGTATATAAACTACATTTCCCCTCACGAAAAGGAGAGGAAAAAACATATGTGTGCAAGAGGCGGAAGCGATTGGCAAACATTCAAGCATTCAAGCATTCCTTCAAGCAATTGAGCATTCTAGGTCTCCATTCAAGAATACATGTTGCATTCAAGACAAGGATTCAACCATTGAAGAGGAGATCACCTACATCATACAACATACAACATCATTACACCTTCACATGTAAGAATACAAACATTCTTACAACAAGGTATCAGTACTTGATTACATTACAAACATTTACATTTACAGCATTCTCATTTCTTGGTTAATTCCAAAACCGGGGTTTGACCTAAAGGCAAACCCCTAATCCCTAACCCCCTAATCATCCTCTCTTTTATGTGTGTAGGTTGCAGGTATGCAGCTATAATTGAAGATCTGGAATCCTTGTGTAGAGACGAACAGATCCCCCTTCGTTTCGCGGATTTTTCGGAGGACCGTGTGCACTCTGGGCGCCATCATCCCATCAACTTTCGCTCAAACTTGCAGGACAGCATCGTCTCGACATTTTACTACTAATTTCAGGTCCGTAGCTTCATCCTATGTCTCTATCTCTGTCTACAAGCGAATCTTTCCTACTTTTACATACACTCCTAGTTCAATCCTTCTATCTACATTCTTTACAAAAGAGGGTATCCTTGCTGTCTCAACCCTTGAAACTCATTTAGAATTCAATCTTGCATTGTGTGGGATTGGATCTTGTGAGTTTCAACCCCTCTTTTGAATGTAAAGTCTCTCCTAAGTGAAAACCGTCAAACCTAGTGACCTCCTTTCTCTCTCCTTGGAGTGGGGGAACACCTAGGGTTCGATTTTCCGCTTTACAGGCGTAAAATGTTTAAAGTGATTATGGAATTTGTTACGATTGAAGGGAGGTTTACTAAAGTTTATAGCTACCATTTTTTGATTTTGAAACATTTTAGATATGGGAACAAGGTTTCCTTTCCCTTTTATCTGGTTTCTTCCCTTAATGACTATCTAGATGACCACATTAAGAACCCTAAGTCAAGCACTTTAGCTAATTAGGGGTTAATGCTTTTAATTTATGAGCATTTGGAAGCTAGGGTTAATAGGGTAAAGGCTAGTATGGATGATAAAGAGGAGGATTATATCCCTAGTGATGGTTTGGATGATTCTAAGTCTGATGCCAAGGTCACCACATCTAACCCCCCTAAGAAGAGGGTTAGAATCCCCAAGAACAACAATGATATTTCATCAGCATAGGAAACCTCTATTTGCAAGGTGAAGCCCAAGGGGAAGGGTAAGAGGATTATTTTATCAGATTTTGATACTGGGGATAAGCAACATCCTAAAGTTTCTAAAAACTAGGAATCAGAACCAATGGACTTGGATTCCCAGGATTTACAAGACAAACCTGAAATGATGTTTGATATCTTGGGAACTGCTACAAGTGCCTCGGTTGATATGTACTGATTCCAACGTTGGGCGTTTCATAAAATTAAGACTCTGCATCTTAAGAAGAGAACTTCCTCGGCTAAAATGGAAAGGATTGAAGGGGTTGTGGACAAAGAGGGTCAAGTGAGAACAAAGGATTAGGGGAAAGGAAGTGTTTCTGAAAGCAATGAGTGTGCCCTGTGGAAAGAAAATAAAAAAGAATGATGTTGGATTGCCTTTATAAAAATGGTGAGGATATAGAGATTTTTAAGTACAGATATAATGAAAATTTTGGGGAGATCAACCTAAAAAAATGCAGAAAATTGAGACTACCCTCAAGAAGATCATGGAGAACATTGTGGCTATGCTGAGAGTGTTCGCTACCAATATGTCAGCTATGGTGGCTAGATTGGAGAAAATACACAATGATAGGATATTCATGGATTTGGAGATGGATGGTGGAGTCTAGCTCTAAGGATATCCCACGCACCACGAGGAGGACTAGACAAAGCACTGAGGCTGTGGAGGTACCTATGTCTTAGGATCTTCTTGACCTCAAGGAAGCTACAAAAACCATGTTAATGTTGGCGAAATAGGCTATTGATAGTCTCAATATTTTCATGTAGCTAGTTGGTTGTTTTTTGTTGCTTCTTTTTGCCAGTATCTCATTCATTTTTTGTTGTCTTTTCCTCTGACTATTGTGTTTTTGTTGTCCTTCTCTGTCGTAGCCCGTTTTGTTTTGTTGTTGTTAATTCTGGTCTAGATACTTTATTGATCTATCTTTAGAATTGATGTACGGGGATTTGGGTCCCCTCAAAACCTATTTTTTCTTAATCAAAAACTATTCTAACTCCTCCTATAGAATACTATCAGAACCAGCAACCAAATCAATCAACAAAAATTGTTAATTCTAATGGTGGGCTTCACAAGCCTAAATTTTAACTCTGTTACAAATTTTTTCCTTCATCAATTCTATGCGCTAAATTGTGGAATGGATGCGCTAAGAAATGATTCCTACATGCTATAAAATCAGGCATATGCACTACTCTAAGGCATGTATGTGCTAGTCTAGGGCTCCTATGTGCTGAAATAGCATAGAGGGATGTGCGCTAAAAAGAAGATCAAATGCACTGAGAGATAGTTTCTATGTGCTAATACGTGCCATGGAAGCACTAAGGTAAGTTGTGGATGCACTGAAAGAACTCTCTTATGTGCTATTCTGATATTTTGACATTATCTTTGTGTTCAACCTGCAATAAAGATAATATTAGATTTGGGGACATGCCTCATGGTGGGCACCAAAAATGTATGCTAGAATATGTGGTGATCAGAATATCAAGATTGAGACTAAAAGACCAACATACCAATGAGACTTTTGAGTGCAAATATGAACTAACTTAAACTAGTTTAACCTCTCAAGATATGTCTCATTGTTCTCTATCTCATAGGATCCCTAAAGTCAATGTTTTACTCTCAGATCATTGAGCAAATGACTTAGGAATGACAACTCCAAGAATGAGTGATATTTTGGTCTATATGTTTGAATGCATTCTAAGGTCTATATGATATGTTCAAAGTCATGATATTAAGCTAAAATAAAGATAATGATATGGTAAAGATATTGACAAACTATCCTAACATGATATACTAGCATGGATATGTTATGATATGCAATGCTTCTTAATGCTAAAATGCTTGATATAATTAGACTATAATGTAGATGCATGAAACTTGGATATGGAGAATGAAGAATGTGATCTATATTTATAGAGAAAATAGGGCAATGAATGGTTAATATTGAATAATCTTAACAATGGCTAGGATTGAAAGTCACTCAATCCATGTTTACAATTCTCACCAATGAAATGGTGACAATTTCAACAAGAGGTGGCTTGAGAGGAGATGCAAGAGACACTAAGTGCTTGAGAAGACATGAAGGTCACCTTAGGAGGTTGGGTGAAGGTTAGGTTAGGGTTATCCATTGGATAAAGCTTTGTTGGTATTATGGATGTGTTGCATTGGTTTTGTCATTGATGTCAACACTTGTCAACACTTATCAGCACTTATCTTTCTAGAGATCTTTGGTTATGTTCACCGGCATGTTCAGTGACATGCACAGTCACTGGTATTTGGTTCACCGACAGGTTATATTGTTCACCGACACTGAGGATGATCTGTTATCATCTCGAGATTACTTGGTTATGTCAAAGACATGGTTTGGACACTTGTTTTGGAGATTTGGTTATTGGTCTAATCGAGTTGGCATATTTGTTGTTACCGACAAATTGGTCTAGGTTATGGACCGGCAAGCATTATCTAAACCAAATCAGCATGACATGTTATGAAGATGATTTATTGATTGGTTATTATTGTAATGGCATTGAGCTGACATGATGCATCGCATATTGATTCATTTGTAATTGATTTAATTGTAATATTCTTAGTAAGCTGACCTACACATTTGGTCTTAAGTTTTGGTATATATGTAAGATCTCATTTGTGAGATTGTAGTAGTAGAGGATAAGGTATTAAGGTTGTGATATTCAGTATATGCAAATATAAGCAGAGCTACACACGTAGACATCATTTGAAGATTTAAGGAAGGTTTGAAGGAGACAATCAGAGCTTAACTAGTACTGAATCTAGCATATGAAGATGATATTTTGAGCAGTACATTATCTAGGATTTAACCATCCTATTGTAGTTAGTGTGACTCTCATTTTGTGATTGAGCAGTGAGCTCTAGGCAGTTGGACTTTTTGCATGTGCAGACCCCATTTGTGCACAAATACTATTTGCAGTAGTATCATCTAATTGTGGGTAAGGTTTCCACTGTGGTTTTTCCCCTTACAAGTTTTCCATGTACAAATATTTGTGTTATGTGTTGTGGATGATATTTCTCTTTCTATTTCATGCATTAAACTTCACTGATATTGTTATTAACTATTAAACTGTCAACCAGCATTAAGTTTGGTTTACCAATATTATGCATCAAGTTTGATTAAGTTATATTTGGGTTGAAATTAATAGTCAACTTATTCACCCCCCCCCTCTCAGTTGCCTCTAGGTCCTAACAATTGGTATCAAAGCTAAGTCCTCTTTTTGTAGAAGTTTAACAGCTTGAGGAGATTCTATGGCAGCTAACTATTTCAGGAAGGACAGTCTAAAACTTAATGGAACTAACTATGGTATATGGAAAATCAGAATGGAGACACATCTGAATTACATTGGAAGAGACATATGGGATGTTACAAAGAATGGCTATGTTGGTCCTACACAAAGTCAACCTAATCCACCTAACTTGGCTAAAGATCGGGAGAATGATTGCAAAGCAAGAGAAGCACTTTTGAGCGCATTGTCAAATCAACAAATCATGAGATTATTAGACCGATCTAATGCTAAAGCTATTTGGGACAAATTGGAGACATTGAATGAAGGTGATACCATTGTCAAAATTGCAAAACTGGAATGCTTATGGGTCAAGTATGAAAATCTGAAAATGGAAGAAGATGAAAGAATTTCTGCTTTTATGGAAAGAGTTGATGAAATTGTTTTGGGTATACAATGTTGTGGAGGATCCTTAAGTGAAGATGAGATTGTTTCTAAAGTTTTAAGAGCATTGCCACCGGCATACAAAATGAAAGTAACTGTTATTAATGAATTGAGAACAATGCCTAATACATCAATATCTAGAGATACCTTGGTTGGAAAACTTTCATCTTTTGAACTTGAGGAATTTGGTCCTATTGCTACAATTAAGACAGATTTAGCTTTCAAAGCATCATCATCATCTGAGAAATTTGATTGGAAAGCACTTTATGTAAGAGAACTTGAAGACATTAGAAAGGAAAATGAAGAATTGGAAGAGCTTGAATCACTATTCGCAAGAAAATGCTTAAAGGTCCGGTTGGAAGTAAGTATGAAGTTAAAGCACCTTTTAAATGTTTTAACTGCAATAAAATTGGTCATATGGCATCTAGATGTCCTAATAGACATGCAAGATTAAGAGAAGAAGCTAAAAGAACATATAAGCCTAACCTTGAATATCAGAGATCCAGATTTAAGAAGAATCGAGACAAATCATGTTACTATGATGATGAAGGACTTATTGATGATTTTGATGAGGAACCAGTAGACAATGGATGGGATTTTGTTGCAATAATAGAAGATCAACCAACACCTACTATACAACTAGTAGATCAGGCCCTATCAGCTAAAATTGAAGAAAAGGATGAATGGATCATTGATTCCAGATGTTCACATCATATGATTGGTGATAAAAGTAAATTCTTAACTATTCAGGAATACAATGGAGGTCTATTAAGATTTGGGGATGATAAAGCTTGTTTAATCAGAGGAAAAGACACTATCTTTTGATGGTAAGCACAATACTAAGAACGTTTATTATGTTGAAGGTTTGAAGCATAATCTTTTGAGTGTTGGTCAATTAGTTCAAAAAGGATTTCAGTTACAATTCAAAAATGGTAAATGCAAAATCATGAATAGAACTAGTTTGGAAATTGCAACCGGTAATCAGACTAGAGGTAATATCTTTCATTTGAATAGCAATGAGAAGACATGTTTGATTGCACATATTGATGAAAGTTGGTTATGGCATAAGAGACTTTGTCATGTAAATTTTGATTGTATTGTAAAGATCAATACAACTAAGGCAGTAAGGGATTTACCTAAGATTGTAAAACCTCACAATCTGGTATGTAAGGAATGTCAATTTGGAAAGCAAGTTAGAACAACTTTTAAGAGTATTCTAGAGAAATCCAATAATGTTCTTAATTTAATTCATACTGATTTATGTGGTCCGGCAAGAACTAGAAGTCTACAAGGAGATAGATATTTTATGCTAATCATTGATGATTATTCTAGAATGTGTTGGGTTACTTTTCTCAGGGAGAAATTAGAAGCTTTTGGGAAATTTAAATTATTCAAGGCAATGGTAGAGAATGAAATCAGTAAGAAAATCAAATGTTTAAGATCAGATCAAGGAGGTGAATTCACATCTAAGGAATTTAATACATTCTGTGAAATGAATGGAATCAGAAGACAGCTATCAGCACCTTGGACACCCCAATAGAATGGAGTTGTGGAAAGGAAGAACAAAACTATTTTGGATGCAACTAGAAGCATGATATTAGAAGAAAACCTACCTCATGTATATTGGAGAGAAGCAGTGATTATAGCGGTTTACACTTTCAACAGAGTTCACATCAAAGGTGAAACCGGTAAGACCCCTCATGAACTATGGTTTGGTAATACTCCTACTCTTAAATATTTCAGAATATTTGGAAGAAAATGTTATATTAGGAGAGATGATTATATTGGTAAATTTGATCTTAGAAGTGATGAAGGAATATTTCTTGGTTATTCATCTAAGAGAAAGGCATATAGATGTTTTAATAAGAGATTACAGAAAATCATTGAGAGTGCAAATGTGAAGATTGATGAACACTTTAGAAGAGATTCAAGGTCTATGGACTCTGAACTAGCAGTTGAGATAATCATAAATGAACCTACTCTGAGTGCACTGGTACAGAATATTGATCCAGTCACACTGGCATCATCTAAGAATTCCACAGTGACTGAAGAACAGCAACAAGTGAACACACCCAGGTATGTAAGATTGAATCACTCTAAAAGTCGGATAATTGGGAATAAGTATCAAGGTGTAATGACAAGAGGAAGACTGGAAAATGAAGAGGTATGCTTAATTTCTCAAATTGAACCAGCAACTATTTTTGAGGCATGTGAAGATAAACATTGGATTAAAGCTATGGAAGATGAATTGGAACAAATTGAAAAGAATAACAAATGGACATTGGTTCCTCAACCTAAAAATAAAAATGTAATTGGAACAAAATGGGTATTCAGAAATAAACTTAATGAAGATGGTAAGGTAATCACAAACAAAGCATTATTAGTGTGTAAGGGATATTCACAGAAAGAGGGAATTGATTACAATGAAACCTTTGCATCGGTAGCTAGAATTGAGGCAGTTAGACTATTTCTAGCATTTGCAGCACACAAGAACTATAAAGTATATCAAATGGATGTTAAATGTGCATTTCTGAATGGTGATCTTGAAGAGGAAGTTTACATTGAACAACCTAATGGATTTTCTTTGAAAAATGACAAAGATATGGTTTGTAGGCTAAGGAAAGCTTTATATGGATTGAAGCAAGCTCCTAGAGCTTGGTATGCTAGATTGGACAAATATCTTTTGCAGCTTGGTTACACTAAAGGTAATGCTGACAGCAACTTATATTTCAAAGTGACTAATGATGACATCCTGGTTATTGAAGTTTTTCTTGATGATATCATTTTTGGAGGAGAAGATGGATTGTGTAAAGACTTTTCTGAAAAGATGCAGGAAGAATTTGAAATGTCTATGATTGGGGAGATAAAATTCTTTTTAGGATTGCAGATTTCATAGACTGATAAAGGTATATTCATATGTCAATCAAAGTACTTGAAGGAACTATTAAAGAAATTTGGTATGGAAAACTCTAAACCAGTAAGTACCCCTATGACTACAATTGATAAACTATCATTGAAGGATGATTCAGCCCCTGTTAATCCGACAAGATATAAATCTATGATTGGAGGTTTACTGTATTTGACACAAACAAGATGTGATATTATGAATGTAGTATGTATTGTTTCAAGATTTCAAATCGATCTTAAGGAAAATCATGAATCAGCAGTAAAAAGGATTTTCCTGGTATCTACAAGGCACAACAAATCTTGGTATATGGTATCCTAAAGATGAAAATTTGGATTTATGTGCATACACCAATGCAAATTGGGCAGGAGATGTAGATGACAGAAAGAGCACCACTGGTGGAGCATTCTTTCTTGGTAGCAGATTGATTTCATGGTTGAGCAAGAAACAAAGTTGTACATCATTATCAATAGCAGAATCAAAATATGTTGCAGCAGCAACTAATTGTACTTAGGTATTATGGATTAAACAAATGTTGAAGGACATAAAGGTAAAATGCAAAGAGCCTATAATTATTTACCAGTGATAATATGGCAGCAATTGATATATCTAAGTGTATGCACCTAAAAATGGTCTAAAGATAATTAATTAAATAAGCAATTATTTAATTAATCCCCTTTCCCAATTTAATTGAATTCACTAAGTAATTTGATTAAATTCCCCTTTTCATCTACTTATTAATAAATTTAATGATTTATTTAATAGGTTCATTTTCATAATCTCCTTTAATTAATTAATTCAAATTTATTTATTCCCTCCATCAAATTCATTTCTTCTAAATCCCATAATTAATTAAAACAAATCAATCTATGAGTTGTTGAGATAATTAGCCTTTTCCTATTATTTGAATTTTTAAATTCAAATTCTCCTAACTTCTAACCACCTAACCTAACCCCTTCTAAACCTAACTCATTCCATCTAACCTTGGGTTTAATTAACTCCATCCTAGCTTGCACATCCTAACCACCATGTCCCCTTTCCTTGAACACTTTGTCGTCTCATGAGCAAAGTTTTGTGACACTTGTCACTAAGTGTTCCCTTTCATCCAACCTCTTCTAGAAGCTTCTTGACACTTGTCACCATGGAGATGGCATTGTCTCCTTTCATCCAACCCCTTCTCCTACCAACCTCCAAATGTTCCCTTTAATACAACCTCTTTGCCAACCTCCTCCAATTTAACCATTGATATGTTCATACTCAATCTTGACCATTGATTCCTGCCACCTCACCCCTAGCCTTGGAAATCCTATAAATAGACCCCATCTTGGAGTTCAAAGGATCCCAAATCCCATCTCATTTTTGCATTCAAGCATTGTTACTATAGGCATATGCAATCTTAGTTTATCATTTTAGCATTGTCATCATGTTCAATTTTAGCTTAAATCTAGCTTATTTTCTAGCATAATCATGGAATCATGTAGCTTAATCATTATCATTGCTAGCTTAAATGCATCATTTATCATTTAAATCCTCCATTTAAGTGTAGTCAAGTCACTGGAATTTTCCTAACTAGATCTAAGAGCAAAATTCATACTCGCATTTACTAGGAGGCGATAGATCACTTAGCTATGGTTTTATCTTTCTTTGCTTTAAATTCACTAACCATGCTTATAATGATCTATTGAGTGTTTTGTGTTGTAGGAATGGGTATACACTTCACCCAAAGAAATGTGCATTTGGTGTCACTTCAGGCAAGCTATTGGGATACATTGTTTCAGCTAAAGGTATCGAAGTAGATCCAGCTAAGGTTAAAGCAATCATGGAAATGACATCTCCCAAGAATACAAGTCAACTCAGATCACTCCAAGGAAGACTCCAATCAATCAGAAGATTTGTTTCTCAACTAGCAGATAAATGTCAACCATTTACTCATCTATTACACAAAAATGTTTATTTCAAATGGGACCACCAGTGTGAGGATGCATTCAACAAGATCAAGGCATATCTCATACAACCACCCGTCCTAATGTCACCAATTCTAGGAAAGCTGTTATTACTCTATGTATCAACCACCAAAGCATCATTAGGAGTTTTTCTTGCACAAAAGGACAGTGAAGTAAAAGAATGAGCTATCTACTACATTAGCAGAACACTAGTAGGATACGAGATCAACTATTCACCAACAGAAAAAGCATGCTTGGCAGTAGTTTTTGCTTCTCAAAAATTACGACACTATCTACTATCTAACTCCATCTAGTTAATAGCTAAAATTGATTCTTTGAAATATTTACTCAGCAAAGAAACATTAATAGGATGACTAGCAAAACGGATCATGATTCTGAGTGAGTTTGATATTGAGTATATTGATAGAAAAGCTATCAAAGGACAAGTTATTGCAGACCAACTAGCAGAGGCACCCCTTCAAGATGATCATCCTTTACAAATTGAATTTCTTGATGTTGATATCCTAACAATCACAACAAAAACATGGCAACTATACTTTGATGGTTCATATACACAACATGGATCAGGAGCAGGTATTTTATTCATCACACCACAAGGTCATACAATACAAAAAGCATACACATTAAGCTTTCCATCCACCAACAACATGGCAGAATATGAAGCTTTAGTAACAGGTATCAAAATGGTTGTAGAATGGAATATTACACAACTTCAAGTCTTTGGAGACTCTCAACTCATCATCAATCAAGTTAATGATGATTACCAAACAAAGAATCAAAAACTAATGCCTTATAAAAAGATGGTTGATGATATCAAGAAATACTTTATAGAAATAACTTTCTAGCATATTCCAAGGAACGACAACAAAGTAGCAGATTCCATGGCTACACTTGCTTCTCTCATTTAGATATAGGAAAATCAAGAGCGTTACGAATTCCTGGTAGAAGAGTTGTTTTACCCTACTCATAATTGTCCTGGTCCCCAAAATATCTGTCAACTTGTGGGGCATGATTCTTCACATTACAGCCAAACGTACACATACCTAAAAGATAACACCTTACCTCCTGACTTATCAAAAAATCAAAAGAGAAACTTTATTCACCAATCCTCCCATTATACTCTCTTCGCAGATACCCTATTTAAATGAGGTCTAGATGGTACTCTTTTAAGATGTCTCGAATAAGAAGAATCTAAGAAGGCCTTAAATGAATTCCATAACAGTATTTGTGGCACTCATTCAAGTGGTCTTACCGTTTCAAAAAAACTCATACGCTTAGGCTATTATTGGCCAACTATGGAACAAGATTCTTTTCAAATAGCTATAACATGCAAACAATGTCAGATCCATGGGAATTTGATTCATGCACCAGCACAAGAACTTCATGCTTTGGCAACATCTTGGCCTTTCTTCCAATGGGGTCTTGATCTAGTAGGAAAAATAAATCCTTCTTCATCTAATGGTCACAAATTCATCCTTGTAGCTACAGAATATTTCACAAAATGGATTGAGGTAGTACCTCTCATTAATATCATAGGAAAACAAATTGTTGCATTTATCTTGAACTATATAATCTATCACTATGAAATACCAATGACCATTATCACTAATAATGGGCGACCATTCAAGAATCAAGATGTATAAGAGCTATGTGATAAATTCAAGATCCAACATAGATTCTCCACACCCTACTATCCACAAGGGAATGGGCAAGCAGAAGCATCAAACAAAACTATTAGGAAAATCCTCAAAAAGACAGTGAATGATGTTGGCAAAGATTGTCATATTCAATTAAACCCTACTCTATGGGCCTACCATACTAGTATACGCACACCAACAGGTGCCACACCTTTCTCCCTTATTTATGGATCAGAAGTAGTACTGCCAATAGAAGTAGAGATACCTTCTCTATGAGTATCATTAAAAGGTCTCATCCTAGATGAAGAACAACGAGTATCAAGACTACAAGAGTTACAACTGATCCATGAACAAAGACAAAATGCCTTTGATCATTTAAAGGTATATCAGCAAAGAATATGTTGGAGCTATAATCACAAGGTTAAACCATGAATCTTTCAAGTTGGAGAACTAGTACTAAAAGAAAATCCACGCAACCAGGCAGAACGAGAAAAGAAAGGAAAATTTGAACCAAACTGGTTAGGTCCATTTGTGATTACATCAGTATTTGGATCAGGAGCATATCAGCTATCAACACAAGATGGAGATCAGCTCAAGGAACCCATCAATAGCATGCATCTGAAGAAGTTCTATGTCTGAAAAAGCAGAAAAATCCAAATACAGTGAAAAAGTAGAAAATTCCAAAAACAGTGAAAAAGTAACAAAATAAAAAATAGTGAAAAAGCAAAGAAAATCCAAAAAAATCAAATATGAGAAAAACTACAATAAAAACAGATGGTGAAAACCTGGCAAACAGGCGCTATCTGTCAACTAGCTCTTCCATCTATTAGTTCATGCATCTTTCCGCTTGCATTCATTTTCCATCAAGCATCATAAAGCCTTTGTACATACTCAAGCATCCTAGATGGCTTCTCACCATGGTTTGGATCATTGGGTATATCATACCAAATTTTTTTCTAGACTTGGGGCAAAATCCTGCACTTAGTTGGGGGCAAAACTTTGGATCAATTTTGAGCTTAATAAAACAGGTAGAACATACGATTAGACAACTCTTATCAAGCGAAAACTGTGACATATCCAACATTGAACACAAGATCAAATTATCAACCATCAAACTATCACAAAGTCAGTCTAAACGCATGGATGATATCTTTTGGATAATCATTTTAATATGATTGTTCAACTTTTATTTTCTATACTAATTTTTGCTATCCGGATTTCTGAGTGACTTCAGGATGTCTCTGACTAGAGGAACAAGGAAGAAACATGATATTTTTCTTGTTTGTTGTCTGAAAATTAATCATTAATATGTCTGAATTTGTCTCGGCACATGATCATCATAGTATCATCAAAGATATTTCTGATTTGCATATTGAAATGATTAATACTACCTATTTTACGCAAGGAACACTCAGGTCATCTCGGTTCAATTATACCTCAATGCTTGTGCTAACTTGCCATATCAAAAAAATCAGGAAAGTAGTGCTCAGGTCATCATGGTTTAATTATACCATCAATGTTTGCACTCACTTCCCACATTTAAAAAGCTTAATGATGACAAAAATGCAATAATCCAGTGACTGGTCCACTTTTAGCTTTGCATTGCATTTGCATTTTAGCTTGCACTTCATTCTTGTATGGGATCCCACATGCTCCTTTTATCCAAGGTTAAATCTATCGGAGGAATCATCAAGGTATCATCACAAGTGTATACACAATCAAACTGATGACTCATATCTCTCTAGATATTGTCAACACAACGAAAATCTTATGCTACCCTCTCATCAGAACCAACATCAGCATATCCAAATCTTTCTGCAACTTGATATCAACAAATTGTCAGTTCTTTATCCAATCAATCTTATCAATTCTATCAATCAATCACATCCAAATCAATTCTCTCATGTCTTATATAGGATGTATATTTCCTGAAACTAGACATTCTGATCATGTCTTATATAGGATATATCATTCCTAAAACTAGACGCTTTGATCATCTTTGTCTTATACAGGAGGTGTCATTCCTAAAACTAGACTAAATCTCAATCTTATCAATCAAATCAATCAAACTTTATCGATCATCAAGAGCCACACCACCGTGATTATAGAAATCACATTTTCATCAACCACAGTTGCAGACATCAAATCAATAATCTATCGGGACATCAATTTCGCAAAAATCCAAAAACTCCAAAGATCAATTATCTCAATTGATCTCCCGAGGGGGAATGATCGTATTGCAATTTATCAATCAAGAGCTGGGGCATCCTATCGAACCAATATCATCATCAAAATGAGATTATTCTTTGAATCAACGCGTCATCAGACCTTGCTTCAAAGAGGGGCAAAATGTATGCACCTAAAAATGGTCTGAAGATAATTAATTAAATAAGAAATTATTTAATTAATTCCATTTCCCAATTTAATTGAATTCACTAAGTAATTTGATTAAATTCCCTTTTCATCTACTTATTAATAAATCTAAGGATTTATTTAATAGTTTCATTTTCATAATCCCTTTTAATTAATTAATTCCCTCCATCAAATTCATTTCTTCTAAATCCCATAATTAATTAAAACAAATCAATCTATGAGTTGTTGAGATTAATTAACCTTTTCCTATTATTTTAATTTTTAAATTCAAATTCTCCTAACTTCTAACCACCTAACCTAACCCCTTCTAAACCTAACTCATTCCATCTAACCTTGGGTTTAATTAAATCCATCCTAGCTAGCACATCCTAACCACCATGTCCCCTTTGCTTGAACAATTTGCCCTCTCATGAGCAAAGCTTTGTGACACTTGTCACTAAGTGTTCCCTTTCATCCAACCTCTTCTAGAAGCTTCTTGATACTTGTCACCATGGAGATGACAATGTCCCCTTTCATCCAACCCCTTCTCCTACCAACCTCCAAATGTTCCCTTTAATCCAACCTCTTTGCCAACCTCCTCCAATTTAACCATTGATATCTTCAGACTCAATCTTGACTGTTGATTCCTGCCACCTCACCCCTAGACTTGAAAATCCTATAAATAGACCCCATTTTGGAGTTCAAAGGATCCTGAATCCCATCTCATTTTTTCATTCAAACATTGTTACTATAGGCATATGCAATCTTAGTTTATCATTTTAGCATTGTCATCATGTTCAATTTTAGCTTAAATCTAGCTTATTTTCTAGCAGAATCATGGAATCATGTAGCTTAATCATTATCATTGCTAGCTTAAATGCATCATTTATCATTTAAATCCTCCATTCAAGTGTAGTCAAGTCACTAGAATTTTCCTAACTAGATCTGAGATCAGAATTCATACTCGCATTTACTAGGAGGTGATAGATTGCTTAGCTATGGTTTTATCTTTCTTTTCTTTAAATTCACTAACCATGCTTATAATGATCTATTGAGTGTTCTGTGTTGTAGGAATAGGTATACACTTCATAGGCACAACACTAAGAATTTGGTATTTCACTCTAAAACTAAACATGTTTCTATCAAATTCAATTTTCTGAAAGAAAATGTTGAAGCAAAGGAAGTGAAAGTGGTTTATGTGAATACTAAAGAGCACATTGCAGATATCTTTACAAAGCCTTTACCTAAAGAAGCCTTTGAATATCTTAGAGAGCAGCTTGGGGTAATACCCTCACTAGTAGAGACTTAGATAGCTAGAGCTTGGCATCAAACCGATAGAATTTACAAAAGAACCTTTTTTCCGGCTTTGATGAAGGAGAGCTACTTCTCAGGGGGAGTAGTTGGTTAAGTTGGTATTTGTAATTAGTTCTATGAACTAGTTGTATCTGGTTTTTGTATTTCTTTGGCATTTGATGTGAAAGGGGGAGAGATATCTGTGGAAAAACATTATCTTTTGGGGAGAGATTATTCATTGGGGGAGAGATTGTTAATCTCTGCACTTGTATTTTGATTTCTAGTATTAATCTATTTTGGAGATTGTTGGTTTTTGGCATTTCTGCTTTGGCACTTAGATGGTTTTTCCATCTTGTGTTGCCATCAATGCCAAAGGGGGAGACTATTGGTATTATGGATGTGTTGCATTGGTTTTGTCATTGATGTCAACACTTGTCAACACTTATTAGCACTTATCTTTCTGGAGATCTTTGGTTATGTTCACCGGCATGTTCAGTGACTTATGCATAGTCATCGGTATTTAGTTCACTGACAGGTTATATTACTCACCAGCACTGAGGATGATCCGTTATCATCTTGAGATTACTTGGTTATGTCGAAGACATGGTTTGGACACTTGTTTTGGAGATTTGGTTATTGGTCTAATCGAGTTGGCATATTTGTTGTTACTGGCAAATTGGTCTAGGTTATGGATCGGCAAGCGTTATCTCAACCAGATCAGCATGACACATTATGGAGATGATTTATTGACTGGTTATTATTGTAAATGCATTGATCCGACATGATGCATCACATATTGATTCATTTGTAATTGATTTAATTGTAATATTCTTAGTAAGCCGACCTACACATTTGGTCTTAGGTTTTGGTATATATGTAAGATCTCATTTGTGAGATTGTAGTAGTAGAGGATAAGGTATTAAGGTTGTGATATTCAGTATATGTGAATATAATCAGAGCTACACATGTAGACATCATTTGAAGATTTGAGGAAGGTTTGAAGGAGACAATCAGAGCTTAACTAGTACTGATTCCAACATATGAAGATGTTATTTTGAGCAATACATTATCTAGGATTTAACCATCCTATT
Organism: Cryptomeria japonica; assembly: GCF_030272615.1. Taxonomy (NCBI): domain Eukaryota; kingdom Viridiplantae; phylum Streptophyta; class Pinopsida; order Cupressales; family Cupressaceae; genus Cryptomeria; species Cryptomeria japonica. The sequence goes on from NC_081415.1 coordinate 175,284,391, forward strand.
GTAGTCAGTGTGACTCTCATTTTGTGATTGAGCAGTGAGCTCTAGGCAGTTGGCCTTTCTGCATGTGCAAACCCCATTTGTACACACATACTATCTACAGTAGTATCATTTGATTGTGGGTAAGGTTTCCCACTGTTGTTTTCCCCTTACAGGGTTTCCACATACAAATATATGTGTTATGTCTTGTGGATGATATTTCTCTTTCTGTTTCATGCATTAAACTTCACCGGTATTGTTATTAAATGTTAAACTATCAACATGCATTAAGTTTGGTTTACCAGTATTATGCATCAAGTTTGATTAAGTTATATTTGGGTTGAAATTAATAGTCAACTAATTCACCCCCCCCCCCCCCTCTCATAGTTGCCTTTGGGTCCTAACAGTTTTTACCCAAGGGTTAGATAGGACAACAAGGGTCATGGTCCTTAGTTCTTAATGAGACCCTTGAGTTAGAAGAGGATTAAGATAGAGAGAAAGTCTCTAACCATGAGGAAGGGTAGGATTAACCATTAATGGTTAATAGGATCTTGGGGGACAAATTTGTAAGAGTCCTTCCAAATTTGAGGAACTCAACAAGTTAACTTGTTGAAGAAATAAAGTCTTTATTGCATTTAGAAGACTTTCTTCCAAGCTTGAGAAGTGACCTCCTCAAACTTAGGGAAATTACATGATTGGATGAGTTAAGGCTAATTAATTAGGATTAGCTAGGTTCTAGAAGAATGATTAGGAAGCAAGTAGGAAATGTAGGAAAGGGCAAGTGGGAGAAATAGAATTTTAATTAAAATAAAATGTTTTATTTAAGATAAAATTGATGCAACTTGTATTTGTAGGAAAATAAATTTAATTTATTTATATGCAAGGATCAATTTAATTAAATGTAAATTTAATTAAAATGGAGGAAGGAGATATAATTAAATAAAGTGATTTATTTAATTAAAGGATAAAAGGGGAGAAGATGAATTTAATTAAATAAATTGAATATTTCATTTAATCAAATAGATGAAAATGAAGAAATTAATTAAATAAGATTTAATTAATAGGGGTATGGGGTTTAAATAAATATTAAATATTTATTTAAGAAGTTGGTCAAATTTATACGTCTACATTTTGCCCCTCTTTGAAGTGACGTGTGTGCACATGTTGATTCAAAGAAAATTGCTTGATATGCTGTTGAATCTTTATCAATCTAAGGCCCCAAATGTCAAAATGTTTGATGTGATGCCCCAGATGTCGATTTGATAAATGATATTGATGATGCCCCCTCAGAAGATGAATCAAGGGTATGTGTGAAAGATTTTGTAATTTTTTCAAATTTTTGATTGTTTGAGTTGATTTTGATATGATAATGTTGACGTTGGTAGAATGTTGGATATGCACAATTTGATTCATCTCCTAAAAAAAAGATGTTGAATAAGGTTAATAATGAAAAAGTGGAAAAAATTCATGCCCCACATATTAACCCTAGTGTTTACCCTTTTAAAAAGGTAAAAAATGATTTTGAAAAGTCATTTTACACTTGTCCCCTTGTGATTTGAATTTTTGGAGCTCTAACCAAGATGTTGATTCCATACCATTCTCATCATTTTGAGCACACCAGGCGATACCAGAGACCCACCATGTATGGGCCACCAGTAAGTGACTCGAATGCCTATCTTTTTTGTTCGATTTTGGAGGATTTTGTCACGATTTTCATGTTTTTGGGTCGATTTTCTACGGTTTAGCGCGTAGGAGTAGGCGTTTAGCACATACAAAACAAACATTAGTGTATAGAAACCCTAGGCTTAGGTTTTAGCGCGTAGGTTGAATAGGTTAGAGTATAGAATTGAATTAGTGCATATGCAACACATGTTAGCGCATTGGATGTGATAGTTAGTGCGTAGAAGATAATAGCACATAGGATGATCAATCTAGTGCATAGGACGTTTGTTTTAGCGCATTCACCATGTAATTTAGCAAATTCACCTGAAATATTAGTGCATATAGGGTAGTGTAGCACATTGAAGATCTAATTTAGCGGGTAAGGTGAAAAAGTTGGAAAAAGTTATGTTTTTCAAGATGAGTTTTAATTTTGATGGATTTGGTAGCATGTTTGAATGTTGGTATGGGTCTAATAGAATTGGTTTTCTCTGATATGAGTCATTGGGTCAAGTTGTCTGATATGTTGCTTGGATATGGTGCACTGATATCGATCTCGGTATGGGTTGTTGTTTTGATAGGAATCAGGTTATGAATCACTGATATAGGGCACTGATGAGTGTCACTCTTTGTTGCATGGATATGTTTCACTGATATGGATCACTAAGTTGTTTTAAAGATATGGATCATTGATATGTTTTTCTAATATGGATCACAAATTTGTTTCTCTGATATGGATCACTAATATGTTGTTCTAATTGATGGTGATCAAGTTTCTGGATATGTTGTTTTGATATGAAATTTTTTGATATGGTGTTTTGATTTAGCTTGTCGATATGAAGTTTTCTGATATGGAGATGATGTACTGATATGTTGTTAATTTTGTTCATATGATTCATTGATAGGATGTTGATTTATTTCCTAATATGAATTTTGATATGATTTTGATGATGTTGATATGATACCTTGGATATGAGTCACTAATATGTTGTGCTGATTGATCTTGAGATGATACTTGTGATACTAGATTTGTTGTTGATATGTTTCTGATTTATCATGATATGATGCTATTGAAATGATTTGCAATTTGAGTAGATTTGTTTTGATAAAATTAATTGAATCGAGAACTAATGGTGGATATGTTGTGATTTGTAGGACGATCTCAGTGTGTTACAGTCTTGGGAGAGATTCCTGAAGCCATGGGGACTCATCTCGTGGTTGACACAGGCTGACCGAGATGTCCTTGAGAGATCCGGATTATCATCTATGTTAGACATGTCTCACTATACCATTAACTGGGGTTTCTTGATAGCACTAGCAAAGAGGTAGCACAGTGACACAAACACCTTCCATTGGCGACAGGGGAGATGACGGTGACACCTAAGGATTGTTACTGGATCTTGCATATTCTTGTTGTTGGAGATTTGTTACCGTATGAGCAGATAGAGAAGGGTGGCATAGAGGCTCTTCAGTGTGTGTTGTAGGATGACTACATCAATGGTTATGAGATCCCTTGGCAGGAGTTTTTGGATTTGGGTTATGCTCCTCTACCTTCCGTATTAGCAGGTTTAATCAGTGGTTTCCTTTGTCCCGACCATAGGTCGAAGGGATTGGTTGTAGCATGGGGTTTGGTCCTGGAGGATATGGTTACACAGGGTCACAGGTTTAAATGGGGGTCCTATACGTTGGCCCACTTATACAGGGAGCCACACCAGGTGGTGTATCTGGGATACACTAGTTTATTAGTAGGGATCACATTGTTACAGATGTGGGCCTAGGAACATATAATAGTGACACAATCGCTTGCAGATAGGGATAGACCAATTGGCCAAATTTATGCTTATGGATACATAGGTTTCATTATCCAGTGAAAGATGGGTAAATTAGAGCATTGATGCAGGGTTCTCAATGATATAGATATAGTCATCTGGAGACTGTATATGGATTGCGAGGTCTGGGTGGAGGATGGGCTGGAGATGCCCTATGTCTACATGTTGTGATATCTGATTGGATGGACATCCTTCATCATTGGATAATTTTTCATAGCCGCATCCATAGGCAATATGGGAGACAATAGGTTATTCCACAGGGAGCCTATTTGTATGCTTGTCGATGGTAGGATGTTTCCTAGTGGGGGTCGACCATAGATAGTTCTACAATAGTTGCTGAGTATATTAGCTTGGCAAGGAAAATATGGGATTACGGAGTAGGGGTAATGGATATTGGGATGACGGAGGATTTTTTAGCCTACTTTGTTGCATATGCAGTGGCTCATCTATCTAATCCTGTGGATCCAGTACTAGCTTTCAATGATGAGGAGGAGGAGTGGCCACAGAGACGAGGAGGTCAGAGATGGAGAGAGGAGGATGAGGGATATGATGGGGGAGATGATGGGGGGGATGGTGGGGGAGATGGGGGTGATGGTAGAGGTGACAGAGATGGTAGAGGTGGCAGGAGTGGTCTTGTGCTTGGTGCAGGTGGAGGTGTGGGTAGAGGTGTGATGCTAGCTATTGTGGGAGATATGGAGGGTGGTAGATGACCTATGCAGAGGAGGAGATTTAATGTTCTTCCTCCACCAACTCCTTGAATAGGTACAGATGCATCAGGGACCACTTCATAGGTACCCATCCAAATTAAGGTGCCTACACATTAGCACAATGCACAGATCAGGGCCCTACAAGTCTTAGTTCAGTAATTACAAGCGTAGGTGCTATTGTAGCAATGATAGATTAATCAGTTGCAAACGAAGAGGGACAACTATTGAGCGACAAGGGCGAGCAGAGGCCCTTGCTGATAGATTGGATAGTGGATCCACCGGCACCCCTCTCAAGGACACACTTCGGGAGATATAGTACTCAGCCAAGGAGGCTTAGTATTACCAATGCTTATACGAAGATATAGTCCCTCAAGAGTAGAGAGCTCCAAGCTATGTTGCAGTGGCCTCAACGCAATCCAGACGATGTCCTTCTTAGATAGAGAGTAGAGGTGTTATGGGGCTGACACGACGTGATCCATCTGGTGGAGATCCAAGAGTTGGGACATCTACTCTGAGACCCTCTGCCTCAGGGGATAGTCACACCTAAGAGACTTGTTTTCTTATTGTTGTATTGATCACCTTTGTTGTACTGATAGACATGATACTCAGTTGTACATTTTGACCATATTTTGAGATTTATATGATATATGACATTGATTCTCTTTGATCCACATGTGATGTGTTATGATGATGATTGATTTATGAGGCACATGATTTGATATGATGATGCTATGAGGATGATTGGATGTTTAGATATGATCATTCTATGATGTTCATGATTGGATTATATGATGTTGTTTTGAGATGTATGGATGTGAATGTTTGTTTCTAGATATCGTATTTTGATATACATGTTTGGATAATGTTTTGATGTATGAATTTTATTGATATGATGATGGTTATCTATATGTTTTGAAGGTGATATGTGCGATTTGAAAATTGTTGTTATGATAATGATTGATGTGCCCATGCCTTGATGTGATGATAATGCAATATATAGGATGCGATGATAATGATGATGATAATGATGATGAATGCAACTAAATGTATGAATGCAATTAAATGCACCAATGATCATTTTAATTATGTCATTGTCATTCCTATTAGTCACTTGTGTGTTCTCTTTTTGTCATCATTGAGCTTTTGAAATGTTGGAAGTTAATACAAACATCAATGGTATAATTCAACCATGATGACCTTAGTTTAACTTACATGATTTTGATATTGCAGGATGACACAAGCATCAAGGTATAATTAAACCAAGATGACTTGAGTGTTGTTTGCATAAAACAGACAAGAGTTGACCATTTTTATGTGCAAAAATGGGAAATGTCTTCAATGATATATTTCCAATCATGCCTTGAGACAAATTTGCATCATATTAATGATCACCTCACAGATAGAAAATCAAAGAAAATATCAGATTCCTTTGTTGCTTCTCTATCTTAGTGCATCCTTGAGTAGCTTAGGAGATCTAATAGTTCAGAAATCAAGATACAAATAATCAAAACTTCATAATAAATGTAAATAAATCATAATTCAGAATAGATAATCCATCATGTATGTGTTTCATGTGTATTTGGATAGTGATCCTATTTGTCAGTCGGACAGGTAGTTTTGACATTTCTCTCCTTGGTATGTTATGATCCTTGCTTGTGATTCATGTCTATGTTATGAAATCTAACAGCGAAATGCCCCTACTGAGGTCAGGATTTTTCCCCCAGCTATGGAAACTTTTTGAGGTGGATATATACATTTATCACCAAGCCATGATGAGATATTAATGAGGATGATTGTTCAGATAATCAAGGATAGTGACTACACTAAGTGTGTCTCTATTTCAGATATGTTTTAGAAAAGTTTGTGATGGCCATAGGCTTAGTTCAAAAAGATATGATATGAGTACATACATATTGAAGAGCTGATATATCACAAATAGAACCTATTGCCAGGTTTTCACTACTTGTTTTTATTGCACTTGTTGATTTTGATTTTGATTTTTTTGTATTTTTCTAGATTTTATTATTATTATTTTGGATTTTTGGATTTTTTTGTATTTTTCCCTTATCTGTGCATTGGATAACTTGGGTATAGAAATTTTTTAGATACACACTATTGATAGGTTTTTCAAACAAGTCCCCTTCTGATGTATATAATGAATATGCCCTTGATCTATAAGTAGATATGATGACAAAAGGACCTAGCCAATTTGGTTCAAACTTGCCTTTCTTTTCCCGATCCTGTTGATTGGGAGGATTTTCTTTTAGTATCAGATCACCAATTTTAAATTTTATTGGTTTTACCTTGTGACTATAACTCTTGTACATGATTTGTTGATATGATTTGAGATTATGAAAAGCAAGTTGTTGGCATTCATCTAGCAGTTCTAGTTCTAGCAGTTTGTTTACCCGATACTCCTCATCTGGAATGAGACCTTTTAATAATACCCTAAGTGATGGAATTTCTACCTCAATAGGTAGGATAGCCTCTGATACACACACCAAATAATATGGTGTAGCTCCTATGGTTGTGTGGATACTTCTTCTGTATTCCCAAAGTGCAGGATTAAGTTGTACATGTCAATCTTTACTAGCATCATTCACTGTCTTCTTGAAGATTTTCAGGATTGTTTTGTTTGAGGCCTTAGCATGGTCATTCCCTTGTGGATAATATGGTGTATAAAAATGATGTTGGATATGGAATCATTTGCATAGTTCTTGTACATATTGATTCTTGAAAGGTCTTCCATTATCAGTGATAACAGAACTAGGAATGTCATACCGACAAATGAGATAATCCGAGGTAAAAGAGGATATTTGCTTGCTGGTAACAGTAGTTAATGGAATAGCCTCTATCCACTTTGTGAAATATTCAATGGTTTTTGTAGATAATATCTATTCTTTTGGGGGTTTATGATCAAGGCATTGATCGAAGCATATCAAAATCAACTCGAAGGAGATCTGGACTGATCAAAGATGAGAAAAACCAAAAATCCAATTTTTGGTATTTTATTTATGTTTCAATATTTTGCATTTTCAAAGGCCTTCGAAGAAAGATTTGGGGTCAAAACTATTCCCATTCCCTCAACTCAATAGCCAAAGGCATCATGTTAAGGGACTGAAACTAGATCTTTTGAAGACCTTTCCAACGATGTAAGCGGCTTGAGATTTTGAGCACCGAGTGGAAAGTTATGATCCCACCAAGTCGAGACCAGTTTGTTGTTGTTCATGGGGAGTAGGTATGATCATGCCACATGTCATCATGGCATATTTTATCATAGTCCCATAGCTTCACACTCTCCCGAAGGCATGCAGGGGTGCCACATGTCAACACCGTGGGGTGTTCAATGGCGGCGAAGGGAAAGAGGGCTTCAAGAGCTCCGCCTACATGCCACGTGGACCGACAAAGCATGGGCCCAGAGATGTTTTGAGCCTAGGGAGATTTCAAAAGTGTTCCTTTTCTCCTTTCAAAGGCAAAAGGTAGCAAGAGGCATTGGGTGGCAAAACTGGGAAGCGCGAGCACAAACAAAATGAGAATCCTGCATGATCAAGCAGTTGCAATAGAAAAGGGGAATTTCTAGGTGGAAACCATGTCGCACACATGGGAGGAAAATAGTGATGCAAAGATCAAGCTCACGATAGCTACAACAACCTCCGTGATGATGATGGACACATGGCAGAGATGCAGGGGCCATTTCAATTTCAACCGTCATTTTGGACCAAAGGGGTTTTTTCTATATAAGCCCAAGGGTGCATTGTAAAAAGGGTTCAAAACCTATTAAAAAGATAGACCGATATTATATAGGATTTTAGCCTTTAGTCTATTGTTTGGTATTTCTAAAGACAAGATAATCAAACTATGCCTACAGCCTTTATGATTGTTGATATTCAGTGTGCATTGGATAGTTTTATGTGCATCTGTGAAATTCTGATGTAACTTTAGAAATATATGCCTAATACTCTACCGATTAAATTATGTTTTTGCACTTGTTATCTAGTGGATGCGTTTCATGTATTGATTTATGTTAAAAGTAATTTTGGTTATATCTTAATTATGGTTCTATCTGGGCCTATAGATTGTTGAATGGGCCTCAGAATAACATGTATACGAAGTTCTATGTGCCCCTTATTGCATTAAAATCAGTTCGGCACATCACTTTAGAATAGTTTTTCTTTCAATGTTCCTTTCCTTCCCTTTTCTCCCCCAAATGAATGAAGAGTCAGCTTCTAAAATCCTGAAGGTCACTCAGTGAAAGCACGCAGGTCCCCCATCACTGAGTTTCCCATAAGGCTATAGTCCTCAAAGCAATTTTAGTGGTCAACAGTTGTTATGATAAACTTATGTCCATTTGATGAGGAAGGATGAATCTTTCCTACTAGATCGAGTCCCCATTGATAGAAAGACCATGATGTTGTGAATGGTTGTAGCTCTCGGGCTGGTGCATGTATAAGATTGCCATGATTTTGACATTTTGGATATTTTCTTGCAAACTGATATGATTCTTTCTCAATGGTTGGCCAATAATAACCCATCCTTAGAAGTTTCTTAGCGAGAGTAGGACCACTTAAATGTGTTCCACAAATACCTTCGTGAAGTTCTTGCAAGGCGGTTTCAGATTTGTCATGATCAAGACATCAAAGAAGAGTACCATAAAGACCTCGACGGTAAAGCATGTCAATGATTAAATTATAGCAGGTTGCTTGTCGAATAAATTTGTGCTTCTAGTTTTGGGATAGGTCTAATGGAAGGATATTGTCTTTGAGGTAGGTGTAGATCTTTACATAAAGAGGTGAGTCAAAACCAACTAGGTGGCATATGACTTGGGATTCAAAATTGTCATAGGCAAGAGATAACATTGTTCCACCAGGAACTCATAACAATTATGTTTGTCTGGTATTTGTGCAAGGGAGGCAATGGTTGCCATGGCGTCTGCATCTTTCTTCTTCATTCTTGGAATCTGCTCAAATTTGATGTTCACAAATTACTTGAAATTATCCACCATGCATTTATAGGGCATTATCTTGTCATCTTTTGTTTTATAGTCATCATTAACCTGGTTAATGAACAATTGAGAGTCTCCAAAAACTTTTAATTCTATTATCTTCCATTCTATGGCCATCGAGATGCCTATGACTAGAGCTTCATACTTAGCAATATTATTTGTACAAGGAAACATTAATCTGTAAGATTTAGGGATAGTGTTGCCTTCTGGAGTGATAAATAGGACACTGGTACATGATCCATGTTATGTATATGATCCATCAAAGTATAAGACCCATGGTTTTGTAGATATTGTGAGGATATTTGTATCTAGAAATTCCACATGGATTGGATGGTTGTCTTGTTGGGGTGCTTCTGCTAGCTTATCAGCTATAGCTTTCCCTTTGATAGCCTTTCTGTCTATGTAGTGAATATCAAATTCACTTAGAATCATGACCCATTTAGCTAATCGGCCTGTGAGAGCGGCTCTACTGAGTAGATATTTTAAAGGATCAATCTTTGCTACCAATTTGATTGTATGGGCTAGCAAGTAGTGGTGAAACTTTTGAGAAGTGAACATCATTGCCAATCAAGCTTTTTCAAAGAATGTGTAGTTAAGTTCGTATCCATTCAATGTCCTGCCGATGTAGTATATTGCCCTTTCTTTGCCTGTTGGATCTTCTTGTGCTAGTAATGCCCCCGGTGATACTTATGTTTCTGATATATAGAGAATGAATGGTTTGCTAGCTATTTGTGGTATCAGGATTGGTGGATTCATCAGATATTGCTTAATTTGATGAAATGATTCTGCATACTTGTCTTCCCATTTGAAAGGTGCATTCTTATGGAGTAGATGAGTGAATCAAAGACACTTGTCAGCTAGTTGAGAAATGAATCTTCTTATGGATTATAGTCACCCTTGTAGAGATCTTAATTGGCTGATATTTCTAGGAAGTGGCATCTCCATGATTGCTTGTGCCTTTGTGGGATCTACCTTGATTCCTTTTCTTGAGACTATGTATCCCGAAATGTTGTCGGATGTGACACCAAAGACACACTTCTTATGATTGAGTCATACATTGAATTGTTCCAATCTTTGAAAGATTTCATCCAGGATTTCCAGATGTCCTTCTCTTGAGAATGATTTAGCCAATAAGTCATCTATATAATATTCCCTGAATGTGTGCATCATGTCATGAAATATTATGGTCATTTCTCTTTGATAAGTTGCTCCTACAGTTTTCAAACCAAAAGGCATGACATTCCAGCAATACGTACCCCATTAACAAGTAAATGTTGTTTTATCTTGGTCCTTTGGTGCTATTTTGATTTGATTGTAGTTGGCGAAACCATCCATGAGAGATAATATAGCATGTCTTGTTATTAGATCTACAATTATGTCAATGTTGGGTAAAGGAAATTCATCCTTCGGACAAGCCTTGTTGAGATCTTGGAAGTGTGTACAAATCCTGATGCTTTTATCTGGTTTAGATACTGGCACAATGTTAGAGATCCATTCTGCATAGTTGATAGGTCAGATGAATACTACATCTAGTAACTTCTCCAGCTCTTCTTTGACCAATATGGTGACATGTGGGTTCATCTTTTGCAGTTTATGTTCGACGGGTTTAGCTCCAGGAGCTATAGATAAGTGATGCATGATTAGATCTAGATCTATCCCTACAATATCTGCATAAGACCAAGCGAAATTGATTTGATTTTCTTTGAAGAATTTGATGAAGTCGATCCTTTCTAGTTCTATTAGTGATTCAACCAGATGTATGATTCATGTTGTTTCTTCAGTGCTAATATTGATTGATTGAGTTAGCTCAATCAAAATTGATGATCTCTCTTGATAATGCTCATGAAGAGTGTCAATTCTCTCATCTTCAGCCACCTCAAAGAGGTTTTCATCATCAGATACGTCCTTTATTTTTACTTTTTTGTGATCTAATACTACCATTAAATGATTTTCACCATTAGATCAATTTTTTATTTTACTTTTGCGACTAAGAGACTTGGCACTCTCCTAATTAAGAACTTTGTTATGAGTTTCATTGGTGGAACATGTTTTTGGGTTTATAGAACAAAGGTATTGGACAATGGTGTTGTCATCTGGGAAGATAGGTATGTTAAGTTGTTCAGGTTGTTCCCAATCTATGAGTTCGGGATGGATTAATGGTAAGGGATCATTTGGCGGATTAAAGTCCATAGTAGTGAGATTCATGATGGATACATTGTCAAAATTAGCGTCACATAGGCCAAATTCTTTGATGATACCTTCTTCAGAATTGATTTCACTTGGAATCTGATCATCCTCACTGGAGACACTGATATGTTGTGATCCAACTTCAACTGGTCTAGCCCTTGAATTTTGTCCATTATAGGGTATGGGTGTATACGTGTAGATTGTATCTACCTCAATGTCCTTAGTGACATCAGAGCAAGTATCTCATTCATATTCTTTGGAGTCTGTCTCAAAATCACTATCCAAGGCTATACCACTATATCTGAAAGGAATATTTTAAGGTGAGAAGTTCCTTGATAATTGATACAAGTTGTGTGGCTTGTGTGGATTCAGGATCTGCACTTGCTAGTATTCTTTGAATTTTTTCATAAACAACCTCTCTTCTTGGAGTAGTAGGCTCTTCTTGTTTTGGTTCAAATTCTTCTTCCTTGTGTGTTCTAATTATTCCTTTTGTGACTGATTGTGTACTCGCTTGATCAGGTTTTGTCATTTCTTGCACGTGATGTATCTATTTTTAAGAAGCTTCCTCACTTTGAATAGCAAGTTCCTATTGTTTCCTTTCATATTCCTCATCTCTTTGTTTTTTGCTAATCCTTGCATCTACTTTATGTAGTGCTTCTTGCCATGAGTCCTCTTGGTATGCGACCTTTCTTTTCCATTGGGGATTTTGATGATGATCTCATTTTTGTTCCAGTGGAAGATGTTGATCATACCCTAGTCCTAATTTATCTTTGGTAAGTTGTGAATGGGGTTGTATTCATTTTGTGATGTCTTATTAATGCTTGTCTATTGGACGTGTTCCTTAATATCCCATCCATTGCATGATTTTAAATGCTTTTCCTTATGGTTTTGTGGGAATAGTGATGTTGATAGTTATTGTTCTTATGTCTTCTTCATCTTGGTATTGCTAATTCAAGACATTTATGTCTTTTGTTTTATCTGCTAGGGTTCCTGCTTGAATGAACATGCCATCAAGCTTTTTGATAGCTTGTGAAGATTATTGTTTGGAAGTTAATTGTTGTCCATGAGATTTTGGTGAAACTGGCATCTTTGATAGACATAGAGATTCAAAAGAGTATTCTCTCATGCCTTTGTCTTTTAACTTTGTACCTTGCTCAAAATTTATGGATAGAATTTTGAGTTGATCCTTGTTGTTTTCTGATGTAGAAGCATGAGCTTCTCTATTATGTGGTACAAGAAAATTTAGAACTTCTTTGAGATTATTGCAATATTGGAAAGGATTAGTGTCTACTACGATAGTAATTTCCTACTCATCATATGGAAATTTTAGGCACTGATGATATATGGATGGTACCACTTTCATTTCATGGATCCAAGGTCAACCCAAAAGTATGTTGTAAGATAAGTCCATGTCCAGGACTTGACATAGAGTATCTTTTTGAATTGGCCCTACTTGAATGGGTAATACCACAAGCCCTTTTGATGATCTTTCCTCATCGTCGTATGCCTTGATTGTTATCTTTTTCTTTGGATCAATGGTCATTTATGAGAAACCCAATGCACGGATAAGTTTTAGAGTGCAAATATCTATACCGGCTCCTCCATCTATTAGCACTCTTTTCACTCAATGTTTGTAGACTAAGACTTCAATATGGAGTGGGGTATTATGGGGATAATTAATAGAAACATCATCATGCTCTGAAAATGAGAGATGTTGAGGCACAATTAAATGTCCCACCATGGCTTGGAATCTATCAATATCCATGTTAATTGGAATTGTAGTGTTCATGAGAGCCTTTTCCAAAATATCCTTGTGTGTAGGTGAGATCTTAAGAAGTTCTAGTATGGATATTTGAGTGGGTGTCTTCCTCAATTGTTCCACCAAGTTGTATTGATTGTTTGGGATTTTTTTTCTTTATATGTGCTTCCCTTCAATACATATTTTTATGTTGGAGTAGTTACATTGACAGGGACATGTTCTTATTTGTTTTTGATAGTAATGAATTTAATATGGCCATCGGATGTTGATTTGTGATTGATAACATTGTTGTACATATGATTGATATGGGCTCCTTTGTTGCTCGAGGATGATGATGCGCCTTTTTCATAATTTGGGAGTGGATTCTTAAAGGTTGCATGATCATCGGTCGTCTTATGACCATCTACCGTTATGTGACCATTATCGATTAGATCTTGAACCAAGTTCTTCAACCTTAGGCAATCATTTGTGTGATCCCCATTATCTCTTTGATATTCACAATAGTGCGTGTCATTCTACCATGGTGATTTGATTTGGGGGTCAAAAGCCCTTGTGTTTGGTAAGGTAATGACTTTATTTGCCAATAGTTCTCAAAATATGGATTCAAAGGGTCCTAAAGGTGCTAACTTTCATTGATATGGTGTTGGTTTTGGATTAGCATTATTGTTATTCCCTTGGTTGATGTTACCTTGATTGATCATTCCTAGATTGTTGATTCTTTGATTGTTATTACTTTGAGGATTGGTTGGTGAAGTAATGCTGGATAGGTTTAATATGGGTTGTTTTGGTTTAATATATTGTCTACCACACCATGATTAACAACATTTTTATTTCTTGTCCAAAACTTCAATTTGTCTGAGTTGTAGGTGTTGTTTGATGAGCTAGTACCCTCTTTAGAGAACTTCAAAGTTCCCTTCTTGATTGAGGCTTCTTTCACTTGGATGTCATTCTAGGTTAGCTTCACAAAAATAGGTAGACATTGCATTTTGAGTTGATAACTCATTTCATCATTTAAGTTGTCTATGAAAATTTCTATTTTTTCCTTCTCTACCACATCCTGTGGGTATCTTGAGACCATGTGTCTCCAACGTTGTAAGAACATCATGAAAGTTTCATTGTTCTTTTGTATTCTATTGCAGATGTCTAGCATCATGACCACATGTTGGATTTTGTAGGGGTATTGTGAAATGAATTTATTCACTAACTCGTCAAATGATCTGATAGGTGGTGTGAGTCTTGAAAGCCATTCCATTGTTTGTCCTCCCAAGATTCTTGGGAATAGCCTCATCATGTAAGTGTCATTATGGGCAAACTGCAAGCTCATAGTGCAAAATTCCCTAATGTGATCATAGGGATCACTCTTACCATTGTATTTGTCATACTTTGGTATGTCCAAGTTTAGAGGAAAAGGCGCCATGTTTAAACTCCTATCAAAAGGATAAGGACAAATGTCCTCAAAAGAGTACGTTGTCATGGATTGTTGTTGCATGTCTTGCATCCATTGTTGGAGTTCTTGAATTTGTTGTGTTATGTTGGCTAAGGGAGCATTTTCTTCATTGAACATTTGATGAGTGGCCTCCCCTTGTTCACTAATATTATCATGATTCTGTGTATCATTGCGGTTGCAGGTGTTGTCTCTATTATAGGTGTTATCTCCTTCCAACTGCTCTTGATTTGAGTATGAGATGTGTAGGTCCTTGTCCTTGGTCTTGGGATCCTTTCATTGGTATTAATTAACTTTTCTATGTCAAAATCCTTGGGAATGCTAACTCCTTTACTAGTTACCATGAGGAGGTATTTTTGCTTATCCAATTCTATAAGCCTTTCCATGAATTTTTGGAAATCGGCATTCTCTTGACATTGTTGGACAAGCTCCTCAATTATCTCTTCTTTTCCCATATGCGTATATTCATCAAAAGGATTGGACTCCCTATGACTCATGTTTGATTTTGGATATGGATCCTTTTCTTTTTTTTCTGAGATCAAGTGATAGCGGGCATCAATATACTTCTAAAGTAGTGAATTCCTCTTCTCCTAGCGGGGTTCTTGGCAAAGTTGGTGGCTCAGGTCAAGCTTCATTGTAAGTGATGCAAATTCTTGGAAAGAAAACCAAATTGATCTTTCCCCCTTTCTTAAGTTGTTGGCTAAATGTTGTTTTCTCTATAAAAGCCCTACTTCTCAAAGGCTCTTCATCAAACTCATTAGTTTTTTCTTGAAGCTATTGTCATATATGATGTAGGAAAATACGGTGTGATATAAAGAGTTGGTTGTTTATGTAGAGAAACTTTCTCCTCTTGATGAGCGCTTTAGGACTAGGTTGTCTCTTCTTCAATCCAGTTTTTAGACAAGGATGCTTCGTCTTGATATGTTGAAGGGTGTTCATGCAAGTGATCCATGTTTCAATTGAGAGTTTCATTGGATGAACACTTTTTTTTTGTTTCTATTTCTACTCAGTTAAATAGATTGTTTGATATGCCTCTATTGATGTGACCAAGTGTGTCAAATAATATGATACAGTTCCCCGATATTAGAAACTAAGCTGATTTGACCATCTTAGAAAACTAACTTGGTATGTTGATGTTTGGATTTGGTTGATTTGAAACTTGTGATCACTAACTAATATTGTGTCGATCCAAGTTCTCCTATCTATGTTGGATTTGATAAAAAGACACAAAAGGGTATCTAAAACTGGTTATGAATTTTCCAAAAGGTTGATAAATTGCTCTTTGTTTTAGCCAATATTGGTCATGTGCTAAAACAAACCTCTAACGCGCTAAAAGATGACTCCAAAATGCTCCAAAGTGAGTCAGATGCACTATACTGCCCCTGAAATGCGTTATCTAGTGTTATCTTATAATACCAATGTTGATTTTGCTATGCACTATTTTTTTTCTTCTCAACCACTATGTTTTGATTAGTATGCACTATCTTATGGTTGATATGCACTACATTGATGCTTTGATGTGCTAATATGGTGTTCACAAGCGCTATTTGATTTTTTCCAATGTTCTTTTGCTTATGCGCTAATTTGATTTGTCTATGCACCAAGTTTTGGTTTGAATGTGTTATTTGATGGTTGAAATGTGCTATATTGATGCTCTGATGCGCTAACTGTCTTGATTTTCTCAATTTGATGATTTTCATGAAAGTTTCGAAATGATCCTTGTGTTTAATGGATGATCTTTGGATAAATGATTTGAAAACATAGTAGACAGAAGTAAAAAAAATAGTTTGTTTATGCTAACAAATAATGTATGTTCGTTTGAGGATGCGTTCAAATCCCTGATGTTTTCAATGGTTTTGATACAAAGAAGACATATCAAGCAGACTCTTTATTCAAGGGTCTTTGACAATATTATAGCCCACACTCGATACTCCTTCAGCTCAAATAGTCATGTCACCCTCTAAAGGGCACTCATTTTTTTGCCTTTGTCCAAAAATTAACCCAAAGAGGATTGCTCCTCACTTGAGTAGTTATCTTGGGAGATGTATGGTGAGTAATCTTGGGGACGAATTCTTCCCCACCCTTACACTATGATATTGTTAATGTATGGCAACTGACTTGGCTCAAATCTTCTACTTCTATGGTTTTCAATAAAGGCTTCATTCGGCGTGACAAATGATAAACTCAATTAAGAGACTTCCTGACCTTTAAAACAAAGGCTTTTTCGCATCACAAGGATACTAAGGGAAGATTATCAAATACACAATGCCATTGTAGGAGATTTTCATCAACCTCCACATTTGATTATAGTGGGTTGGTAAACTTGGTGATAAAGTCGTTGCCCACTTGGGTCATACCCTTCTCACTAGCCCCCTCAAGGCTTCAGGAAGACAGGCCCTCTAAAGGTTGTATTTGCTAAATTGAAAGAAATCTTTTAAAATGGTGTGTTTGGCTTTTTGATCACCCAATTAAGGGGAGAGCATATACCTACCACTTTTGAAACATGGAATACACACTTTCTTTTTATTCAATATTGCAATTATTTTCTAAGAGACTATCTTGGAGATGTTGCTCCAAAAGACATGTGATTCTTTTTATCCCAAGATAGCAATGTGTGAAGATAGCAAAGATTTTGAACAAATAAGAACCTGGTCAACCAAAAGAAACTCGCTAAATGAATCAACAAGGATTGCAAACTTTGAAATCTTTTAAGATAGGAATGTGAGATTCCTTTTAAGCTTCCAAAAGAAATGTGAGGTTTGTTTTAAATTCTTGCAAAAAAAAAAGATGAGTTCTTTTTTACCAAAAATAAAGAAAAGACAACTATTCTAACTCCTCATGTAGAAAACTATCAGAACCTGCAACCAAATCAGTCAGCAAAAATTTTTAATTCTGTTAGTGGGCTTCACAAGACTAAATTTTAACTCTATTACAAATTTTTTCCTTCGTCAGCTCTATGCACTAAATTGTGGAATGGATGCGCTAAGAAATGATTCCTACATGCTATAAAATCAGGCATATGCACTACTTTGAGGCATGTATGTGCTAGTTTGGGGCTCCTATATGCTGAAATAGTAGAGAGCGATATGCACTAAAAAGAAGATCAGATGCACTGAAAGATAGTTTCTATGTGCTAATATGTGTCATGGAAGCACTAAGATAAGTTGTGGATGTGCTAAAATAACTTTCTGATGTTCTATTCATATATTTTGATGTGATCTTTGTGTTCAACCTGCAATAAAAATGATATTAGATTTGGGGACGTGCCTCATGGTGGGCACCAAAAATATTTGTTGGAATATGTGGTGATCAGAATATCAAGATTGAGACCAAAAGACCAACATACCAATGAGACTTTTGAGTGAAAATATGAACTAAATTAAACTAGTTTAACCTCTCAAGATATGTCTCATTGTTCTCTATCTCATAGGATCCCTAAATTCAATATTTTACTCTCAGATCAGTGAGGAATTGACTTATGAATGACAACTCCAAGAACGAGTGATATTTTGATCTATATGCATGAATGAATTCTAAGATCTATATGATATGTTCAAAGTCATGATATTAAGCTAAAAGGAAGATAATGATATGGTAAAGATATTGACAAACTATCCTAACATGATATACTAGCATGGATATGTTATGATATGCAATGATTCTTAATGCTAAAATGCTATTCTAACAAAGAGAGGCTAAAATGCTTGATATAATTAGACTATAATGTAGATGGATGAAACTTGGATATGGAGAATGAAGAATGTGATCTCTATTTATAGAGAAAATAGGGCAATGAATGGTTAAGATTGAATAATCTTAACAATGGATAGGATTGAAATTCACTCAATCCATGTTTACAATTCTCACTAATGAACTGGTGACAATTGTCAACAAGAGGTGGTTTGAGAGGAGATGCAGGAGACACTAACTGCTTGAGAGGACATGAAGGTCACCTTAGGAGGTTGGGTGAAGGTTAGGTTAGGGTCATACATTGGTTAAATCTTTTACCCAAGGGGTAAACTCTTGTGCAAGGGTTAGATAGGACAACTAGGGCCAAGGTCATGAGTGCTTGATGAGACCCTTGAGTTAGAAGAGGTTTAAGTTAGAGAGAAATTCTATAACCATGAGGGGGGGTTGGATTAACCATATATGGTTAATAGGACCTTGGGGGACAAATTTGTAAGGGTGACAAGTTAACTTGTTGAAGAAATAAAGTCTTTATTGCATTTAGAAGACTTTCTTCCAAACTTGAGAAGTGACCTCCTCAAACTTAGGGAAATGACATGATTGGATGAGTTAAGGCTAATTAATTAGGATTGGATAGGTTCTAGTAGAATGATTAGGAGGCAAGTAGGAAATGTAGGAAAGGGAAAGTGGGAGAAATAGAATTTTAATTAAAATAAAATGTTTTATTTCAACTAAAATAGGTGCAAATTGTATTTGTAGGAAAATGCAATTGGGGGGGAGGTATAAATAAATTTAATTTATTTATATGCAAGGATCAATTTAAGTAAATGTAAATTTAATTAAAATGGAGAAAGGGGATTCAATTAAATAAAGTGATTTATTTAATTAAAGGCTAAAAGGGGGGAAGATGAATTTGATTAAATAAATTGAATAATTTGTTTAATCAAATAGATGAAAATGAAGAAATTAATTAAATAAGATTTAATTAAAAGGGGATGGGGTTTAAATAAATATTAAATATTTATTTAAGAAGGTGGTCAAATTTATACGTCTACAACATGTACACATGCAATGTGTTGTGAAACATTGCTCGTTTACACAATTAATTTTTAAAATGATTAATATGACTCTTGAAGAGAGTAGATATCTCTCGAACAATCCTTACATATCTTGAATCATTTTGTTAAATTATGTCTTGAATTGTGAAACACTAATCAGTTATAAGGGCAACAATCGATATTAATTTTGCAACCTTCAATGTATAATCAATGTATTTAGTGATAGCTTGAAAGCTAAGAGAGATACATAATAGTAGATATTTAGTTAAGAAGCATGCATGCAAAGATAATGAATCTTGTGTATCCAACCTATATTTCACTCACTCAAATAGAGATAAGAGTTGTAACCTCCATTATCCTACAACCCTCATATTGATTTCAAATCTAAGTATGGTTCTTTGTAATTCTCCATTAATGTCGAATCTATGTTGAAGTTGAGGATGGCGCATGTGTAGTCAGATATACTTAATGCTGAACCTTATAGGGTCAATCTATGAATAGAAGTAACAGAGGAACCTCTGTTTATTTTATTTAACCAATGCTTTGTTATTAAGGGATGATAGACTAGAATCTAAGAACTCAGTCAATCAACAAGTCTTGAATGTGTTGGAGTATAATCTCACCTACCCCCCACTCACATGCTATGTACGCACAAGTTATCCATAGAATTAATGGCAGGATGTGAATTGATTTTCATCACCTATTCCAACCTAACCACCATACCATCTGAAGTCTTCACACAGTTTATGGGTAACATGAAATATAATTTCATATAATCTTTTTAGGAGGTTCTAGATGTTTCTTAGTACATTCTCTTATGTGTGTATGTAGAATTATAAATTGTTTTGAAGACCTCCATAAAAAAAAGAGGCAATTGTGATCAGTTGGATGATTAATGAAAAATATATATTCATGAATAAAAATGTGTTTCTTTTGTATTTGTCTTCCCTATATTCTCCCCTATTTATAACAGAATGTTGTTAAGAAGAAGGAATCAATTGATTTAAGATCAACAAGGAAATCATGGGAATGTAATTGTTACCAATTTTTGTACACTTCTTGAATTGGCAGACTTGGAGTAGTTATTTTTATTAATGGTGAAAGGTACATATATTCAATGTTGATTAATCATATTTGAAATGAAGGATTTCAATAAGTTTCATATTTATTATGCAAAATCATAAAAAAAATTATCTGAAAAAATGCATAGCATTGTAGTTATTTTCCATTTCATTATGAAGTATACAAATATTGAAAAAGTATTGTTGTTTCATATTTTGTGTTAAAAGAGTAATCAATAAGTCCCACACAAACAATGGGAGTAGCTGAACCAGCATATAACATATGAATTGAACTATATAGCTAAATAAAAGAAGAAGAGAATAGATAAGGAAACATAGCCATCATTCCTTGATGTCAGTCTTCAAGTGGTATTCAAAGTTGTCATCTTCTCTTGCTCCTGGTCTTCAAACAAACCTGCAAATGATCAAAGAAAAGGGTTAGAGCTCTGGCTATGAGACCTTATATGTTCTACTACAAGAATATAGTGCATCACATATACCATATTGATCAAACATATATAAGATGCCTGCTAGAGGAGCTGAAAAATATCTATCATTGAGGCATCTTATCATGAGACTAAAATATGCACTTATTTTGCTAACATTGTTTGTCCACTATGCAAGTACATAGTTCATTACTGATTTATAATATTCAGCATTGAAGCATGTGGTGTAAAATGAGGCTCCCACAAGGGTTGAGCCTAGCATGCTAATATGTCGATATGACTTCCTTGAACAGGGACACATCATTCACAATAGTGAACGTTTAAGTGTTGGCAACAATGCAGCAAACTGAGAGGGGGGGTGAATCAGTTTGTACAAAAACTCACTGCAACTTAAACCACAAAACAGATCTAATAATTAACAGTTAAAGCATGAAAAAAATCCACATCAATAACACACATAACACCAATATTTTTGATGTGGAAAACTCGGCTAAGGGAAAAACCACAGTGGGAACCTAGCCACAATGAGATAATACCTTGTTAGGAGTAAATGAAATATTACAATGGGGAATGCACATGCATTAGGCATGCTACCTAGTGCTCAGTGTTGAAACAAGAAACCCAGAAAGGCTACAACCTTAAGGGAAGGTTCACTACCTTACAAGAAGTCTCACTAATTTACAAAAGAATTCAAACAACAATCCAGACCACAGGAACTATGAAATAGCATCTCCATGTGCCTGAGTATAGTTTCAGTTAAGCACACAATCTACTTTGCAACACACTTCTCTTCTCCTTCATACTTCTGAAAGATCAAATCACTTGTTCACACACTTACTCGATCACACACTCATAGATACAATGCAAACATACATCTTACATGATTATTACATTTATTTATACAAACCCTCAACCTAAATTTGAAGGTCAGCTAAACTCTCAATACAAATTACAAAATAATAACCTCACACACTACAACAATACATGCAGACAAAAATGATGTCAACTAAGACATAGTCTAGACCCAAATCAATATCGCAAATACGCAATACCTCCAACAATTACACCTCGGTCTTCCACAACACGCTACAACCACCAAGAATGTTGCATAACATGAAGGACGCCACTCGACAAAGAAAATATTCAATAACATGCACAAAAATCATTGCAGACCACCAATACATATAGAACACAATCTAGAGACATTCGCAAGCAACGTGAATTGCACCACAACAACTCAGATTACAAGAATCATCATCATCTCTCTACTGGAGCTCAAGAACACCATCATAACTGACTATCAACCTGAATAGTTTGCTTGTGGATTTTCAAATCATGAACCAATCAAACTGAGGATACACATCAATGTCTAGAATACATCCCACACATCTGGAATAAAAGATGTAGAGATTCCAAAGCAATATGGAGCATAAACTAGAATAACGAATAACACTAACAACTCAATAACATCCTCAATATCAGATCACAAAACTCAATCAAAAAATCATGTGAACCTCTACAAATAGGAATGAACCATCTACAAACAATATACCAGAAACCCATTAATCTACATCACCTCATCTATAACACACAGGCTAAACAAATTCATCCAACCAAACTGCAAAACTAGAATACATAGAAGAATATGTTGACATCAATGACAACACATCAACCAATATTCAAAAATATCCCCCTAGTGTACAAAACGATAACAATCTCCCTCAAAATTATAAGGATCAACTCCCCAAATAGTTCAAAATACTTGAACATTTTTCACATGCTTATCTCCCCCTTTGACATCAATGACAAAGGCTCAGGAATCAGGATTCCCTCCCCTTTGAATTAGCTTCACAAATCTGATCATCTAAACTAAACACCAACACTGGCTACTCCCTCTGAGTAGTAGCCTCACTCATCAATCCAGAGCACAAAATATCATTGTGAAGTTCACTGGACTGATGCAAATCCATGCATCTTAGTTCTCATCAAGAGGGGTAATCTCCCCTAACTTCTCTATGAGATACTCAAAAGTATCTTTAGGAAAAGGCTTCATAAAGATATCTGCAATCTATTCCTTTGTAGATACATACTCCAATGTCAATTCTTTCTCATTCACCTTCTCTCTCAAGAAATGAAACTTGATTGATATATGCTTTGTTTTGGAATACAACACTAAATTCTTTGAAATATTGATAGCACTTGAATTATCACAGTATATAGCAATAGGCTCATCATAAACAACTCTTATATCCTTCAACATATGCTTCATCAAAATTACCTGAGTACAATTGCTAGTAGTAGCAATATATTCAGCCTTTGCAGTAGGTAAAGAAATAGAATTCTGCTTCTTACTTGCCCAAGAGACCAACTTCTTACCCAAAAATAATGCACCACTAGTAGTACTCTTCTGGTCATCAACATCACCTGTCGAATCAGTATCTATGAAAGCACTCAAAGTATAGTCATCATTCTTAGAATACCACAAAATAAAATCAATTGTCCCTTTCAAATATATGAATATCCCTTTTATATAAGTAACATGAGATTCCTTAAGATCAACTTGAAATCTAGCAAAATGACACACAACACTCATTATATCAGGTCTAGTCTAAGTCAAATACAAAAAACCACCAATCATAAATCTATATCTGGTTTGATTACCTTTCTGAGAATCATCATCTTTTGTCAACTTCCATCTTGACACCATAGGTGCACCAACAGGTTTAGAGTCCTCAAAACCAAATTTCTTCAACAATTCCTTCACATACTTAGACTGAGATATGAAAATACCTGTATCCAGTTGAGTAATTTGTAATCCTAGAAAGAATTTCATTTCACCAATCATAGACATCTCAAATTAATTATGCATCTCTTCAGAAATTTTCTTAAATAGGGAATCATTTCCTCCAAAGATAATGTCAATCAACAAAATCTTCAACAATCAAGATGTTATTTTGATCAATCTTGAAATAAAATTTTATTGTCTGCAGTACCTTTATTGAATCCAAGCTTCATCAAATGCTTATCCAATATGGCATACTAGGCTCTAGGGGCTTTCTTTAATCCAAACAATGCTTTCTTCAACTGGAAAACCATGTCCTTTTCATCTGTCAACTGAAATCCATCTAGTTGCTCAATGTAGACTTCTTCTTCCAACTCACCATTAAGAAAGGGTGATTTGGAATCCATCTAATAAACCCTGAAATCTTTGTGAGCAACATAGGCAAGAAATAATCTAACAGCTTCAATTTCTAGCTACCAGAGCAAAGGTCTCCTCATAATCAATTCCTTCCATCTATGAATATCCTTTACACACAAGTCTAGTTTTATTCCAAATAACTTCACCCTGTTCATTCAGCTTGTTCCAGAATACCCATTTAGTTCCAATTACATTTTTATCCTTAGGTATAGGAACAAGAGTCCATGTATTATTTTTCTCAATCAGATTCAATTATTCTTCCATAGCTTTAATCCAATTTTCATCTTTGCATGCTTCATCAACATTCTTAGGCTTAATCTTAGAAATCAAACAAATTTCTTCAGCAAGTCTTCTTTATTCATCACACCCTTATTCTTGTCACCAATAATCTGATGTTCTGAATGATTCAACCTCACATACCTGGGAGTTTTAGGATTTTCTTGAATTTCAGGCTCTTGAATTCTTTCTTCTACATTAGCATCAACACCTTCATTCTCAGGCTTTTCCAGAGCAATCTGAACTTGACTTCGGATCTGCACTTGCTTTCCTTTATATGAATTGACATCCTAATCATCAGAATCATATCCGCAAGATTTAATTTGTCTCACATTACCTTCATCAACCTTCACATTATTTTCAACCATCTTTCTTAATCTTTTATTATAACACCGATAGGCCTTACTTTTAGTAGAATAACCAAGAAAGATTCCTTCATAACATCTAGCATCAAAATTTCCAAGATCTTCATCTCTTTTGATATAGCATTTACTACCAAAATTTTTGAAATATCTAGCAGTAGGAGCATGACCAAACCATAACTCATAAGGAGTCTTCCCAGTATCACCTTTGACATTTACCCAACTAAGAGTGTATACAACAGTACTCACAGCTTCTCTCCAAAACACATGCAGAATATTTCCTTCAATCATCATGGTTCTAGCAGCTTCTTGAACTATTATATTCTTCCTCTCTACAACACCATTTTGTTGTGGTGTTCTAGAAGCATATAATTGTCTCTTAACTCTATGATCTTCATAATATGCATTAAACTCACTGGAAGTGAATTCTCCACCTCTATAAAATCTCAGATACTTCAACTCAGTCTCAGTTTCAACTTTAGATTTTAAAATCTTGAACTTCTCCAACGCTTCAAACTTCTCCCTTAAGAAGATAACCCACATCATTCTTAAATAATCATCAATCAACAACATGAAATACTTGTCACCTTACAAGCTTCTCACTCTAGAAGGACCACACAGATTAGTATGCACAAGATCCAACAATCCATTAAAATTATATTGTTTTCTCTTATAAGTAACTCTTGTCTACTTCCCTAATTGACATTCCTTACATATCGGATTAGAAGGCTTTATTAACTTTGGCAAATCTCTCACTACTTGAGTAGAACTTATCTTAACCATGCAATAAAAATTTACATGACACATCCTTTTATGCCATAAACAACTTTCATCAATTTGAGCAATCAAACAAGTTTTACCACCAACATTCAAGTGAAAGATATTACCTTTAATCTCTGTCCCTAATGCAATCTCAATTATGGAGCTACTCAAGATCTCACATTTGCCAATTTTTAATTGTAAGTTATATCCCTTATCAACCATCTAACCAACACTCAAAAGATTATGCTTTAAACCTCCAACATACAACACATCATCAGTATTGTGCTTACCATCAAGAGAAATAAAGCCTCTACCATAGATTACACAAGCTTTGTTATCACCAAATCTTACTATCCCACCATCATACTTTTCCAAATTTATAAATTTACTCTTATCACCTGTCATATGATGAGAGAAACCATTGTAAATTACCCATTCATCTTTCTCCTTAACTTTAGCAGCTAAAGATTTCTCCTCTTTAATGCAGCTTGTAGAATTTGTAGTTATAGGATCATCTTCTTTGATAGCAATGAAAACAAACACATCTCCTAAATTTCCCTTATCTGACTCATCATTTGTCACAATTTAATCAACAGCATAATAACACTTTTTTTGATACTTAGTCTTATATGGCTTAAATGGCTTCTTGGGATTTCTATCTCTTTCCAAACACCTTGATGCAAAATGTCCTATATTATTTCATGAAAACCATGTAAGAGGTAACTTTCCTTCATACTTATTAGCACCCTTAGGCAATCTTCTGGTAATAAGTGCTTCAAGCTCCTCAAGCTCTCTTTCTTCATCTTCCATCTATTTCATCTCTTTCTCATATCTAGATACTCTTATAGAAATTTCTCTAAGATCATATCTCTGCTTCCTAGAAACAGTAGCTTTGAATGCAGATTTAGTCTTAGGAAGAGAGTCTCCAAACTCACTCAACTCAAAAGCAACAAGCTTACAATCAGCATGTCTCTTGTCACATTTAGTCTGGATCTCATCAATAGCAACATATTTATGTTTGTAAGTAGGAGGCAAGGATCTCAACACTTTAGCAACAATATCAGATTCTTCCAATACTCCACTGACACATCTGATTTCACACACAAGCTGATTCACTTTCTACATAAAAGAAGTAGTTTTCTCATCTTCACCCGTCTTTGGGTTCTCATATTTACCCTTCAAGCTCTGCAACTTAGCAATCTTCACATGGCTATCACCTTCATGCAAGGTCTCCAACTTTATCCAGATCTAATGAGCAGTCTCTAAGTCCATCACATTAGTCATCTCGGAATTTGACAAGGAACTTAGCAATGCTTTCTTAGCTCTAATATTGTATTCTACTTCCTTTATCTCATCTGGAGTAGTAGGACCATTCTAAGGACCATTATATACATTCTTAGTAATCTTCTAGTACACTTCTCCAATACATCTCAAATGATGTTACATCCAACTTTTCCAAAGAGTGTAGTTCATTCCATCAAATCTCAGACTATCCTTCTTGAAAGCAAAGATTGCCATCCTGGATCTCCTCAAGCGTTCAAGCTTCTTTTGGAGGATCTAGCTCTAATACAATTTTTTTGTGCAACAACTTAGCAAACTAAGAGGGGGGGGTGAATCAGTTTGCATAGAAACTCACTACAACTTAAACCACAAAATAGATCCGATAATTAATAGTTAAAGGAAGAAACAACTCCACATCAATAACACACATAACACCAAGATTTTTGACGTGGAAAACACAATTAAGGAAAAAGCCATGGTGGGAACCTACCCACAATGAGATAATACTCTATTAGGAGTAAATGAAATATTACAATGGGGAATGCACATGCATTCAAGCACACTACCTAGAGCTCATTGCTCAAATAAGAAACCCATAAAGGCTAAAACCTTAAGGGAAGGCTCACTGCCTTACAGGAAGTCTCACTGACTTACAAAATCATTTGGACAACAATTTGGATCACATGAACTATGAAAATAGCATCTCCATATGCCTGAGTATAGTTCTGGTTAAGCACGCAGTCTTCTCTGCAACACACTTCTCTTCTCCTTCACACTTCTGAAAGATCAAATCACTTGTTCGCACACTTACTCGATCAAACACTCATAGATACAACACAGACATTAATCTTACATGATTATTCATTTATTTATATAAACCTTCAACCTATATTTCAAGGTTGGCTAAACCCTCAATACAAATTACAAAATAATAACCTCACATGCTACAACAATACCTGCAGACCAAAACGATGTCGGCTAAGACATAGTCTGGACCCAAATCAATACCGCAAACACGCAACACCTCTAACAATTATGCCTCGATCTTTCACAATATGCTACAACTACCAATAATGTTGCATAAAATGAAGAACATCACCAGACAAAGAAAATCTTCAATAATGTGCATAGTAATCAATGCAGACCACCAATATTCATAGAACAAGATCTAGATATATTCACAAGCAATGTGAATTGCACCACAACAACTGCAACAACTCAGATTTCAAGAATCATCATCGTCATCTCTCTACCGGAATTTAAGAACACAATCATAACTAACTCTCAACCTAAATAATTTTCTTATGGATTTCCAAATCATGAACCAATAGAACTAAAGACACACATCAATGACCAGAATACATCCCACACATTTGAAACAAAAGATATAGCAATTTCATAGCAATATGAAGCATAAACCAAAAAACCGAATAACATGAACAACTCAATAAAATCCTCAATATCAGATCACAAAACTTGATCAAAACATCATGCAAAACTCTACAAATAGGAATAAACCATCTACAAACAATATACCAGAAACCCTTTAATCTACATCACCTCATTTATAACACACAAGCTAAACCAACTCATCCAACCAAACTACAACACTGGGATACATAGAAGAATATGTTGACATCAATGACAACACATCAACCAATATCCAACAATCTCCCTATGAAATTGATGGCAGCATATGAGTGTGAAAAATAATCAATGCAAAGAAAGAAATCAACTCATAACAATCTCCCTCAAAATCATAAGGATTGACTCCCCAAACAGCTCAAAATACTTTAGGGTTTTTCACATGCTTCTCTCCCACTTTGACATCAATGACAAAGGCTCGGGAATCAGGATTCCCTCCCCTTTGAATTAGCTTCACAAATATGATCATCTAAGTTGAACACCAACATTGACTTTCCCCCTGAGTAGCAGCCTCACTCATCAATACGAAGCACAAAATATCTTTGTGAATTTCACCAGACTGATGCAATTCCATGCATCTTAATTCTCATCAGGAGGGTAATCATCCCCAACTTCTCTCTAAGATACTCAAAAGTATCTTTAGGAAAAGGCTTCATAAAGATATTTGCAATCTGTTCCTTTGTAGATACATACTCCAATCTGACTTCTTTCTCATTCACCTTCTCTCTCAAGAAATGAAACTTGATTGATGTATGCTTTTGTTTGGAATGCAACACAAAATTCTTTGAAATATTGATAACACTTGAATTATCATAGTATATAGCAATAGGCTCATCATAAATAATTCCTATAACCTTTAATATTTGCTTCATCTAAAATACCTAATTAGAATTGCTAGCAACAACAATGTATTTAGCCTCTGCAGTAGATAAAGAAATAGCATTCTGCTTCTTACTTGCCCAAGAGACCAACGTCTTACCCAAAAATAATGCACCACCAGTAGTAATATTTTGGTCATCAATATCACATGTCCAATCAACATCTGTGAAATCACTCAAAGTAAAGTCATCATTCTTAGAATACCACAAAACCAAATCAATTGTCCCTTTCAAATATCTGAATATCCTTTTTATGGTAGTAACATGAGATTTCTTGGGATGAGCTTGAAATCTAGCAACATGACACATAACATTCACTATATAAGGTCTATTCCGAGTCAAATACAACAAACCACCAATCATAGATCTATATCTAGTCTAATTAGCTTCTGGAGAATCATCATCTTTTGTCAACTTACATCCGGTCACCATAGGTGTACCAATAGGTTTAGAGTCCTCAAAACCAAATTTCTTCAACAATTCCTTCACATACTTAGACTAAGATATGAAAATACCTTTATCCAACTAATTAATTTGCAATCCCAGAAAGAATTTCATTTCACCAATCATAGACATCTCAAATGCATTCTGCACATACGCAATCATTTCCTCCAAAGGTAATGTCCTCAACAAAATCTTCAACAATCAAGATGTTATTTTGATCAATCTTGAAATAAAAAATCACTATCCACAGTACCTTTATTGAATCCAAGCTTCATCAAATACTTATCCAATATGGCATACCAAGCTCTAGGGGCTTGCTTCAATCCATACAATGCTTTCTTCAATTGGAAAACCATGTCATTTTCATCTGTCAGTTGAAATCCATCTAGTTTATTAATGTAGACTTCTTCTTCCAACTCACCGTTAAGAAAGTTTGATTTGACATACATCTGATAAGCCTGGAAATCTTTGTGAGTATCATAGGCAATAAATAATCTAACAACTTTAATTCTAGCTACTAGAGCAAAGATCTCCTCATAATCAATTCCTTCCATCTATGAATATCCTTTACACACAAGTCTAGCTTTATTCCAAACAAATTCACCATGTTCATTCAACTTATTCTAGAATAACCATTTAGGTCCAATTACATTTTTATCCTTAGGTCTAGGAACAAGAATCCATAGCTTTAATCTAGTTTTCATCTTTGCATGCTTCATCAACATTCTTAGTCTCAATCTTAGAAATAAAACAAATTTCTTCAGCAAGTCTTCTTCTAGTCATCACACCCTTGTTCTTGTCACCAATAATCTGATTTTCTGAATGATTCGACCTCACATACTTGGGAGTCTTAGGATTTTTTTTTGGATTAGCATCAGCACCTTCATTCTCAGGCTTTTCCAGAGCAATCTGAATTTGACTTTGGATCTGTGCTTGCTTTCCTTTATATGAACTGACATCCTGATCATTGGAATCATATCCGCAAGATTTAATCTATCTCACATTACCTTCATCAACCTTTACATTAGCACTTTCAACCATCTTTCTCATTTTTTTATTATAACACTTGTAGGCCTTACTTTTAGTAGAATAACCAAGAAAGATTCCTTTAGCACATCTAGTATCAAACTTTCCAAGATCTTCATCTCTTTTGATATAGCATTTACTACCAAAAATTCTAAAATATCTAGAAGTAGGAGCATGACCAAACCATAACTCATAAGGATTCTTACCAGTATCACCTTTGACATTTACCGAGCTAAGAATGTATACAGTAGTACTCACAGCTTCTCTCCAAAACACATGCGGAAAATTTCCTTCAATCATCATGGTTCTAGTAGCTTCTTGATTTTTTCCATTCTTCCTCACTACAACACCATTCTTACCAGTATCACCTTCAATCATCATGGTTCTAGGAGCTTCTTAATACTGGTGATTCTTACCAGTATCACCTTTGACATTTACCTAGTTAAGAGTGTATACAACAGTAATCACAGCTTCTCTCCAAAACACATGCAGAACATTTCCTTCAATCATCATGGTTCTAGTAGCTTCTTGAACTGTTCTATTCTTCCTCTCTACAACACCATTATGTTGTGGTGTCCTAGGAGAAGATAACAGTCTCTTAACTCCATGCTCTTCACAATATGCATTAAACTCATCAAAAGTGAATTCTTCACCTCTATCAAGTCTCAAATTCAATCCAGTCTTAGTTTCAACTCTAGCTTTGAAAATCTTTAACTTCTCCAATGCTTCAAACTTCTCCTTTAATAAGGTAACACACATCATTCTTGAATAATAATGAATCAGAAACATGAAATACATGTCACCCTACAAGCTTCTCACTCTAGAAGGACCACATAGATCAATATGCACAAGATCTAACAATCCATTAGAATTATACTATTTGCTCTTATAATTAATTCTTGTCTACTTTCCTAATTGACATTCCTTACATACCAGATTAGAAGGATTTATTAACTTTGGTAGATCTCTCATTGCTTGAGTAGAACTTGTCTTAACCATCCAATCAAAATTTACATGACACATCCTTTTATGACATAACCAACTTTCATCAATCTGAGCAATCAAACAACTTTTACCACCAACATTAAAGTGAAAGATATTACCTTTAGTCTTTGTCCTTGATACAATCTCAATTTTGGAGCTACTCAAGATCTCACATTTTCCATATTGGCCTTTATCTTGGGCATATATGTGATATGATATAATCCTAACTACCATATAAGCAATCTTTCTCTCACCTTTGCAACTAATGATGTAACGATAGACATGACAAATAACTCTCATGAGTATGTAAAGTCAAGAGATCAACCTACATAAATAATGTGGAAAACATTGTGTTAACCTAACATTCTCCATCATGACCCCCCCTCCCCTAGTCAATTGTGTCTCAACCCTCATTTGGTATCCCCCATTGCAAACCCTAATTCAATACTCTACTAGGGTACTTGAGCTTTTAATCCTAGTCTATCTCACCTAAGCCCTAGTTCAAACCCTAGATCAACCTAGGTCATCTTAGTCAAACCCTAACCCTAAAATCCTAAGTCATCTACATATTTCATTAGCCAAATGTGTAGCTTTCCTAACCAACTACATAGTTTTGGCTACCAACTACACAATTCTGGCTACTAACTATGTAGTTCTAGCCCCTACTTGTGTAAATTCCTTCCCCAACTACAGAACTCTTTTCCACCTATGTATAATGCACACCCAAATGCATAGTTCCTAACCCAGACCCCCCGATAATCATTGAAAATAGAGGAATTAACCCTAGAAAAGTTTTCTCAGTTAGAAATTGACAAGTGGGATTCAGGGTACATACCATCGGTCTTGTGCCCTTCAATCATCGATAGATCTACATGCAATCACCATGATGATTCTACCTCAGAATTCAAATCATCTTTCTTACTCCTCCTTTCTCCAATGCTCCATTTTTTTCAAAAAAGAGAGTGAAAATGAGCTCTTTTTACCCTCCCACCCCCTTTTCTACCCCTCTAGCCTGCCTAGATGGACATGGCTGCACTCCCCTTTTCACTAGTTGTGGTCATTTCCATCTTCTTGCACTTGTATCTTTTGTATTTTAATTTTGATTTTACTTTTTTCACATTTTCAGAATCCTAGCATCATTGTCGACAAATTAACCTCTTTTCCAGATTTTTCGGTTATTTTCTTGAGTGGGAACCCTTATACCCTATCATGACCGAGGCACGTTTAATGTGAATTTTTTTTTAATCTTCTTTGAAACAATGTTCTAAATCACATTATCTCAAAGAGGGACAAAATGTAGACACTAAAAATTGGTAAACACTGGTGTGCTTCATTTTTAACCAAATCGTGCGTATAGTCTCTGTTATTCATGCAATCTTATCCCGCTTCTCCTTTCCCATTTTCTATCCCATTGGCATCATTTTATCCCCATTTCAAGTTTGGGATTTTATTTTGACCTAAATTTCATCCCCTTGAAGTCAGTTCATTCCCATTTTGATCCTGTGATGGTGATTCGTCCCTAAACCTATCTCGATTAGTTCATTTTACTCTTGTTTTAATCTTGCTAGTTCCTCTTTCCCATTTTTTGTCTAGATCACATCATTTTCTCCCAATTCTTGTTTTATAACACTATTTTTACCTCTTCTCCTACCCCATGGTGTTGCATCAGTCCCATTTTTGTCTGGTGACCCGCTTTGACCCAGTTTACCCACGTTTACCCAGTTTGACCTAATTTTCCCATTTTCGCTCAATTCTTCCCATTTTCTATCCAAGCCTTCCCAATTCTTCCCAATTTCACCCAATTTGACTATATTTGACTTAATTTGACCAAATTGAGGTCTTTGGACATCAGTTTGACTAATTTGCCCTTTTAAGTCCAATTAATTGTTTAATTAATTAAGGCCCTTCTTACTAGTTATTCTTTAAACATTTATTCATTCATCCTTAACCCCCCTTTTAATATTAATTAAATAATTTGTATTATTTTATTAATTTCAAATTCATAATTTTATCAAATGATTTTAATTATTTAATTAAATGTTCAATTTTTATCTCCCATAATTGAATAATTTATTTAAATTATTTAGTTAGCTAATTATGTCATCCTAATTTTCGAAAAGGGAAACAAATATTTTTTTTGTTTTATGTGGTTTTTCCAAATCTTTTTTATTTTCAAGAAAATCAAATCTTTTGAGGAATATCTCTTCAATTTTAAATTTAAATTCGAAAAAGAGATGTACATCTTCAAAAATATGATTTTTTCCATTTCCTCCACTTTATCTTCATAATCTTCATCCTTCTCTAAATGGAAACTCTACCATGTGCTTAATCAAGTTTGTCCATCTAACCAAAAATCATTTCAATCTTGTCTGTCTGTCAAGTTTTGAGTTTTTTTATAAATTGAGAGCTCTTTCATTAATTAATTCATCTAGAATTTTAATATCTTCATTTTGTTGAATTCTCTAGCAATCATCTAGTTTTTAAGTATTTTGAATCTGTTAAATCATTTAACCATCATCCAGTTTTAATACTTTCATGCATTATTTTGAAATCGTTTCATTTTAGAATCACATTTTCGAGTATTCCTTGATATCATCCTTGCTTTCATTCATACTCATGCCTACATAATGAGAGCGACATCAAAGTAGAGGAGAAAGAAAGAAAGATGGAGCCACATTGAAGGAATGATGATGTATTATTTAGTTTCCATGTTATTTGCATTTTGTTTCAATGTCTCTATTGGTTAGATTAGGATAATTTAGCATAATTGTTAAGTAGTTTGCGATTCACTTTGGTTGTGCTTTGTTTTTTATGATTAACTTGATTTTCCCGGTCCACAATTAGCTTTGAACATCATGATTAGGCACTTGATAAGCAATTTGAGAATGCAAATGTTTATATCTACTAATAAAATGATTCATTTGTTCTTTAACTCCTTGCTTACAATGAATCAAATCAGTCAAAGTAATTTTTGGACCAATGTTATTTTAAAATTGTTGAATGAAAGCATTAGCCAATTGTTGAAAATAAGTAATAGAATAAGGAGACAAAGAACAATACCATTACAAAGCTTTATCTCTAAAGGTTCTAGTAAACAATTTATCCATAAGTCTTTGGTGATGAGAAAAATCACTACACAAAGTTTGAAATATCTTCACATGAGTCAAAGGGTCACCTTCTCCATTATACAAATCTGATTGAGGGACTTCCATATGCCTAGGAGGAACCGCACAGACAATGTCATCGAATAATGGACTCACTACATCAAATGTGGGCACATTAAAGTTGGATTGTGTTATGGAAGCCAATTGATAGTGTAAAGATGTAACAATTTGGGAAAGGTTATTAATGGTTGCTTTGATAGACGGATTGAAATTGGACATGTTGGTATGGGAGATGGTCGGGATATAAATGGAAGACTCATAGAAGGAGTTATGTAAGAATATTGAATAATAGGATTACCCCCATGACTAACACATGCGTAGGATTAACATTTTGTGTCGAAGTAGTCATGATAGAAGGTGTAAATGTAGGCACACTAGGCAAGGTTGTAGCCATAGGAATGAAATGATTGACTTGACTAGTGGGTTGAGAGTAACCAAGGACTTCAACACACCTTTTGATTGGCATGATATTAGTGTCAATATTGTGAGCAAGGTCACACAACAAATCAACACTAGTTTTATCACTTTGCACAATTATTTTCAATCCTTCAATCAAAGAGATTGCCTCACTTTTCAAGTATTGTTGACTCATCCATTATTGAATATTTTCAAATTCATTGTCAATCTTCTCCAACTGGCCAATGGTAACCCTAGTTACTGATTCATCCACATCATGAGAATTATGGGGAGAATGAAGGTAAGTGGTGTCATTCGTTGGACTAGAGGAAACACCAACATTCTCATGGAATAAGTTATCCAATGTCATGGGGCTTCACTTAGTGAACTTGGGTTATAGCACGTGCATTCATGGCATACTAAAGAATCCCCCTATTTTTTTAAAATATTGCCTTAAACTCATTTTGTGTCACCCTCTCGCAATACACAGCTTGAATTAAAAGCCCCCTATTTTCATCAAATATTGTATTTTTTCAGAGCTTGAATTAAAAATCCCCTTATTTTTCACCAATAGGCAATATATTGTACACTCGTATTTGGGATATTAAACCCACCAATATGAATGCACATGATATAATATTGCCTAGCCAGTGAAGCCCTAGTGTCCAATGTAAGATCCATGTCCTTAGTGTTTAAACCTTGGGAAGCCTTAAGTCTACAACTTCTTCTCACATGAATATTGTATGTAAGACTAATGATAACAAACTCATGCACAAAGGAGGGAAATTAGAATGCCAAAATTGATTACTATCATTAAGCAATGACATTTATTGTAAAACTGATTGATTAATTGAGAAAGTAAGCAATTTGAATTGTGATTTTGAATAATGGATGCCTTTAAATCATAACATAACATGTCATCATAATCAGATCTGAAAATACAATTGATAAATTATGCAACCCACGGGTAAATTTTAGAATTGTAAATTAGGGTTTTTGTGATTATAACCTCTAAATTTAAGTAATTCAATTGAAAATAAAAACTGAGTGAAAATTTGAACTTTGACAAGCATAAATAATCAGATTTGAGACAATAAATAAGAATTAAGCATAAAGGATGTTGGGTTCACCAAAAATGTAGTGCTTGGCATTTGAAACAAGGGTCAATTAAGATAATAAAACCACTAAGAGTCCAAATCAACCATTACATTAGATAGAAAGAGGAATGAACCCAATAGATCTAGCCTCAATCCACTTAAGGAAAGCACTAAGAGTCTGATCAGATTCACCCCTTTGTTTTAGGGTTTCCTCTTTCCAAGTTGAATTTGATTGATTGTCGATAATTAGGGTAAAATGGTAAATTATTGGTGTAATCTAAAATAAACGGTAAGCTATAGCTATCCCATAGAACCATAAAATCAGATCTAGGAAAAATAAGATGTTTTGGACCTTATTTTTTGGGACTAGGTAGCATAGATTCACCTTGGTCCTCTAAATTTTCCTCTATCGAAAGCTAAACCTATTTGTCATTATCAACTTTGCTAAAAAATTTAGTACAACTCCTACACATGTTCCTGCACACAGAGAGAGAAGGAAAGATGTTGGTAATAGGGTTTTTCCTTAGGTCAAACCCCAATTTTGGAATTAACTATGAAATTTGAATTGATAATGTAATGAAAGGCTATAATGAAGTACTTTCCTTTTGAGGGAAAGGTTGGAATGCTTGAAACAATAATGTATACCTTGATGAAGTTTTGTTTGACCTTCACACAAAGAAATTAGGGTTTCATGTATGTTATCTGCATAAAACATTGATCATGGATGTCATCTTCAACACTTGAACTTGACTTCACTTTTTCTCCAATGCTTGATGAATGACTAATTGCTTTCTCACTTGGATTGAATTAGGATCATAATTTTTTCCACTTGAAAGTGTTAGATGATTGATTAGGTTTCAAATGAGAGGGTTAGACCTCCTTTAATACTTGACTACACAAAAATCAAATTTAATTTCAAAAACAAGCTGACATAAGATCCAAATTCTTGCTCATTTGTAATGACCATTGTGAGGGCCTGATTAGGACGACCAAGGGATGCCATGCCCTAGTCCTACAAACCAAGACTCAACATGAGGGGGGATAAAGAGGAAATGTTGAAAATGCTAGATAAATAGGTGGTGTGAGAAGAATCAATACTGTAATTAGGCCTCGAAAGCCAAAGCACCAAAGTGAGGTCTATGTTGGGATAAAATTGTAAGCGAGTATAATTAGGATGTTAGTCCCAACCGATGCTGAGAGGGGAGGGGTGAATCAACACTTTATCAATTTTTCACAATTAAAACTTTTAACTCAAAACTACACTTACCTAATATTCATCAATATACTTAATTACTACAGAATAATATGCATGCATGAAAAGATATACAGTGACACCAAGATTTATCTCATGGAAACCCAAATGGGAGAAAACCATGGTGTGAATAGGAAATCACAAAAATTTGTACTCTTCTAGAGTACGCCCTGTGAGGAGCCATCCCTGTTAGGAGATTACACAGACACTATTAGGTGCCACCCGGTTAAGGGATTTTGATTAAGGCATGTTAGTGCCTTTACCCTATTAAAGGTAGCTTGATTAAAGGACTTAAGAACATCAATTAAGATGTCACCTAGTTAAGGGATTTTACAAAGGGACCTATTAAAGTTCACCCAGTTAACGGATTTAAGTTGAAATGGTTAGAAAGCAACAAAAGGATGATCTGTTGAATTAGCTACTAATAGCTTGATCAGATCACAATGAGAATCATACTCTATCCACATTGGTTGTTTCTGCTTTGCACAACACCAATTTTTTGCTTATACCTTTGGCTCTGCACTCTGTCCGTCCTTTGACCTTTGGCTCTGCACTCTGCAAAGCCTATGTCCCTCAACTTTGCACTCTGTCGACCCTCTGTCCCTTGGCTCTGCACTCAGCCGGTCCTCTGTTCCTTGGCTCTGCACTCAGCCGGTCTACCTCATACACTCTTTGCTCTGCTAAATCTTTATAGCACTTCCTCTCACTCTACTCTTCACTTTGGATCACCTTCTAAAGGATCTTCTTTTTGCAAATTTTATGATCAAGAATTTTTGAATGAACTCAAAATTACTTTATACATTTTCTGTCATCACCTTTAGGTGTTTCCTCAATCAAAGCAATCACATATTTCAAAAGATTTCAAATTCAAAATCTCCCACTCTTTCTCTGCATGCCCTGCAATAATTTTGCCAACTGTTCAACTAATTCTACCACCGCATCCCCCAAAAATAGTGACTTTTGGGTTGAGTTCTATCATTTAAGTGTGAACCAGAAAATCTGCAAGTAATCATGGCTTGACTGCATGATAACTAAAGTTGACTTCACCAACTTTTAGTTTGGCATAGACACAAGCTCACCAACTCACCTTTTTCCACCACAACTGAATAACCGATCACCACTCCGAGATTTATGGTGATCACATATCTTCCTTCTACCTTGCCGGTGTACCGGTATACCACTGCACTCTATATTACCGGTTCATCCTTTGATTGCCAGTTTGTTGTGCTAGCATCAAGTCTCTTTCCCTGTTTGCCAATGAGGTTCTATTTTGCATACAACCTCAATTCTTCTTGCCTGAGTCACCTTTTGTGACTTCATCATCATCAAAATGATCGATCTTCTTGAGTGACAGACTAGTTGGCTTAGTCTATCTTCCCTTGAGCTGATTGAACTTTGGTCATCTATTTCCAATGTTGTTTCCATATATCTGAAAGTCATCACCTTTGCTACTAAAATACACCACTTCACCGGTCAGTGTTAAACATCAATGACAAATCTTAGCTCATCTACTGGTTCTCT
Source organism: Cryptomeria japonica (assembly GCF_030272615.1). Lineage (NCBI taxonomy): Eukaryota > Viridiplantae > Streptophyta > Pinopsida > Cupressales > Cupressaceae > Cryptomeria > Cryptomeria japonica. The sequence continues at coordinate 175,323,273 of NC_081415.1, forward strand.
AGATTGACCGGTTTTGTCAATGCCAACAATCACCCCCTTTCGCATTGATGGCAACACTTCAGAATATGTCTTATCAGTTGCATTCACTTTCTTCATTTCTATACCGGTCATGTACTTTCTTCATTTGTGTACCGGTCATTACTTCTTCTCTGAGTAATCAATATCTCCCCCTAACACTGATAATACTTTGTTTCAGCAACTTTAGCTCAATCACTACTTACCAATGCTCAAACACTATAATTAGATCTCCCCCTTTGACAATAATGCCAAAGATTCATTTCAGTACACTTACAAGACTGCTCCCCCTAACCGAAGTAGTCCATACTTATCAATCTAGAATTAGAAAAAAAATAGAAATCATACAAGATTGATATAGATCCCTTTTTGCTTACTTTACTGTGTGTAGGGGCATCACCCCCACCTTACCTCTGAGATATTCAAAGGTATCCTTCTGTAATGGCTTGGTGAAGATATCAACCACCTGCTCTTTTGTTGGTATATACTCCAAAATCACTTCCTTTTCTTGAACTTGTTCCCTTAGATAGTGATATTTGATAGCTATATGCTTTGTCTTGGAATGCATCATCGGATTCTTGGATATGTTGATGGCACTGGTGTTATCACAATGAATCACTACCGGTCCAATCACCTTTTCTTGGATACCTTCCAACAATTGCTTGATCCAAACTATCTATGTGTAGTTTATTGCAGCAGCTACATTCTCAGCCTCAACTATGGATTGAGATATGCAATTTTGTTTCTTTCTTGTCCAAGATACAATCCTATCTCCAAGAAAGAATGTACCTCCACTAGTGCTCTTGTTGTCATCAATGTTCCCTGCCCAATCTGAATCAGTGAAGATACTCAAGCTGAAGTCTCCCTTGTGTGGATACCAGAGACCATACTCATTAGTCTCCTTGAGGTATCTAAATATTCTCTTTACTGCCACCATGTGAGTCTCTTTCAAATTTGAAGAAAATCTAGCAACCAAGCCAACAACTTGTGCTATGTCTGGTCTACTGTGTACTACATACTGCAACTTACCAATCATGGACCAGTAAAGTGTCTCATTCACTTCATGAGCCTCATCATATTTAGAGAGCTTGCAACCTATAACCATTGGAGTTCCAATAGGTTTGCAATCTTCCATTCCAAAACAATTCAGAATTTCCCTTATGTACTTGGTCTGACTAATGAAGATGCCATTCTTTAGTTGTGAGACTTCCAGGCCAATAAAAAAATTTATCTCGCCAATCATGGACATCTCAAATTCTTGCTTCATTTGTTCTGCAAAACCTCTGCTCATCTCATCATCTCCTTGAAAGATGATGTCATCTACAAAGATCTCAGCAATTAGATGTTTTCTTTCAACTCTAGTCTTCATATATAGGTTACTATTATCACTGGTTCTTTTGAACCCTATGCTTAGTAGATATGAGTGCAGCCTCTCATACCAAGCTCTTGGTGCTTTTTTTAGTCCATATAGAGCCTTCTGCAACCTGCATACCATATTTCTTCCATCTTTAGATGCAAACCCTTCTGGTTGCTCTTTGTATACTTCTTCCTCTAACACACCATTTAAGAATGTTAATTTAACATCCATTTGGTAAACTTTGAATTTTTTGTAAGTAGCATATGCCAGCAAAATTCTGACCCCTTCTAGCCTAGCCACCGGTGCGAAGGTTTCTTCATAGTCCAAACCTTCTTCCTAAGCATATCCCTTGCAGACTAATCTTTCTTTGTTTCTTATAACTTCATTGGTTTCATCCATTTTGTTTCTAAACACCCATTTAGTGCCTATCACATTTTTGTTTTCCAGTCTGGGCACTAGAGTCCATGTTTCATTTTTCTCAATCTACTCTAGTTTTTCTTCCATGGCTTTGATCCAGTCATCATTGTTTAGAGTCTCCTTTGTTTTTTTGGGCTCAATTATGGAGAGCATGCAAGCATTCTCTCTTGGTCTTCTTCTGGTTAGTACTGCTGCATCTTTGTCACCAATGATATTTTCTATAGAGTGATTGTTTCTGACATACTTTTCTAATACCGATTCATTCCTTGGAGCTTCTTCTACCGGTTGAGAAGGTTCTACTTCACAAGCTTCTTCATTTGCCACTTCAATAGGATCCTCTTCAGTAGGTTTCACCACTTCAATGTACTCGAATCCTTTATAGTCCTCTGGTTCACTCTTGCTATCTTGTTCATTTTTCTCAAAGTACTGATCTACTCTGACATTTACACTCTCCACAATGTTGTTGGTCCTATTGTTCAAACACTGATATGCCTTACTCTTTGTGGAGTAACCTAAGAAGGTTCCTTCATCACTCTTGGGATCAAATTTTCCAGAGTACTCATCCCTCTTGATATAGCGCCTGCTTCCAAATACTTTGAAATAACAGACATTAGGTGAGTATCCACACCATAATTCATAAGGAGTTTTATTTGTCCCTTTATTTACCTATATCTGGTTTAAGGTGTATACAGTAGTGGTGAGCAAACTTCTCTCCAGAAAATATGTGGAATATCCTTATGTGTCATCAGAGTCCTTGCACAATCAATAATAGTTATGTTTCTTCTTTCAGCAACCGCATTCTACTAAGGTGTTCTGGGTGTAGACATTTGTCTCATAATCCCCTATTCTTCACAGTAATTCATGAACTCTTGAGAGGTGAACTCTCATCATCTATCTGATCTCAAACATTTCAGATTCTTATCGGTTCCTCTCTCTAATCAAGCCTTAAAGACTTTAAATAATTGAAAGGCTTCATATTTTTCCTTCAATAATACAGCCCACATCATTCTTGAGAATTCATCCACAAAGAACATAAAATACCGGTCACCATAGAAACGTTTGGTTCTCATAGGACTGCACAGGTCTGTATGAAATAAGTCCAGCACATTTTTAGATGAAAAATATTTGTTGTTGAAACTAGACTCGGTCGACTTTCCTAGTTGACACTCTTTACACATAGAATTTTTAGGTTACACTATATTGGGCATACCTCTAACAGACTTCGTCTTACTGACTTTTACTATGCTATCAAAGTTAACATGACAAAGTCTTTTGTGCCATAGCCAACTATCTTCTACCTTTACCATTAGATGACTACCTATGGTGGTGTCTAGGTGAAACAGATTGCCTCTAGACTGTTTACCAGTAGCAATCAGACTTCCTAATTTGTCATTTATTTTGTATATTCCTTCATTGAATTCTAACTGGTAACCCTTATTGTTAAGTTGTGCAACACTTAATAGACTATATTTTAGCCCTTCTACCCAGTAGACATCTTCGCAATTTGTTTTATCATTTAGGGCTATAGATCCCTTACCTTTTACTACACAAGGAGCATCATTTTCGAATCTCATAGTTCCTCCATTGAAATCCTCCATGCTAAGGAATTTGTTTCTGTCACCAGACATGTGGTGAGTGCAACCACTATCAATTACCCAATCTCCACATCGGTTTGAACTAGAAATCAGTGCCATATCACCTTCCTCTGTGTCATCTTCCTTAACTACAACAAATGTGATTCCATCTCCATCAGGTCCTTCTGATTCTTCATCAATGACTCCTTCTTTTGCAAGATAACACTCCTTCTTGCTCTTGTCCTTGTAGATTCTGAAATTATCCTTCATGTCGCTATCATTGTCAGGACATCTTGAAGTAATATGACCTATCTTATTGTAGGAGAAGCACTTTGAGGGTAATTTACCTTTATACTTTCCTTTTCCTCTTGGAAATCTTCTTGCCAATAGAGCTTCAATTTCTTCTTGTTCCTGTTCTTTAGATAACAAATTCTCACTTTCATGAGAATTACCAATTCTTGTAGTAGAACTACTTCCGGTTTCTTTTCTTCTCCTTGTTGGTGCATGTATCATGGAAGCTTTGAAATCCATATCAATATTTGGTACACTGTTGTCATAGTTGTTTAGTTCAAAAGTAGTCAACTTACCGATCAGTGAGTCAAGTGATACATTAACTGTTCCCAAGGATCTGAGTTCTTGGATAGCAGAGACCCTTATGGCATATTGTGGTAGCAAGGTTCTTAGGATTTTTCTAACCACATCATCCTCTTCAAGCTTTCCTCCAGCACTTTTAATGGAGTTTACTACATCCTTTATTCTTTTGCTATACTACTCTATATTTTCTCCTTCCTGCATCCTCATCTCATCATATTTTCCTCTCAAGTTGTCTACTTTAGCCTTTTGAACATGAGGATCTCCTCCATAGACTATCTTCAGCTTATTCGACGTATGAAATTTTTTTTTCAAATCTTGAACTTCAACATATTCATTATCAGAAATAGAGCTAACAATCAGATCCCTAGCAATAGTATTGTCTTGCATTTCCTTGATATAATCTAGAGTGAGAACCCTTGAAGGTTCATTGTACTCTATGATTACATGATTCCAGTAATGTTCTCCTAGTGATCTTAGATAAACCTTCATTCTTGCACACCATAAGGTGTAATTATCCTTAGAGAACTTAAGACCCTCCTTTCACATCATCTTGGATTTTCCTTAATCTTTTTAAGCTTCTTCTGAATCTAAAGACCTGATGCTCTAATACCAATTATTAGTTCCCAACCGGTGTTCAGAGGGGAGGGGTGAATCAACACTTTATCAATTTTTCACAATTAAAACTTTTAACTCAAAACTACACTTACCTAATATTCATCAATATACTTAATTACTGCAAAAGAATATGCATGCATGAAAAGATATATAGTGACACCAAGATTTATCTCATGGAAACCCAAATGGGAGAAAACCATGGTGTGAGTAGGAACTCACAAAATTTGTACTCTTCTGGAGTACGCCCAATGAGGAGCCATCTCTGTTAGGAGATTACATAGACACTATTAGGTGCCACCCAATTAAGGGATTTTGATTAAGGCATGTTAGTACCTTTGCCATGTTAAAGGTAGCTTGATTAAAGGACTTAAGAACATCAATTAAGATGTCACCCAGTTAAGGGATTTTACAAAGGGACCTGTTAAAGTCCACCTAGTTAAGGGATTTAAGTTGCAATGGTTAGAAAGCAACAAAAGGATGATCTGTTGAGTTAGCTACTGATAGCTTGATCTCACAATGAGAATCATACTCTATCCAAACTGGTTGTGTCTGCTCTGCACAACACCGGTTTTATGCTTATACCTTCGGCTCTGTACTCTGCCCGTCCTTTGACCATTGACTCTACACTCTTTCGGTCCTCTATCCCTTGGCTCTGCACTCTACCGGTCCTCTATCCGTCGACTCTGTACTCAATTGGTCCTCTGTCCCTCGGCTCTGCACTCAACTAGTCTACCTCATACACTCTTTGCTCTGCTAAATATTTTTAGTACTTCCTCTCACTCTACTCTTCACTTTGGATCACCTTCTAAAGGATCTGTTTTTTGCAAATTTTACGATCAATAATTTTTGAATGAACTCAAAAATACTTTATACATTTTCTATCATCACCTTCAGATGTTTCCTCAATCAAAACAATCACAAATTTTGAAAGATTTCAAATTCAAAATCTCTCACTCTTTCTTTGTGCACCCTGCAACAATTCTACCAACTATTTAACTAATTCTTCTGCCGCATCCCCCAAAAATAGTGACTTCTAGGTCGAGTTCAGTCATTTTAGTATGAACCAAAAAATCCACAAGTAATCATGGCTTAACTGCATGATAAATGAAGTTGACTTCACCAACTTTTAGTTTGGCGTAGACACAAGCTCACCAACTCACCTTTTGCCACCACAACTGAATAACCAATCAACGCTCCAAGATTTATGGTGATCACCTATCTTCCTTTTGCCTTACCGATGTACCAGTATACCACTGCACTCTATATTACCATTTCATCCTTTGGTTGTCAATTTGTTGTGCTAACATCAAGTCTCTTTCCCTGTTTGCCAATGAGGTTCCTATTTGCATACAACCTCAAGTCTTCTTGCCCGAGTCACCTTTTGCAACTTCATCATCATCAGAATGACTGATCTTCTTGAGTGACAGACCAGTTGGCTTAGTCTATCTTCCCTTGAGCTAATTGAACTTTGGTCATCCATTTCTAATGTTGTTTCCATGTGTCTACAAGTCATCACCTTTACTACTAAAATACACCACTCCACTGATACCACTTCATCGTTCAGTGTTAGACGTCAATGACAAATCCTAGCTCATATACCGGTTCTCTGGATTGACCGGTTTTTTCAATGCCAACATAGGATGCTATAGATAGATATAAGTTATTTTCCTCCATAACTTGTATGCAATGTCTTTTGTAGAGACATTCAAAAGGATAAAGTCGGTGGGACAAAACCAAATGGTTCCTCATGCCTTCTTGTCTAACCTTTTTCACTCAGCTTCTATCAAGGTAGAATCCTTTGGCTTCTTTTCTTTTGAAACTAACAACCACTTATCTCTCTCAATTAGGAGATCCTCAACTTTCAACTTCAAAATATTGTAAACAATACCATTTAAGTTCTCAATATCTTGACAAGACATGGAGACCATGGTATACAACCTTGTTAGACACAATGCACCACTAAGAGGGGGGTGAATCAGTGGTTCTCAACCCTTTTTCCCTTTAACTGACTTATGTGAGTATACTAATTGTTGGATCTAACCTAAAACAGACTTACCGATTAGTGGGGAGACCAACACAAATGCAATCACATACAAAGGGACATCACATAATACCAGCATGTACAAGGAAAACCCAAGATGGGAAAAACCTAGGTGAGCAATGTTACAGGAGTCTACTGCTCCAATCTAGCCTCACAATCAAAACTCTGTTACAATGTTTAGGGCTACAACCCCTGATTTAGGGCACCAACCCAATGAACACCAACCCCTGATTTAGGGCACCAACTCAAGGAGTACCAACTCATGATTTATGGGCTACAACCCAAAGGAGCTACAAGCCCTGCACTGAGCTACAACTCAGTGATCTCAATGATAACTTTCACATACAAAATTAGTCATACTATTACAAGTGAATCTTATAACCATTTCATATACCTTACTCTATTGGTGAGATACCTTCTCTGCTATACCAGTACACCACTCTTTCTACTGCTATCATATGTTGTTGCACTGCTGGTAAACTCTACCGTTACACCCATCCTCTTCTTCTACTCTACTGGATCTCCTCCTTACTGCTCTACCCTTTACCGGTACTACACTTTGTCGGCCCTCTATCTACCTTCTCTATAGCTTCCTTCACTTTTGCTCTGCCGGTATAAACACTACCGGTTCGACACTGCTACCGGTTGAACACTTCAACCTGGTTCTCCCTCACACTCAGTCTCTTCTCATATATTCATTGAGCACTTGATTGATTTTCTCTCACATGCAGAAGTAACACTTAATCACTTCGCAATACCACTCTCTTCTTGTATTCAACAACAACCTTCAATGAATTTGGCTTCCCTATTTATAACCTGCTTTTCCCACCAAAAGCCAATTCAAAAACAAGGGTGGTTATTTTTTCCTCATCAACCTTGAGAACATCAAATCCAATCAGATCTTATACGATCTGATTGCCCAAATAGTTGTTTCCTCATCACCGCCATTGTCGTTCCTTCTATCTTTGGTAATCTACTTTTTACCCTGTCGACTGATTTCTTGGTCAATCACCAAGATTGGTCTTGTGGTTTCCTTCTACTACCTTGATCTCCTCAATCACTCTGAGCTGGCTCTCAGTTGTCCTCCAGACCTCGAGCCGCAAACCTTTGCAACGGCTTAGCAACATATCCCATGATTCATGGGATCTTTAATTAATGTCGACCAACTCTGCAACTACTTCATCAGTGTACATTCCATCTACCGCTACATACAAGTTCACCACCTTGACTCCACATGGCATCCATGTCGACCAACTATCAGCTTGGATCAGTGTGTCAGTTTAGATAGGATCACCAACCAAACACTCAACTGGTTCTTATTTTCTGTCGGTTTCCTAACCCTGTCAGTATCTTACACTTTACTAGTTAACTCCTCATGTCTACACTATGTTGAACTGCTAGTGAAACTACTTAACCAGTCACCAGACATGTCTATCCATAGAATGTTCATCTTCATCATATGGGAGTCACAACTCTTAGCCTCTTCACTTCCTTTCTGGTTCTCATGCTTACTGGTAGTCATCCTGATGACATCATGTCATCAACCTTCAATGGATTCCATCTAAGGCATCTGCATGCCAGTTTCATTCTCTATTTCCAGCTGCTCCACTTTCCCTTCTTCATCAGCCTGAATAATATCTCTACCGGTTTGTCAAGGTGACAAACTCATCACACTTCATTTGTTTTGGCATCCCAACATGCCTTCTCTGTCTGTCCAATGCATAATCCTGATTTCATGCACTTGAGGTATTTCTTTGATTTACTAGTAGATCCAGTGTGAGCCTTCAAACACCTACCTTTGCCTTATCTACCTTATCTCATGGAACTATGATGCACACTTTTCATGATAGGAGATAAGTTCCACTTACCGGTGGAGTGACACCTATGTATTCTACATCCTGCAATGCACTCATGTGACTTCCATGTTTGTGCAGCACATCTTTAAACATGCACATGTGATCGGGTGTGGGCACATTCACTATCATTCATCTCTTCACATGGTGACTGCACCTTCATCCGGTAGGAGTCCTATTATTCTGCAACCTCACAACATATTGGTGACCTATCCATCCTTCTCCTCCTATGTTGACGTGATTTAGGTAACATTCTGCTTCTTCATCACAAACAACAGCTCAAACATCCTTCCCATTGTCAACACTTCTCTTATTAGTTGACATACTCTCCTTACTGGTGATACACTATAACGGTATCGATAACCTTACCATTCCATCCATACAAGGTGGGCACTAACTTGTGTACTGGTCACACTAGTGCTCATTACTCTAAATGACATTCTCTTCCTTACCTTACCGGTGTCCTGCATCCTTACCTTACCAGTGTCTTGCAACACAAAGTGATATCAAAGATATCTCAACCTATACTCCTCCATGGTAGTGTTGCACATACATCTCTTATACCGGTTGACATCAATGATAACACAATTCCAACAATCTCCCCCTTTGGCATTGATATCAACTCATGTAGTATCCGGCATACTACATAAACTCTCTTCCCCTTTGTATGATCCAATGGATTCTCACTCATGTAGTATGCAGTATACTACAAAGTCTTTCTACCCCTTTGACAACAATGGAAAAGGGCACTATCAGGATATCATTCCTCGTATTTTCCGGTCACTGACATAACTATTTATTCCCCTTTATCTTCATTGGATGCATCTCCTCCTTAGATACCACTTGTTACAACTTCTCAAGTCACAACACTTGAGATGGAGGACTCAACCATCAACTTACACCAATTGAGAAAGCAAATCTGATACCATTTGTTAAAACACTCATTTGCATAAGTATGTTTCAGCAAATACTACTCACCTATCGATCAACCTACATCACTTCCTATTTGATCCCAAATTTCTTTACAATCAAATGTGATTGTACTATGAATACAACCAACCAAATGACAAGTAGATACCCATAACCATGAAATTCTCCTGGGTATTCCTACTTTAGTTTCCATCAACTACAATTTGAGTAATCAGTGCATTTACGCTTTCAAGTTCAATCATGTCGGTTTAGCATCATCAACACTTGAACTCCCCCTAAGTTATACATCTTAGGTCCTCATCTCCTATCAGGTCCAATACTGGGGCTCCAATCATCTCCATGTACTGGTTTAGCTATGCAAATGTGATCAACTGATGATCTTTTAGCTCCATCATATCCACCATAGCCTATGACATGAACCTGAAACCACATAATCCCATACAATGACATCACCATGCTTGCATGATCAACCACCAGGACAACATATATCATTCAGTTTGTTTTTAATAGCACCTGAGACATAAACTCCCATATTATGTTATTAGGGCTATTGCATTGATCTCCAACCACATTGTCTTACATCACCTCCAAGTACCTATTAGCATTCATGTCAGTAACATCCTGCACATACTGATTTCCTGTACCAGTCCACTATCACTACCGGAGCACCTTCTTGTGACTCATGACATTTTGTGTCACTTTGTTTCTAATTCCAATTTTTAATCTCCACAAGCGGTAGTGATCCAACTTTCATCTGTAGGTGTGTAGTTAAGGCAACCTCTACACATTTTATCATCTCATTTTTTTTCTTTCATACAGTCAGTACCTTGTTCTTCCAAGTGTCCTTCTTCACTGAGGGGGTGAATGATCTAGCTCAATATACTACTCCCCCTAAGGTCCTGCATCTCCTTTAGGCCTTAGAAGATATCACTTGTGCATTGAATGCACAGTGTTGGTCCATGGTCTTCTTCCTCCATACCTGCTTGGTCTCAACCTTCTTCCCATTTTCAGGCTTGGGAGTAAGTCTTTCCTTTTTCTCTTGATGGGTCCTTTCATTTCCTGATTCTGCTTCATAGCCAAAAGTAGTGCTATAATAGCACACAACATCCATCCCAACTTCATGATTGGGGAATCTCTTGACATATCGGTTTGACCATCTGCTTCTGGTCATGTTGTTGTGATTGGCTACCGAAACTAGTGGACCTCTTGCTCCTGCTGGGACATTTCTTCTCTGGTTCCATGCAAGTCTCTATCTTCCATATGCTCTATATCCACTTTTCTACAAAGCATAGTTACAATTCCGGTCTCCATATGACTGCAAGTTAATCTTCTTGCAATCAAACACTCTATGGCCAATATCATTGCAGTTATTGTTAGGTCCTGAAGACAACTGAGAGGGGGGGGTGAATCAGGTGTCTAATAATATTAAACCAAAAACAACTTAATCAAATTATTGCTTAATATCGGTGAAATAGTTTGCTATACTGGTGGACAGATTTAATAGATAAATGCAATGTCGGTAAAGATTAATGCATGAAACTAAAAGAAAAAGTCATCCACAACACATAACACCAATATTTGAATTTGGAAACCCTGTAAGGGAAAAAACCATGGTGGGAAACCTTACCCACAATCAGATGATACTACTGCAGATAGTAAGTGTACATAAATGGGGTTTGCACATGCAAAAAGGCCAAGTGCCTAGAGCTCACTGCTCAAACACAAATGTGAGTCACACTGACTACAATTGGATGGTTAAATCCAATAAGAATGTACTGCTGAAAATAGCATCTTGATATGCTAGATTCAGTACCAGTGTAGTTCTGATATGCTTTCACAAAAACCTATCTTTACCTTCAAATGATGTCTATGTGTATAGCTCTACTTAATCTCGCATATACCTTTGCACAAAACCTTTTTTTCCATTCCTCCATCGATCTTACAATTAAGACCTTTACCATAACCTAAGACCAATTTTAGTAGGTCAGATCTACAAGATACTACAATAAAATCATTTTACAAACAATACAATATCTGATGCAATAACTAATTCAACATGTTGGCTTTAATGCATTTACAACAATATTTAATCATCTCCATAGCATGCCATGCTGATCTGGAAAAGATAAACCTACCGGTGTAACCTGGACCTATTTGTCGGTAACTGCAAATATGCAAATGCCAATATGCCAATAAACAAAACTCCAAAACAAAGTGTCCACATGATGTTTTTGACATAACCAAGTGTTTTCCATATTATCCCAAGTGTCGGTGATCATTATATCTTGCCAGTGTACCATATACCGGTGACTGTGCATTAGTCACTTGCTTGTCAGTGAATGTTGCTGGATCTCCAAAGTACCAGAGTTGATAAGTATTTAGTAGGTGTTGACATCAATGACAAAACCATACCAAAATACCAACATTTATGACAAACAATATTTACATAACCAGGAGAGGGGACATGCATGTATCTACTCCTTGATACATTTTGCGTGTATGCATGATGTCTATGAGATCCTATATTGTTCTTCCTAGATCTCTTTCTACATTCTTCTACCCTATGACCATAAGTATTACACACAAAGTAATAACCGATAAAGGATGGCATCTGACTTACAAATTTATTCTGCCATGCATGGGTAGATCTTACCGGTTTAACATCTCCATGTCTTCTTCCTTGAGAATGGATCCTGGGTTGTCCATTCTTTGCAGTCCTTCCATCTTGTCTCTTCTTCTCCCACATTTTCTTTGTCCTATGGGTAGTAGCATTCCTTTGTCCTTTGCCGATAGGAGGTCCTCTTTGTTGTCTTCCTATTTTCTTGCTTCCAGTGAAGCTATCTTCCCCCATCTTCCCTTTACCTTTGGGATCTGCATTGTTCCTCCTTCTTGCAGTTTTGGTCTTCATCCTTGTCTGCAAGTCTTCACCGGTTGTGGTTAGGTCAACTTTCTTCTAGAGAGCATTTCTAACAGTGAAGGTTTGTCCCTTGTTTTCTCCATTTGAGGAGACAAATAGAATGTTATTGTGGGGGACATTCTTGCTAGTGGAGCATTCACCGGCACCACTTCCTAAACCTTCAATGTCCTTGGCATTCTTTTTCTTCTTCAACATCTTGTCCATGGCATCACTGCTGCCATCAAACTGGATTCTTACCTTGAGCTCATCTTGACACTTCTCAAGGTTATTTCGGAGAATCTCCATTTCTCCAAGCAGCTATTGATATTCTTCATTTTTTACTTCTAGCCTTGATGCTAGATCTTCACACCGGCATTCCTTGATGCCTTCTTCTTGAGTCTTAAACTCTGAGATGCATTTCTTAGATTCTTCAAGGCATTTGATCAACTGGTTCTACTCCACTATAGCAGCATTCTTGAAAAGCATGTATTCCTTTCTTCCTCTGTCAAGTTTTTCGCCAAAAGATCAAGCTATCAATGCCTACTACAAATGCCAGATATACCCAGATCCACAGGAGGTGGGAGAAATCCTTGTCATGAATCTCGAGGGCAAGTTGAATGCCTCACTAACTAGGGGGGAAACATAGCGACTTACAATCCCCCCTCAACAAGACCTACGGGATTCAAACCCGTGACCAACAACTCTAATACCAGTTGCTTTAGGTATGTTTGTCGTTGCACCAAAAGCTCAAGCTATCAATTCCTGCTACAAACGCCAGATATACCCAGATCTACGGGAGGTGGAAGAAATCCTTGTCACGAATCCTAAGGGCAAGTTGAATGCCTCACTGACTAGGGGGCAGCATAGCGACTTACAAACCTTTCTCAAATCTACAAAAAAAACCCACAAAACAAAAGCACCCATTGTAGCAAAAATCCTTTAACACTTGTATAGAATGGCATACCTACCTCAACATAATTGTTACCTTTGGTATCAAATTTTGAAAAAATGTTTGAAGAAAGCTTGCAATATGAACTTTAAATAAATATTATTAAAAATTTGAAAATAAGATTAACCCTTATCAAAGTGATTGTAGAATCAAAACAAAAACAAGAAAACCATTACACGTGAAACACCAGACTAAAGTGTATAAACCATTTCAAGAAAAAACTCCACAACTGAAAGAGAAAAAAGTGTATTACTTATCCAATGAAGAATACAACAACAATACACTTCTCTATAGATGTTTGTAACATCCAACAACACTCTATTACCCTAGAAACTAAACAAGACTAAATGAAGAACTCTAGCTCAAGGCACCAATTTATAGGAGTTTGTGAATATGAATACCACTATGGTATCACCAAACAATGGGTTGAAAATGCACCTAGAAAAATTCACACACACCTCCCAAAATAGCCTCTTACAAATTCTATTACATCTATCATAAGGCATCTCTCATGTATGTGCACATGTGTAAGGATTTTGTCATAAATATTGTCATAGATGTTGTTATAGCTTAATAATGACTATCATTGCTATTATATATTCTCTTACAACTACTAAAAAGTGTCCAAGCACCTCAAAATAGAAGATTCCAAGAGGGATCACCTCTAAGCTATTTTGTCCTTTTCCTAGAGGACAAATGGTAAAAATAACTTTTCCTTTACATGGTCTCTTTCACCACCATTGGTTAAATGGGTTAACGTCTTATGTATAAATTACAAAATATATTTAAAAAATAATGAATTAAAGGATTTACAAGGTTGATGGTGCCTAAATTTGAACAACTATAAATCTATAGAGGAATAACATTAAATGACTATTCATGTGGATTTGAGGATTTAGATTGAGATGGATACATTCACAACACAAGATCCACCAATGGGTATATTTTTACTATATTTGGTGTTGCTATCAATTAGGTGAGTATATGGAAAGATATAGTTTCTTCTCCACTAAAAAAGTAGTGTACATTGTAGCTACTCATGCTTGCAAGGAAATCATTAAGCTTTAGAAATTATGTTCATATTTGGGATTATTTCTAGAGCTATTATAACTCTATGTGATAGTCAAAGTATCATACATATTGCAAAGAACACAATCTTTTAGGCAAGAGAAAAGAATATTGATGTATAGGACCATTTTTGCAACATGCTAGAGAATGTTAGGGTGATGTTGGCTAGAATTAACACTTTATAGAATGTTGTAGATGCATCAATAGAGCTAGTATTCATAAAAATGTTCATGAGATTCTATGAGTGTATGGGCCTCTCAGCCCCTAGCAATTGAATTATAAGTGTCAATACTCATTTTACTTTTGCAAGGTGTTCAAAAAGTGGAAGAATGTTAGGAAAGATTTCTTAACCTTTCTTCTAATGTTGAGTATGTGAACAATATTACTTTTGAGATTATGAAAAAAAAATTAATTTTTTAGGTTGTAGACTTTTCTTAAGGTATAATATGTTTTTTAGGTTATTCAACATTGTTTCTATAGATTCTTATGACATAGATATTTATTATATTTTCAATTTTTAAAAATGGGCACCAACAATACCTTAAATCAAAAGTTATGGCCTCTACAATTTATACCTTCTACATTTGAAATGTAAAAACATATAAAACATAATTAGAGCTATAAGTGGGAATTACACTTGTTGACCAACTTATGAAGTTTTTTTTTTTTTTGGCGAAAGTGGCAAGCTGCTAATATATTATATTTATATAAAAACTGATTCAAGAGCTCCAAGAGGAAAGAACCAGTAAAGAAAACCTCCCTTCTCAGCTCAAATACAAAATACAATATTAGGTAAAGGGCCTAATCAACTACTTATGAGTTCAATTACAAGCATCTTCCATATTGCACTTTGTACATTTGATATTAGATAAGATATGTGAAAGGATGCCTATAAAACTAGAAATTACATATATGTCGATCCATAACCCATTATATTAATTTAGCATAAGAAGATAAATTAACATATTACAATATATAGCAACAAAAATTAATATTTTAAGTTTTCTATTTGTTGGAAAGGCATACTTGTCGAAGAAGAACTGTTGATGGTTGACAAAAAACCATAGGGAATAGGTGCCCAACAAGAGGGAAATTTGAAATGGTGGCTCCACAAAATGTCACACCTCCCTTGTAGTGTTGAAGGTAACCATGCAGTGACCTTGAACGGATTTGGTAGAGGCTAAAGATTTGGAGAGACTCAAGCTCTTTCTCGTGTGGATCACAAAAACCTCCAAAATTTTATTTGACATACATGTTTACCTTCGATCATGTGAAAACTGCAAAAAAACTCCCCCACAAAACTATGTGGCCTTCATTCTTCCATTGACCATGGGTTAACTAATATTTCCCCTTCCTCTGGCATGTTGGACAATACACCTCCAATTATATTGCATTGGAGTTCTTGGTCACCATCTGAAGTACGCTCTCCTTCAATAGTCATGGCACCAACTGGGGCTTCAACCAAATTGGGGAGGACGCTGAGGTTAGAGACTGCACTCTATGAAGAAGCACCTGAGATTTGGTGGCTAGTGAGGTGAGTGGTCTCAATATTCTCGAGGAGCAGTAATAGTGCATCAACTTTTCTCCATGATCTGTCAATCAAATCTGAACCCAAAACCATGTGATACTTCTAAATTGCAAATTGAAGATAGTGTTGGCTTCTTTTCTCTGGTGTTTCTTTGATGTTGTCAGACAATGATACATACGCATGGTCATTCAACAACAATTATCTTGCAAACAAGCCCCCCACTTCTGCATGTCCATTCCAAAGATCATAGCTTTGGACAACCC
Organism: Cryptomeria japonica; assembly: GCF_030272615.1. Classification (NCBI taxonomy): domain Eukaryota; kingdom Viridiplantae; phylum Streptophyta; class Pinopsida; order Cupressales; family Cupressaceae; genus Cryptomeria; species Cryptomeria japonica. Next base: position 175,339,373 of record NC_081415.1, read on the forward strand.
TAAGCAACTTGTTTCCTGGTATGTAGATTTCTCAAAGCACTCTATGAGAAATTTCCTCTAGCAAATCTAGTGTTTGCAATAAATCTAGGGCATTTCATAGGAAGATAGAAACCAGTTGTGAGGGGAAGATGATTATGTTTGATTGAGGAAATAGGACTTCTTCCCCAATTGTCCTCTTAATGCTTATTTGTACCTACACATTTACCACCATGAAGATCTGGTCAAGATCATAATCCGAGATTTGGCTTGAAAATGGATTTTCCCAGCTAGCAACCCTGAGGTTGATCCTATAGTTTCATGGTAGATACTCCATTTCTTAGAAGTAGTGGTCTTTATAGAATCCTTCACAATGCTCTTTGTGAAATACCAGGATGAACTAGAACTGTGAATTGAAGCAAGTAAGTTTGGATTTAAAAAGAGGAATGTACATGTTGAGGACAAATGCCACTTGTTTAGTAAAAATGATTAGGACCTACCTATGATTGTAAAGTTATGATGGAAAGACAAGTCTACGTAGGGCATAATACAATAGTGGATAATAAGTCATGAATGTATATCGAGGTTCATGCAAACTCGTATGCTTCTGCCTATCTTTAAATGATTTAAATGCTTTTTTTTGTTTGTCGCACGAGCCACCATGAATGACAAGGTATAACGATAGAGTGTATAAGCCAATTGTAATTAGATTACCATGATTGCAAAGTACGGACTCAATCTCTAGTTATTAAGTATCAAATGATTTATCTAATCTAGATTGTCTCTAAAAAGGCAATATTTTCCATTATGTGCAATTGAAATTGAATTTACTTTACTTGCCTCATCAATTATCTAATGTATCCATTGTCTTTATCTTATAACATGTCAAAATTTATGTGAGGGTCCTGTTTTCCTAGCTTCGTCATGTTTTAATTGAAGAGAGAATTGTGTGTTGAGATTTCTTTTGCTTTGAGTCAATTCTGGCTCATCTACCATATTTTTCATTGTTTATTTGCCAATGTCTTCCTTAAGGATTTGATTGAGATAAGGGAATAGTTTGATATCAATATTCCATTTAATTGACTTGACCTCATTATGATCACAACCCATATTTTATAGCCCATCCGCCAATTTATTGCCCTCTATAAATGTGTGTGAAATGATATATGATTCAAAGAAGTTCATAATATCCCAAATTTGTTGGAGAACATAACTAATATGATAATTCGAGGATCTCCTTTATTTGCATGCATTAATGATTAAGGAGTCACCTTCAATGTGTATTCTTTATATCCTCATTTTCTTTGCTAGTGAAACCTCAAGTAGGAGAGCTTGGGATTTTGCTAGATTGTTTGTTCCATGTGGTAGTGAAGAGGATTTGAAGGCTAGTAGCTCCCATGAATTATTCCTAATGCTAATTCCTGCTACCAAATCTCCCAGATTACCCCTCAAGGCTCCATCAAAGTTAAGTTTTACAAAATCAGTTTGAGGGGGTTGCCAAACTATATGTAATATAGCAATCCTTGAGTCATCAACTGAGAGATAATTACCCTTGATTGATAGGCATAAACCCTTCCATTTTTTCACTAATTCTTCATCCCATTAAGTGAATAATGCATCACTTTTTTGGTGTTTCTGAACATACATGTTTACTAGTTTAGTGAACAATTTTTCCATTTCATGAAAAAATTTCTCTATTGCTAAGGTATATTGTCTAAAAATCCTCTTGTTGTGTTCCCACCATATTGATCATAAGACTATAGCCAGTATAATTGTCAATATGCATGAGAAGGAGGATGATTTGTGGATAATGGGCCAGGTCTAAAAATTTTCCCAAATTATATATGGCAGGGGCATAGAAAGTTATGTTTTTTACATAACAAAAGACCAACACTAATTTGCAAAGGGGCATTGGATAAATAAGTGGTCCACAGTTTCAATATCCTAGTTGCACATAACATATTTAAATTCTTGTGCTATTTGAAGTTTGGCAAGCTTATCACTAGTGATGATTCTTTTCTTTAGTGCCAACCAAGAGAAGCACCCTACCTTTTGCATGACTGCATTATTCCAACAAAAGAAGAAGGCTATGTGGTAATGTTGTTGATTTGTCAAATGTTGGAGTGTTGAATATCCATTTTGAACTATGTAGTTTCTATTCATAGATGGGGCCCATATGATTTCATCTTTCTTATTTGTCAAGTAGACTATTCTTTGTGCAAGTATCGAGTGGAGAAGCTTTTTTTACTCCTCTTCAATTTCAACTTCATCTATGTCATTCCAAATGATTTTCCCTGAGTAAAGAGTAGCTCCACTTACATAGTTTATTAACTAGTGTCCCCATTTCTCAGTGAAGATTGGGATTACCTATTGTAAATGGAAGTTATGAGCTAGAGGAGGATAGACATTCCATGAATCATACCAAAAATCAGTTGATTCCCCATCATGAATCTGCCAAGAAATATACTTTATCACTAGATCCCTGGAGCATATCGTAAAATTCCACATTACAGATACTTTGGGTGGGTTTGATATGGAGAAAATTCTAAGTGGATTGCTTCAGTCTAAGTATTTTTCTTGCATGATTTGGCACCATTTTGACTTTATCTTTTTATACATGCTCTACACTAGCTTTCCCCCAAAAGCTTTATTTCGTTTAACTAGATCATGCAGCCCCACCCCCCTGATTTTTTCTCCGCTACCATATTGTTTAATGAAATCAATTGTATTTTCTTTTCTTAAGATAGGTTTCCTTTCCAGAGGAAGGACCTAATGATCTTTTCAATTTGTATAATAACATATTTAGGGGCTTTAAGGACTAAAATGTAGTAGTTGGGAATGGTGGTTAAGACATATTTAACAAGTAGGATCCGATCTGCAAAAGATAGCCATCTAGCCTTCCAAGAGGATATGTTGTTCTTGATTCTTTCAATCACATTGGTCCAGTAAGAAATCCTATTAGTTCTCATGAAGAGAGGTATACCCAAATATGTACTCGGTAACTCATCTGTCTTGAAGCCAAGGATTTTAATGATTTTTCTCTTCAAGGGAGCCTTGGTTTTGAGAATATATAAGGTGGATTTTTCTATGTTTATCTATTGCCCCGATACCAATGTGTATAACTCCAAAAATTTCTTCATTTGTCTAGCTTCTTGGACTGAAGATTTGGCATATAACAATGTATCATCATCAAAGAGAGAGTGTGTTACACAAGTGGGTGTGTTTGGTAGATGTATCTCATACCAAAGACCCTTGTTATGATTGGATTTGATCAACTTGTTGAAGGATTTTTCCATAATGATAAATAGGAATGAAAATAGGGGATCTCCTTGTCTAACTCCTTGAGTAGCTGCAAAGAAGCCTACTAGAGTTCCATTTATGATTACTGAAGAGTGATCTCTTGAGATACATTCTTTTATCCATTTGCACCAGCTATCCGAGAACCCAAACTTATCCAAAACCTTTAGTAGGAAACTCCAATTTACTTTATCATAATCTTTATTCATATCAATTTTAGCAATGAAAGTTGGTAGATTTGAGGTGTTCACTGAATAGAGGGCCTCATGTGAGATTAATGCCCCTTCAATTGTTTCCTTTCCGAGTACAAAACCACCTTGTTCTGAAGACACAATTTTTGGCATTAAATATTGTAATCTCATGTAGATGGCCTTGGTGATGATCTTATAAATAGTATTGCACAAGGAGATAGACCTGAATTCAATAAATGTTTTGGGTTCCTTCACTTTTGGTAGTGTAGCATCATAAAATTGCGACCCTTGCAATTTTGACCATGTTTTAGGTCCTCACCTTAGCGACTGCATTTCCCTACTCAATTGAGACCCTTCTCTACATCATCATTCCAAATTTCCTCCTGTTTCAGCCCTTGTGACCCTGACCAAGCCCCAAAATAGGGTATGGTGCCCCTGTCCCCCTCAAGACAGGGGTGTAGCACCCCTGTCCTCCCTCTTTGGGTGACCCTAAAATGGGTCCATCTGACCCTTGGACCTTGTTTTCTATTTGGGATTCAATTCCCCCTATGCTGACCTTCAGTGAGATGAAAATTAATCCTCCTAGGCAAGTATAAAAAGGGATCTAGTGCTCTCAATTTCATAAGAATAAATTAGATAAGTGAAGATAAGCAAAATTGGGTAAACAAGTGGAAGGTCTCCATTATCGTCATCAAGCGTTCAAGTGTTCAAGTTTTCAAACATCTCCTTCTTCACGTGTCTTCTTCATTCATCCATTGGAGAAACATTACACCATTCATTTGCAAGTATGTGTGTGTGTTAGGGTTTTATCATATTACATGCCATTTCATGCAACACTTGTGATTACATTCAAGAAGCAAAGTAACCATCATCAACAAATTGTAGATCTACAAGGTACACATTTCCATTATTCACACTTAAGTATTTGCAATTACTTTCTTTCAAGGTTGATTCCTCAACTGGGGTTTGACTAAGGAAAACTTCTATCCACAACCCTTCTTCCCTTCTTTTCTGTGTTTAGGTTGCAGGTGTGCAACTGTAATTGCGGGTTTAGGCTTCATTTTTAGAGATGGAAAAACCCTTTTCAGCGTGCAGATTTTTCAGAGGACCGTGTGCAACTTACACACGGTCCTGACAAATTTTCTCCAAATTTGTAGGGCAGATTTGTATCAGTCTAAATATCTCAGATCCAGAGTTACAGCACGATCCCTAATCGATAGCTCCTTATTTCATTCATTTTATCTTCCTTTTTTGCATAGTCAACAAGTCAACATATCTATTTACAAAAGAGGGTGAATTACATTCCAACCCTCGCAATCCACTTGGCATTCACATCCTTATTTCCCTTGGATTTGGATCTAGTGGATTGAACCCATCTTTTGATTGTAAAGTATCTCCCAAGTGAAAATCATCCTAGTGGTTTACTTTCTCTCTCCTAGATGGGGAAACATTGGGATCCAATTTTCCACTTTACATTTTGGTGAACCCAACGTCTTACATCTTAATTCTAATTTCTTATTGTTAGATCTGAATAATTGCAATTTGAATTTTAAAATTTCATTTACAAGTTTGATCTTTTTGCAAATTTTAGAGGTTAATTGCATAAAAACCCTAATTTTTCATTTTGAGGAAATTGAGCTTGTGAAGTGTAGCATTTTAGTTGCTTTTTTCTGATCTGATTTCTCTTTCAAAATTGCAATTCAAATTTGTTTTTTCATTCTGAAAATTAAGTGGTTAAACAACAAAACCCTAATTTTTAGGAATCTCCTATTTCAACCTTTGATTGCTAGTTTGACCTATCTAGACATCTCCAAATAAGATGTTTTTTGGGATTCCACAATAAAATCATAAATTCTATCATCACTGAAAATTTTGAAAAAAGTTGGTCAGGCCATGCATAACTTACACACTGTCCCTAGCTTTTTTCCTGAAATTTTAGGAGTCAAAATTGACTATATTTTTCTACTTAAATCCAGGAAATTGGCGTACTTTATCAATTTTAACACCTCTTAAAGTCGAAAACAAATTCAAATTTCAACACTTTCAAATTTTAAATTAATTTTTCATAAAAGGGTCCTAATTTTATATCTTCTTTTTCAACAAGTTAAGATTTTAATTAAGAGAATTTCAATGGCAATCAATGGCTTAGATTTATTTACTATTTCACATATGATTACATTGCGTTTAAATTATATTTATTACAATCATGTGTTGGATAATGGCTTCTTTCATTTCATGTTGCTTCTTTTCATTCATGTCACTTGGTCATATTGTTTTGTTAGGATTTCAAAGCCATTTACTTTTCAATTTGATCTCAAAGCTTTCATATATCATTTATGTTGTATTATGGTGATGTTATAAATAAATTGCATTTCATATGTTAATCACCTTAAGGATTTTGTAGATCCCAATCTTAAAGATCCTAATCCTTGTACCTCTCCTAGGGTATCTTGTGTGAATGCAATGAGAGATAATGCTTCAACCAATGATCTTTTTAAAAGAGAGTAAGCACTGGAAAGAAACATAGGCCCATCTTCATCTCATACACATACCCTTGAGCAAGGGGGGAAAACTCAAAATATTAACATTCTTACATCTTTTGACCCTCCTTATTCTCCTAGGACCTATCTTCAACATCAAAATATATGTAGAGAGGATGATGTTATGCATTTTATTCATGATCTTTCTCCTCATATAGAAATAATTAAAATTGAGCCTTTAGATGATGAATATGTTCATTCTCAATCTCTCAAAAAGGATAAGCATGATGAAAGAAAGGAGAGTATCCATTCACATGATATTCCTTCTTCATCTAAAAATCCTTTTATTCCTCCTTACACATCAAATTTCAAAGAAATTCATGATCCTATTCCCCCACCTAGTCATTTGCAACATTCTTATAGTCATGGTTTTCATATAATAACAAAACAAGGTTTTAGAGGACAAGGACTAGGGAAGTTTGAACAAGGAATTTGTATCCCTATAAACCCTCCCATACAACCTACTATAGAAGGCCTAGGAAACAAGACTCCTCTCCCTATGGATGAACTCCTTAGGCTCCAAAATTTTCAAAATCATCTTCAAAGACAACAAATCATAAGAGCCCGCAAGAATGCTTCTTCTTAAAAATGTCCTTTCTACTCATTTCATGAAACCCATGATCACAATGCTAATGATTGCCCTAATTTTCAGAAATCTATTCAAGAAGGCATAGACAATGGAACAATTAGAATCGTGGATAATGATCTTCTTCTAACAATTTTTCTCCTCCATGTCAAGAAGATGAATTAAAACATATTTATCATCCTGAAAGACTAGCTACAAGAATCTATTGGAGATTGAAATATGATAAGAACATTTCCTTTCCTCCTAAAATGAGGAACAACAATCTTGAGCAAGTAAAAGGTGAAGAATATTGTATTTTTCATGATTCATATTCACATTCTCTTGAAAAATGTCATGCATTTAAGAAATTTGTTCAAAAGCAATATGATCTTGTATGAATTTGTCTTACAATAGATCTAGTTGTATTTCTTGGCAAAAACATAGTGCCTTAGCACTTCTTTTCTCTCCATGTTTCTCTTCACCCTATGACATAAGTAGCCAACTTAATTGGGGGCTCATTATCATTTGTGGTGGTATTATTTCAATTTTAAAATACCTTGAGGTAGCAACATGGCGTTCACTTGCCTTCTTCTTTCTATGGATTTATCTCTATCTTTGTGCATTATTCATTATTAGATCTCCTTTCTTGCATAGAGTTATTCTTATGTGAGCATATAATTGTTCTTTGGTTTTCCTCTTTGCTTGGAGAGGAGATTCTTTAATGAGTAATCCACTACTTCTCTTTCCTTCATTCTCTTGGAAAACTTACCTCTTCTATGGTTTCGATTATTCACAAGTATGATATGCCCCCTAGCATGGAATGATCTCTCGTGAAGTACATGTCCCTTCCTTGAGAGGATTTGTTCCATTAGGAAGGCATATCACTTGAAAATAACCACTGTTAGAAGATGTGTATGATAATATGATGAAACTATAAGGATCTGATCAACTACTGAGAGGGGGGTGAATCAGTAGATAAAAAATAATCTAAACTTTCACCAAACAAACTTTCAACTCAGAAACAACTTGCAAAACTAACAAGTTTAGTCACTATATTAAAAACTGTAACTACACTGTCAAACTTTACCAATTGACCAAAACATCAATGATACAATGCAACCGATCTACAACTCAAATACCATTTAACCAAAACATTAAATCACTTCACTAATATCAGTAATAGCTCATTTCAAATCATTTTCAGTCATCTAAACATATCTAAGAGGATTTACCAATCATTCATATCAACCATATCAAAAACACATCCACAAAATCATTCACCACTTGACACAATGATTTTTCACATGGAAACCCAAATGGGAAAAACCACGGTGGAATGAATACCCACAAATATTCTGAACTCTTCTAAAGTTTGCCCTGTTAGGAGCCAAGCCTTGTTAGAAGCTTATACAATAATGCCATGTTAAGAACATATTTGGTTAAGGACCACCCGGTTAAGGGATTGACTACAATACCCTATTAAAGGTAATACCTTGTTAGAGGTAACCTTAGTGGAGGATTTCAAATCCAAGCTAATGGATCACCTGGTTAGAGGATTTCAACAAGAGGCTTGTTAAATCTTACCTGGTTAGGGGATTTAACTATTGTAATGGTTAGAGAACAATAGGTTCTTTGCTGATCTAGAAATAGAACTACCTTGCTGAATCAGATCCTTTTCTACTCCTATCTGCCTTCACAACATTTTGCAGACACCTTCTAGTTCGGCAACAATCACACTTAACCAAATTTTCCAACACAATTACAAATAATTCATCGATCTTAAAAAACAAATACAATAGGTCAGTAACACAACATAAAACCTACAATTATCTTAGAGATTACAAACATATCGGTTCAATCTTGACTGTTAGATTACATAGAAATCAACATTACATTCTTCTAGACAACTTCAACCACTCTTGGATTACTGCACATTGGATCTTGTAGCTCATCACGCATTTTTCACTTCATGCTATGCAATTAATCATTCCCAAGATAAACGGTTATCTCTACGCACCAAATTCACTTCAAAACTCTTCACGTGCAACATGCATATGTGGAATCTTCATCTCTGATCATCATTCAGTCATAGATCATCACAACTGATTCTCCAAGCTCCATCGGTTAGGGTTCTTCTTGTCAACTGGTTAGGGTTACCAATTGATCACTCTGCTTCAATAATACTACCAGTTTCCTTCACTTCTTTACTACCTGTTGCTTTACTACATCATTACCGGTTGCAATACATCTTCATTACTAGTTACTATTGACATCAATGACAACACTATACTTCATCAATGCCAATAGTGTAATGCTTCTCCTTGTTCTTCTCACTTGGGGGGCAAGGATTTCGCTCCTTCTCTCTCTTTCTTTATTTCCTTTAGGGGCTGCATTTTTAATATATGATTATCATTTCTTATAATGGTTTGTTCTTATGACTAATCCCCCTAGGGGAATATGTGATGCTCTTTCTCTCTTCTCTTAGAAGATTACCACTTCCTGAGACGTATATTTTACATATACTTGCATGTGTTCATTGTGCATTTGCTTATGTTTAATCTCTCTCTAGAAGATTATGTAAGCTCTTCTCATTGTCTCTATACTTGGGGGGCAATGATATCTCTATCTCTTTCTCTAAGAATCCACTCTTTCCTATGTTATGGATGTTGTGAGTTTTATTGCTTGAGTTCATTCCTTGTGTGAAATTGTTATTGTTTTCTTAAGGGTTCTCTCTTATGCAAGAGGTGTAATTCCTTGTCTATAACCTCTTTTACACTTGGTAATGTACACCCATCCACATTGGGATAAAAGTCAGCCATCCTTCATCAAGAATCCCTTTCACCTAGCAATAGGAGGTAGGATTAAATTCTTGTTATCTTCTATGCTTCATTCTAGAAGATGTTATATTTGTCTAAGACAACTCCTCTTGGAGGTAGATGTATTTTGAGAAAAGATCTCTTCTCCTCCAAGGATCTCCTTTACACTTATACCAATATATCTCTTTTCAACAATCTTATCCTTGCTTGAAGAGTATTCCCTCTCTTGCTTGGATTTATGACATTGTTGCATGATGGATATCTTCTTGGTGTTGAAGGTAGGTATCCTTGTTCTACTTTCCTTAAGATATCAACATTAACCTACGTTGACATCTTAAGGGGGGGGCACCCACATTGCTCCTTTTGTATTACATTTCTCTCGCACATTGTATCTCTTATATAGTGGGTCACTCTTGGAACCAGAGGGAAGCCTCTTAGAGTGTGATGTCGCCACTTTTCTCTTATATAGTGGGCCATTCTTGAAACCAGAGGACAACCTCTTACAGCAAGATGTCGCCACTTTTGTCTTATACAGTGGGATATTCTTGGAACCAAAGGGCAACCTCTTAGAGTGAGATGACGCCACTTTTCTCTTATACAATGGGATGTTCTTGGAACTAGAGGGCAGCCTCTTAGAGTGAGATGTCGCCACTTTTCTCTTATGTAGGGTGATTATTCTCGGAACCAGAGCATAGTCTCTTAGAGTGAGATGTCACGCCTTTCTTGACATTTGTACTATACATCTTACACAGGTTGTAGCATACTCGGGCATAGACTCCTATGAGGTGCTTCAAACCTCACTTGAACACACACGCACGAGGCTAAGTGGAACTAACGGTGTTCTCACTCTCCTCCCTTACATGGATCACCTAGACAGGATCTAAGGGCTAGTTTTCTATGTCTTTTTTTCTCCATGGGTCACCTAGTTCTAGGGGCAAGATGTCCATGGTTCCTTTTGTTCGCCTTTCTTCTCATGGATCACCAAAGTGTGTATTTGTGTTCTCTCTCTTCTTCCTCTCATGAACTCATAGTTTTACTATTGATGGTTCATGGATGATGTCATCTTTTCTCTTTTATGTGATTATTGATGTTTATGTGATGTCATTTGTCTTTGTGTTTCAATTAGTTGTTGAGACATTTGAGTATTGAGGTCTCTTCGGCTAGTTGACTTATGGTCTTGTGTTTTGTTTTGTCATGTGTCTTTTGTGCTTTGTCTTGTTTTGTTTGTCTAGTTCCTTTTGTCTTGTGTTCTCTTGCATATGTTTGAGTGAGTTAAGATCCTGAGATTGGGGGATTTTGTTCCTCAAGATTAGTGATGTCTAAGACTCCTTATGATATTGCTCTGCATTTCTCAGCTTCATCTCTCCCTTTCTTTTACTTTACTGACATTATTGGTGTAAGTCATACTCCTACTAAAGTGGGGGCTAAAAGTAACATCATAAAATTGCAACCATTGCAATTTTGATTGTGTTTTAGGTCCTCATCCTAGCAACTGCATTTCCCTACTCAATTGGGACCCCTCTTTGTATCATCATTCCGAATTTTCTCCCATTTCAGCCCTTATGTCACCTTGTGACCCTGTCCAAGGCCCAAAATAGGGCGGGATAGGGGAATCCCCCTCAAGATAGGGGCATGGCAACCCTACCCCCCTTAGAAAGGGGCATGGCACCCTTGTCCTCCCTCTTTGGGTGGCCCTAAAATGGGTCCATCTGACCCTTGGACCTAGTTTTCTATTCGGGATTCAATTTCCCCTATGTCGGCCTTTGGTGAGATGAAAATTAATCCTCCTAGGCAAGTATAAAAGGGGATCTAGTTATCTCATTTATATAAGCAAAAATTAGATAAGTGAAGATAAGAGAAATTGGGTAAACAACTGGAAGGACTCCATTATAGTCATAAAGCATTCAAGTGTTCAAGTCTTCAAACATCTCCTTCTTCATGTGTCTTCTTCATTCATCCATTGGAGAAACATTACAACATTCATTTGCAAGTATGTGTATGTGTTAGGGTTTTGTCATGTTACATGCCATTTCATGCAACACTTATGATTACATTCAATAAGTAAAGCAACCATCATCAACAAATTGCAAATCTACAAGGTACACATTTCCATTATTCACATTTAATTATTTGCAGTTACTTTCTTTCAAGGTTGATTCCTCAACTGGGGTTTGCCTTATCCACAACCCTTCTTCCCTTCTTTGTGTGTGTAGGTTGCAGGTGCGTGACTATAATTGTAGGTTTAGAATTCATTTTCAGAGACGAAAAAACTCTTTTCGACGCACGGATTTTTCGAAGGACCGTGTGCAACTTATACACTGTCCTGACAACTTTTCTCCAAATTTACAAGGCAGATTTGTATTAGTCTAAATATCTCATATCCAAAGTTATAGCACCATCCCAAAATGGTAGCTCCTTATTTCATCCATTTTATTTTCCTTTTTCTGCATAGTCAACAAGTCAACATATCTATTTACAAAAGAGGGTGAATTTCATTCCAACCCTTGCAATCCACTTGGCATTCACATCCTTATTTCCCTTCAATTTGGATCTAGTGGATTCAACCCCTCTTTTGAATGTAAAGTATCTCCCAAGTGAAAATCATCCTAGTGGTTTCCTTTCTCTCTCCTAGGTGGGGAACCACTAGGATCCAATTTTCCACTTTACAGGTAGAATGGTAATGTTGGTGGTATTGAAGTTTTTGAGTATTGCTTTTCTTTTCCTTGACTCTTCAATTTCTGCTTGTAGGTCCGAGCCTAAAACATCCTAACATTTCTAGAACAATAGGGCAGTGAAGCCATTTGGTCCTGGGGCATTATCAACAACTAATGAGAAAACTACTTTTTAAACTTCTCCAATTGTAAAAGGATTCATTAGGTCTGCATTATCTTGATGTGTGATCATTGTGGAATCTCATTCAAAAAAATTGTTACCTCTTTATTAGGGACTGAGAAAGTTGTATTGGGTGGAGCTAAGAGATTTTTGAAGAAAGTAACCCCTTCATTCTAGATGTCTATTGCATTTGCTAATGTACATCATGTATTAATATCATTAATAGTGAATATTATTGAGGCTACTCGCCTAGACTTAGCAGATGCATGAAAAAACTTTGTATTCTTGTCTCCTTCTTTTAGCCATAACTCCCTGGATTTATTCCTCCAATATATTTCCTCTCTCTTGCATAATTCTTCACAAGTTTCTTGAAGTTGTTTATGTTTCTCATATGTGGTTGAGTCAAGTCCATGTGAGATTATTTGCTCTTGAATATCTGATAATTTCTTTTCTACTGAACTTTTTTCAGCAAAGATGTTATTAAAGACTTCAACATTCCATACTTTAATTTTGATTTTAACATATTGCATTTTCTTATCTAATTGGAACATTTTGGTACCCTTATGTTGAGGAGCACTTACCCACCATTTTCTCAGGAGTGGGAGAAAATATGGATGCATGAACCACATTTTTTAAAATTTGAAAGATGGATCATGTGAACATGGTTGTTGACCCTTCATAATTTGTAATGAGATGGCAAAATGATCAAGGCATACAAGGGGCAGTATACTAGAAACCATATTGACATTTTGAAGAGGCCATTGATGATAAATGAGGAAATTATCAAGTCGCTCTACAATTTGAAGTAAGTTCTTTCTTTTGTTTGTCCAAGTAAGTTGACCTTTGGTAGGAATTACATCTTTCGAGTCATTATTAGCAATAAAGGTAACAAAATCTTGAATTTTTTTTTTTCTGGAGGAAAGATACCACCCTTTATTTCATAGCTATAAGTTATTGTATTGAAGTCTCCTCTCAAGATGATATTATGATCTGCATATTGTTGGATGAAGCTTGTTAGGGTATCCCATAATCTCCTTTTTTCATGAGTGGAAGCTGGTCCATAAACATTAATCAACTTAAAAGATAGATCAAAATTTTGAATGGTAATAATTTGCCAATTGTGTCCTTCATGTAGAGGTTTTGCAATTACTATTTGTGGATTCCATAATGTTAGTAATCCACCAGATGCTCCTGCTGATGGAACATGTGCTGATTTTCATTTGTTCCATTTGGGAACTATCTCAAGAAATATTTCTTGATAAAGTTTTGTTTCTTATAACATAACTATATCTACCCCTGATGAGTCAATTTGTTTCTTGACTCTCTTTCTCTTATTAGAAGCATTTATGCCTCTGACATTCTAGGAAATGATCTTCATTATTGTCTAGGAGGGAAACATGCCCTCCTTGGTCTTTTGGATGCAGAAAACTACCCATCTAATGTAGTTTGTATGCCAACCTCTATTTCCTCCTTTGTTTTGGTTTTATTAGACTTTTTTCCCATTCTTGTTTTCTTTGGATTCTAGGTTTGGGAAGGGGTCTGCATGATGGAGAGAGTTTGGGAGTAATCAAAGATCAAATCAGATGATTGTTCATTGGTATTTTGTTGGCCATTGTCTATCTCTAACTCCATTGAGTTAATGATGGGTAACTGTTGTGAGGTGTGACATTTTGTCAAGAGGGGGGGTGGGGGGGTTAAGAACATAAGTTTTCCATCTTCAAATAGTCTGGAGCAAACTTTGTTAATTTGGGTTGCTAAAGTTAACTTTCCAGTGAGGATGTCCTTTGATTCCCCATCAATTGGACCCTCTATTACAGACTCCACAATCATCAAATCTTTATCCATATGTGGTGAGTGTTGTGCCTTTATATCTTGATTATCCTCATTTAGAATCTATTCTGCAATTTCATAAAATAGTTGGGATACAGCTGAATCCAACAGTTCTTTCGCCATCTTATTTAGATCAGGTGTGCTTTTATTTTGAACTCACATCTTGCTATTTAGTTTCTTTTGGGGATTCACCTTGAAATTAATTGTGTGTTTATCAAACATTATCTTTCTCATGAAATCATCAAAAGAGAAATGAAGTTGGTTAGGTCTAGGAAGGACCCGTAAGTAGTTAACAGAATGATCACACCATGAGCTTGTTTCCAAGGGATATTAAGGATGCCATCCTGAACCATTTACTAAGTTATATTCTTTTGAAGAAATAGGGGAGATCCTTGATTTCTTTAACAACCTAGATGGCATTGATCCCCTTGGGGTGAGTTGTACTAATTGAATCAAATAAGGATAAGGGTGTTTAGGCATAGAAAGAATAGTATAGATAACATTAGGAGAAATGGAGAATGATAAATTTGATGTTGTATGCTTAAGCAAAAAAGAATTTTGTTCACACTTGCTAAAACAATGGAGCAAGTATAAAGAGTAAAATAATAAAATCACTTCAAATACCTTGGAATACAAAGAATTTGATGGCTCTGAATACCTATTGTAGTCTATAGGATTTGAATAGAGATCCTCATAGATACTGATATATGCATGCTTTGCCTTCGAACATGGGGAGGAGAAGTAACCTAGATGAGGCATATGTTAACTTATAGTCTCAGGACCATCTATTACAACTTCCTGAGCATAGGAGCCAAATCTCGAATCAATGATAATCTTCTAAGGAGTGGGCTTTGAGGTATCCATAAGAATGCATACTCGAACTGATTTATTTGTATGCTCAAAGGGACTAGGTCATGTTGCATAAAGATACCCAAATAGTTGGGAAATGATTCTATTAGCTCTGGGTCTCTCTATTCGAGAGGGATTGAAGGGAATGAGATCTAAACTGGGAAGAAATTTATAACCTCCTCTATGGGATTGAAGTTAGGCATCCAGAGAAAAGTGGAAATATCGATTCCTTTGCAAAACCAGTGTTTATGTTTATGCACTCTATGAAGTTTGTTATGACACATCATAATCCATATTTAAATAGAGATAATGAAGATAAAATGGAACATACTTGTGTTAGTGAGTGGATTATGACTTCCTTATGACAAGAAAATATAATATGTCATTTTTAGCTTGTGAGTTCATCTTGTGAATTATCATTTGATGGTTACATGTATTATTTCTCCTAGTTATATGATAGTTGAGATGGAAGTATTAGATAATGAGTTTTTTCTTGCTATTATGTTGTTGTAATTTCTCTAGACCTTTGGTTGGGTGATACTCCTATAAAGATATGATCAAAAAGTGTATTACAACTATGTATAAATTATTGAACACATTTAGCTACTTTGGAGTGTGGAGTTTTTCTCTAAAATAGGTTTTTCCCACATATATCTATGTTGTATGATTTTATTTATATTTTATATAATTATAAATATCTAAAATTTTTAAGTACTATCCTCTAAGATTAGTTTAGAAAAAAAATTCAATACCTTATGTGTATGCTGAATTTGAATCCTATTGCAAACCCTAGTTCCAACCACAAAACCCTAGATCTACAATTAATTTCATCACAACGTCAATAGAGAACTACCATGAATGCAAATAACCATGAAATAACAAATATTATATCATTCGCACATAAAGTAGGCTTGTCTCCATTGTTCCTCTATCCTCCGTGATCTTGTATTTGATGTTGTTGCTCTCAAATTTGTGTTGCACTTATACAAGAGCTCAAGGAAGAATGGATGTGATTGTGGTGATGTAAAGGTATGATTGCAAATATGATGTTGACAATGTATGCTACAATAATTTTGACAGATTGTAAGTATGATCCAAGTATGTTATATGGAGAATGAGAGGAGAAATCCTCTTTTAAAAAGAACATCCTAAGAATAGAGGGTTGAGATTAAGAGGTAAAAAGAATGGGCAAGATCACATAGGTGAAAGAGACTCAATAAGATTAAAGGGCAGGTAAAGATAAAGGAAGGAGATTAAAAGGTGCAAAGGTAAATGATAAGGTTGAATAAGATTAAGAGGTTAAATTAAAATGGAGGGCTACCATTGAGTAGGTATTTAGGGAGACCTGTTGTCATGTGGATAAGAAGAAAAAGGTAAATGAATTAAATAAATAAAAATATTTATTTAATTAATAGAAGAAGGGCCACATAAATTGAATAAGTAAAATATTTATTTAATTTGGGAAAGAGAGAATGGGATTAAATAAATAATAAATATTTATTTAATTAAAATAAAAAAGGCTAATGAATTAATTAAATAAATAATAAATATTTATTTAATCATAGGACAATTTTAGGTGTCTACATTTTGCCCCTCTTTGAGATAATGCAGTTTATCGTGTTGTTTCAAAGACTATTAAAATATAGTGGGTAGGAAAGGGATAAGGACTAGAAGCATGATGCTCCATTCATGGAAGGATGAAGAAGGATAACGAGTTAGTAGGATGATGTCCCCTCGAGAGGACATGTGGGTTAGGAGAACACATGTGTGCTCTCGAAAGGAAAGATGGGGGGAAAGGCAAGTAGAAAATGGATAAGGAGATGGTAAATCGATGGCCAAAGTAGTAGTCATGGATAGGAATGGATGGACAAATAAAAAGGATGGGGACGATGGAACATTATTCTTAATTTAGTGCTATATCATCATTGAGCTTATGATGGCAATCGAATGCAAGCATCAAGATATGATAAAACCTAGATGACTCACATACCATTTGCAAGGAGTGATAAGAACAACGACAAATAATAATCAAATGATAAAAAAAATGATCCATTCTAGCTCCTCCAATCACTTGTGGAAATCCTTGAGTAGCATAGGATAATCATACAAGATAAATCAAATAAAAGATAAGACTCACTAGACCAAACAAGTCAACAACCATTTAGATCTTCTTGCCAAAGTTAAGTGTTTCTTGTTAAAATTATGTTAGATAAGATGTCCATTGTAGGAATGATGTATTCGTACGCAGAGGCATGATAGGATGTCAATTGTAGGAAAGATGTATCCACAATACATGATATCTAATAGGGTGCTTGTTCTAGGAATGATGTATTTGTAGAGCAAGTTGTTTGATAAAGATGCTAAAATTGATAGGCACTTGATTGGTAAGGTTGTGGACTAGCTCGATAGATTGTTTGTTGATTCATGATTTTTTAAACTTGGTGTTTTGATCTTGATGTTTTGATTGTGCTTGTTCAAGAGTTGATGTCTAAGCAAGAGATATTTTATTATGGATTTTGAAATTTTGAAATTTTTTTGATTTGTTTGATTTTTAAAGTTTTTTTAGATTTTTAATATTTTAAATTTTTATTTTAAATTTTTATTTTAAAAGTTTTTCACATCATGGATTGAGGTATAAGACATATCAATATTTATTCTCAAGAAAGATGTATTTATTTGCCCCTAGTGTCTAGCAAGGTATAAGCCATCATGAGAGGATGAGTGAATTACTAGGATGGAAATGGATAAGTGAAGGATGGAGGCAACTTATTAAGGAATCAAGTTTGATCTAATTTTTAAGGACTATCTCATGATAGGAACCCAAGCTAAGAGATTAGATATGGAAATGTGAAGTGATGGCATGGTGATTTGAATGGAAAGGGTTCCATAGGAATGGACATGTCAAGAGGTTTATGAAAATATGTTTTTCATTTATGTCCTTGGTTTTCATCAAGATCAAAGGATGGATAGGATAGAATGGAAATAGGATAAGCAAGACCAAAGTTAATAAGGGATGCTAGAAGAAAGAAATGTAAAGATATATGGAGAGTGTGGACAAGGTGAAGTGGATAAGATGCATGATGGTTGTGGGGATCCTTAACCTTGTCAAGATCAAAGGTGGAAAGGGAGATATGGAGGTAGATAGGGTGAATGGGGGATAATAAAGGATGAGTGATAATGAAGGATGAGGTGGATAGGATAGCATGGATGAAACTTTCTCCCAAGTGTAGAGTGCAAGAGGAAAATGGATTAAGCATGACACCTATTTGTCAGGTTTTAATTATGGTACTTACCCAAGGTACCACAAGAGGTGGTTTTCACCATTGGATAAATTATTTCTCTTTACCTTTTACTTCTTTTTTTTCTTTTTCATTTAATTTTTTTTCACTTTTTCCTTTCTTTTTTGACTTTTTTGGAATATAATTTGTGCATGATAGGAGATGGAATAAGGACACAAGCATCTTGTTTCTTTGGATGGTACCCTTGAAAGACATGCTACAATGGACCATGGCTATTGAAGGTATGCTCAAATACGTTGGTAGGGTGATAGTAAGGGGAGGTGAAATGGATGATGAGATGAAATGTGGTAAGGGTTTATCCAAAGGATTGGATGTGAGGGATGGAGGGATAGAAAATAGGTGTTAAATGATGGATAGGATATTGGAAGATTTGTGTAGGTATGGAGGCAAATTTTGACAAGATCAACATTGGCACACACCTTAAGGGGTGTTGGAGTGATGGAGGAATAATGGATTTTGGAATTTGAGATTTTGATGGAGAAGTGGATATGGATTTTGGGACATAAGCACTCAAAATGGACGAAAGGTGTAATGGATGATTTATGATAGTGGATTTTGGGAAATCGGAACCCAAAATAGATTGGAAAGGTGGGAAATGTTTAGAGGGAAGAGTGAAGGAAGCCTTTGGGATAGGGAGATTGGATGCCAATTATAATTTTTCTTTGGGATGTAATTATTTTATGAGCAACTGGAGAATCCACGTAACTTTTAATTTTTCTTTCCTTTGTGGTTCTTTAAAAGGCATTTCTTTTATGAGTAACTTGGTAATCCACGTGACTTTTAATTTTTATTTTTGTTTGATGGGATTTTATGGCCTTTTGGATATTTCCTTCTCCTTTTGCATTAAATTTTTCTTTTCTTTTGAATTTTTTTTCGATGAGATGTGTTGATCCTTGGACGTATGTGGATATTTAGAAATATGGATTTTATGCTTGGCATCCAAATTCCTTACAAAACCATTGGGATTTATGGGTTGATAGGAATTATATGGAGGTCTTTTGAATGAGTTCATGTAGATGGATGGTGGGAAGGTTCTCAAGAATGTGTACCTTTGTTGATCTTGATTTATGATAGGGTAAGTGGATTATGATCTAGGGGTGAAATGGATAGTGGATGGAGAGGTATAAGAACCTAAGATGGATGGAAGAAATGAAGGATTTTGTTTGGGGTATAAGGACATCAAAGGGATGGATGGGATGAGGGGGGGTGTTCATGTTTAGGTTTGGATGGAGGAATGTGAGACTTACAAGAATACCAACACCTTGAGAGTGATCTATGTAGCCAAGACCATGATAATTAGGATTTTCTTATATATGAAGGGTTACAATATGGCTTGTTCATGGATACCTAACCCTTTTCCTTGATAATGCATGATTCGAAAAATCCTTTTAGAAATGGGGTACTTTATGCTTTTAAAACAAGATGTGAGTCCATTTTGAGGAGGATATGTTATGGAAGGAATGATAAGCTCATGAAGTAGATCAGATTAGATGAAAGTGGATGAACCAAGTGGATATGTAAGGGGTTCATAAATAATTTGGATAGGGGTGATGGGATCCTTAGGAGGATTGGGATCATGAGGGGAATTAGGATGGATGTTGGGGTCTTAAGGAGGATATTAAGGATTACAACAAGGAGATGAAGTGATACTTTGATCTTGACATGGAAGATGATCATTGCATTGAGTGTAAAGGATGCTTTACTCTTGATTTGAAATAGGGTCATAGCAAAGGATGGAATGGATATCATGATCTTGCTTAGGAAGTGGATTGTGAGTAGGATTTGGAAGTATACATTGCTCTTGAGATGGAAGGGGATCATCTTCGATGGAGTGAAAAGGTAGGGTGGGATCATCATGAATGAAATTAAAAGGTAAAAGTGGATCATCATGAGATTATATGGAGATGAGATCTTGGTAAAATATTTGATGGGATGAAAAAGATTTGGGATCTTGATCTTGATTCATTCTAGGATTTGTTTCTTAATACTTTAGATTATCCTCTTGACATGGGGTATGAGTTTGGATATTCATGGGGGATTCTTGGATAGAGTCCATGTTTTTACATGATAGGACTAGATCTTGAATGAGACTCTCTTGATTAGTTTTAATTAGGGATGGAGTGCATGGTGGCATTGAGTCTAGGATTTTTGAATTATGGGAGGGATTGGCATTAAGAAGTGGATAAGCTTGAATTTTTATATTGGATATCCCTTGAGGGTAGACTTGAAACGTATCATCATTGGGTTCATTGTTTGATGGTAGGAATTGCTACTGGAAATCCTTAGGGGATGAAGGAATGGTGGGAGAGATAGAGGATTTATTTTGGGAAGAGCCATTGCTATACAGAGGTGATTTTGGTCATGCTTGGAAATATTATCTTGACATATGTCTAATTCCTCATTAGGTGAATTATTAAGATGTTCTTCAATAGTAATGTTACCTTGATCAATATTATCAGAGTGGTTTTGGTTTGTTTGAGGTATAGGTGTACATGTGGATTGTTGGTTGGGTAGAATTTTATTTTGGGGAATGTATTTTGGATGTGTGACTTGAGGGTTTGACCTAGATGATTTAACTTCCATAACTAATTTTTTATACCATTCCTTGAAGTTTGGGTTTGGGATGTGTGTGCTATGAAGAAGGTATTTTGTTGTAATGTGGAGGATTTGACTCTACTAATTGTAGTGTCCTAAAATTGCACTTGATTATGCTCACACCCCTCATAAATGCAAAAAACTTTGATTTTCCACTCATTATGCACCTTGATCCTGACCCAAAATTGGGTAGGACTAGGGCGTGGTGCCCTAGTCCTCACTAGGACCATGGTTCCACACTATGGTACTCCCTAAATTGGTCCCTCATTAAACCCATTTTTTTAATTCAAATTTGAGCGAGATCCCTCCCTCTGTGTCGGCTCATGTCAGAAAATTAGCCAATTTTCTCGATAGGCAAGTATATAAAGGGGATTTCCCCCCTCATTTTGACATACATTCACAACTAGGAGATTTTGACATCAAGAAATCAAGCATTCAAGAGAAATTGAGCATTTTCAATCTTCCTTCAAGCCTGGGAGAAACAATAAAGTCAAGATTCAAGCATTGAAGAAAAAATTATTCATCATACTTTGTTGAAGACTTTATAAACCCTAATTCCATGTGGAGGCAAGCAAAACTTCACAAGGACGTATCATAATTCAATTTTTAGTCATAATTCAGCATCTCCCTCAAAAGGAGAATCTTTCATTACAGTCATTTCAATTACATTTACTTCAATTCCATGGTTAATTCCAAAACATGGGTTGACCTAAGGCAAGCCCCTATTCCCAACCTTTTTCCCTTCTTTATATGTGTAGGAAATAGGTACATAGTTGCGATATTCAGAATGAGAATTATTTGCAGAGACAAATCAACCCTTTTCAGCGTGCAAAAAAAGTAGGAGGACAAGGAGCCCACCACCATTGTCCCAACATTTTTGGAGCTCTTTTGAGGCTCAAATATGAATCTGCATATATTGCTTAGATCCAGGTGCATGCAAAAATCCTTCATCTGTAGCTCACTGTTTTCTCAGTTTTACCTTCATTTTTCAGAACTTTATCTTATTTCAACATTTCAATTCACATAAGAGGAATAAAATTATCACACAATCAACCCAAATCCATTCAGTATTCAGTCCTTGACTGAATCTAGTGGATTCCCTTTCCTATTTTGAATGTAATGGTCCCTAAGTGAAGAATTTAGTGGTTTTCTCCCTCAAATGGTGAAAACCCTGAATATTTCCACATTACACTAATTTTCATGTCTTCAAGTTGTTGTTTCAAGATCCTTAATTATTGAGATAATATCTCAGTTTGTGATGACAGAGGAGGGATAAATTCTTCACCTTCTCTATGAAATGTATAACGCCATGCCATGATGTTTGTTTGAATTTTCTTGGTTTTTTTATTTTTATGACATTTGTTTTTTTTTGGATTTTTTAAAAATATAAAAGCAAAAAAACAAAGAAATCCCAAAGACAAAAACCTATGGCTCAATTTGGATTCAATATGTTCCCTTTTGGTTTTAAGTGGGGACGATGGTCTAAACATTTAAGCACATAAAACACACCAATGAACCTACTCAAGTGGGATTATCAATCCTTGCATACACAATAAATAATGACCAAAATGTTCAACTATAAGCTTTACAAGATCAACTAGGGGTATCCTCTATATAAAACAATGGTACATGAGGCCTAAATCTATGAAATGAAAGAGAAATACCACCAAACAGTCTAGAGGAGAGGGTAACTCACTCTCCATGTTCACTTCTCCAAGGTATACAATTCTTAGAGGCCTAGCCCAGATTGAAAATTTTCACTTCCAATAGGTTTTTTTTTTCAATGCAACCTCTCTATTTATACTCTGTCAGAACATGGGAGTTGAGGTCTTCCCCTAGAGTGATCACTTCTCTAGGTAGGCCTCGCAAAAAATGAAAACAAGATCACTTATTTTTAGGAACACTCAAGGTTACTATTGGGTTCCAAGAGGAGATCATACATAAGTGATCTTGGGGAGATTTGTTTTTTTCATTTTAAGTCCAAATCAAAATGTGAAAGGTTAATTTTAATCCCCTTTTCAATATGTGAAAGACACACCAAGGAAGTTGATCTAAAGGAAGAAATGATTTTATGATAAATGAAAAAGACTATGATCAATTTTAGAATGTAAATAAAAATGTTTAGAACAAGTGAACCTTGATTTTAATGCTTCCCTTTTGTATTGAAACTCTTTGATCCAATGATGAGCTCAAAACTAGCTTTTTATCATCCTCAAATCCATGCGTGTGAAAATATGCCAAAAATGATAAACCAAAGCAAAAAAATATTATCTATGATTTGATTCTTTATGATATTAAAACTGATAATAAAATCATTTCAATCAATGATAAAGTAATCTTATGATGCAATAAAATAAAAGCTCATCACAAGGTTACAATTTTATTTTATTTTACACTATTTAACCTAATCAACGAGATTTTTTTTTTTTTTTAAATGATTTTGCCTCCAAAAATTGAAATGCAAAGAATATACCCTTGCTAAAATTTTGAGATCTTTCTACAAATGTAAAAAAGTTTAGAAAAAATCCTTGATTTGAGCTCTAGAGAGCAAATTTATTGGAAAATCCTAATTTTCAAAGATCTAAATTTTCACTAATGATTTTTTGTCAAAATAAAAAATCTAAATAACATATCCCCTTAAAATTATTAGAGATTTCTAGAAATATAAGAAAATCTAAAGAAAAAAATCATTGATTTGCTCCCAGAATTAATTTTTCAAAAAATCATAAAAAATTTATAAATCGCTCAAAACTGATCCCAAAAATCTATTTTTTTTACTAATGGCTTTTGATACTATTGGAGTTGTGGAAAAATCAACTCTATAACCCCAAAGATCACCTGCATGCAAACCTATCATAGAAGGAGAGAAGCAAAAAAGCTATGAAGGCCATAATTCACAGATCCAAAAAAGAGGAGTCATATTGATTGTGCAACAAGAATGCAATTCAATAATTACAGTTGTTATAAAAATACAAAAATAGAATCCTTATAGGAGGATACTCGAAACCCTAAAGGTGAAAACCCTAAAGAATTAAAAGATTCCTAAGTTTATCTTAGGCATATAGTATAATAGACTAATAATTAAATAAATAGTTATAAGCTAATAAAAGATAACTCTAACACCCCCCCTTAAGATGAACTTAAGGAGTAGCTAAAAAACAAATAAGGACTAAAAAACATGTAAAAAATGCAGGAAAGCAACAATGGGTCCCGACAACTAGGCCTGATGAGGTACCCAAGTACAAGAAAATCTTTGTAAAGTGGAGAAAAAGGAGAAAACCATGTGGGAACAAAACTCCTCTCCAAGAAGAGATGAAAGCTCAAGTGAAGGACTAAGAAGCCTCCAAACAAGAGTGTTCCAGAAGATAGGACCGCTGACAGAGACTGTGAAGGTTGGCCCTGACAGTTAACAAACCGTCGGCGGTCAGCAGTGTCCGGATTGGCCTAAGGAAGCTGTAAAATTGCCAATTTTTTTATTGCCTCGATCTATATGCCCAAGGCCATACGGCCTGGGGGCTAAATGTTTTTTGCCTCCAAAACACCTGACTCCAAAATAAGTCAAATTTCTATCAAAATTCATGGAAACGACCTCCTGAATCCAACTGTGAGGTCCTTCTGGCACCAAAATGTACCAAACAATCAACTACCCCCAGAAATGGAAAAAAGCAACTGCACAAACCCCCGAAAACATAGATCTGAAAAACAAGACCCAAAATCTCTCATGAAGAAAATAGGGGCATGCAGATCTGGAGCTCTGATACCATATTGGAGTTGAGGAAAATCAACTCTACAGCTCCCAAAGATCACCTGCATGCAAACCTATCACTGAAGGAGAGAAGCAAAAAAGCTACGGAGGCTAGAATTCAGAGATCTAGAAAACAGGAGTCATATTGATTGTGCAACAAGAATGCAATTCAATAATTATAGTTGTTATAAAAATACAAAGAGAGAATCCTTATAAGAGGATACTCGAAACCCTAAAGGTGAAAACCCTAAAGAATTAAAAAGATTCCTAAGTTTAGCTTAAGCATAGAGTATAATAGACTAATAATTAAATAAATAATTATTAGCTAATAAAAGATAACTCTAACAGATACCATCCTCAACCTGAAAAAAATGCCCTATGTGAAAAATCATAGTCGTCTAAGAGAAATGATCAAATCATTATAAAACCCTAATTTTCAAAGCTTTGATTTTTTGCCAATTATTTTTTATCAAAATTAAAAGCATAAATAACATACCCCATCTATAATTTTGTGATATTTTTAAAAATATAAGAAAATTTGAAAAATTCATTGATTTTCTCCCATAATTAATTTTTCATGAAAAATATTTTTTTTTTATAAATCGCTCAAAATTGAACGAAAAATTCTGATTTTTTACTAAAAGGTTCTGATACCATCCCCAACTTGTAGAATTGTTTTTGTGCTAAAATTTGTAGCCATTTGAGAGCCATTTTGTAGCAAAAGAATTGGAGACTAACATTTTGTAGCTTGTGTCTCCAACCCTAGCTACAAAATGGTAGTCTCTAAATTTTTGCACAAAACAACAAAATAAGGTTAGGAAAATATACAAAAATATAGATCTAATAGAGATCCAAGTCCCATTGGGCATGCCAAAATATCTATGTTGAATTTGAATCTTATTGCAAACCCTAGTTTCAACCACAAAACTCTAGATCTACAATGAAATTCAATTCAACATCAATAAAGAACTACCATGCATGCAAATAACCATGAAATAACAAATATTATACCATTCACACACAAAGTAGTCATGTCTCCATTAATCTCCTATCATCCATCATCTTATATTTGATGTTGTTGCTATCATATTTATGTTGCACTTGTATAAGAGCTCAACAAATAACGTACATAGTTGTGATGATGTAAAGCTATGATTGCAAAGATGATGTGATGATGTATGCTAGAATGATTTTGACCAAACGTAAGTATGCTATATGGAAAATGAGAGGAGGAAGCCTCTTTTATAGAAATATCCTAAGAACATAGGGTTGAGATTAAGAGGTGAAAAGAATGGCCGAGATCACATAGGTGAAAGAGACTCAATAAGATTGAAGTGTAGGTAAAGATAAAGGGAGGAGATTAAAAGGTGGAAAGGTAAACAATAAGGTTGAATAAGATTAAGAGGTTTTAATTAATATGGAGGGCTAAGTTTGAGTAGGTATTTAGGGAGATGTGTTGTCATGTGGATAAGAAGAAAAAGGTAAATGAATTAATTAAATAAATAAAAATATTTATTTAATTAGAAGAAAGGCCACATAAATAAAATATTTATTTAATTTGGGAAAGAGAGAATGGGATTAAATAAATAATAAATATTGATTTAAAGTAAAAAGAAGATGCTTACTAAAATAATTAAATCAATAAAATATTTATTTAATTAATAGAAGAAAACGCTAATAAATTAATTAAACAAATAAAAATAATTAATTAATTAATAGAAGACATCAATATAAAATAATTAAGCAAATAATAAATATTTATTATAATCAGAGGACAATTTTAGGTGTCTACAACTCACTCCTTTTTAATTGTGAACATCTTTTTTATCGACATGATCTACATATTTTAAAAACAAATACAAATAAAATATATAATCTTTTATACATTATATTTTAAATAAATGAAATAACTCTTAAATGACTAAAATGACTCTTAGGAAAATGTGTTAGTGTAAATAGTGTCTTTATCTACCTAGTTATCCTTTTTGGCAACAACAATGAACGAAAACTGAGAGGGGGGTGAATTAGTTTTCACTGGATGTAATAATTTAAGCACAACTTCATATATGATCAATTCCAACAAGAGCAAAGATAAACACAATAACAACAACACACATAACACCAAGATTTTGACATGGAAAATCCAGTTAAGGAAAAAATCATGGTGGGAACCTACCCACAATAAGATGTTACTTTGCAGTAGTATGTGAAAATATTACAATGGGGAATGCACATGCATTCAGGCACACTACCTAGATCTCACTACTCAAGACACAATAACCCAGAAAGCTACAACCCTTAGGGAAGGCTCACTACCTTACAAGAACATTCGAACAACAATCCAAATTACATGAACTGAAAGAATGGCATCTCCAAATGCCTGATGACAGTTCTGGTTAAGCACATTTGTTTTCCCTACAACACTCTCTGCTCTATACTTCTTATTGAAAGATGAATTCTCTTATTCGCACATGTACACCACTCACTAATAATGCAGACACAACACCTATCTCCAAATTAAATGAATATGAAACCTATTTATACAAATCATCAACCTTGACTACAAGATCGGCTCAACCCTTAAGACCTAATTACAAAATTACATCACACAATACATAGATCAACCACCAGACCAATACAATTTCATGATGACATAGCATGGACCCAAATAAATTTCTTGAACATGCAACACCACTAGAAATCTCACCAAGATCATCCGCAACACACTGCACAACCGAAAATGTTGCATAACATGAAGAACATCACCAAACCCATTAGATCCTCAATAATGTGCACAATGATCAATGCGGACCAAAAAAAAAATAGGACATGATTAGGAAACACCAACAACCACATTAAAACCATCTGCAATAGCTGCACCAACAACTCTTAATCAGATCTTCATCGATTAACACAATGATACGAAAAAACACTCAACAACAGCAACTGGGACTAGAAAAACTTATGGAGCACCAAATAATGAACCATATAAATTGAAGATACACATGAACATCCTAAACACTCTCCGAAATATGCAACTCAAGATATAATCATTCTGAAGCAGAACATATCAAATGCCATAACACTACAACACTAAACATTGAAAAACCAATCCCCATACCAGAATCCATAACTCGGTCAAATCACCACATAACATCATGAAACCAACACTGAATCAAGTATCTCTAGTTGATTCATTCTATCAAACAGATAAACCAACCATATCAACTCTTTGCAATCATCGGAACACCAAAATACAGGAATATGTTGACATCAATGTCAACAACATATCCTAGCAACAACAATATCCAACAATCCCCCCCTTTGGCATTGATGACAATATATGAATGTGAAAAACAATCAATGCAAAGAAATCAATCAATCAACAACAATCTCCCAATCTCCCCTTGAGATCATGCACACAAAGCTTCCAAGATAAGGTTGTTTTTCACATGCTTCTCTCCCCCTTTGACAACAATGCCAAAGATACATATAGATCATGCATCTCTCCCTCTAAGAAGGACAATCTCTCCCCCTTAGGATAAACTCACAAATATGAACATCTAAATCACACACTAACTACTCTTGTTGAGTAGCAACACCTACTCATCAATCTAGATAAGAAGATAAGACTATGAAGTCCGCTAGATTGACGCATCTCAATGCATCTAGTTCTCATCAAGAGGGGAAGAAACCCCTAACTTATCTCTTAGATATACAAATGTATCTGCAGTAAAAATATCTACAATCTGATGCTTCGTAGATACATACTCTAGTTTGACTTCTTCCTCACTAACTTTCTCCCTGAAAAAAATGATACTTGATTGATAGATGCTTTATTTTAGAATGCAGTACTAGATTCTTGGAAATATTAATAGCACTTGAATTATCACAATATATAATAGTACTCATCATAAACAACTCTAATATCTTTCAGCATCTGCTTCATCCAAACTACCTGAGTATAGTTGCTAGTAGTAGCAATGTATTCAACTATTGTAGTAGATAGAGAAATAACATCTTGCTTCTTACTTGCCCAAGAAACCAACTTCTTTCCCAAAAAGAATGCTCCACTGGTAGTACTCTTTCGATCATCAAAATCACCTGCCCAATCAACATCATTATAAGCACATAACATGAAATCATCATTCTTTGGATGCCAGAAACCAAAGTTAATTGTCCCCTTCAAGTATCTGAAAATCCTCTTCATAGCAGTAACATGACTTTCTTTAGGATCAACTTGAAATCTTGCACAAAGACAAAAAGCATGCTTAATATCTGGTCTATTTTGAGTCAAGTATAGTAGTCCACCAACCATATATCTATCAAAGTTTGATTAAGTTTCAGAGATTCATCATGCTTAGACAACTTGCATCCAGTCACCATAGGAGTTCTAACATGTTTGGAGTCATCTAACCCAAACTTCTTCAACAATTCCTTCACATACTTAGATTGAGAAATGAAAAATGCCTTTATTAGTCTGTGTAATCTGCAATCCTAAGAAGAATTTCATCTCACCTATCCTACACATCTCAAACTCTTTTTGCATATCATTAGCAAACCTCATACTCAAACCATTATCTCCTCCAAAAAAAATTTCATCAACAAAAACTTCAACAATCAAAATGATATCATTATCAACCTTAAAGTATAAATTGTTATCAGTGGTACCTTTATAGAATCCCAACTTCATCAAATACCTGTCCAATCTAGCATACCAAGCTCTAGGGGCTTTTTTAAGTCCATACAATGCTTTCTTCAATATGCATACCATGTCTCCTTCATTTTAAAATGAAAATCCATCTGGTTTCTCAATGTAGACTTCCTCTTCCAAGTCGTCATTCAAAAATGCTAATTTAACATCCATCTAATATACCTTGAAATTCTTGTAAGAAACATATACAAGAAGCAATTGAATAGCTTAAATTATAACTACTAGAGAAAAATTCTCCTCATAATCAATTTCTTACATATGTGAATATCCCTTACATACCAATCTTGCTTTGTTTCTAACCACTTCGCTAGCTTCATTCAATTTATTTTGGGACACCCATTTAGTACCAATTACATTCTAGTCTTTAGGTCTTGGAACAATTTCGCATGTATTGTTCTTCTCAATTTGATTCAATTCTTACTCCATATCCTTTATCCAATTCTCATCTTTACAAGCTTCAACAACATCTTTAGGTTCAATCTTGGAAATCAAACATATCTCTTCAACAACAATCCTTCTCCTAGTCATCACACCTTTATTTTTATCACCTATAATTTGATTCTCTGAATGATTTAATCTCACATACCTCAGAGTCTTCTAATTATTCTGATTCACTGGTTCTTGAACTTCTTCACCAATAGCAACAATATCTGGATTAACTGTCTCTACCGAATCATTCGACTTTAGGTTCTTAGTATGCACTTTCTTTGAAATAACATCCTGATCATCAAAGTCAAACTCACATCTGCATGCTCTGATATGCTTTCCATAACATTCATCAACCTTCACATTTTCACTTTCCACTATCTTCCTCAACCTCTTATTGGAACACTGGTAGGCCTTACTCTTAGTAGAATAACCCAAGAAGATTCCTTCATCACATCTTGCATCAAACTTTCCTATATCCTTATCTCTTTTGATATAACATTTGCTTCCAAAACATCTGAAATATCTAACTATAGGAACATGACCAAACCATAGATCATAAGGAGTCTTACTAAAATCACCTTTTATATGCATTTGGTTGAATGTGTATACAACAGTGCTAACAACTTCTTTTCAAAAGGTCTGTGGAACATTCCCTTCAATCAACATAGTCCTAGCAGCATCCAAAATAGTTTTGTTCTTCCTTTCAAAAACTCCATTCTACTGAGGGGTTCTAGGAGCAGATAACTATCTTCTAATTCTATGCTTTTCACAAAATGAATCAAATTCACTGGATGTGAATTCTCCTCCTCTATTAGATTTCAAACATTTCAATTTCAATCTTGTCTCTGTCTCCACTTTAGCTTTGAATATCTTGAATTTATCCAGTGCTTCTGATTTCTCCCTTAGAAAAGTAACCCACATCATTCTAGAATAGTCATCAATCAACAACATGAAATATTTGTCACCCTGCAAAATTCTCACTCTTGTAGGACCACACAAATCAGTATGCACAAGATCTAATAATCAACTAGATATATACTGCTTACTCTTGAATGAAATTCTTGTTGTCTTTCCCAACTAACATTCTTTACATATCGGATTAAAAGGTTTCATAATATTAGGCAAGTTTCTAATAGCTTGAGTAGAACTTATCTTAATCATGCAGTCAAAATTAACATGACACATCCTTCTATGCCACAACCAACTTTCATATATCTGAGCAATCAAATAACTTTTCTCACCAGGATTCAAATGAAAGATATTACCTTTAGTCCTAGTTTCCGATGCAATCTCTATACTAGAGGCATTTAGAATCTTGCATTTAACAAATTCTTGAATTGCAAATCATATTCCTTATCAACCATCTGTCCAACACTCAAAAGATTATGCTTCAAACCTTCAACATATAAGGCATCATCAGTATTATGCTTACCATCAAGAGAAATAACACCTCTACCACAAATTACACAAGCTTTATCATCTCCAAATCTTATTATACCACCATCATACTTCTCCATATTCACAAATTTACTTTTATCACCTATCATGTGATGTGAACAACTGCTATCAATTACCCATTCATCTTTCTCTTCAATCTTAGCAGCCAAAGCTTTCTCCTCAATAATGCAGCTTGTAGAATCCATTGGTACCAGATTATCTTCTTTGATAGCAATAAATACAAATTCATCTTGTGAATTCCCATTCTTAGACTCTTCATTTGTCACACCTTCATCATCAACATAATAACATTTCTTCTAATATTTGTACTTTTGATTAGTCTTATAGGACTTATCATATTTGTCACGCCTCTCATATCTATCATTCTTATCAAATTAATCATGCCTATCATACTTTGACATTCTTTTAGGACACCTAGAAGCAAAATGTCCTATCTTATTACAAGAGAAATATTTCAAAAGTAACTTCCCATCATACTTACAAGAGAAATATTTCAAAGGTAACTTCCCATCATACTCTCTTTCCCATTCGTCCATCTCTCTCATTTCTCTTTCATATCTGGAAACCCCAGATGAACATTCTCTTGGATCATACTTCTGCTTCCCGAATATAGAGGATTTAAATGCAGTCTCAAATTTATCATGTGATTCTCCAAATTCACTCAACTCAAAAGCAACAAGTTTACCAACCAACATGTCTCTTGTCACAATAGTCACAGTCTGGATCTCATTAATAGCAGCAACTTTAGATTTGTAAGCAAGAGGCAAAGATCTCAGCACTTTAGCAACGATCTCATCTTCTTCAAGAGTTCAATTGACACATCTGATGTTCATGACAAGTTCATTCACTTTAGCCATAAAGGATGATATGTTCTCATCTTCTCCCATCTTCAACATCTCATACTTACCTTTCAAACTTTGCAGTTTAGAAACTTTGACATGTTTATCTCCTTCATACAAGGTCTCTAACTTTTCCCAAATCTCATGTGCAATCTACAATCCCATCACATTAGTTATCTCTGAATCGGTCAAGGCACTCAACAATGCTTCTTTAGCTCTTATGTTATGTTCAACAGCCTTGATCTCATTTGCAGTAACTAGACCATTCTGAAGAACATTGTAAGTATTCTTTGTAATCTTCTAATAGCCATCTCCAAGACACTTCAAATGACACTCCATCCGGTCCTTCCATACAATGTAATTGCTTCCATCAAATCTCGATCTCTCTTTCTTTAAAATATAGGTTTCCATCCCGGATATCCTCAAGCAGTCAAGCCTCTTCCGAAGGATCTAGCTTTGATACCAATTTTTGGCAACAACAATGAAGGAAAACTAAGAGGGGGGTGAATTAGTTTCAACTGAATGTAACAATTTAAGCACAACTTCATATCTGGTCAATTGTAGCAAGAGCAAAGAGAAAAACAACAACAACACACATTTAACACCAAGATTTTGATGTGGAAAACTCAGTTAAGGGAAAAACCACGGTGGGAACCTACCCACAATAAGATGATACTCTGCAGTAGTATGTGAAAATATTACATTGGGGTCAGGCACACTGCCTAGAGCTCACTGCTCAAGATACAATAACTTGGAAGGCTACAACCCTAAGGGAAGGTTCACTACCTTACAAGAACATTCAGAAAAAATTTTGGATTGCATGAGCTGAAAGAATAACATCTCCAAATTCTTGATGATAGTTCTGGTTAAGCACATTTGTCTGCCCTACAACACACTCTGCTTTATGCTTCTCACTGAAAGATGAATTCTCTTATTCACACATACACCACTTACTAATAATGCAAACACAACACCTATCTCCAAATTACATGAATATGACACCTATTTATACAAATCATCAACCTTGACTACAAGGTCGGCTCAACCCTTAAGACCTAATTACAAAATTACATCACACGATACATAGATCAACCACCAGACCAATACAATGCCATGACGACATGTAGCATGGAACAAAGGTGTAAAGACTAGAAGAAGGTTATCTACTGAAGAAGTATGTTTGATTTCTAAAGTTGAACCTAAAGATGTTGTTGAAGCCTGTAAAGATGAAAATTGGATGAGAACTATGAAAGAAGAACTAGATTAGATTGAAAAGAATAATACTTGGGAACTTGTGCCTAGACCCGAGGATAAGAATGTTATTGATACTAAATGGATGTTTAGGAATAAATAGAATGAAGTTGGTGAAGTTGTCAGAAATAAAACTAGACTGCTTTACAAAGGATATTCTTAGCAAGAAGGAATTGATTATGAGGAGACTTTTGCTCTGGTTTCCAGACTTGAAGCTATTAGACTATTGCTTGCCTATGCTTCTTATAAATATTTCAAGGTATATCAGATGGATGTCAAATCTGCCTTTTTGAATGGTCATCTTGAGGAAGAAGTTTGCATTGAACAACTTGATGGATTTTCACTATCAGATGATGGATACATGATATGTAAGCTGAAGAAAGCTCTTTATGGATTGAAATAAGTCCCTAGAGTCTAGTATGCTAGACTAGATAAATACTTGTTGAAATTGGGATTTAGTAAAGGTGTTGCTAACAGTAATTTGTACTTTAAGATAAAAAATGATAATATCCTGATTGTTGAAGTCTTTGTTGATGATATTATCTTTGGAGGTGATGATGACTTGAGCAAAAAGTTTGCCAGTGATATGCAAAAAGAATTTGAGATGTCTATGATTGGTGAGATGATTTTTTTTTTAGGTTTGTAGATTTCACACTAGAAAAGGTATATTCATATCTCAAACTAAGTATGTGAAGGAATTGTTGAAGAAGTTTGGATTAGATGACTCCAAACTAGTTGGAACTCCTATGGTCACTGGTTGTAAATTGTCTAAGAATGATGAATCTCCTAAAGCTAATCAGATTTTGTACAAATCAATGGTTGGTGGACTGCTATATCTTACTCAGACTAGGGTAGACATTATGCATGTTGTGTGCATGGCTGCTAGATATCAAGTTGATCCAAAAGAAATTTATGTCACTATTGTGAAGAGGATATTCAGATACTTGAAAGGAACTGTGGATTATGGTTTGTGGTATCCAAAGAATGATGATTTCATGCTATGTGCCTACACTAATGTAGATTGGACTGGTGATGTTGATGACTGAAAGAGCACTACTAGTGGAGCATTCTTTTTGGGTAAGAAGTTGGTTTCATGGGCTAGCAAGAAACAAGATTCAGTATCCTTATCTACTGTTGAAGCTGAGTACATTGTTGCTACTAGTAATTGCACTCAGGTAGTCTAGATGAAGAAAATGTTGAAAGATATCAGAGTTATTTATGATGAGCCTGTTGTTATATACTGTGATAATTCCAGTGCTATTAACATGTCAAAGAATCTAGTGCAACATTCAAAGACTAAGCATGTGTCAATCAAATACCATTACTTGAGAGAGCAAGTCAGTGAAGAGAAGGTGAAGTTGGGGTATGTATCTACAAAGGAACAAATAGTTGATATTTTCACTAAACCTTTGCCTACAGATACATTTGTCTATTTGAGATACAACGCCACCAGAAATATCACCAAGATCATTTGCAACACACTGCACCATTGAAAATGTTGCATAACATGAAAAACATCACCAAACCCATAAGATTTTCAATAACGCACACAATGATCAATGCGAACCAGCAAAATAAATAGGACACAATTAGGAAACACCAACGGGCACATTAAAACCATCCGCAATAGCTGCACTAACACCACTTAATCAAATATTCATCAAACAACACGCTGGTACTCAAAAACACTCAACAACAGCAACTGGGACTAGAAATATAACTTGTGGAGCACCAAATCATGAACCATCTAAATTGAAGATACACATGAACATCCCAAACACTCTCCCAAATCTGCAACTTAATATATAATCATTCTAGAGCACAATAGATCAAATACTAGAACACTGCACACATTGAATACTGAAAAAATGTTGGCATCATACACTCAGATGAGAATGGTAGATGTTGTCATTGATAGCAACAAAGTTGCAACAAGGTTTCATAGGTTCAACCAATAACAGACTTCACCTACAGGCACCGACAGATACAACAAGGTTTATTCACACCGGCATCCAGTTTACACCAGCAACAGATCATATCGGCATCCAAAGCCGACTTCACAATAATATTGTTTATGTAATGTAAATTGTAATTGTATGGCCGACATTATGTATTGTAAAGACTCATATATGTATGAGATCTTGTAGGTCTTTTGAAAGGAAGTAGGTAATAAAATTTGTGTATGTAAGCGGTATATGTGATAAGATAGGGATATGATATCGGATAATTGTATATGCACTTTGATGTGTTTATCTTAAGAGCGAATAAGAAGCAGAGCAGAGCGAAGACTATTTTGTGTAAGAAGAATCATTTACCAGCAAGGTTGTTGGTAGAGGTATCAAACAGAGCTTAAACCGGTATTGAATCCAGCATTGTTATTGTTAATTGTGTAGTCAGTGGGACTCCATTTTTGTTGTTGAGTAGTGAGCTCTAGGCAGTTGGCCTTCCTGCATGTGCATGCCCCTATTGTACTAAGTAATATTTAATCATATTGGCTAGTGAGTAAATATTGTGGGTCACAAATCCCACCGAGGTTTTTCCCTCACCGGGTTTCCTCACCAAAATATCTGTGTTATGGTGTGCATTGATGTTGATTCTTTTGTTTCTCTTTACTGCATTATTGTTTGCTTACCGGTATATTAATTTCAGTTACAGAATTGCAATTAAGTTTAAATCTTTCATCAAATGGTCAGACATTGATTCACCCCCCCCCCTCTCAGTGTCTTTGGGATTAACCAAGTATCTAACAATTGGTATCAGAGCCTAGTCCTCTATTTACAGAAGCCTAACATCTTGAGGAAGATTCTAAAACCAGTACCGATAGAAATTTTGAGACAACAGTTGGAAGCGGCTCTTGAAGATTTTGATGCAAAAAAATTGAAGAATATCAAACTGGAAGAAGAACTCAGATCTGCTCATAAATTCATCAAAGCACTTCAAGAAAACTTGGTCATAGCACAAAATAAGAGAAAAGAATTACATGTGCAACTACAAAAACAAGATGATGAAGAAAAAGAAAACTCTTAGAGATATTGCAGAAAAACTGAGACAAGAGAACATTAACATGAAGAATGAGATGCAAGATTTAACCATAAGACTATGTAAGGATATTGAAGATAGAAAGAAGAATGAGGAAGATTTGGTCAAATGAATCTCGAAGGCTTAGTTATGAAAATGATATGCTTAAAACAGAGTTGATTTAGATGCAACATGAAAAAGAGGAACTTATGAGACAACTTAGCACTCTGGAAGGTGAGTTGGTCACTGCAAATGAATACAAGGACAAATTCAAAAATAGTTCAGACAAGCTTGATGATATGCTGAAAAGTCAAAAACCTAATGGAGAAACAGTTGGACTTGGATTTGAACATGGAGAAAGTTCTGGAACTGCAAACAATCATGATCACAACAAGCTGGTAAGGCAACCGAATGCTTATAAATTCAATGGCAAATGTTTTAATTGCAACAAATTTGGTCATAGAGAAAATCAGTGCAGATTTAGGAATAATCATAATACAAACTTATCCACGGGTCAATGTTCCAAATGCAATAAACATGGTCATAACTCAAACAATTGTAAAATGAATGTAAAATTCTATGCTTGTGGTAGATTTGGACATCTATCTAATCAATGCAGAACTCAAACTGGGCAAGGTTATGGAAAAGCTATTCAAAGAAACAATGTAACTTGTTATGCATGTAACAAGATTGGGAATATTGCAAGATTTTGCAGAAGAAAGAATGTACTGACAAACAATAGAGGATCTAATGACAAAGGCAAGGAAAAAGTGATTGAAATCAAGCAAGAATTCTCTAAACAATGGGTCAAGAAGAGAGATCAGAGAAATGATGAATCTGGCTCTGCACCGATAGAATAGAGTAATCCTGCACCGATAGGAGATTCTTCATCTAACTAAGGAATAATCCTTAGGGGTAAGGAAACTAATTGAATATCATGCATTTTACCCTCAGATAGTGGTAAGAAGTCATAATGTTTCTTTACCAACACATATGTTGAGTATTCACTTAACCGGTGAAGCATTTAATGTAGTTGTTAAGTTAACTTTTGGGTTGTAAAGCATTGAAATTTCTCATTTCAACTTACCAAGCATTCAAGTATTCAAAGAGTGCAGAAGTTGAGCATCAACATTCAAGAAGCGAAGCAGAAAATATTTTTCAGGGAATCCAAGGTTTTCACTTAAAAGGTATTTATTTTATGACATGGCTTCTTCATCTTCCGTTCCTGAATTCATTGCAAACCCTACTGTTGTGGAAAATATCAAGTGTCCTAGACTATTCTTTAAGATAATCCCTAAGATAGCTAAGTTGGATGACTCTATTGGTGCATTTTCAAAAATCTTGAAGGTAGTTGCATTTGCTGAAGACCCTAGGGCATACATTCACTATAACATTGAAGATTTAGGGTCTGAGGATTTAAAGAACATGTTCATGAATGTTATCAGAGACAAACAAGGTGTAGTCAAACCGAAACACAAGATTATGGAAGATTTAGGGTTCGTTGACATCCTTCACATGCCTAAATTTTCAGATGAGATTGTCCATTATGTTCTTAGCAAAATTCATAGTGAATTTTTATGGCTAGACTCAGTTTTGAAAATCACTAAGGAAGCAATTAGGGTTGTTACAGGTTTACCTTCTACTGACACAAGGCTAGAGAAGAAAAAGAAAATTCCAAAAAAATAGGTTATGAACTTAATCAACACTACATCAGATAATAGATCACTTAGGGTTAGCGATATAACTGATAACAATGTCAAATATACTAGTATGGTTATTGGATACAAAGTTGCTCATACAAATAGGCTGAATTCTGTTTCCAGTCTATGCATTCATAGTGCTTATGAGATGATAATGAATAATGCTCAAATTGACATTTGTGAGTGGTTGAAAGATGAAATGTTAGAAAACTTGGATAAGATCAAAGGTGATAAGAATGGAACCTTCAAATTTGGAAATTTGATTGAATGTTTAATGCTATACTACTCAAAGGAGATTCCCGATATAGGCCACAAAGACTTTTCCTATGATATTCTTGTTGGAAAACAAATTAAGGAGACAATTACTGGCATGGGTTCAAAAGGAGACAAGCAAGTAAAGGAATATTTCAAAAACTTTCAAGATGAAATGAAGCAAAGGAAAAGAATCCCTCAGAATATTGTTGATAAATATGACAAACAGATATGCTTTGTTATTAAGAGAGATGAAGTATGGATGGAGGCAGTTAGACCTAGAACTGTCTGGGTAACTAAGATGGGTTATGAAGTGGATTCAAACATTCTAGAATCTTATGCCAAGATACTCCTAGATGCTCCACTGGAACCGACAAAGAAGATCTTTGGCAATGCTGAAACTATTGAAAAAGATATTGAAATTCAGAAGCAGAGGAAGAAAAGAGACAAAATATTGAAAGATGCTTTGAAGTTTGTTGAAGTTGTTACAAAGGGATTGTTGAAACTTGATCTGATGAGTGGTGTTACTAAATAAGAAAAAAGATCAGAACAACAATCGGTAGCACATATTTCTCATGTGGCTACCTCATCCGACTCTGATAATGACAAGGCTGCAGAATTCAAAAGGGTGGATAGGAAGAAGAGAAAATCCTCACCAACACCTGCTCCATCACCTAAGAAAACAAGGATTCTAAGAAAGAAACAACAAGCTGTGAGAGAGCCCAGTGGTCCCAAGAAGAAGGTCACATAGAAGAAACTGGAACAAAAGGTATCTGATTTTTTCACCGAAAGAGCTTGTAGATGAAATAACTCAGCATGGCAATCTTGGAAACATTAGTAAGTTCTATCATTCTTTCAAAGATTATGATAAGGATACCATTGAGGAGAGTATAATTTTGTCCTTATATATATAAGAAAGTTCTTATTGAATTCATTGATGTTCTCCCTAATGACTTATATCTGAGACTTGAAGCTAAAAGAAGGTCTACTATGGAATTGGATAAGAAATTGAAGGTTGAAGCACTATTGGCTATTCATCCAGTTAAATCTAGACATGAAATTGATGAATTGATAGTTGAAGCTAACATAACTATTTTTGCAAGTGGTCACTGACAAGTAAGCCTCATGGCCGACATAATAAAGGAAATAGCAGATGAGATAACAGATAAATGGGATATTTTCTTTGTGGAGAAAGAGAAAAGAGAAGAAAAAGAAAGTCAAAAGGTTGACAAATCTTTTACTAAGGTATACCAAAAATGAGATAAATGAAAGAATAAGGTTGGTAGTGTACCTGACTTCACAATAAAAGATAACTTACCCCCACCGGCTCAGGACACCCCACCGGTAGTAGCAAAGACACTGGCAAATGTGTAGAATCAGCCTAAAGAGAAGTTAGAGGAAGTGAAAGCAGATGATATTGAACTTGAGTCAAACATTCTATTCACAATGAATGTTGACACTCGGGACATCAATATTGTAATGGATAAGGAAATTGTTGAGGAAAAGAAATTAGAATATATCATAGTTGACACTCAACAGAATGTTGAGATATTGACAGAAAAAAGAACAAGAACAAACAGAATCTGAACTGGCAAAGAATAAGAATGAGAGTAAGGATGAGAATAAGGAAGTGGTTAAGGTGGCTGAAAAGGTATCTGGAGAAGAGAAGAAACTTAATGCAGAACCTAGCACTTCTCCCAGTACTTCTACTGTGGACTTCAGACTGACAACTATCATTGGTGTATTATTGGATTCTATAAAGAAGATAACTGAGTGCAATGCCTTAGCATTTAAGGCTATTGATGACTCTCTACCAATTTTGCAAATGATTGCACCAGCATGCAAGGCAGATCACATTGTTGGCTCAATAGGTAAATTGGACACATTGTCTAAATTCATCTCTTCTAACATTCAGTCTTTAGATAAAATAAATGAGGAAACTATTCAAGAAAGAGTAAATAAAGAAAAAGAAGAATTCCTTGATAAAACAATAAAGGATTGTAGTTAGCAGATTGACTCATTGCTACCGGCATTGAATTCCACTATTTTGGAATATAAGGATTTGTACAGGGAAGTTTGCAAACCTTATCATTTAATTGAAGATATTGATGATCAAATCAAGAAAACTCAGAAAGAGATTGATGATATTGCAGATAACATAATTGGCTCTTCAGAACTAACATCAGTCTTAGATTGGGAAATGGCTATTCATGAAGAGAAAATTGAAATTTGGAAAGAGAGAAAGGAAGGTTGAAGATGAAAACCTAGAAGTTAAAGAATAAACTTGGTCCAAGATTGGATAATCTATTAACACAATGGAATGAACTATCCAAGGCAACAATTCAAGGAGACAGATCACCGGAACAACAAATGCACTATCTTACCAAGATGATTAGGCAGACTGAAGCAATAATTATCAACAATACAAAATTCTTGCAGGGTCTTAACTTAGTTTTGGTGGATATTTTCAGATTGAACATAACAGACCACAGATGTCTAGGTAATTTTTGAATTTTTTTTGAGACTTTTGACATCCTTTTTTATTGATGTCAAAGGGGGAGTAGTATAGTGAGAAAAATGTACAGAGTGAGGCATGGTGACAAGTAAACGAAAGGAGATCATTTGCTCAGGGGGAGCACTTTCATATTTTGATTTTTCTCATGAGTGTTGCCACCAATGCCAAAGGGGGAGATTGTTGGCATTATACACTTAGATGAGAATGGTAGATGTTGTCATTGATTGCAACAAAGTGGCAACAAGGTTTCATAGGTTCAACTAGCAACAGACTTCACCTACTGGCACCGATAGATACAACAAAGTTTATTCACACCGGCATCCAGTTTATATTGGCAACAGATCATACCGGCATCCAAAGCCTACTTGGCAATAATATTGTTTATGTAATGTAAATTGTAATTGTAGGGCTGACATGATGTATTGTAAAGACTCATATATGTATGAGATCTTGTAGGTCATTTGAAAGGAAGTAGGTAATGAAATGTGTGTATGTAAGCAGTATATGTGATAAGATAGGGATATGACACCAGATAATTGTATATGCACTTTGATGTGTTTATCTTGAGAGCGAATAAGAAGTAGAGTAGAGCGAAGACTATTCTGTGTAAGTAGAATCATTTACCAGCAAGGTTTTTGGCAGAGGTATCAGACATAGCTTAAACCGGTACTGAATCCAGAATTGCAGATGCTATTTTGAAGCAGTACATTGTTATTGGATTTAACCATCCAATTGTGTAGTCAACGGGACTCCATTTTTGTTGTTGAGTAGTGAGCTCTAGGCAGTTGGCCTTCTTCCATGTGCAGGCCCCTATTGTACTAAGTAATATTTAATCATATTGGCTAGTGAGTAAATATTATGGGTCACAAATCCCACCGAGGTTTTTCTCTCACCGGGTTTCCTCGCTAAAATATTTGTGTTATGGTGTGCATTGATGTTGATTCTTTTGTTTCTCTTTATTGCATTATTGTTTGCTTACCGATACATAAATTTCAGTTACAAAATTGCAATTAAGTTTAAATCTTTCATCTACCGTTCAGACACTAATTCACACCCCCCCCCCCCTCCTCTTAGTGTCTTTGGGATTAACCAAGTATCTAACACAAACCAATCCTCATACCAGAATCCATAACTCGATCAAATCACCACATAGTATCATGAAACCAACACTGAATCAAGTATCTCTAGTTGATTCAGTATATCAAACAGATAAACCAACAAGATCAACTCTCTGCAATCACTAGAACACCAAAACATAGGAATATGTTGACATTAATGACAATAACATATCCTAGCAGCAACAATATCCAACAATCCTTTCCTATCATATACCTATTTACACCTAGTTTAAGCTTACTTAGGATATTCTCATGACTTTATCTCACCTCATGTGGTGTAGACACCTACACTCCCTTTTAAAGACACTTATTGCATCTTGGTTTGCTACTTGCATGAGTACATGTCACTTTTCTCACAAGTGTCACACCTTTGGTTAGGTAGTCAGAGTTTCACTCCTACCATCTTACCTCCTCATCCTTGCCTATATATGCAAGGTTGATCATTGTATTATACACTCTTAATTTTTTATATGATAGACATTATTGTGCTCATTCTTGTTCACTTGTGGAAGGTTGTCAATTTGTGCTCTCTAATCTTGGCTAGTTTCCAACAAAATGCACCTCTATATTATATATAAACCCCCCCTCTCTTTATATTAAATATTAAATTAATTTATATTATTATTCATAATCGATATATATATATATATATATATATATATATATATATATATATATATATATATATATATATATATATATATATATATATATATATAACCTCCTCAAAGTATTTATAATTCATAATATAAAAGGTACATAAATTATTTGAAAAAAAGGGACGAGATTAAAGAATAATATTATTTATTGTATTATACCATTATCTAGGTGGAAAAGTTATATGAAAAAAAGGTGGACAAGATTAACCAATATTTTTTAATCTATTTTTTTATGTTTGTTTTGGTTCATTATTTATAAGTAGTGTTTCCATAATGGTGGCTTAGCAAAGACAAACAAACAATTGAGATATATATTTTTGTCAAAAAATTGAAAGGTATGAGTTAACTTATTGGATGCTACTAGCATACCTATTTTAGATATTATTATGTAAAAGATGTTAGAGATATTTTTCTCCAAATATCTTTTGTTTTTTGATGGGTAAATGAGTTTTATATTAAATTATAAAAAGTTCATATAAATTCAGGTTATATTAATATGTGGCTACAAACCATAGATAAAACATTGAAATACCAGACCAAATCTCCAACATCTATCCATAGCAAGCTACTGTACACCTTTACTATCTATATGCAAATTATAAGTATGTAATTATCAATCTGACTATTAAAGGACCACCAAACAACTCCTACAAAGATCCATACAAGATTTAATAATTACAAGTATACTGACATGATATGAGCGAAAAAAGAGCCATTTCTAAGCTCAAAACTGCATACAACTTTAGGATTTTTTCTCAACAGGATGAAACACACTAATTCAATAACTCTCCTTCTTGAATTTTGATCTCTTCTTTGTTTTCTTCCCATCATGAAGGTCCAATGTCTACATTGCCCACTCTGTATCCTAGAGGTAATCTTTGATGTGATCGCAACCCACTTGGGCCTTTGCGCGGCATTCTTCCTTGTCACTATTTTCAATCCATAAAAGGAATGGTCGCAGAGGTGGAATAAATTCTATGACATGAATCCACTCACCACCCTTCATTACAAATCCTTCTTCGAGCCTCACCATTTTCATGAAATTCTCCATTCCATACTTTCATTCATCCCTCACACACTCCCACATTACCCATTGAACATCTTCCTTAGAACCAAGCTCCAAACACCATGCAAAGAAGATTGAAGCGATATCAATATTCGTGTGATACCTGAATTCCGATTTCACATATTCCTCACCCAACATTACATCCTCCATTTGTAGGAACATAGAGTCTTCAATTTTGAAGACATTTATTAATCTCTCCTCTGCAATGGTTCCCATAAATGCAAGTTCCTACTTGCATGTAAAAAGTGTAAAGTTCGCCTCTATTTTCTAGTGTTTGCAACTCTCACCACCTACCTAACACATGGCTTCCAAAACTTAATGAGAAAGAAATGAGCCAACTTTCGCCAACTCTATAAATCGTTTCCCTTCATACGGAGACAAAGATCTTAATGCTTCGTAAATGTCTACTCCAGTGGCAGTGTATAAAGGCATACAATCATCGATTGAATGCCTTGTAGTCAAACTAGCCATCATTAAATGTAACCATCTAATTGGATAGGGCACCAACAATCACACTACAACTTAAGTTGGTCTAGTGATAGAAAAATTGTGCTTTTGAAACAAGTCATAAGTTCAAATCTCATAAGAGAGTAAGGTATGTGTTAACATTATTTCGAGATTGGTCCGCGGGTGGCATTTTGCTATTTTTGGTGGCCCTGCCTCTTTTTGTTCCTCCCGCTCGCATGCATCAGGCGAGACAGTTGTCAGCTCGGCGGGGGTTTTGTGCGCTTGCTTTTCCCTTTTTGTTTTTGCAATAGCGCCAAACTACCACGTCGTGTGGGTTGTTCATATAGCGACATCTTTTTTGGTCCCTCCACTCGCCCTTTTTTTATCACGACTCTTTTGTCATGCACCTACAGAGAAGAGCTTCGGGGGCTAACAACTTTAGGGGCGGTTTGTTTGGTAAATCAGACAAGTGGACCACGACGTGTGAAAAGAAAAGGTGATGGAGTCTGAGTTTGTTAGGAGCCTAAGGCTCTATTTAGTTTAGTTTTTTCCCTTTTGAGGGGGTTCAGAACTTTGCAAGGACAATTAAGTTTCTTAGTAGTATTTTCAGCCTTAAAAACTATTTTATTATTTTCTGAAGAAGTTCAATCAAACTGTGCCTATAGCCTTTGTGAGACTTTACTCTCAGTATGCATTAATGGTCTTTTATGTGCTTTTCTATTAGAATTTTAAAG
The DNA here is from genome assembly GCF_030272615.1 of Cryptomeria japonica. Classification (NCBI taxonomy): domain Eukaryota; kingdom Viridiplantae; phylum Streptophyta; class Pinopsida; order Cupressales; family Cupressaceae; genus Cryptomeria; species Cryptomeria japonica. The sequence continues at coordinate 175,384,108 of NC_081415.1, forward strand.
ACTTTAGGAATATATATATCTAAGATTTTGCCGATTGAACTATGTGTTGCACTTGTTATCTGGTAAATGCATGATAGGTATTTCTTTATGTTACAGAGAAATTTGATTGAACCTTGGTTGTGTTTCTAATCTGGAATTGTAGATTGTTGAATGGGCTCAGAAAATTTATATGTAGTTGGTTTTTATGTATTCATATCTTCTTAAAATATGCTCTAGCGCATCGCCTCAGTAGCCTAGTTTTTAATGTTTTAAAGTGTTTCTTTCTTCCCCTTTCCTCGAAATACCAAGGAAGAGCCAACTTCTCAATCTCGGAGGTCATTCAGTGCACCCTACGCAATCGGTCCCCCATCACTGAATTTCCCATAAGGTTGTTTGTTTCCAAAGTAAATTTCAGAGTCAACAGTTCTTTTTCTGGCACACCCGATGGGACCTTACTTCTCAAGATTTAGGCCAGTATATGAGCCGCAAACCTGTTACTAGGAGCTAGACAGTTTTGAATCCCAATTTTCTCTTTCCACCTCTAGTTAGTGTTTGTCAATCTACCGCCTCTTCATCCTAGAGCCTCCCTAGCGCTTCTGCAGTTACTCCTATCGCCGTAATGGCTCAAATCCTGCCTAGAAATTTTGTAACATGGGATAATAGAAGTCCTCTCATTCCTCCAGTTTTACCCGCCACATGGGCCCAAATACCCTCTGCTACGCTGAAAGCGGTTCCTAAGTTTACCAGGGAATGTTCTAAGACTCCTGAAGAACACTTGCAAGACATAGCCAACATCTGCACAGTCCATAGTATAACCGAGCAGAACGTAGCTTTGAGACTGCTAGTGGCATCATTCAAAGGAAGAGCTTTGGACTGGTACAAATCCCTCGCTCCGAATTCTATTGGCAACTGGGACCAGCTAGGCGACCGTTTTTTCCAAAGATTCTCTGACAAAGTAGATAGGTCATCTTTGATGCATCAGTTGATTACAATAAAGAGAGCCCCCCATAAGAAGCTTTAATAGAGTTCAATCTGCACTTTCAGAGGACTTGGGAGCGAATACCTTTATCTACTCATCCTCCCGCCGATATGGAATTTGTTTTCTATCTCAAGGCTTTCAACTCCGATATATCAGTGATGATTCAATCTTTAGGTGGTAACACTCTCCCTCAAGCTTTCGACTTAGCCATCTCTGCGGAAAATAACTTGATTGATGCAGGGAAACTATCACCGTGGCCACTTATGCCTAACAAGCAAATCTACCTCCTCCCTCATCTTTAGCAGCAGAGGTTAGTGCCATGAAAAATTTATTGATGTCTTTTTCTAACGAAATAGTCAATCTAAAGAGATCTCAAATACCACAAACCAGACCCCCTTTCCAGCAAAACTACCAATCTAATAGGCTTGCTTATCAACAAAACCAGTACTCGAATAATCAAGTTGCTCTGAATCAATCAGCTGGTTAGATAGTTCCCATGCCTAATCCGTTGCAAACGGTCTACCCTAGCACTGGTAAAGAGTTGACAACAGGACAAAATAATTTGGCAAATGATACCAACTCTTGGTGTTTTCCATGTAACAGCGCACACACTCCGAGAAATTGTTTGAGAGGCAATCTACAACAAAAGCTTGCAGAGCAGCATTGCCAAGGCATGGCGACTGACAAATCAGCCTACACGGCCCCCGGTATGGATAATGCTTCCTTCATTGCACAAATGCAGGGCATATCAATGGAGCAGGAAGCAAAAATAGCCCCAGATCATGCACTTTTCTCCTAGATGGAAGGAGAAGATATTGTGATGACTAATGACACAGCATCGTCGAGCTCAGGGGTTCCTCAAGTGCAATCAGATTACAATCTCAGATTGAAGAGGCGTTTAACAAGAGAAAATGTAAACATGTCAAGGAAGTCCTCTTTTGACAATGCTCCTGAACAACCCACGACCGTTGTTACTTATCCAAGGAAATATTTCATTCCTTATAAGCCCAGAGAGACAAAGGCATTGCTGCCATCAGTATTGGATGTAGTGGAGCAGTTAAGGAAAGCCTTGGCTAACGTATCTTTATGAGATCTTCTGGCCATCCTAGAGAAAAGGAGTCGTTTGAAGGAAGCCTTGTCAGAGGAGGTTACCCCCAAGTAGGAAGGCTGCTACTTCTCTGTCGACGAGCAGGCAGCGTCCCTCAGATAGATCATATTCAGTAGCGGTGTTAAAAAATCAAGACGTTCCGTCGAAATCTCAATCAAAAGGTAAGCCTAAGCCTAAACCTTTTTATTTGACCCTCATAGTAGGGGATAAGCTGCTACATAACTCTATGATAGACTCCGGTGCTAGCACTACCGTAATGCCTAAGCAAATCACTAAGGTTTTGAATATTAAGTATGAGCCATTAAATAATGGCGTCATGCAGTTAGATGGGAAGAAGGTACAAACCATGGGCCTCATTAAAAGCCTCTCGCTAACGTTGTTTGCATGTCTTAGCATCACAATGTCTCAAGAAGTAGTGGTTATTGATATTCCCCCTATTTTTGGTCTTTGCCTCTCTAGAGATTTTACTGCCAAGATAGGAGGTTACCTGTCCTTGGACTGGTCCCACCTTATCCTCTGTACCAAGTGAGGTGCCAAGCTCAAAATCCTCTCAGATCCCTTCATGCTGAGCATGTTGCAGATCAAGCTATGCTTAATTTTGAGCCAACCCACACCTCAATATTTGATGAAGAAAGAAGGATGGTAGAATTCATCGAGGATGAAGAAATAATAGGAGACACTTCTCCAAATCAGGAGGTTTTTTTGAGGAATTCATTGACTCTGACCCCTATTCAAACTATCATGCCATAGGTCTTGGTACTTACTACATTTTTTATGAAGGTTAGGTTGTCCCAAAACTAGTTGACCAAGGAGTTTTATCCTCTTTACTCTGGACCCTACATTTTGATGGTGCAAGATGCAAAGTAGGTTCAGGGGCTGGAATTTGTTTTACATCACCTTCAGGCGAGCAGATTTGAAAGTCTTTTCGCTTATAGTTCGCATGTTCCAATAATGAAGCGGAGTACGAGGGACTGATTCAAGGCCTGATGTTGGCGGAAAAGATGGGTATAAAGAAATTGAAAGTTTTAGGGGACTCCGAACTTGTTGTCAATCAGATTCAGGGAATCTCCAGTGCAAAACATGTCTGTATGAGGTCTTACCACCATAGAGCTTGGGATTTGATCGAAAGCTTCGACGCTTTCAACATCCAAAGAATCCCCCGCAAGGCAAATGCATCCATTGACCGAATGGCCACTATTGGGTCAAATTTTGACCCCACTGTGGATTTGCTAGTCAACCCCCAAGCAGTTGGCGTCATCGTTCGACCAGCTATCCCAGATAATGACACCCACTGGCAAGTTTTTGAGAATGATGAACAAATTGCTCTATTCATTCAGAATTCGAGAGAGTTTGCCAATCAGTTACAACCCAAGGTTAAAGAGGCGTATGGGGATCAAATCATACAGTTGAAGTCAAATAAGCTCCCTAGTGGGCTAATCACCTTAGAGAACCTTTTCGACTAGGACAACACCAAAAGTGATAAGTGGAAGCTCAAGGCTGATAAAGGAGACTATACCGAAATGTTGGTAGGTTATGGTAAAATCCTCAAATTCGGGAAGGAGATTTCACTCCACGATTGAGAGAAATTGGCTCGATATTGTGATCAATACATGGGTGTGCTATCATGGTCCTATGAGGATTTGAAAGGATACAACCCCGATATCATTCAACATACTATCGAACTTACTGATGGAGCTAAATCGGTCCAATAGAAGCAGAGACCTATTAATTCAAAAGTTGAGTTACTCATGGCCCAGGAGCTAAGAAAGTTGATAGAGTCAAAAATCATCTATCCCATCAAACATAGCACATGGGTGTCCAATTTGGTGTCCGTGAGGAAAAAGAATGGAGATATCCGACTATGTGTGTATTTTAGGGACTTAAACCAAGCATCCCTAAAAGACCACTACCCTCTGCCATCAATGGAACAATTGTTAAGCACAGTGGAAGGATCAAAAATGTTCTCAATGCTGGATGGTTTCTCGGGGTACAATCAAGTTCTGGTGAAAGGAGAAGACCAGCATAAGACGACCTTCACAACTAAATGGGGAACATTCGCCTATCAAAAAATGCCATTCAGGTTGTCAAATGCCGACGCAACTTTCCAGAGGGCTATGGAACTAGCTTTCAAAGAGCTTGTTAACAAAATCATCCTGATTTATTTGGATGATCTCACTGTATTTTCAAAAAACAAGGAGGACCATTTTGATCATTTGGAGCTAGTTTTCCAAAAATGTCTAGAATTTGGAATCTCTTTGAACCTGAAGAAGTGCATTTTTGGCGTCCCACAAGGCAAATTGCTTGGGCACGTTGTATCTAAGGAAGGAGTCTCCATCGACTCTGATCGAGTCAAATTGATAAAACAACTCCCCCTTCCTGTAAATAAGAAAGAAGTCCAATCCTTCCTAGGCAAGGTTAACTTTGTTAGTCGCTTTATTGCAGATTTTGTAGGGATGGTGAGGCCCATCACTCTGATGCTTAAAAAAGAAATGCATTTTAAATGGACTTCTGATGGGAAGGACGCTTTCGAGAAAATCAAAGAAGCTATTTTTTCAGCTCCTGTGCTATCTAATCCCGATATGGCCAAAGATTTCATTATGTATGTTTTCTCTGGCCCTTATAGCATTGTCGTGGTCTTAACCCAGAAGGAGGTAGGAACAAATGGAGAGCACCCCATAGCTTTCCAATCCAAGACTCTTAAGGAATATGAGGTGAAGTACAACTTCATCAAAAAACAAGCTCTGATAGTAGTCAAGGGCCTCAAGAAGTTTAGGCATTTCATCACCTGCAACAAGATCACAGTGCATGTCGCTCACCCTTCAATCAGAGAATATATCATGGAGGGCGACATCACTGAGAAGAGAGCTAATTGGATCACAAAAATCTTGGAGTATGACGTTGATGGCAGACCCACCAAGACAATCTGCGACAGAGGTTTGTGTGAATATTTAGCACAGGATCTCGCCCCCCGAGACCCCGAGGTAGCCGCAAACAAATCTGTCATGGCCATTTCAGAGCCAGCGGAGGCATGCTGGGTGGAAGAGCACAAATATTTTATGAAGACAAGAATTTTTCCTGAGGGTCTTTCCCCGAGAAAGAGGAGGTTGTATAGGTTATAGAATAGCGGTTTCCGACTGATAGCTAATGTCCTTTTCAAAAGAAATTTTGACGGAGTCTTGCTCCGCTGTGTGAATTGGACCCAAGCTGACAAGATTCTTTATGAATTTCATCACGATTCATCCGGAGGTCACTTCTCAGCGCCAACCACCATTATCAAAATCACACATGCCAGATATTTTTGGCCATCCATGTTTTAAGGAGGCGCATGCCATGGTGAGAGCATGCAAGGAATGCTAGTATTATATTGGTAGGTGGAGGAAAATAGCAATGCCACTTCAACCCATAGTGGTGGAGGAACCTTTTGCACAATGGGGGCTCAACTTCATAGGGATGATCAATCCCCCGAGCTCGGCTAGGCACAAATGGATCTTGACCGCTACAGATTATTTCACTTGATGGTCCAAGGTCGTTCCTTTGAAAAATTCGTCAAAGTCTGAAATCTTGGCTTTCCTGGAAGATCTAGTATGTCATTATGGTCCCCGAAGACCATAATTTCAGATAACACATGTGCGTTTGTGGGCTCATGACTCACCCAGTTTGCCCTCAGCAAAGGTATTTAACCAAAGACCTCCTCAAACTACTATCCACAAGGGAACGGGCTCACAGAGTCTACCAATAAGAATCTCATCAGGCTCATCAAGCGGATTGGCTCAGAGCACAAAAGGGATTGGCATCACCATCTGAGTAGTGCGTTGTGGGTAGACTGGGTAACGCCAAAGCAAGTTTTGAAGACCTCCCCATATAAACTGGTTTACGGGAAGGATGCATTGTTCCCCGTATCCCTGGAGATCCCAGCTCTGCAACTACTTAAGTCTTTTGAAATAGTGGAGAACGACCCTATGGACATGAGGTTGGCTGAAATTATGGAACTAGAGGAAGCAAGGGAAGCGACATTCGCCTCCCTCCAGACACGTCAACAAACCGTTAAAAGGTGGTTTGACAACAAGAAAAGTTCTCCCCCGCAATTCCTGCAGGGCGACCTGGTCCTAAAATTCAATGAAAGGGCTTCCAAACCCAGCCAGCATGCAAAATTTGATGGGCTATGGGAGGGCCCTTTCCGTATAATGAGTTGTAAAGTTCACAACACTTTCGATCTAGAAGATATGTAGGGAGATCTTCTTACGATCCTGGTTAATAGTTTCCACTTAAAACCTTTTCATTAACTTAGCGCCTCTAATTGTACATAATGCAATTAGTGTTTTTTTGTGTGCCTTTATTTTATTTATTGCTTTCTCTTTGGGTAATGTTGCCAACTCAAAATGCCATTATTATTGAAAAGAAAGAGACACTCAAATATGCTATTACTAAAGAAAAATAAGATTATCATATTCCGAGTATGTATATGAAGATTTACAATATTGAGAACCGCTACAGGTCTGTCGCCAAAGGTAAACCTCGAAAAGGAATGTAGTAGGCTACAACCTCCTCCAAACCTCTGAGATAGTCTCTTAAGAAGAGAGCTCTCGTAAGCTCAGAGGCCTCATACCCACCAGTCCCAACATCAAGCAGAGAAGCCACGAAGCACGAACAAATGTCTGAGTTAACTCGGTAGTGGTCAGCATTATCTATAAAATCCTTTCCAAGCACCCATTTGATGACGGCGATGATCAGAGGATTCTTCCTCTTTGTCATCCTCCGTAGCCTCTGATCAAAAATGTTGCCAATGAAAGTAACCTATGCCTTACTGCTGACGAGCCGGACAAGAGTATCCATCTTTCAGAAAACCTCATCGTTAAAGCTGGTAATATAAGAAGGAATGTCCGAAAAGGCATATTTATAGATTTCTCGGTTCCAGGTGACGAATGATGATAATGCCAGTACTCTTGATCTCCAACGCACCAGCCTTTCTGCATAAATTGGCACAAGGGAAATGATACCTGCTGACAGGTTTTCATAAATGACAAGCTACCAGGCTGGTACCTCGATTGGAATGAACATGTACTTAAGTGCCACACATTTTATTAAAGGTACATCGCTTTTACTACAAAATCCCTGCAAGACTGTTTCACCTCGTGCCACCCCGGTGGGCACGAGATTTTCTTAATTAAGGGGGGAAAGTCCTTCGTACAAGCAAAACATTGCAAGTGTCTTGACTAATGATGGGCAGCGCCAACGCTCTCTTGGTAATCACAAATGGCGGTGCCAGTCCTCCTCATAAGTTTTCTCAACCCTAAAAAATGAGCTAGCATACGTGCCAAACGGGTGCCCATTCCTAAGTACTTTTCTTTTGCGGTGATCTAAGCATGCCATGCATTAAAGAGAAAGATCCGTCGGATTTTCTTTCATTCTATCAACTCATCCTTCAGTCAGAGCTGGGTAGAGAATTGAGAAACAAATTTTTCACGAGTAAGAGATGGAAGCTGAAGCTACCCCTTCGGCCCCTGCTCAGGAAGCATTGTGGGTCGATGTCCTTGGCCAACTCTCATATGCCTCTCATGCTTTTCCGCCCAAGTCGGAATATCCAAGGACCAAAGCCAAATCAAAGATAGTTACTCGAAATACCGCAATAGTGATAGACCCGTTTGAAGATGTCATGGAACCAGAGCTCCACAAGCAGCCAAAGAACATAAGGGAGGCCGCATACAATAGGATGATTCATCATAGAGCAGACCCATTTTCCATAGCATCCCGTTTTTGACAAAGTGGGACTCCTCAATTTATAGTCCCAATGGTCCTGCACTGTCTAGAGCTTGTGGTGGCGATTGCCAACGTTTTCGACCCCAATTCCTAGTCTACCAGTGATCTTTCTTTAAGAGTGGTCATATCACCAGATGCCATAAAGGACATGATGTGTTGCCCTTTCTTCGAAGCAACAAAGGTCTTCTCATATGCTACCATGGAGGAATACTGGAACTCAAGAAGAGATGCGATCCCTTTTTGTAACAACATCTTGAACCAGAGCCAGTCAATAGGCCCCCCAAAGCTACCCTTGTCATATAGCAACCTAAAGCATGAGGACCTTAAAGATATTTCGTCCATTCTCGCTTGATTGTGTGGTCATGAAAATGATTGGGAGATTATGGCTACAATGATGGGTTTTCTTTTTAAATGCCAAAAACAGAAAGAAGCTTTCCATTTCTATTTCTCTGACCTGATACCAGCGAAATGGTAAAGAAATTATCCAAGTTCCACTAGCTTCGGCTTTTTAGGTTCTCCTCGGTCTTGGTTCACCGGCTCTTACAATAGAACAAAGCCTTCTTCAACCAGTTTATCAAAATGGCCAGCAGTGATGAAGCAGAAAATAGAACGCCAGTTTCAATCTGGATGCCCGTTATTTTTTCCTCCTATGATGCTTATCAATTTTCTGATTGTTTCCTAACTCCCGCCTTGAAGGAGTTTGACATCATTCCCTTTGAGCCACTCTCACACTTTTCACAAATCCAAATGAACTGATGTGCAATGAATGGCCCCCCTGTGACTAGTTCATAGGTAGTGATTTCTCTTTTGTTCAAGTCCATGGTTTCTCTAAGGAACCTTTCCGTCTACCTACATACGTCACAGAAAGGACTCTTGCTCTTGAGATCGCTCACCAACTGGTATGGGTGGAGAAAGCTATAGGGTCCGGGAAACACGACACCTCATTTATCGAGGACAATAAGGCTATCGGTCCCGTCACCCTAGTTTGACGGGGTATTGCGGAGAACGTCCTGACATCAAAGCTAGTGTAGCTTGGGTTGTTGGTGATTGATGACTTTTGGAGCTATGACCCATATGGATGCCTATCTCGCAAGAAGAATGCGGTTAAACATGAGCTGTAGAGTGTAATGGAATAGCGCGCTAATCCACAGGCGGATGACCCAAGTTTGTATGTGGGTCTCAACGATTTTACCATGCTCAAACGCCCCCCCTGGTTGAGTTTTTACTCTATTTCACAAAGGTACAACCTCGCGAAGCCCATTCCTCGGGCTATGCGCGAGACCATGGCGACAAACGCTTGGCCGTGGAGAAAGCAAGAGGATTTCTGGATCTATCGACAGGAAATAAATCAGCCCAGAGCAAACATTGGGAACATTCCTTCAGATGAGCATTTTGATCTTGAATGGTGCCAGGAAAACGGATCTGACGAAGGAACATGCGATAGCTCACCACGTGGGTATTCATCTCCTAAGGTTGAAATTATAAATATTGAAGAGAGGGACAGCGAGCCTAGTACTCTCCCCCTCTCGACGTTTCGACTTGTAGGCCCCACTCCCAAACTAGTAAAAGGCAAATTGAGAAGAAGTTTTAGGAGGACCCTCCTAGCAAAAGGTAGTATTTGGGCTCTGAAATGAAGGGTTCATCCTCTCAAGTCCCAGACAAGCCCTCGGATCCTCCGAGGTTGACGACCCACGCAATCCAGGTACGCTCTTCCTCACCATTTTCCTCTTCTCAAGATAATATTTTTTTGGGTGCCCATGTCGCAGATATGCATGCTTAGATTCCCACTGCCCTTAACCTAGCACCAACCGGAACACCGGTTGGCTTGTTTGATACTTTTCTACAAGTTTCAGTCCTGCTTCAAGGCCTAGCCTTTATATCTGTAGCTTTTTCCGCCCAGATGTCAAAAGCAGCCACCGTCTCACGTAGGCTTGGTTTTGGAGAGTCCACTCCTCCCCCAATTGTTGGAACAACGTCTGTTGATCCATTTCTTCCAGGAGCCTCTCCCTTCATCCCATTGATTTCTCCCATGACATTGTTGCATCCTATCTAGACCGCTTTTGATGGCCTCGTTTCCTAGTTTCCCTTTGCAATTCCTCCTAGTGCTGCATTTGTAGGTCAAGCTATTGCTAACTTGGATGCCTACCAACAACAAGTTACTTATTCCAAGACCGCCCGTGTTGGAAAAACATTTAAAAGAAAAGAAAAGGAAGGCACTAGGCCAGCCCGCCCATACCTGCAAACTCATTTCAGTGAAGAGAAGCAGAGTTTGTTCTTTGCAACAAGTTTCCCTAAAGTCAACAAATCGGAGTTAGAAATGAGGCCCACTGATTATAACCTGCATGCTATCAGTGTTAACCTTTTGAACGCTACGCCGTCTGATAAGGTCAAAATGATGGAGGAAACATCGAAGGCTATCTCTTCGGACTTCATCAAAAAGAGTCGTCACTTGGAGAAAACGCAAGCAGAGAATGCTAAACTTTGAGAATCTCTGACCCAACAAAGAAGAGAAGATAAAGCTCTCCATGTCAAGATCAATCATCTGCAGGGATTGATGACTTAGGCTAATGTTGAAAAGGGAAAGTTACAGTCTTCCCTCAATAATCTGGGTACATAGTTGAAAGGTCAGGAGGCAACCAGAAACGTGACCTTAAAAGAATTGCAAGAAAGAGATCAAGAAATTCAACAACTAAAAGCAGCTTCTAGGGATGCCACGCAAATTCAAGTGCAGCTGCATGAGGAAGTCCGTCTAAAGGAGGAGTATGCTCGACAATTGAGTGATGCTTAGGTGATGCTCTCAGAAAGCAAATCAAGGTTTGAAGCAGAGTTGCGCGAAAAGGAAACTAGCCTAGAGCTAGCCGAGAAGAAATTGCAAGATGTGGAGGTTCTTTTGCGCCAAGAAAAGGATGGTGTTGCGCAACTCTGGCAAGCGATGCAAGATGAAAATGTAAAGATCCACGCGCTAGAAAGCCAAGTGGTCGCTGAACAAAATAGGTGCAGAGAGCTATAGGGTGAAGTAACGACAAAAGGCGAGGAGATCTCACGGTTGTTAAACATTCCTCCCCTCGTGGAGATTTATCAAGACTTTTCCCTTATTTTAACAGATTTATATGTTTCTCATTGGGAAAAGGTGAAGCAGTACTGCCCTTCACTACACCCTGTGCTAAGATTCCTTAATGATGCACAATCCCTCCATGCCGAGGCCAACGCCCTCATAAGCAGTTCTATGCTTGTCATTGGTCTTAAACTCTCGGTGGCCCAAGATCTTGTCCATTTGCTGCACTCAGCTCAAGATGAAGAATTGAAGGAAGAGGGGATTGTGGACTATTGGCAATTGATAAGAAGGATGAATGTTTTCATCAACCAACATAGGGAAATCATGTAGGCTTCAGAAGCTCTTGCACCTCTCTAGTTTTCAGTTTCGGACATCAAGCAACACATAGAGAGGTTTGTTTTATTGAGCCTACCTTCTCCTTTTCCCGCAGATGGTACTATGATAGGGATTGAGCAAATATTAAGCTAGATTGAGCATTTGCAACAAGATAGAACCTTCCTACAAGGTCTAAGCAATCCTATTTCAACGGATGAGGTCAAGCGTCTTTTACACCCTCTGGCCCAACTCTCTGCTCTCCTAAAGCTAGTTCAGGACGAGCCGACATCCTTGCCTTTTGATGAAGTGATTTGTCTGGAGCAACATTTCCAAAATTTAGAAGCGCAGGTGTTGCCCCCTGAAGATGAGTGGTTGCAAATACAACAGGCTTTCAACTCGCTTCGCCCTGTTTTACCATAAGGCCTAGTCTGCGAACCAGAGTTTTTGGGTTCTAAGCTTTCTGTAGGCAAAATTCCCCTTTTAGTCACCAAGAAATGTTAACATTATTTCAGGATTGGTCTGTGGGTGACATTTTGCTATTTTTGGTGGCCCCACCTCTTTTTGTTCCTCCCACTCACATGCATCAGGCAAGACAGTTGTTAGCTCGGTGGGGGTTCTGTGCGCTTGTTTTTCCCTTTTTGTTTTTGTAGTAGCACTAAACTGCCACGTGGCATGGGTTGTTTATATAGCGACATCTTTTTTGGTCCCTTTGCCCGCTGATTTTTTATCGTGACTCTTTTGTCGTGCGCCTGCAAAGCAGAGCTTCGGGGGCTAACTTCAGGGGCGATTTGTCTGGTAAATCAGACAGGTGGACCACGACGTCCGAAAATAAAAGGCGGTGGAGTCCGAGTTTGTTAGGACCTTGAGGCTCTATTTAGTTTAGTTTTTTCCCTTTTGAGGGGGTTCAGAACTTTGCAAAGACAATTAAGTTTCTTAGTAGTATTTTCAGCCTTAAAAACTATTTTATTGTTTTCTAAAGAAATTCAATCAAACTGTGCCTATGGCCTTTGCGAGACTTTACTCTCAGTATGCATTAATGGTCTTTTATGTGCTTTTTTATTAGAATTTTAAAGACTTCGGGAATATATATATCTAAGATTTTGCCGATTGAACTATGTGTTGCACTTGTTATCTAGTAAATGCATGATAGGTATTTCTTTATGTTACAAAGAAATTTGAATGAACCTTGGTTGTGTTTCTAATCCAGACTTGTAGATTGTTGAATGGGCTCAGAAAAATCATATGTAGTTGGTTTTTATGTACTCATATCTTCTTAAAATATGCTCTAGCGCATCGCCTCAATAGCCTAGTTTTTACTGTTTTAAAGTGTTTCTTTCTTCCCCTTTCCTCGAAACACCAAGAAAGAGCTAACTTCTCAATCCCAGAGGTCATTCAGTGAACCCTGCGCAATCGGTCCCCCATCACTGAATTTCCCATAAGGCTGTTTGTTTCCAAAGTAAATTTCAGAGTCAACAATATGTATACTTTGTTTGCGTTGTATGAATATATTCATTCAATCACCATGCCACAACATCACTCTTTATAATTATAATTGCTTACTCCTCCTTGTTGGATTTTGCCAAGATCAAGAGGTCAATGAAATGTACAAGATAGAGACATAATATGGGACAAGAATAAACTGTATTCTCATCAATAGAAAATGATCAACCACTTACATACAAAGTAGATGAGCCTGCTTATATAGGCAAGGCTAGGGATATGTATGAGCACACAAATATGACATGTGGCTCAATAAGAAACAAGGGTAGGTAGGAAATAGGTGTGAGTAGGTAGGAGAAATAATATAATATTCCACATGAGGTGGATCACCCACCGAAGGTGGAATTATCACTCCACTATAAGTGGATATGATAGTGTAATAACAAGATCAACACCATAAAAGGTGGAATTTCTCCTACACACACTATCCCAATGTGACACAAACACCCAAGTGTCTCATATCCAAACTACTATGAAATGCATTATCCTAAGTAAACTTAAGTAAGTGTAATAATATCCATAATGAATAATTATTTACACCAACACTCCTAGATGTAATTTTGAACTCCTCCAACATCATTATTACCATCCAAAAGTTTTTTGGCACCAAAGTCCAAATACCTAGTTTTAAGAGAATTTGTAATGTAATAATAGAATATGTATACAAATAATTTTTTAGACATCTTTTACATAACCTTATCTAAAATAAATATACTAATTTATGTATTAGTTTAAAAAAAAAAAATTAATATAAGACAAATAATTAAAATTAAAAAATATTTAAATAAAAAAATAGAAATTTAGAATTCAATGTTCATAATAACCAATTATCTAAAAGTTAAAAATTGTCAATTGCCTCTTGGTCTACTATGAAGTTGAATGGCTCCAAATGAACCCACTAAGAAATCAAGTCTTGCTAAATGCAAAACTCACATTAAAATTGAATGATAATTAATATGAAAATAAATATTTAATATATTAAATTAATCCTTATTTTTCAAATTATTTGTATAAAAACCTAGATATACGATCTTTTCATTCACATACATTCACATATAGGTAGACCACACATTGTCAATCCAAACATAGATCCTTAAAATAATAGTTCCTATTTCTATAGAATTTGGACTGTATATATTTAACTGATTTTAGGTTAACCCTGTATTTTAATGCAGCTAGATCTAATAGGGAATGGAACTCAAGGTATATAATAAGGCAGCAGAGGATATTCTATGTTAAAGTGCTGCCAAAAATATTATATGTGGCGCCCATATTTTTAAAGTTGTTATTCTGCGATTCTCTTTTAATTTCAATGTATCTTCTTACGAAGCATGAACACGGTAGCTTGTAAGCATATCCTCTCCAACCTATTACTTTATTCCACGTGACCCAGTTCTGGCATTGAGATCTTTACACAGGAGAAGCACAGCCCCCCAAAAATCTGATAAATTCACAACCCATTCTGTGGACTTGCATTAAATCAAGTGCTCAATATCTGCAGAAGGCAAGGATGGAAGGATCGAAAGAATGCCCCCGTCTTATGATCGTCTCAGACCTCGACAATACCATGGTATGTGTGTTTTTTGGCTTAAATTTTCGTTTTTTTGGATGGGCGTTCATAATTCTCCTCAGATTTGAATTCGGGATTAATTATTCTTAGCAATGCATTGAAAGCACTTATGCGCAATGTAATACAAAATCAAAATATGCAGAGATTGTTAAGGACTTTAAGTTTACAATCCAATTAATTATTCATACATGGTCGATTCCCAAATTCGACAGAATCTTGCATGTTTACATGATATGAATCTGTTGGTTTTAAGATTTTATTTATTTTGTGTTTTTTAAGTATTTGCTAGGATCTTAGACCATTGGCTCAGATGGGGTTTCGTTTCATAAATTTTTCTTACAGTGGCACTGAATAAAACTTGAAAATCAAAAGAGTTTAGATTGCTTCATGTAGACTAATAGAAGTCTGGATTGTGTAATTTGAAAATCAAAAGAGTTTAGATTGCTTTATGTAGATCACTAGAAGTTTGTATTGTGTCTGTCCTCGGTTCTTGGCACGCAGACAGTGAAATTAAAGCACACAGGTACTGTAATGTCACTCTATTACCTAAAAGAAGTGTATTAAATTTTTCGGTTTTTAATCCTAAAGGAAATTTAATATATCAATATATCAAATCAGTGCACGCTCACAGATGCAATTTTTATATTCTCTCAAGCAATCTTTTTAAAATTTGAGCTAGTCAGGTTCAGAATTCAAACATCGATGGCCCCTCTGTTTCAATTTTTATTTCTAGGGCTGTCCTACGAAAGTCCAATACTACAGAGCCTGCGAAAGGTGAAACCTCCATCTCAGACATCGGAGTGGGGAAATTCTTGAAATGAAACTTTGAGCGGTCATAGATGAAAAGTGCTTGAAGTTTGCCATACCAGTATAAGTATTTTAGAAATGATTTTGCGAGATGGTAGTCCCTCAGTTGGAAACATTTTCTTGGTTTTTTTCTCCAAAATATAAATGGTAGCTTGAATAAACATTTCTTGTAAATGGTATCAGCTGAAAATTTCATTTCCCCATTGGACAGTTGGACCACCAATTGTTCCGAATGTTCATCCCCAATACTCAAATAAGTATTGCAAGTCCTCCTCCATGGACTATTGCCTAACCTACACTTATACCGCACACAAGCATAAAGCTTCCATGGACTATTATAAACATTCTCCATTGTGAAGAGAAAGTGATTAAAATTTTTTAGCAACGCAAACAGAGTAGTCCAAAAAATTCACAGATGTCACATATGCAGAAAAAGGGCAAGGAGCAATGAGAATTGTTGGTTTCAATCAGCATCAACAGCTGTGACTAGAAACTAGGTGGATATGTGCACCAAATTGAAAAACTTAACTTTGAACTCAACCTAAACGAAACACCAAGTTTATGAAGCTTAATCCTCTCTTAAAGCTACTAAAGAATAATGCATGGCATTGTCCATTGGCCCTGCAATGGCTACTGCCCCTCGACCAAGTGAACTGAATTTATTTTTTCCTAGTAATCATCATGTTATGAAACAATTTATTCTTTGAAATACCATGATGAACACACAAAGTGCGACGACTCTTTCCCATATATCTATGTGAATATTACATCCTGTTGTTATCCTGAAAATGGTCATAATGCTTCATCAAGCTTATTAGCTGCATTACAATACTGAAAATTAGGACCAAATCTTTTCATCTCAATGCCCAGAAAATATTTATACTCAGTCTGTTTTGTCTACTACAACCTGCCTAATATCCTCAAAAAATGCTCTGGCTACTATTCTTCATTCTTGTAATGTTATAGAAATTCTCAACATATCATTGAACTATGCTAGACTTAAGAAATGCTCAAATATCCGCATAGGAGAGAGGAACAAGCTATGACTTTGATTGACTGCATTTTTCAACCTTTGATGATATTACATTTTCACCCAAAATCAATTTGAACTATTCCTCATATTGAGAGATTGAATCTTCAAATGACCATAACATTATATTTTGAAGCTTTCTGTAAGATTTTGCTATTAAGGTAGCTACCCAAGATCTAGAGGCCTTATGGAAAACACAAGAACAAGAGAAAAATAATGTGACAAGAATAAACTATATTCCTATCAATGATACAATAGAATCAATCAATTGGAATCAACTGGAATGAATAGTACATAAGAGACCCCTTTTGTTAATTAGGCTAGAGTGAGAAGATAGGATTGCATACGAATATGAAAGTGTTGTAATCTTATGATATGATAAATAAAGTGATAACCTATAATCCCACCTAAAGTGGAAAAGTGATAGTATGATAACACCACTAAATGTGGATCATCCACCTAGGTGGACAAGTGCAACCATGAAAGGTGGATATGATAATGTGATAAAGCCACGAAGGGTGGAGACACCACATAAAGTGGAGAATGATAAAATGATAACACCACTTAAAGTGGATATTCTCCTAAAATCTCCTATGTAGTCCCTAAGTAAGCTTAAGTGACATGTAATTAGGACCTAAGTGAAGAATAACCAAGGTACAACACCTTAATTACACCAACACTTTCAAATAATGACCATGAATGCAAATGAGCACACATGAGCTACGGTGATGAATTTTTCTGATGGGTGTTGTCCTAAGCGACAACTGATTCTCCAAGGGAAAGGACTACTAAGAATCAGATTGAATTTAAATTGATAATAAATCTCAAAAGTACTTGGTTCCTAGGCATCTCCAAAATACATGTACAAAAGTTTCTTCTGTGTCATATTGCCTACAGTTTGAATTTGTCACTCTGACATTCTGAAGCCTTGCATCTGCCAACCCATACTGTAGAATCAACCACATCAAAACCTCACTCCTTTCGCGTTTGATTGCCTTTGTTGCACTACTAAAGTTGCCAATTATCTGCAAAAGTATTATTCTGTTCAACTCAATCAATTCACTGGTAAGGATTACTTACTAGATTAGGACGTTGCTTTACTGAGATAATATAGCCTGAAATTTTAATTTTTTAAAAGGTATGATTCAATAAGCTTGTTTTCTGCTTGCCATTGGCCTGTTATTGGTATCATCAGAAAAGAGCTATAAATTTAACAGTGAATCAACAGTAGTTATTGAATACAGACTTGGCACTTTTACGTCTTTTTTCTGTAAATCTACTAATTTGCTTGAGCTAACTCTGTTTTGGATATCTGGATGATTAAAAGAACTAGATATGCAGTTTCGTAGCATCAGCTGTATTATCCTATTAATCTAAATCCATGGTGTTTTTTTCAATAGGTGGATCACCACGATCCAGAAAACATATCCTTGCTTCGTTTTGGTGCATTATGGGAAGCAGACTACAGACATGATTCCCTGCTGGTTTTCTCTACTGGGAGATCTCCAACACTCTATAAAGAGCTGAGGAAAGAGAAGCCAATGCTGACTCCTGACATTACCATAATGTCTGTCGGAACTGAGATAACATATGGAGATGCAATGGTCCCTGATAAAGGGTGGGAGGAATGGCTGAATCAAGGGTGGGACAGAAGCATTGTGTTTGAAGAATCTGCTAAGACTCCTCACCTTAGACTTCAGGTAAAACATTATTTAGAGACATGAGATTTTGACAGTCCATTGTAAATGAGTTAGCATGCTTCTGGTAAGAACCGTATAAAATTTTCTGAATCAATGTTTTGGATCAAACTCCATGATCCTTCATCAGGATGATTGGAAAAATCTTACACAGTTTTTACCAGAAGTGCGCTAATTCAAAACATTCTTTGTTCAGCAGACTATACTGTAAGATAAGTGCCATTGTCTGTTGGATCAATAGCTTACCAATTTAGGAATTGCATTCTGTGAAAAACATGGTTTACATTACAAAGTAGATATAGATGTAAAGCATTCTTGACTCCAGCAGCAACATTCATGGTGATGTGCTCATTTGGGTTGAGATTTTGACAGGCAGAAACAGAGCAACGACCCCACAAAGTAAGCTTTTATATTGAGAAGGAACATGCTCCTGAAGTGATTAACATACTTTCTAAACGACTAGGAGAACGGCAGGTAAGATATCATGAGCTAACTGCATATTTAAAACTTCTAGGACCTTGATTTCTTTTGTTTTCACTCTTTGGATTAAGGCTGAATTTGGTTTCTCAATGATTTGATCTGTTAAAATCTGACATAGGTTTGAGACCATAATCTTGTAGGTCTTTTCATTCAATGGGAACTAGACTAATAGTTTACCATTCATGAAAGTCCAACAAATAGATTTTTGTCGTGTTTATCAGGTAATCTTACATAAAGACATGCCTTAAATAAGTTTGAAGCTTAATAGTTTTTAAGTTTATCATTTGACAGCTGGACGTCAAGATCATATATAGTGGTGGCATTGATCTGGACATACTACCACAAGGTGCTGGTAAAGGACAGGCTTTAGCCTATTTGCTGAAGAAATTCAATTCAGAAGGTAAATCACCTTTGAATACTCTTGTCTGCGGTGATTCTGGCAATGATGCAGAATTATTCAGTGTTGCAGATGTCTATGGAGTCATGGTATGTTTCTTCTCATCGTTATGAAACGCAGATTTTTTCAAGTCTTCTGACTTATTTTGTTCTTTTTAGTTTTTTCCTTTCAGCTGCTTCGATTACTTTCTAATTTGCATTATTCGTGGTTAATCTTTCTCCATCTTCTATTATTTAAACTTGGATGCAGGTCAGTAATGCACAAGAAGAATTATTACAATGGCATGCAGAAAATGCCAAGAACAATCCTAAAATTCTCCATGCAAGTGAAAGATGTGCTGCAGGCATCATCCAAGCCATGCAACACTTTAATTTAAACCCCAATGTTTCTCCTCGAGATATAGTTGACTACTCCCAAACTACACCAAAAAACTTTTCCCTTGGTCATGAGATTGTGGAGTTCCATCTATTATGTGAGAAGTGGCGCCGTGCAGAAGTTGAAGATTCAAGTGACATTTTTGATCGACTAAAATGTGTACTTGTAAGTTTGAATGTAATTAACTTTGTTTATTGGAAAATAGTATATAGTTGCACCCATTATATATTTAATGCACAAGCTAATTCACTATAAGGCTTACAGTGAGCATCTATGGGAATGATCACTAGCAATTAGACTAAGACCTGCTTGACCCAATTTTTAATTCACTGTTCATGGTTTTCAATTTGATCAAATCTTTTTGACTTAAAGCCCCTCAACTTTGAAAGCAACCCTGTGTGAACATGGAATATGAATAAAGAACAGAAGAATAAGTTCTGGGGAAAGATATCGACTTTAGAAGAATACAACAATTTTCTAGGGAGAACATGTGCACACTAGCAGCATGTTTTTTCATTTGATCATCACATTTTCTCTCATTTTCGCTTTCAGATCTTAATGGAAAGCTCCCTCCAGACAAATCAAGTGAATATGAACAAAGATTTGAAAAATAAATAAATAAAAATATATAATCAATACAAAATCCTAGATACTATTTCTGTTTTGGGAGGAAACACAAGAGTCATTTTATTTAAATAGTTTTAATACATTTGCAATACATATTGTCCAGATTTATGTTCTCATAATTGAGATCTGCCTGGCAGGATCCAAACTGCATCTTGGTGCATCCATGGGGGGTTGAAGAAAACCTTTTCACTGGTATTGATGCTTTAAGACAATGTTATGGAGACCAGAAGGGAAAGAATTTTCGAATTTGGATCGATAAGATTCGTCCGACAAAACTTGCCTCAGATATTTGGCTTGTAAAGTTTGATAAGTGGGAGCTAATTGGTGAGAGTTTATCAAAGATTCCTCTGCCCTAGTAAATCAAGTGAAATTTCATTTTGAATTGCCACTTCTTGAATTTTGATTTTTTTTAAAACTCAATCCTTATTTGGATGCTATAAGTTTGGCACCTTTCTCTGCTTTTTAGCTTTCATAATTCAATGATCATTAGTAGCGCAATGAAACTGCTGTAAAGTATTCCATGTTTGTTTAATTTATTCCCATCCTTCCTTTTGATAATCTCATTTATATTGAAACTGCAGAAAAAGAACGACGTTGCTGCCTAACATCAGCTTTGTTAAAAGAAAAGGTAATGTTTATATGCATATGTGGAAAGATAGTGGTTTAGAAATTTTAAGACTATGTTGACAGTGCTAATTTTTACTTGGCAGCCTGGTGCTCCAAACGCATTGATGTGGCTTCACATTCATGAAACATGGCTCAGTGGATGTGGAAGCAGTTCCAATTTGTGTTGTTCAATCTAAAGTAGATGACCAGATAACTGAAACTCTGGTTCTGAGCTCAGATACTACAATGAAACAGATGCCAGATGTTGGTGTTTCATGCAGATTTAGTTCTAACATGTTTACATGGAATTATAGCCTAGTCTTTGAGGGTTCCCTAGCATTTTCCTATTGCTGTTGTTTAAAAGATGCCTTTATAATAACGAAAAAGGCTTTCTGGAGCTCAGTGAATACTACACTATAAGATATGGCAAATAATTTTTGATTAATAATAATTCTTTGTTTTCCATCTCTTTCAAAACGTTTTTACAATGCAAAACAGAAGGCATTTATATAAGTTGACATGTTAAACTATTTAACTTGTAGAACAATTGGTTGTTGGCTGGTATCAACATTTTGCAGATATCCAATCCACCTTGTTGCAGTATGTTCTTTAGGAAATGCCTACAGTATGCCTGTGCATCAAAATTGCTAGACCACATTAGCTTGACTTAACGTCACTAGTGGAATTGTCTTCAATTTTCTAATATGTACATTTGCAAGTTTCATCATCTTGAAGTAATTGATGCATACCAAGTC
Source organism: Cryptomeria japonica (assembly GCF_030272615.1). NCBI lineage: Eukaryota > Viridiplantae > Streptophyta > Pinopsida > Cupressales > Cupressaceae > Cryptomeria > Cryptomeria japonica. Next base: position 175,405,145 of record NC_081415.1, read on the forward strand.
ACCACTTGGCCTTTACTGATTAGCACCATTCTTTCCAAGGGTTGAAGCAAAAGACAAGTGAGGGCTTTCTTCCGGAACTACCCTGCAGAGAGGGAATTGCCTTCACAAGCTCATAAAATTTATGTGTTAGTGGACAAGTTGATAAATATTTTGATAAATTGTGCATTCTTATTGATGATAAAGAAAGATGCATTGCTGCTTTATAACTCGAGGTTCTGGAAAGTTCATCAACAGATCCAATAAGCGATACAAAATGGTTTCTTTATTTAAAGACCTACTTAATATACATCAAAACAAAATGTGGGCATGTGACATGCCCCCGATCATGTCATAATGGACAATGGACATAATGATAATATTCACTACCACATCAGAAGTAAATAAATAAATTGAGAAAATTGTCTGTAATTACGATATGAATTTATTTAGAAAAACATTTCATATAAGATCATAGATGTGAGTCATGCTTCTAATTCTCTTCTCAATATAGGGGAAGTTTACCCTTGCCTTGTCTCAAAGAGATATCCATAAGACCAACCAAAACAGTTTCTTACAATTACAATTGATGAGAGAAAACTTGTCTTAAAGTACATACCTTACCTGTTTCCAACTATTGGTTATAACTCACATTGGACTTAAAAGTAAAAACACATGTCTTAGTTCAAATCCATGACTTTTGATAATATCAACCATTGCTTGAGGACAAGCAATTTCGAGGAAGGGCGGACTGTCATGCTCCCGATCATGTTATAATGAACATAATGATAATATTCACTACATAATCAGAAGTAAATAAATAAATTGAGAAAATTATCTTATTTAAGACTTCACAATTTTCTGTGACTCTAAGACTGATCCCATCCTATCAAATAAACTAACCCTGCACCGATGCATAAGATGATTAACACAGCTTGGTCAAAGACTTTACCAATGCGTCATGTTAAGGAATAGTGAGTTAATATTCATTAAGCAGCGATCTTATTCCTTGTAAAGCTGCGATTTTAATCTTAGGCAGAGACCCCCTATAGTGAAGACAACGATTCTATCTTAGAGGAGAAATGATTGATATTAAGAAAATATCAACAATCAATTACTAACAGCAAAGCAACAATTGGTTAGTTTACAAGAGGCATTTCATTATGAAGAGAGATATCCGTAGCCAAATGGTGTAATCCTACGCCTCATTTTGAAGGCTATATAAGATGGATCTGCATTGGAGATGAAGAGAACCAGAATTGAACAGCAGACAATAGGAAGACAATCAAATCAAAGGAAAGAGATATAATTGCAGAGATATCGAGAGTGATCAGCAGATTTTGCTAATTACAAAGTACTGGGTATGATGCTACATAATCTTGATCATGTTGATTCATCATATAATAATGCTTAGTAATTGATATATCACTTCTAATGTTACCATTCCTACTATCATTGATAGTGTATATATATATATATATATATGCGTAATTAATTATGATAAAAATTCCTTGTCTTTCATCCAATCTGCCCTTCCCATTATGGAGGGGAGAATGTACATATAAGGGATGCAAGTAGCACAAGATTCCATTCAAGTAGAGCAATCCCGAGTGGAGCTGGGAGGCCAAATGGTGGGTGTCATTCCGTGCTCTTGGGCTTGATGGATAGGCTCGAGGCACCTTGTATGATCTCCCCAGGGGCCCCATTATGCGGATGGGTTGTTGGGAAAAGCCTTAAGTGAATCCCACATGCACATTATGTAATTTACAATGATGATTAAGATAATGTTTCTAACCCTAGTAGGAAAGATCGATTTTAAATCTAACATGATTGAGGGTTCTCAATCAGGATCTAATTGGTAAATGATATCTCTATTTCATTTCTACTTTACGTGAAATTGTGATTTTAGGGCAAAAGCTAGGGCTTTTACAAAAGGGGATATCACAGCATGCTTATACAATGATCAGAAATGTTTCCCTTGCGAAGTGCACACAACAGAAGCTTGTTTATTTATGTTTTGTTTAAGTTGCAACTTGTCCATGGATTTTACACACAAAAGGATTCAACATGGATCTAGTCATACAAAACTAACCATTTTTAATTGTCAGAATTTGTATGGTTTATCCTATTGGGAAATGTGTTACAGTGCTTTTGAAGGCAGTGAAATTGAGTTATTCAGATTGTAGTTTATGAAACTTTTTAAGGTTTGTAAATTGTCCACGACATACCATTTTATGAATGATCATTGATTATGCTTGTCAAACAGGTGATATTGTTAATGCAGCAATTTCATCGTGATTGGCCCTATGTCTAGTGCAGCTTTGAGGGATGGAGACACTAGCTTTTGCAGTATCTCTGATACCCAAGTGTTGGACTTCTATAAACAATCTTTGTAATTGAGAGCTTTCTTATACATTATTGGTATTTATAATATATATTTATCCTTTTTTTTCTTGAATTAAAGCTACACAGAGGGATGTGGCAAATAACAGCTTATGAACCTTATAGGCATCTTCCCAACATGATCTAAGAGGGCGTTATATCAGCTTGAACTACATTGCTTTTAGGAATCAATATCTTTCCTAAATAATTATTATATTAGTGGTCAAATTTGAGCATTGCACTGCGTCTGTACAAATGTTAGATGTATAAACATGAAAAGTTGCATTTCGTATATGCAAGCAAAATAATTAGATGCCAGCATGTGGAATAATTTTTCAAATTGCCTTTCAGGCCCTCTGACTATCGAAGCATCACTCATAATTACTACTTTCCACTAAAGGTTTTAAAACGGATAATCTGATCCTATTTAGTCCCAAAACGATCCAGCCACCTAGCAAGACCAGAAGACATACTGTACTAATTGTTCATAACCAGTGATGGCCATCATCTCTCATTTGGGAGGTGTTTACCCTGGCATTCAAGTTTTACCACTGGTCTGAGGCATAAAAAGGAGACCTTGAACATGAAGCTTTTAAGCCACATGTAATTCGTAATGTTGAGGCATCTTCTCACTTACTAATCTTCAGCATTCTGTACGCCAATATCCTGTTGAGTATTGGGGTAGTAGAAATAACAGGTTTGATCATAGCAAAAGTTGTCTGATTTGTTCCCAACAAAGTTTCTAAAGAGGGTGATGAGACCTAGAAATGATCCTCATCTTGCTACTTAGTCTTTTCTCTAAAACCACCTTGCTATGGTGCTATGAGCTATCCATGCTCGTTTGGCTCATACTATGTTGGTATAGGCATGTATTATATGAATGTGGGTATGCATACGGTTTACTTTAAAGTTTTATTATTATATTAGTTATCTCTCTATAAATTAGTATGATTTAATGGCCTGAATGTTTTTGGCATTACTAATGGTAAATGAAGAATGCAGGATGTCCAAGATAACCCACAGGTATAAAGGAAAAGGAATCCATCAAGTTTGCTTCCAGCCCGTAGCAATCGACTGTGTTCCACCAGTAGCAACTGACTGTTTTCCAACCATAGCGACTGCTATAGGTGCACTTTTGACTGTTACAGTTGGTAGTTAGAGCTGAATACTCCACAGTTTACTGGGCAGATACGGTTTCTTGAAATCAGGAATGGAATGAGCGACCTCAACAGCTTCAACAGATTTAATGAATATGAAGGAAGATTTCCTAGACTGGAGGTCGTTGTAACTTCACTCATGGTGTCCTCATTTCCATTGAACTAATATTCATTTCTCTCCATTTTGGCGCTAACATTTCCTTGCTGCTGTTAGATTCTTTCTATTTGTAACTTGTAAGTTTCAGTATCTCTAAATAAAGCACTGCCTCTATAAAAGAAGAGTTGCAAGCTGTAGATGATAATCCAGCCTAGAATATTGTAATCTCTTATACCGAGAGCAAGCTGTAATTCAGATTGGAGTGTAATTAGCCTGTAGCAATACCCTAATGCTACAGTTGAGTTAATAATATTTGCCTTATTTATTAATCCTGTTTTAAGCAAGGAGGGGATTCAGGCTCCAGTCCAACTGAGGCATGGTTCACATGCAAGGTTCTGGGGGTTTGGTTTCCCATCTGTTTTTAAGTTTCATGTATGTTGTGTGAGCATCTCAATTCCATTTCAATTCTGTGTGTCTGTACTTTCCATTTGGTAGTTAATTTCTTTTATAGCAATTTACTTTCGTCAGTGTTCCTTTTAATTCTGTTGTGGAAGAAGCTTCAAAATCTAAATTAGTATTTCAATTCCACCATTTACTTTCCACAAGTGATTTGTTTTCCTGTCATTTCCCTTCTGCAAAAGTGTGAATTTCAACTGTTACAAGTGTATTTCCCTGGGATGACCCCACACGGCAGCGGTTAGCTGCAAGCTTCCTACATGGTAGGTCTTAAGTTTAAATCTCAAAAGCATTGTTCAATATAAAAAAAAAGTGTATTTCCCTGTATACAACTCGTATTTCCGTCTTTGAAAGTAACTAGTACCACACATACAATGCTGATCCCTTGCCAGATATGTGCCCCTGGGTTAGCAATTAGTGAAAGTAGCATATTATCAATAAGTCAGACTGTTGCTCCTCGGTTTGCCCCTTCGGGTTGTAGGCAAGCCTTTGCTCCCTAAATAAGTGCTGATGGTTTGATTTTGTTCATCAGAGGACACCTCCAGATTGGATGCTGACATATCCATTGGTGAAATTGAGCGAGTTATTGACTCCTTAAAGGATGACAAATCTCCTGGCATTGGTGGTCTCCTTGCATTGAAGGTCTCCCTGCTGAATTTTATGAAAGAAACAAAGGTAAGTTTCTGCACATATAAGGAGGCCTTGAATGGTGGATCTTTGGGAAGGACATTAATAAAGGGACAATCAAGCTCTTCCCAAGGATGGGGATAAGACCTAACTAAAAAGTTGGAGACCTATCACTTTCCTTAATCTATCTATAAAATTATGGCCAAGGTTTTGGTTTTCAGACTTCATGATATTCTGCTCGTGGATGTTTCTTGTATTCAAAAGTGGGTTTATCTAGGGCAGGTTTGTCTCGGGTATATTTTGATCTCTTGTTGGGAAAGGATGAAACGGGCCAGAGGTTAGGACAAAATGGTTGTATGACCGTTGAATTTTGAAAAGGCTTGTGACACAATTGAATGGCCTTTCATCAGGTTGATGTTGAGGACATTGAGATTTCAAGAGAAGTTTTTTTATTTGTATTAATCAAAGTAGATTACAATAATAAAAATTAATAATAATAAGCAGCTCCTTTTCAAAGGAGCTGTAAGGGAAATAAAAAACACGTATCCAGTATTAAGACTAATCAGCAACAAACATTACAACCCATAAGTTTACAACGCACAATAACACAAAACAAGGGAATACTACCAGACTGTTCCAAACTTCGATATAAAATTTGAATAGATTATGAAGCCGTTTTCAAGAGAAGTTTTGTAGAATGGTGGTATTGTTCAAGGGTGCTTCAGCTTTAGTGAGAAAAACAAATGAAGAACCAACTATGAAAGAGGGAGTGAATGTTTGAATAACACATGAAGAAAAAAGGAACTTCAGTGAATGTTTGAATAATACTTGAAGAAAAAAAGGAAATTCATCAGTTGTACAATGTAAAAATAAATAAAATACGGAGATAAATTTCATGCAGAGAACTATTATGAAATGATCAGAGGACATGCTGACATGATTTAACTATTTTTTTGGGTATATGTTGAAGCAAATATTTGAAAATTTTCATGTGTTAGTGGCAGGGAAGATAGTACATTAATTATTGTTGAACTCATCAAGTGTTGCTGAAGATAGTACATTAATTATTGTTGAACTCATCAAGTGTTGCTGCAAAATTGTAAAATTACATGATGCCATAGTTGGTTAAAATGTGTTCTCATTTGAGTGAATTCATGGTCCAAAAAAGTAGAAACACTAAAATAAACATAAAAGAATAAAACCTTTTTTCACAATATAGCACAATAAAAAATTATAGAGATAACCTAATTCAGATAACTAGCATGCATTGATCAAAGGATATAATGATATGACTAAGGTTTATTGTTGTTATTATACACAAAAAAAAATTGTGTTTTATTGTGTTTTATTGGTAGGGAAAAGGGAGTAATCATTTTTGTTGATTTCATCAAACCTTTAAGAATTCAATAAAACTAGATTCAAAATGGATGTTGAGTGATTTCATATGCAAAGAGTGTAAAACCATGAAATTTATGGTTTCCATGATGTTTCAATTACATAAACACCATGCCTTCTAGAAATATGCAATGGGGTGCAAGCACTACAGAAAAGGTAGGAGAACCAACGTCATCATAAAATGTAGGAAACCCACAATTTATGAATTACTTTACATCTTTGTTGAATGTTTATGATGAAAAATCTCATCATTGAGTTTTTGTGTTGTCTTAAAAACAATCAAAATGTAGGATTAATAAGATCCAATATTTACCAAGATAAACATATCTATTACTACAAGTGCACGAATCATGTATGTTGTGTAATTACACAAGAAAGGCAAGGTAGCATGTTGGTTGCAAAGGCAAAAAGTTGGTAAGATAGTTGTTTAGAGATGTATTACAATTTTTTAAGGATATGGTTGGCCAATTTCTACTAAACATTCTACTAGCCACTCAATCTAGATTGGGCATGTTTCCATAATACTAACACCTATGACAACTCGTAGTATAAAAGTTGTATTACAACCTATATAGCAAGAGAAAAAAATATTGTTAGGTCGATTAGAAAACATAAACTATTACAACCAAGAAGTGGTATCTATTAAGGATTATTGGATTTGCAAATGACCACGACATCATGGAATTTAGATAGGATTACACTATATCTCATACCTTATTAAAATGGACTCTCTCTACATGAATGCCACAAAGTACAAGATTAATTGGATGTGGATCTCAAAAACAATTGAAATATAACTTACAATGTTGATCAATTATACTTTTTATTTTATGAGACTAAAGAAACAATTTAAAATATGTTTTCGAACCTATTGATACAAAATTGTGAAAGCAAAAAATTTAGAGCTAGAAGTAGAATGGTAGAAACAAGCACATTAAATCTTTGGGATAGGTCACACATCCTAAGACCCCATTGAATGAATTTTTAAGAATTAATTTTTTAAGGTGAAAATTTCAATTATACTCAAAATCAGGTGGCATATTTTTTTAATTTTTTAATCATGGATGGAAACATCACCTAGATTGGTTACTCAATTGTATTTGGAATGATCAAAGTAATTTTGTGTGGGAAAAAGATACCAAAACTGAGGACTGAAAGGGGCATTTGACTAGTACTTTTGTCTATTCATATTTGAGCCATTTCAAATCATTTTTATGAATCATTTGCTTATTAGTATAAATATATCCTCTTGGGGTAGCTCCAATAGTTGGTATCTTCAAAATGTAATTGAAATCTTAAACTATTGTTTTAAAGTAAAAGACGATAGTACAATTGAGAATAGTTAAGTGCTAATTAATAATAATAATAAAATGAAATTGGTACATGGAAAGACAAGCTAGGAGAGAAATGTAAAGATGCTAGCAAAAGATACAATTCATCTAAAGAGTCAAAAGTAAGCAAATATTATGTAAGAACTTGCAAGATAATAGTAAATGTGAAGAGACATAGCTTTACTTTATAATTTTTTTTCATAAATGGTTTCTCTAAGATAAAATTTTGTGCCTATCTTTCATGCATGTTTTGATTGATTTAATTGGTAACTTCTATTCTATATAAACACTACACTATCTTAAGAATTTAGGAAAACATATAATTTTTATGTTCAATCTATTGCATGAATAATATACGTTAATAATAATAATAATTTTTAAATTTAAACTCACATGATATTAAGAGCCAAGATTATCATCGTTGCAATATAGTTTTGTGAAATTAAGAGGTCAAATGTCTATAGTAGCATGAGAATTTTTAAAAATAATGTATAAGAAGTGTAAGCATATAAGTTGGCATTGGCTGCATAATAGATATATCATGTGGATAGTAACAATTTAGATATGCTTGTACCTTTTTAATATATTTAAATTATTATATCTATGTTATTTCAAAAGCATAGAAATGGAGGACATATGCACGGAAAATATACATTGTTGGTAAATTATTAATTGGAATATCAAAATCAATTAATGGTCAAGGGTTCACATGTTTTACAATAAAAGGGTAGCATGGGATAATAAAAGAATAGATAAAAAAAATATATGGCCAAGAAAATTTCTCTGTCAAACCCCTCATATGAGAATCTTCAAATGGCTATGACCATTACTAAATCATAGATATAGGAATTTGAGGTCTATAAGAGGAAGGGAGCTTGTATTTTCTTTTGCTTCAACTAGATCATTGAAGGTGACAAAGGAACAATATTTTTCTTCTGGTACTTTAAAGACAAGCATAAAAGGTAAGAAAATATTTGACCAAAGTGGGAAACTATTTCTTATTCTCTTAATATAATGAAAGTGTTTTATTCCCATTATAAAGAGTTATTTTGTAATAATATAGATAATGCTATTCTTCAACAAGAATTCAATCATGTTAGCTATTATATGCATACTAAAATAAGGGTAAATTGCACTAGTATGTGGTTGGATTTTGCACTTTAGGTGGTGGACTTAAACAAGCCCTCTTCTCAATGACTAGTGAAAATCAAAATTGTATTTCCACCATATATATCTTGAGTAAAATAAAAAGGTTCTCTTGGACACTTTATCAACCAAGACCTTATCAAATATGTACCAAAAGGAAATCAAATTAACTCCATTTTTTATTAGAGATTGAATACATAATTAAATAAATTGTAAAATAATTGAACAAATCCATCACCAAATGAATCAAAGAGTCTATCTAAGATATAACCCACCCTAAAAAAATTAACCAATTGACTAAGTAACACTTTGGTCTTAGCCTAGGAAACTATAGAAGATACTCAATGAGCCACACAATATGCTATACCAATCAAAATTGATTTTAATAAGGTTTGTGATAGAAATAGATACCCATTTAGAATCAACATGCTCAAATGGATAAGATTTAGTAATAATAAAATTTGTCATATTCAAATATTCTTCTTCAATGATTCAACAAGAGTATCAATAGATGGTTTTCTCATTGATACTTTTGTTCTTCAAATTTACATGACACCACCCTTTCTTATTATCTTTTGTTGTATTCAAATATATTTTTGAAAGAGAACATGATTTGAATCTTATCAAAGGTATCAAAATCCCTTATAAAATCTTATATATTGAATTCACATATCATTGACAATAATGTTTGGTTCATTTGCAACAACAAAAACACAACCACCACCATGAAGATTCTTGATCTCTTTTTTTAGTTTAATGTTCAAAATTATCAATACATAAGACTAAGTACCTAATTATACAATTAATCCCCACTCCATTGGGAATACATGTATAATGTTGCCATATTTAGAATAAAGAAATCACCAAATGCATTTATATTCTATTTGTGTAGGGGTCTCCCTAAATGACACATGGTCATAATTTTTGAACAAGTTTCAAAAAGCATTATTAGGGTTTAATTTTTATTTCTCTAGCTAGCAAAATTTAGGTTGCTAATAAGGTATTTATTGCCACGCATTTCTAACAAGTGTCATGTTGATACCCTCCAAATCCCAATAAAATTTATTTACAAATATGATAAAAATTTTTTTTGGTATAAATAGGATGGTAGCAAGAGAATGTGTCATTACTTGGCTTCAATACATTTAGCTCAAGGAAAAAGGTAATCTAGCCATCATGGTTTATTGAGATCAAGGTATGTGCCTTATGTAAAGTAGGTAATTTATATTTAAATGACATTGAACCTTACAAAATTATTGTCCAACATAATATTTCAGTCATTACAATTAATGGAAAATGGTGAATTGTAAATATGAACAATGAACTACTTTTGTCCCTTTATTTTAAACTCTGTGTCTCTTCTCCTCTAAATGATGATATGTGGAAGATGTAGAAATTATTATTTTATTTTGGAATTGGTCTATTCTTAACATGGATTAAACTATCTAGCCTCCTCCATTTTTTAAATCAATGATCAACCTCTTGGTCTTTGTTGGCAGTTTGACAATTGTTGTCATTGATGCCTAAGTATTGTCATTGATATCAACCCTTAGTGTTGAGAAGGATATTCAACCCTCAATATTGAGAAAGACATTAGAAATTGTTGTTAGTGCAGTATTGGTGTTGTTCATTTGTGTCAACCCTTAGTTTGTGTGTTGTCTTTGATAATATAGGTATATGTTGATGATATTGTGGAGATTTTTGTAGTGTGTGGTCATTGAATGTATTATAGGTTAGTTGATTGATGGTTAAAGGTGTTAAATGTTGTGGATGTCCACCTTCTTGGTGTTAATGTCCTACCTTGTATGTAGATACTCATGGTAGTGATGTTACTAATGTTCATGATTGGATAGCTAAGATGGTATTATGATGATATCATATTAAGATGAGGATTAGAAGCATTGAGATGATGAATAGAAGTATTAAGATGGGGATTAGAAACATTAAGATGAGGATTAGAAACATGATATTAAAGAGTTGTTTTCCAAATGAGCTTGTGCATACTACAAGCTATTGTAGTATCTATTTTGTTGCTCCTAAGTGAGTAGATGGTGTATCAAAGTGTTTCGGTCTCTAGAAGTTGATGAAGAGTGCGAATGTAGGAAAATGAGTTGAAGACTAGCTAGAAGAATGTTTTGCATTCCTCTGCATTTGTAGATGCAGATTTGTGGTTTTGTATATAATTTTTATGATCAATGGACATTACACTCCTATCTTTTTAGGTCCTTGTTGCAACTAATGTTTCTAGTTAAGGCATTTTGTTGGTACTTTGGTTGGTTGACAAGTCTGGTTCGAAGAATGCTCTACATTGATTTTTTTGTTGCTACAACTTGGAGGACATGATTATAATGTTTTTATAGTGTCTCAATTCAGTTTTTATGTGATGAAGTGCACCACAAGTTTGTTTGTGATGTTTTGTTTCAAGACTGGTTACTGGCCTTCTGGGCATGAGAAATTTTGTATTTATTTTGGTCGCACCAACACGTTTTGATGTGTCTACATGAAAGAAGTGTTGTTAGAAGGATAAGGGTAGTCTCCATATGGTCTACATAATGTTGGTTGATCTTTTTGGTGCCACATTATGTTTAGAGTTAGTTTTTAGGGTAGTTTACAATTATTTGGTTGATAGGAAAAATTCTCTTGCTTCCACTTTTCTCCCAAGGGTTTGTACCATCATTGCAGAGTGTGCTAGGTTCTATTTGGGTCTTACTATGCGTTGTGGGGATTTGCATTGAAAAAATTCATTTGAAATATATATTGGGACAACTAGTTCTATGCTACACATTTTACCTACACATTACCCTATTACTGATTTTTAAGGATGTGCACCAATGTGTGTGATGTTTGAGACTATATTGAATGATGTGTTATGATGTTTTAGGTCCTCTCTATCTCCTAGATAGATCCCCTTTCACCATAATTATGTTTTGCTTGCCAACTTGTTGGAATCATTCCTTGCCCCTTGTTCTAGCCAACCTAATTGATGTTTTTAGGTCTTGTGAATGCTATAAATAGAATATAATTTCATTTGCAAGTTGGGTGGATTAGTGGCGAGTGAAACATATGAAATTGAGTTAGTATGTGTATGTGCTGAAATTATTGGAACTGAATTGTCAACAGGTTGCTTGAGGCAGTAAGTCAAGAGCAACTACATTCAAGGATAGTTGCCAGATGTTGTGATGCTAACACTAATACATTTGGTCTAGAATTCCTATGGAGAAGGTATATTGTGACCAAATTTGATTTTTTTTTTGAAAAAATGTTCTAATTCGTCAGAATTCCGACGGTAATTTCACATTTGGTTTTGATGGAGAAGGCATTAGCAATGAAATTTGTTTTTTTTTTCAAAAAAGTGCCTACGTTCATTGAAATTTTGACGACAACAGGCATTACTAAAAAAAAAAAAAGAGGGCAAGTCATTTGTGCATTCAATCCTGCGCAAGCTTCCACGTCGACCTCAACCCTTGGCAAGATCAAACAACACACTCACCATTCGAGGTACTTTCGCACACTCACCATTCGAGGTAGAATCTTCACCTTCATTTCAGATTTGCATAATATGAGGAATTGATGAATCTTCACCTTCATTCATTGAATCTTTGGATTTGCATAATATTTGCATGAGGAATTTTGGATTTGTATCATATGAGGAATTGCTTGGGTAGAATCTTCACCATTGGAGGTAGCTGAATCTTCACCTTTATTCATTGATTTGCATATATGAGGAATTGCTTGCGTACCACCCATTTCTTGAGCTATCCACTGCATTTCACAACTACTCGTGCTTTGTCGTTCCTAGGTCAACATCATCAGAAGTCTTTTAATGTTTCCCCCATGCCTCGGTTGTCGATGTTCAGTCTTCACCTTTCGCTACCATGAATTCTATACGGCCCAGAGGGAAATCAACCTCTCTTTCTCTTTTCTCTCTCTCCCACCCTGCCCCTACCATGGCACTAGGACATATACACAGTGAACAACGAGCTAACTTGTTAAAGGATCAACCTTTCACAGGTACCATTGATGAGTTTCCAATTCTCATTAGAAGATAGAGTAGGAGATGCCATTGTCAAACTATTTTTGTAGTTATCAACCACACCCCCTCTAATAGTGAGGTAGTTCTAGATAGTTACTTAAATTTTTCATGTTTTATGTTAAGGTCTTTAGTTGGAAAACCATCTTCCTTTTCTACTATTTTTTTTGCCTATTGTGTTTCCTTGCACATTTATAAATGTGTGTGAGAGTCATCTTGAACCAGTTCTAGGGAGGTATCTAGCAGAGGAAGCTTCATAACATCAGAGTTTGTGTTAATATGTTCCAAACATAAATGTAAATAAAAAATTGACAAATATACCTCAATTTTGAAATCCTTGGCATGAAGTTACACACAAGCCTTAATGTAATGCCTCACCAAGAACCCCAAAGGAATACCACATCTAAGGGTGAAATAATTTAAAAAAGAAGAAGTATAAATCATATTAAATGCATTAATTACTACATTGCACAATAATAACACAAGCGGAAGACTTACACCATAATTCCTTAAAGGGTTACCAATGAAGAATAAAACCAAAAGTTAAATTCCACAATTATGATTAATCCAATTAACCATCAATTACTCAAAGAACATAAGAAGTCATATGCAATAACAGTTACACCATTGAAAGATTGAAAGGATACAATACAATTTCTCTTCAATAAAGCATTTACACTAATCATATAGAAAGCTGATAAATAACATCCAAAACAAAGGATTACATTGATCTTTCAATACATGGGTTTCAATACACTCAGAGTTACAACTTAACCAAATTACAAGGTTACATAAATCATTGATACAAATGACCACATAGGTCTCCAAAGAATAAAAATCTCCAACATGAGATAAAGCATGAGTCACGAACCACAGGAACACCTGCAAAGCCAATCCTTGCATGAAGGTATGAACAAGAACATCCGATGGGAAGTGGCACTACCACCTGACCATGTGATCCCAAACTGGAATCACCCCACCGTGCTAGGAGATAGCAGAGGACACTCAAACAAGCAAAAGCATGAGATGGTTGACAAAATAATACGACTCCGTGACAATACAATACGACTCCACAATATTCTAGGTGACTCAACATCACAATCTCAAGTGACTCGACATCACAATACACAAGTGACTTGACATCACAATGCACAAGTGACCCTAAAGAGAGTGTGTCATCGCATAGCTTATGATGGTTACCATGGTGGGCCTCCATAGGTCCTGAGCCCCATCCTGGGTTATCCTGGTAACCTTTCCCGAACCTCCGGCTCCATCTAAGTCTCATGCGGACCCTACCAACCCTTTGTGAAGACAAGGTGGTTGGTTTGCCATTCCAAGCCTTCCCACTACATCTTGAGCCTATACGAGCACTCAACCATGCACGAGGTACAATATCTTTTATAATGTTATAAACTACCCACCTCCTAATCAAATTATTAGGTTATCACTGATTAACTAACTTTCGAGGGATTATCTTGCCATCCACTTCGAGCACATCCCCCACTCAAAAGCCACTCTCTCAAAGGACACTTAACAAACATGGTCACTCCATGAGGACCCTATGGCGAAGCAGACAACCATAACACCACTATCAAATATAATTGGTCAAAACAAGGACACATCGACTCTTGGTTAACCATAGGGAAAAGAAACTACATGGTTAAGGCAATGAGGTCATCATACATCACTTGATAAAAAAGGTACCAAATATGCCACAACAAGATGAATGAACCACATACGAGAAATAAACACAAATAATACTCTTTGCAAGGAAAGCTAATTTCACTAAGTCCACACTCAGACAATCTTTGAGAAAATCAACATCATAAACACTTGCAAATTCATTGATTGAAAATTAAATAAAACACCCTTCATTTAATGCATCATTCAAAAACGTCATTCATTTCTATATAATTTCCAAATTCAATACTCCATCAAGAATAAATTCCATATTAAATATTCAACCAAATAAAATATGAATTATAATAAACATATGATCTATTTCCCAAAATACATCCAAATTTATCAATTTGAATTAAAATCCGAAGGCTTGATTTCCAATAGATAAATCTATTAAATCAATATAAAAATCAATTTATAAACCACCATTAAAATTGAACGTTAAAACTAACTTTAAAATTCATCGTGTTTAATAAAAATAATTAACGACACATTAAATTGTGCCGCGAAGGGTAAAAAGGCACGCTGTGGGCCAAAGCCCTACCTGCGGTAGTGCTGCTGACAGTAGCAACAGACACTACCATCCCACGTGGTGGGATTAGCCCACCATGTGGGTTAGGTTAGATTAATTTTATAATAAAAGATCAATTTCTTATTCCTTCTAAAATAATTTAATATAAAATCAATTCATCCCCTGTTCATTTCACGGGCACATACACAATGCCAGAATCCAAATTAAGAAAGAGTATTCATCAATAAGGTAAATGGTGAATTAATAATACACAAGAGCCCCAATAATATAAATATTTTGGGAAACACAAGAAGAATTTAAAATATAGGAGAAGGATTATGATAAATTTCTTCACTTCCATTACACAAGAAGAATTCCTTGCATCTTGCAGGAGACAAATAACCAATTTTTGCCAACATAAGCCCCAAATGTTGGGCAAATAGATATTAGAAAACACACAACAAACTAAATCTATTCATTTCTATTCCAAATAGAAGATATAATTTAAGAACCTGATTTTGTAAGAGCAAATAACAAACAACAAATAGAAAGATGAACCATTTCCTTCCAACATGCACTCGTTTGCTATGACTTCAACAAAATCATCGCTAACAACTACTATTCCTTTCATTCCAACCATTCAACAAGAATTTACAAGGAGATTTACATTTTTCCAACACACAGGAAGCAACTAAAACATTCAAAATTAAATTACAAAACAAGAAGAAGTTATCCAACCTTCAAGCAAACCAAGAAGCAAATGGATGGAAAAATCCCAATCTTGCAAACCAAATCCAACTCCAGCTCCTCTTCCAAAATGGTTTTCCAAATTTCTCCTTCAAAATTATGCCTCCCTTCTCCCCGTGAACTCCTAGGAATATATGGGAAAAATATATTTCAACCTAAACTTTCTAGGTTAAAAGTTTTTCCAACCAATCAGATTAAACTATTTAAAAAGTAAAAGCAATCAGATTCACCCTTTTTCCATAAACAATTATTTTTCAATAAAATAAAATACAAAAGTCAAATGGAAAGGTAAAAGGAAAAAGATTTTATTTTTATTTCATTTCTATTTTCAAAATACTTTCTTTCAACATAATCATTTCATATTTAAATGGCAAGGCAAATACTTATTTCTTTCCGCAATATAATAATACAACTATAGCACAATAAAATAAGGCAATTTAACCATTTAATTCTAGCAAATCATTAATTTAATTAAATCAATCACTCAAGGCATAATAATCAACTAATTACGCCAGCATAAAATAGCATCATTCACTCAATTAAATAACCATTTAAATAATTGAAAACACACAAAATGAGGAATGCTCAAACGATGACTTACAAGACGAACACTAAAGCACTCTGAATTGCATACCGATCAAATGGAAAAGACGACCGACTGACAACACTCACACGAGTGTAACTGTGGGTCAAGCTACGGTCCAACAACTATCTCCTCCACTCCCATCGGACATATAAGAGACGCTCAGACCTATGAAACCAAGTGGAGTCGATACCCCATACCTACCCGGTACTAGTATCTACAATATCCTACACTAAATAACCACATGTGCATATAGACAAATATACATAAATAGATATGACATGCACACTGATGAAGGAGAATCGTGACGTTCCCTGTCTCACTGGAGTGAGTGAAGGAAAATCATCCCCTCGCATCCCATACACTTGCAAACACACAACATATAAATAACACATCGCACATATAAGGTAAAAGTGTCAGTCCATGATAATGATCCATAAAATAACATTAATCATAAGCACTGAGATACTACATGAAAGCATACACCACAAATCCAGATAAAGCATGAAATAACATCGCATAAAGTCTGAATCAATATACAATAATGTTGCACTGAACAATCAACTGAAGTCAAACATAGATACAAAAAGAGTCTGATTGAGGAGGGGTACTACACTTAATGTTTCTAGAACATGTTAGTGTATTCTTTCATCATGGAAAAACATAATGTAGTTGATCATAACTGATGTAACAAAGTTGTATCTTTGAATGCCTTGTTCCTTGATTATAGATCTATGCCTAATTGATTTGAATTGCTTGATTGAAAAATTGGTAGATGTGGGTTGGAGTTGATAGGGGTTTGAAATGAGCAATAGACTTGTATCTATATGCAACTTGCACCTTTTCAAATTGAACTTTTGGAAAAGTCCAAATTTGGAGAGGAAATTCCTACTATTTGTGAATCCAACATTTTCAAATTTAGGTCCAATTTCCATGAATAAGGGTTCCCAAGACCCTAGTCCTAAAAAATTGAACCATGAGGAACATCATGAATAAGGGAATGAACCAAATTTATGGAAACATTCTCAAACCTAAGTACAATTAGGCATAAATAAGGCACAACCACTAAAGTGAGTCCAAACCTAGTGTATATTTATATAGAGATATAACTTATGACGCAATATTTAGCCCCCTCTTAGCAAGAGTGTGAAATTATGCTCATGTACTCTTGGGAAAATATGGAGAAACCAAATATTCTTTCACCAAAATATTGAAGAGTCAAGATGACCACAAGTTTGGAAAGGTGGTAGCTCCCAAGACTTATGATATTGTCAATCTACAATATTGAGAGAAAAGGGAAGTACAAAGTGTGCAATATGAGTAACATTGGTAACACACATGGAGCATGCAAAACACAAAGTTATGACATTTAGAACTAGTAAGATTCATATATTCTCACTAGGAACCATATAAAAAAGACAAGGCATACATCTAGGACTAGTAAGATCTTTATATAGTTACTAGGAGTCATGTCAGAGACACATAAATGCATGATACCCAAGTTAGTAAGATCCTCTAATACTTAGTCATAGATCACATTCTAACAACAAATAAAAGGTCATAGCTTGGTAACCTAACTAGTCCATGAGTCGTAGCTCAAAATGTTATCAAAGCTAGGTTAGGTTAGGAGCCCCAAGAACCTATAATGTGTCTTATAATGGGTGTTGAAAATAATCTACACTCAAGCCAACAATGGAATGGTAAGAAAGGGGGTAGTAGCTCAATGGTAGAGAAATTTATTAACAAATAGAAGGCCTTAAGTTGGATTCCTAGCTATTTTATGTTTATTAGCTTAACATTTTTATGTGTAAATAACATCTACTCCCACCTCTACCATAGATCCAACTTCCACCATTTCTCCTTCCACAACCTTTAGTCACCTTCATGTACCAAAGCCACTAGTGCCACACCTTTAATACTTACATCCTCCACTTATCATCCATCATATGGCCTATTTATCAAATTTATTTCTTCTACATGTAAAAGCCATATGCACAATATGTAATGACAATTGGTAGATGTAAAAGCAATATTCCACAACCTCTGCTAATATCCTTTTTGCCAATGCCAAAATGTGAATTTTGTAACAGGATGTGACATCCATCAAAGCATAATAGAGAGGAGATTTCTAACAAGATGGCAGATCAAACAATGTAGGAAATCATCGATTAAAAATAAATACACGATTGCAGTTTATAGATTTTAGTAAAAGGGGCAATGAACAAACATAACACTACTTTGGAAGGCTATAGAGATGGTGCGTGACACAATTTAGAGACAAGATATGCAAGAAACAAGAATAGAAAAGATGCAAGGTTGAGCCATAGAGTAGGGTATGATATCCATCAAAGTGTAAAGGTTTTTGAAACTCTGCCATAAATATAATTGCCATGTGTTTGATCAAATTAATAACTATCTAAAAAATTGAAATGCTAGGGAGAGACATTAAATGTGAAGAGGATTGATGTGCATGGAGATTGTTAATTGCATATTTGAATAAATATTTTATTGTAATATTTATGACAGTTCAATTTGTGTGCAAGATTTACCCTCTTTGGAAGCTAGCATACCATTCAAATATTCATGTATTGGGACCTAATTGTGAAAGTTTGAGGTCCATTGGGAAAAAAGTTGTCATTTTGCCATGACAACTTTTGCCTTTCTTGTAGCAAATTCTTAAAAATATGGTTGGAAAGTTATTTTATGGTGGTTTGAGGTTTTAACCCACTTGTATGGGAATAAATAGGCCTTTGGCATGCCATCCAAGAGTTTTGCTTAATGAAATAGGGGTTTTTTGTACATTTTTCAATGTTTCGGTCTGATTCTCTTCAATTTTCATTGTGAAAATCATCATAATTTGATGGGAAGTCAATTGGATGTGGTAGAGAAGTGAGTTAACTTCATTTTTTCTTTTTGTGGCATTGAATTTCATTGTGTTTTAAAGAAGATATCATAGTTTTTCTAAAAAATGTCAAAACCCTACCTAGTGTTTAATGAGAGGAGTAAATAATGTATAGTTTGGTCTCCCATGCATATAAATTCACCCAAATGTTTTGGAAGACCTTTTTTCATGTTATGTATCATATTATTTTGTGTGCAAGGCTCCAAATTAGATTTGGTATGTGTTTGGGCTTGAGGATAGTCTGATATCTCTATGTATCAGATAGTAAAAGGAAGTAAGAGTGAAGAATTTGGTGGGAAGACCAAGCGATTAGTATTTTGAAGTGGTTGATGATAGAGAGAGGGGTGAGGGGACCCTATGCAACCTTCAGAGGGTTTGTGGATCAAAACCAAATGAAATAGATTAAATTTCTATGACTGTTCTAAGGGTATTAATTGTCACAGTCATAGTTTTACTAGTGATATTGTTTTTGTTTTGATAGACATGTAATGGAGTCATGAGATATCTTAAGAATACAACAATTATTAACAAAAATATAGTGTGTAGGCACCTAAAATATGAAAAGACTACATATTGGAAGGAGACAATCATCCATACTTATCACAAGCTTCTTCAGCTCATGTAGACTCAAGGTGAGTTGCAAAATGACCATCAATGAGTGTGAACCCTGTCTTCACAAATTATGATCAGTTGCCATGATACTTGAACCTATCCTCATTGTGTTGGCTCAATTCATATTAGTTTTCCCAAGCCTAGAAGCAAATTAATGTATTCAAGGGTGTCTAGAAGAATGGACTGTATGATCATTGACTTTGTATGTTGAAACCATTATACATGCCCCTACCTCTGCATCATACACATGAGTCAAGGATGACAGTGTGGTGTGAAAAAATCCTATATGGATAGGACACAAGAATCTGTACCAGATAGTGCTAGGTGAAATGTATTTAATATATTAGACTTACAGGGACATATGGGGAAGTTTGTGCGTGTGATGATGCCATGAAAGGTCCGATATCCCTATGTATCAGACCAAGAAAACCAGTGAAAGACAAAAAAAAATGCATTGAGAAGGAAAAAGGTTGAATTGCCTAATGTTTGGTGTTGAAGTGATGTGTGGGGACCTTGCCAAGTCAAATGTCTCTTTGAGTTCTGTAGCATCCTAAAATTGCAATACTTGCAATTTTGACCGCATTTGGGTCTTCACGATGGTGATGCAACACTGAACCTGAATGGAGACCTCGAAACTTGTTCATGACATCAAAAACTGCATTTTTCAGCACCTTGGCCTGATCCTCCTTGCACCCTGCTATCCCTGGAGGTGGGACCATGGCGCCCAGCGCCCTGGTCCCTGGCCCTATTTTGGGCCCGGTCTCTTTTGGGGCTTCGGGTCTTTATGTTTGCAATTCGGAAAATAACCTTCCTAGGTCGGCCTAAGGTCGGAAAAATCAATCTTTTAACCCTAATTAACAAGTATATAAACTACATTTCCTCTCTCATTTTGGGAAGATGGAAAAAAAGCGGAAACAATATTCAAGCATTCAAGCATTCAAGCATTCAAGCATTCCTTCAAGCAATTGATCATTCTAAGTCTCCATTCAAGGCTAAGTGTTGCATTCAAGACAAGGATTCAACTATTGAAGAGGAGATCACATACAACATACAACATAGAACAACAATTACACCTTCACATGTAAGAATACAAACATTCTTACAACAAGGTATCAATACTTGTTTACATTACAATCATTTACATTTATAGCATTCTCATTTCTTGGTTAATTCCAAAACCGGGGTTTGACCTAAGGGCAAACCCCTAATCCCTAACCTCCCAATCGTCCTCGCTTTTCTATGTGTAGGTTGCAGGTACGCGGCTGTAATTGAAGATCTGGAATCCTTGTGCAGAGACGAACAGATCCCCCTTCGTTTTGCGGATTTTTCGGAGGACCGTGTGCACGCTGGGTGCCATCGTCCTGTCAACTTTCGCTCAAATTTGCAGGACAGCATCGTCTCGACATTTTACTACTAATTCCAGGTCCGCAGCTTCATCCTATATTCCTATCTCTGTTTATAAGTGAATCTTTCTCACTTTTTATGCATTCCTAGCTTAATCCTTCTATCTACATTCTTTACAAAAGAGGGTAGCCTTGCTGTCATAACCCTTGAAATTCATTTAGAATCCAATCTTGCATTGTGTGGGATTGGATCTTGTGGGTTTCAACCCCTTTTTTGAATGTAAAGTCTCCCCTAAGTGAAAACCGTCAACCCTAGTGACCTCCTTCCCCTCTCCTCGGAGTGGTGAGGGGGAACACTTAGGGTTCGCTCACGATTTTCTGCTTTACATTTTGGTGAACCCGACGTGAACATCCTTTCTGATTATTCATGGTTAGATCTAAAAATTGGATTCCTTAATTACATTTCCATGTTTGATCTTTTGCAAATTTTAGAGGTCAATTGCATAAAAACCCTAAATTTTCTTTTTAGTAATTGAGCTTGTGAAATGTTTAATTGTTAATGCTTGTTTCAGATCTACCCTTCTACTACAAATTATCAAATCATATCTGTGCTTTAATTTTGAAAATTAAGTGGTTAAGTGTCAAAACCCTAATTTTTAAAACCCTCTTGATTCAGCCTTTGACTAATGATTTCACTGATTAAAACATCTCCAAATCAGCTGTAACTTTGGATTCCACAACCAAATCATAATATCTTTCATCCCTGAAAATTTGGAGAAAAGTTGCGAGGACCATGTGCACCCCAAGCGCCATCATCCCCGACATTTTTTCTGAAATTTCGGGAGCTAGATCTTACTGTATTTTTCTACTAAAATCCAGAATTTTGGCTGATTTTATCAATTCTAACACTTTCAAAATTAAAGTCAAAATTGGTCTAGTGATTGCTTGGATTAAGGCTCCTAATCATTCAAAAATTGTTGAAACTGAAATTCATGTCAAAATTGTGCTTCTTAGTGTCCTAAATCTGAAAAGTGTGTTGGCATTCATTCGAAATTTCAGTGCTTTATTCAAATTCTTGCAATTTGTGACTTTTGAAATTAAGTGTTTAATTACAACAACTTTGATTTCCGCTTTCAAAATTGAATTTTGCGTGAAATTGAGTCAACTTTTAAAATTCAAAACTTGCATTGCTTTTGGTATTCCCTCTAAAATCATAAAATCCAAAATTTCAGTTTCCCTCTCTTTTTCAAAATTCAAATTTTGCATTTTTCAACAATCTTGGTAGGGTTCAATTTTGAGATTGCAACTTTAATTTGGCCTATCTACAGATCATAAAATCACTCAATTTTTTCAGATTGGCTTTAAAATCATCATAACTTTCATCCCTAAAAATTTCAAAAAAAGTTGCGAGGACCGTGTGCACTCCGTTCGCCACGGTCCCGGACATTTTTCCCAAAATTTTGGGAGATTGTTGTGATTGTATTTAACAGCTTAAATCTAGGAGATTGGCTGATTTTATTGAAATTTTCTACCTCTAAAATTCAAAATCTTCTCTCTCTCTCTAGTGCATGAGTTTTACAACAATAAGCCCTACTTACACTATTCCCGTTAGATGAAGCCTTAGAATTAAGTCTTTCTGAGGTTTAATTACTGAGGAGATGGAACCTAATTTGAATGGCCTTTTTAACGAGGACACGGGTAATTCCTCTAATCCTCCTAATGATGAAGAAGCTCTCCATGAGGTTTCTGTAGAACAACTTTCGAAATTGGATAACCAATTTGATGATTTTCAGCAATGGATGTCTCAAGAGTATCCTGATAGTCAAGCTCTTTCATTAATTGAGGGTCTACAACGTATGGTTCAAAGCGATAAGAATGGAATTGATATTTTGCGTGGTATTGCACACATTGTGGATTCGAATGTGATGCCTATGAAGAGTTGTGCTGAAACTTTAGGTTATACACAACCTCCTACTCAAGTCAATCATTCTATTCCTTTAACAACTTCTATTGCTAGCATACCTACCTTTACATCAAACATAATGACGACTTCTATGCAAGACATTCCTCCTATGATCACCAGTCATGGGGGCGATCCTTCTTCTTCAATTAACCCTCTTCCTTCATTTAATCCGACTTCTTCATTCATTCCTTCAATGAGTGTCCCTATTACATCTCCACAAATGAACATGGTGCAAGGGGGCAATTCATTTAACCATTCCATTCCTCCTTGTGGTGTTCCTCCTTTCCAATCATCTCCTATGACTAACTATCATAGTGTCCTGCCACCTTACTCTCAATCAATACCTTCTTTCAATAACATAATACCTCCATCACAATCTAACACGTCTAATATGAACTCTTCGACTGAAGCGACCATTAACAATCTTGCACAAACCGTCTCTTCCTTACAGCAACAAATTGCCTCTATGAATCAATCTAAGTTTAGTGTGCCCACATTTGATGTTGCGATCCCACTTTCTCTTGACATTGTTCGAGCTATCCCTCCTAAATATGTTGAAATCCCGCATTTGGAGCTTTATAATGGTAAAGGTGATCCTCTAACACATGTTAAGACTTTTCAAACAATATGTACCGATTTTGCTTATGACCAAAGGTTGCTTGCAAAACTGTTTACTAGAACATTAAGAGATAAAGCCCTACAATGGTATTTCTCGTTGCCTTCTTATTCTATTACTTCTTTCGAACAACTTGCAAATGCTTTTATTCAACAATTTCAAAACAATATAAGTCCTAAAGTTACTTTGATTGATTTAATGCATTGTAAACAAGGTGTTAAAGAAAAAGTGACTGATTTCATTGGTAGATATAAGCATTTGTATGCTCAAATCTCTTTTCCAGTGCCTGACAATGATATTCAAAGAATCTTTATCTCTAATTTACAAAAAGATATTAGAGAAAAACTTCTGTTTTCTGAGTTTACTTCTTTCCAACAGTTGTGTGCAACTCTTCACAATTATCAATTGACTGTGAGTCAAATGGAACAAGCAAATCCTATGGCTCCGAGTGATAAGGGTGATAGTAGTCAACAACCATTTGGGAAGTTTAAACCAAACAGAGAGTCCATTAAATTCAATGAAAACATCATCAACAACAATGTGAATGCAGCATCAGGTGTGCCTCCTATTTCTAAGTTTTTCAAGAAAGAAAGAAAGTTTACTCCTTTGAATGAATCATTGCATAGTATTATGAATAAGTTATTGGAACAAAATGTGCTTACTCTCCCTCCTATAAAGCAAATCGATCCTACAAAGATTAATTCACCCTATTTTGATAACAAATCTTTTTGTCAATTTCATCATCAACCTGGGCATGATACTGAAAAATGTTTTGCTTTAAAGGGTAAAATTCAAGATTTGATTGATAATAATACTATCTCTATTTCAGGAGTGAATGATAAAGGCAACGTATCTGTAGCTCCTCCTAACCAAAATCTTAAGATTTTTACTGATCCATTACCTTCTCATACCTCTAATGTGATTGAGACTAATGATTCCTCTTTCTCATCTGATGGTCTTGTGTCTATGACTCCGAATGTGATTAACTTTGTAGAGCAGCAAGAAAACCCTAAAGAACCTTCCATCACATTTGATTCTAGTGAAACTATTAAGGCACTTGATGGTCCTTTATATATAGTTGCAAAAGTCAAGAATACACCTTGTTGTGGAGTGCTTATTGATCCTTCTTGCATGGTTAATGTTATTACTGAAGAATTTCTTTTTACTTTGCAATTGAATCAAGTGATTTATGACAAAACAGATGTGATTGTGAAATTATTTGATGCATTTTCTTCTCCTGCAATTGGTTCTATTACATTACCTATTGAGGTCCATAACAAATCCCTTGATGTGAACTTTGCTATTATTCCTTCATCCGAACAATTTCGTGTGAAGCTAGGCTATCGTTGGTTATATTCCATGAAAGCTATTGCTTCTCCTATTCATAAGTGTTTGAAATTTCCCCATAATGGTGAAGTTGTTACTGTCAATCATAGTCTCTTTAAACCAGCTGAAAGAACTTCTAGTGTTCCTATTGATTATTTTTGGCCTAAACAATTCCAATCTCTTCCTCCGTGAAGTGATCATCTTTTCAAATCTTATCAAAAGTGGAAAACAGATATGATCCTATCTCTAAGTGAACCTAGAACACCCAAACTTGATATTCCTATCAGTCTTGAGAAGGAAGTTCTTCCTTTGAAAGATAAAACTAATGTCTTTCCTCAAGAAGATTCCCAAACCATTCCTATGGATGTGACTATGTCTATGTCTAATAAACTTTCTAAAAGTAGGCCTATACCTCCTCGTCATGATGGACCTGGTCTCCTTCCTAAACCAAATATTCCTCCTTTATATGGAGAGAAGAGACCTTCCTCTTCTCCTATTATCCAGCCTAAGAGACCACAACCTAAACACCCAAGTGATAGGGATGAGAACATTCCTCCTCCTCAATATTCTCCACTTCCTACTAAGACTAGATGAAATCATTCTGCGCGTGAACGCCGATGAAAGCATCGTCTTAGAGCTCAGGCAGCTGCTTCTCAAACTTTGCAATCCCCAAAAACACCTTCAGCTAGCATTATTCCATTTTCTCCTCAGCCGAAAATTGAGCCAAAAACTCCTAAACATAAGATACATGATGGTCTTGATCCTGTGCGAGTTAAAGATCCTATTTTTATAAATCTTGATGATGATATAGATGAAAATGTTATTCATGATGAAAATGTTACTTCTCTTGCTTCTGATAGTGAATATGAATTTGTTGATGTTGATAACCATCTATCTAACGAATTTTCTAAAGCACTTATCCTAGCTCCTAGACAAGAACAACGTGGCTTGGAACATGAACATAGCCCTTGTTTGGATCTTGTGATAGCTCCATTTGCTGTGTTGGATGTTCCTCCTCTAGCGTGTTCCCTGCCTTCCCAAAACATTGATCAGCAAGATCGGGGGGTAGATGACATGCTAGACTAGTTTCATTAGCATAGCAGATTCTCTCCTCCTCTCTTTCTTTTTGTTACTTCTTCTATGTGTTATTCTCATTCATCTGTTTGTTGTCCTTAGTGTTGTCTACTTGAGGACGATGCAAAGCATTGAGATCTCTTTTGGTCTCTCTCATGTTGACTCAAAAGACACATGTGTTCCCTTCTTCTAGGTGGCCTTCCTTGATTGGGGAATGAAGAACAATTATGCATACATACATATGATATACATGACTTATCATACAACATACTGACCCCCAGGAAAGCAAAGTCACCTCGTGCTTTGTGTTTGTGTCTAGTATCCTTGGGTTTATCTCACACTTGGGGGCTAAATCTTTGTGATAACGTGCTCCTTTCCCTTCTCATTTCTTATGTGTATCACTACCTTAAAGCAATCACCCCCGTTGAGGCGTGTGCGATCGCTTTAACGTAGGGGGGCATACACCCCATCTATCCCTTCAGGATACTTGAAAATTTCTTGGCGAACTTAGCTTTGCCTTGAAAATTTTTGGTATTTTTCTTGCATGACTCATAGTGAGGGAACCTTACTACTGAAAATCATGGTTCTCCCTCGTGATCTTCCCTTTTACTTTGTCAATTGAATTCATAAGATCCTTAGTCCACTGGGGGCTTGGTGTGTCTTGCCTCCTTGACGTAGTGAAAGTCTTTCAATGTTGTTTCCTTGTACTTTACCGGAAGTATGAGCGTACGCTTATACTCCCGCTAAAGTGGGGGCTAAATGTAGCGTCCTAAAATTGTGACACTTGCAATTTTGACCGCATTTGGGTCTTCACGATGGCGATGCAACACTGAACCTGAATGGAGACCCCGAAACTTGTTCATGACATCAAAAACTGCATTTTTCAGCACCCTGGCCTGATCCTCCTTGCACCCTGCTGTCCCTGGAGGTGGGACCATGGCGCCCAGCGCCCAAGTCCCCCAGGACCATGGCGTCCAGCGCCCTGGTCCCTAGCCCTATTTTGGGCCCGGTCTCTTTTGGGGCTTCGGGTCTTTATGTTTGCAATTCGGAAAATAACCTTCCTAGGTCGGCCTAAGGTCGGAAAAATCAGTCTTTTAACCCTAATTAACAAGTATATAAACTACATTTCCTCTCTCATTTTGGGAAGATGGAAAAAAGGCAGAAATAATATTCAAGCATTCAAGCATTCAAGCATTCAAGCAATCCTTCAAGCAATTGATCATTCTAAGTCTCCATTCAAGGCTAAGTGTTGCATTCAAGACAAGGATTCAACTATTGAAGAGGAGATCACATACAACATACAACATAGAACAACAATTACACCTTCACATGTAAGAATACAAACATTCTTACAACAAGGTATCAGTACTTGTTTACATTACAATCATTTACATTTACAGCATTCTCATTTCTTGGTTAATTCCAAAACCGGGGTTTGACCTAAGGGCAAACCCCTAATCCCTAACCCCCCAATCATCCTCGCTTTTCTATGTGTAGGTTGCAGGTACGCAGCTGTAATTGAAGATCTGGAATCCTTGTGCAGAGACGAACAGATCCCCCTTCATTTCACGGATTTTTTAGAGGACCGTGTGCATGTCGGGCGCCATTGTCCCATCAACTTTCGCTCAAATTTGTAGGACAATGTTGTCTCAACATTTTACTGCTAATTCCAGGTCCGCAGCTTCATCCTATATTCCTATCTCTATTTATAAGTGAATCTTTCTCACTTTTTATGCATTCCTAGCTTAATCCTTCTATCTACATTCTTTACAAAAGAGGGTAGCCTTGCTGTCATAACCCTTGAAATTCATTTAGAATCCAATCTTGCATTGTGTGGGATTGGATCTTGTGGGTTTCAACCCCTCTTTTAAATGTAAAGTCTCCCCTAAGTGAAAACCGTCAACCCTAGTGACCTCCTTTCTCTCTCCTTGGAGTGGTGGGGGAAACACTTAGGGTTCGATCGCGATTTTCCGCTTTACAAGTTCATCCAAATTTTATAACTGTTACCTCACATCTCGTTATTGCTTCATATCTCTATGTTCTATGAGGAGAACACCTATGTTTTTCTTTGCTAATCCTCTAAGACAGTTTATGACTACTAATAATTGTATATTTTAATCATTTTATATTGTCTTAGACCCATGATAATAGTGACAATGTATCAATATAATAGATGGATATAAAGTTCTTATCCTGCTATAACTATACATTGGACAATGTTCTTTGACTCCGTGGTTGCTCTGTGTGAGGATTATTATGACTATATGCTGCTATTACTTGGTGATTTATATGGACTATTATTTAGGCATTCTCCTTACCACTATTGTATGATCTACATGGTTGCTATCTTATATTTCTCAACCAATCTTATATTTTCCCTCGATGATCATGTATTTTCTTTCTATTTGTATTCCCCATAATTTGAGTCTTTCTCATACTATTTTTTATATGCTTTCTCATTGCCTAGACTAATGCATAAAGTTCTACCATAAGATAGATAGTCTCTCATTGTTGAAAAGAAAACCTTTGAATAGTAGCATACTATTTTACCATCTTATAACAAGATGGCTCCCACGACATCCTCAGTAGCATTTGTATAAGCTTCAATGAGCAAAAAATATTTAGGTAAGGTCAACATTGGAGCATTGTGATGTAGAGCATCCACCAATCTCAATCAATTAGGGATATATTTCTCCCAACTCACCTATTCAATAGGGAACAAACCCCAAGCCCTCACTAGCCTACTAGCCCCTCAAGTTGCTTCAACACCCCAAAGACTCACGCCTACTCGCTAGTCCCATACAACCATTGACATACATCACATAGGGCATTCTCACCTTGCCCAAATATATCTTGAGGTCTTCCAACCCTTGAATCACACCAACTCACAAAATCTTACTCCCTCAAGCCCTTCTCCAATTAGGACTCCTAATGGCTTTTGGACACAGCTCCTAATGCCAAGTAGGCACACATCAACCCAAGAGTACTTAAAGACATCCCCTCTATTTTGGTTTTGGCTTAATCTAATTTGATTTTGTTTTGAAAAAGATATTCCAATTTTTGTAAAGCACTATCAAAACCCTTCCTAGGGTTAACAATGACCATAAATAATGTAATGCATCATTTGTAGCCATAGGAAAACCACCAAAAATAGTGGTAAATTGTAAAATATCATGCCTTTTCATATTTTGGTGTTTGCAAGGGCTCATGAGTAATTTTGGCATGTGCTAGTTGAATGCAAGGGATTGATTTCTGAGTCACAGTCTGAAACATAGTGATTTCATGGAGTTTGAAGTGGTGTGAATGCATCAATGGTACTTGGGGAGTCTAGTGAAGGGGAAGAGGAATGTGTGAGGGCTCCATTGACAAGGAAAAGGGTCACCAAGTTGAAGAACCAATAACTAAGCAAACCTTTGGCTGTCCTAAGTTAATAGTGACAGTGACTATCTTAGCAAAACCAATGAGACAATAATTTCTTGTTTGCCAAATAGGGTGTGATGGTAAGTTCAGTGGTTGGAGTTTTGGAAAGGTTAGTACATGGACCCTATAAAGTCCTAGAAGCCTTTTGGAGGCACTGAGGAGAGGGGAGGAAGGCCATGTTCATTATTGTCCCAAGCCTACATGACTAGAACAAAAGGACAATAGTGTAACAATAAGACTTCCTTTATACTTTGGTTGGTTGGTTGATTTTATAATGTATATAATAACTGCCTTATCTAGATTAGAGACTAACTTAGTAAGCCCTTTTCTATCCCATAGAGGTAGGGACTATCCACTATAAAGAGTTCTAACTAATTGCATTTACAAGTATTCTTTCTTCTTTGTAATCTTCCTAGTGTGCAACCTTTTCTTGCAAGTACTGCTTATAACTAAGAGAAACATCATGAGACATGCCAAGTTCACTGTTCTCAAAATCAATGGAGTAAATAAAAAGGGACATTACAAGTTTTCTCTTCTCAAAATCAATGGAGTGTTGGATGTTCAAATATCTTTGGCTCCTCCAAAGTAGCATTCTCTGTAGGTGGGTTTCTTTAGTGGGCTGAGTATTCTATGATTATCTTGTCCCTCAATTTCTTCTCTCATATGTCAATGATGACATTTGGAACCAATATAAGTTTCTCCTCATCATCCAAGGGTAGTAGATCAATTAAGAATGCAATATTTTACCCAAGTACCTTTTTGGGGCAAGACACATGGAAAACATTGTGAAGCTGACTACTTGTGGGAAACTTTAACTCATAAGCCATTTCATGAACCCTTTTAAAACATTTATATGGTCCATAAAACAAGATTTGAGATTTTCAAATCCACTTCACTTTATAGTAGTTTTCTTATAAGGCTATAGGAGTTGAAAAACCATATCTCCCACATTTAATGATCTCTTGGTATGGTGTTGATCTGCATACAACTTTTGTTGAATGACTTTTAAGTGACCTCAAAATGTCTTGGTTATCTTTCACCAAATCATTGCTACTAATAACCTACTGTTAGTAAAATTAGTAGATGATTTCCTTCATTTATTTTCATGCATTGCTTTGTAAACAATTTAAATATTCTGCACCTACTTCTTGATGGTAATTCTCATGCTTACATATTGTGAAAGTCACTATTCATTGAATACTCATGATTGTTATTATGAAATTCAATGTTTATTCAATAGTTATTTAGTATGGCATTTCACTTCTAATTTACTATTGATGTTCTCTTCTGTTTTATAACTTAAAACTTAAGAATCACTAAAATCTTTGTATTGTAGTAGGTTTTAGGTTAATATTTAAAATATCTAATTTATTATTGATGTGTTATTGTGCTTTATGATTTAAAATTTACAATCAACAAAAGTTGTGTATTGTAGTAGGTCTTAGGTTGATAAATGTAGCTTTGAATGCATCTATTGTGTCTTAACATATAACATTGTGTGTGCTTGCATTGTTAGGAGTGTTTAATCTTAGGATTTATTTTCAATTAAAAAAAAACATAGAATTCTTTGTCTTGTGTTGAAAGAGAACCTCAAAATTTTACCTAGGCAAACCCAAAAGACTCATTTTAAAGTTTTTAAAGTTTATATATCTTGACATGCGATCTGTAGAATGACATTGTAAATTGCAAGTACATATTGTTCATAGCAGGTTAATTTTTTATTGTACAGGAGCTTCCCTTTCTAATTGGAAGAGCACTTACCATTAACACCATTAGCTATTCACCACAAATTCATGTTCATTAATTGTATTTGGTTTTTTACTTTCTAGGTGTGGAAGTTGAGTTCAAAATATTTTTCTAATGGAATTTTTCATTCCTAGACCATAGAAAATAAGGCTTTTCCACAAAAATCAAAATTTCCTAAAAATTTCACACTTTGGAAGATTATTTGAAAGATTCCTTTACAAAATTTGTAGCTGAAAATTTATTATTGAATGTAGCTGATCTTTAGCATTCACCCAAATTTTTCGCAAACTATTATCCCAATAAAACCTGCCAATATAACTTTTAACATAAGCCGTAATGAGTGGATTTCCTACGCTTTTTCTCTTTACGATGTGCCTAACTGACCTATTGTCATGGTCCCTAATTCACTACCAACTTCTACCATTTCCTCCACAAGTAATGTTTAGACAGTCATTCTAAAGTGAGGTACCAATAGAGTTGCTGATTGTTAAGGCCTCAAAGCTGAATTTATCAAATATAATCTAGATTCCTTGGCCTCCCCTTCGACAAAGATTTTCAACATATTTGTTTGTTCAAGGTTTCCCCGATCTTGGTCTCAACATAAATTCATTCTATTCATGGCTCTAGGAATCTCTCCAATCCTAGCAACTATAGGACTATAATGATTGGTCATACATTTGTCAAACTTTTTGCCACAATGTTAGACATTCAATTTTTTTATGAGTACCTAGAGAAAGGTAATGTTCAAGCTTGTGGGAAAGATAGCTTCAAGGGAGATTATCAAACCATTGACCACATATTTACACTCTAGGCTATTGTTGAGAAGGCTCACCACCACTCTTCCATATCCTTTTGTTGTTTATAGACTTTTCGAAGGACTTTGACTCAATTGGGCGACACTTGCTTTTCTAATAAAAACATGATGTCGACATTTTGGATTCTCTCATTAGCATTGCTTGTAGGATTTATGAAATTTATTGGGAAGCTTCATGCTTACAATACCTTCAACTTGATGAGGAGAACAATTTGGGTCAAACAAGGGTGTCCTATCTCCAACCCTCTATAACATCTACATTGACAAGTTGGTGGAGCTTCTTTGACTACATACTCATATGGATGATAGTTGCAATTTTACATGAGGGGTTATTGCTAATCTACTTGTTGATGATATTGTTCTTCTATCTCATTCCGCCAAAGGGTTGCAACATTACTTTCTTATTCACTCATCCCTTCATTGGTACTTTAGAGTTGTGCATGCCATCATCGATCCCTTTTGCCAACCCCTACCTTCAAACCGCATTCCTATCATTTTTTATTACCCCTCTCAACCTACCACCCTTGGCATTATGAATACCATTTATGACTACATTCATTTGTATCCTTGTTGTGGCCCTTCAAATGTTGAATGTCCAAAGAGAATTTTTGTAGATAGATCATCCACTTCACATGCCACACATTTTCCAATTTACTTTGTGTGTAGTAATTGAAGTGGGCGATGATCAATTGAATGGTAGTCTCTTTGTTAATAATATAGTGGAACCATTGTTTGATGTCTTGTATGAGGGTGCAAGGCTCCTTTTCATAAGTTGAATAGTGCAACAAGGTATCATTAATAGAGTTTGAGTGATGGGCAATAGGATGGCCATGCTAATTAGCATGATGCCTAGTACATAATCAAATGCATCAATCTAAATATCAAATGATTTTGCATTATTCACTAGAGTAAATGCTAGCACAAAGTAGAGGTGTTGTTTGAGGCCATTAAAGGCATGCTTTTTGTGGAGTCCATAGCAATTTTGCCTTGCTGCATATAACCTTGTTGAGTGATCAAGGAACATGTGAAAATCCAAGGACTAACCTTCTATAGAAGTTCTCAAGTTTGAGAAAGTTGTGCAATTATTTGAGTTTGCATGGGTATGCTAGTATCATGTCACCTTGATTTTTTCAATATCAACTTGAATGGGAGAGTGGTTGATAATGTAACTAAATTTGCATGGTGCCAAAATTTCATTTGTTGAGATTGGTTTGCAACTTGTGTTGGCATAGCATATGTGGTACATGTGCAATGTGTAACATATGTTCTTCCAATATTGTATGGGATAGGCTAGTATTTAATCACCTTGATTTTCTCTGGATCAACATGAATGCAAGTGTGGTTGATTATGTAAGGTGTTAATTTTGTGTGGTGCCAAAATGCATTTATCAAGGTTAGCTTGCAACTTGTGTTGATGTAGTGTATTTAGTACTTGTGCAACATGTAGCATGTATTCTTTTAAGATCTTGTTAAAGATTAGGATGTCATCCATGTAGACAATGATAACATTTTTTATCAAGCACGAGTGTCACAAGAGCATTAGAAATAGTCAAAAGGCATAGCCATCCATTCATAGAGTCCTCACATTTTGAATTAAGTTTTCCATTTTTTTTTTATTGGATCGAAACTTGATGATATGTTGATTTGGTTTAGTGTGCATAGAGATGAACCAAGTGATTGTTGATGTGTAGAAAGAGATACATGTTCTTGATTGAGATCTTGTTGAGACATAAGAGTCAATGTAGAGTCACCATATGTCGTCTTTCTTGGGTGCAAGCATAATCAAACTACCACAAGGATGAACTTGACTTGATACTTCTTGAATTTACTAATTTTTGGACTTTGTGTTGATTTTGTTCTCCTAAAATGATGTGTTGAAGATATATTTGGAATAATATATTTGATAATCAAGTCAATTTTGTATTGTATGAAGTAGTGCATAGGAAGTCTTATCGATAAAATATCAATGTGGCTTCATGTGGGATTCCAAATGGCATTGAAATTCATCCTAGTATACTTGAAATTGAACTACTTGGGTCCATCTAGTAGGACATGCTAAAAGGGAACCAACAAGCACCATTGTAATTGACATACATATTATTTAAAAAAAAAATCACTGTCGGAATTCTGACATCGTCCCAACTTTGCACCGATGAACAAACCGTCAAACAAACAACATCCTTGTCAGTGCATAGTTCCTGGCAGGTGTCAGAATTTTGACACCAATTGAAGAAACATCCGATGAGGATGTTGTATGTCCGATGACACTTTACTGTCGAATGCTCGTCGTAATCATCGTCGCTGCAAGTTCTTGGTAGGCGTCAAAATTTTGACATCCATCCAACGAGGATGCTTTACGCCCGACGACATTCTTTGGATGGATGAGTGATCATGGCCACCATTAAAAGAGTTCAGGATGTCGTCGGAATTCCACTGTTAGATGGCACTATCACAATTACCGACGATGAGTTTTTGACGACTTCATTTGTTGGCAATCCAATGAAAAATAGTTGAAATTCTGACGATAGGCCATCGGAAATCAACCCCAAATGTACTAGTGTAAAGGCATATACTTTGTAATTAAAATCATTTTTGTATCTTTTGATAAGGTAGTGAGTCTCATCCTACATGTCTTCTATATCTTTCCCTAAGGTAGTGAGTCTCAACATTCAAGCCCTTTGTATCTTATCCTAAGTTAGTGAACCTTAACCTACAAGTCCTCTCAAGAGTAGTGAGCTTCCTTGGAAGTGTGCCTAAAACAAACATTGTAACATCTATTTCATATAGTATGAGTTAATTCTCACCATGGTTTTTTCCTTCTTGGGTTTTACATGTAAATATAGCATTATATTGTGCATGTGTGTTCCTTGTTTTATCTTTCATTGTTGTTCACGAGTTTAAGGTGCTTTGGAATTAAAATTGTGTTATAAAATCTGATCAAGAATGACTCACCCCCCTCTCAGTTTTGGGGTGTGCTTAACAATTGTTATCAAATCCAAGTTCCTCTAAATAAGCTTAACCACTTGAGGAAGGTCCAAGATGGTAAAAGATGGATCATACAAGATAACTAAATTTGATTGTACAAATTACACATTTTGGAAGCTAAGGATGGATGCATATTTTAACTCCTTGGGGTTTGGAATTTGTAACTCAGTCAAACATGGTTATACTTTTCCTTCTAGTATGCCAAATAATACAAATTAGATTAGGTTGTATGAGAAAAATGGCAAGGCAATGAATGCAATCATAAATGGATTAGTGAATTCAGAACTTGTGAAGGTAATGCATTGCAGTTATGCTAAACATGTTTGGGAGAAGCTTAGCAACATCTATGCAGGAGAGGACAAAGTAAGGAAAATCAAGATGCAAAACCTAAATTGCAAATTTGAGATCTTAAGAATGTTAGAAGATGAAAACATTGATAGTTACATGCTTTGGGTAACTAAAGTGGTAAATGAAATCAAAAGTATTGGTGGAAAATTGGATGTAGATGAAGTTGTAAAAAAGGTACCCCAATCTCCTCCCAAATCTTGTAGCTCTAAAGTTTTTTCTATTGAGGAAAGTAAGGACTTGGATAAAAATACAATGGGTCAACTATATGGTGCTCTCACTGCTTTTGAAATGAGAGAGTTTGAACTAGATGCCTCTAAGAAGGAAGCTGCATTCAAAGCTAGTAAGAAAGTAGAGGTTGAAGATGTTGATCAAGATAATGACTGATAAAGTGGAAGCAATCTTTGTAAGAAGGTTGCATAAAGACATCAATAAATACAAAGGTAAGTTACCTTTCAAATGTTTAAATTATGGAAGAATTGGTCACTTTGCTTCTAAATGTCCCTTCAAAGAAGATAATAATAAGAGAGAAGAAGATAGATATATAAGTCTCTATTTCAAAGAGAGAAGCTATTCATATGAGGATGAGCATTGTAATGACTCAAATGTTGAAACACTGTTTATGGCTATGAAAGTTGATAATGTTGAATGTAAGGATTCAGGTACCCTATAAACTAATGAAAGATCAATGATTGTATGGACTACCTTACTTGATAAAGAGGAACCAAATTCTTGGGTGATTGATAGTGGGTATTGTAATCACAAGACCGGTGACAGGTAAATTCATCAATCTTAAAAAGTGGGATGGTGGATTAGTTAAGTTTTGTGTTGAAGAGTCTACTCAAATTTGTGGAATAGGAACAATAAAAATTGATGGAAAGAACAAGACAATTGATGTTATCTATGTTAAAGGACTGGAACATAATCTTCTTAGTGTTAGTCAAATGTGTAGTATAGGATATAAAATCACATTTCATGAGAGAGGTTGTGAAATCAAGAAAGATAATCCAGGGAGACTAATTGCAAAAGGGACAAGGATTGGTGGAAATATTTATCATCTTGTTGGTAAACAAATTTGTCACCGTGGATTCTCCTTTAACATTGACCCTTTTCGCCCGAAGAGAAGTGACAACCGTTCCAACAGTTGGAGAGATTGTGTCGAGGCCACAATCTTCCTCTGCATTTGAGAGGGGAAAATCCCTCGTATGATGGGGGGTATTTGATATTTTTGTGTACTTTTAACCTGAAAGTACATAAAGGAGAAAACATAGAACTAAGAAATATAAAGAACACAAACCCCAACAATAGACATACGAATACCAATTGAGATTTCACAATAGATAACAACTACAAAGGGGGATTTAAGCACAATATAAGTTTAATTCGCAAATATCTCAACATACAAAGAGATGGGTAACTCTAGCACATCCAAACTAAGATAACAAAGCTTGATTGTGTTTCATTACATTAATTGCATGAACTATAAGTATTCCAATAGATGAAAAATGATTTACACGTAGACAAAAGATATCACTAATTTGACATATGAAAGATTAGTAATAATAACTTAATAAGAACATCTAGCACATACGGGATAAATGCATCCTTTATTATCTTCATGAAATTATACAATCTCAAGAACTCTTCTATACAAAGTGCAAACAAAAAATTCATCAAACTATTTCTCTAAGAATTTCTCCATAGTTTCCCCTCTGTCCTAGGATCCCCATTACAAATGAATTGGCCTTTTATTTATAGGAATCTTGCAATAACTACCTTAATAACCAACTCATAACTACTTTTGGTAACCACTTAATCTAACCATTTTGTATAACTATTTAAAATAACTTCCTAAATAGCCACTTAAGACAACTAACTTTTGATAACCATTTATGATAACTACTTGGATAACTACTTAAAATAACTACCCTTGTAGAAATGAGTTAGGATATCTATTTCTTAGGGACAAGTTAGGATAACTAACTTTTATAAGAATTGAGTCCAAATTATGACCTATAGTTACATAAGTAACATAGCCACTTATTCAAAAGAACATCTTGAAACTTTCAAGTTAGGATTGGAGTGAGGTGCTTATCCATCTTCATGTGCATCTTTGGTCTTTGTAATGATCTCATCATGAATTCTTTGTTTTCACTATGGAGAGAATATCCACACCTTCGGAACCAATGCATTGATGAACTTTAATCATTTGGTATCGAGATTTGAAATCAAAATCTTCTCCCCCATTGTGTTCTTCCAAATGACTTTTCAGTCCACCTTTTTTTAGAACATGAGTAGATGATTCTGCATCTTGCAGACCTATCTATGCCTTTATTCTGAAGTTGCAATGTCGACATAGGTATACAGGATGCGAGGAAAGGATGTTGAATTCAGCCATACACCAGCCAATTGCATTTTCTTCAAACTTTCGAATGTTCATACCTTGCAATCATCACATTTGTATGATGACCTTCTTTAACTCATTTTTGTCAAAAGACTAGTTTTTTTTTTTGCTATGATTAGTCATTTTACAAGAATGTGCAATGAAACAAAACCAATATCTTTGTATCTGTTGCTTTGATGCATGTCCACATTCTATTCAAGAGAACCCATTCTAACTCGCAGGAAATGAAGATGACAACGTGACTGCATAATACGGCTTTACACCTGCTTTTTGCATTGCTTCGAAGTTTCTAAAGCATCTTTAATGGATTCATTTTGTGCTCGGTCTGCAGTCAATTTCGATCATTGAGATTATATCTCTTTGGGGTATTGTTCATCCATTTCTTGTAGATGCCACAACTTGCACTCAT
Source organism: Cryptomeria japonica (assembly GCF_030272615.1). Lineage (NCBI taxonomy): Eukaryota > Viridiplantae > Streptophyta > Pinopsida > Cupressales > Cupressaceae > Cryptomeria > Cryptomeria japonica. The sequence continues at coordinate 175,443,222 of NC_081415.1, forward strand.
AGCACGTTATGAGACCACATTTCTTTGATACATTATGTCAAACAACTCACATGCCTCGACTATGCTTACATATTTTACATGCATGTCGACCAGAGCATTTCCAACCATAATATTTGACATGAATCTTCCTCCCATCGATATGGTTTGGTGGATGTTTACAACCTACTCCAAAGCTCCCATATTTGGTGCAGACACAAAAGAATGGTGGTAAAAGTCACAGTGCTTGGCATTATTCGTGCAATTGCATTCACTTGAAAGTTAGTAAGGTCTTTTCACCAAGTTCATTATATCCATAGCCATCGGTGCAGCTAAAAAGAATATCGACAAAGATCATAGAACATGGCTTTGAGGCTTGGCAATTGCATTTGCTTGAAAGTTTCTAAAGCATTTTTTCCAAGTTCATTTTGTGCATATCATGTCATCCTTGACACATGAGACGACATCTTCATTTGAGGCATTCCGAAAATAGTTCAGGCACTTTGTCTATAGCTTCACATTTTGCATGCATGTCTACCATGGCATTTCCAACTGTAAAATCTCATTGAAATCTTGTATTATTATTCTTTGATGAACATCTTTATGTTGTCCCAAAGCTCACGTTTTGGCACAAAAAGGAAGGATGCTAGCAAAGGTTGTGGTTTACACCCGCCACTTGCATTTTCTCGAGGGCTTCTACGAATTTGTTTGACAAATGTATTCCCTGCGTAACCTGCAATCTTCACATTCCAGAAAAATACATCTCTTTAATGCATCATATTAGACATCTCACATGCAGTGAAGGTTATTTTATTTTCTTTGAGTACTCAGGTGTACCATGGGATGTCATTGCTTTGAGACATCCTATCAAACATTTCAAATACATTACCATCACTTTGATGCATCTCTATAGTTGTTACGAGGCTCTCATTTTTGTGCTGACAAAGAAAATGGAGACAAAGATTGTAGAGCTCGGCTTCGCACCCATCACTTTACGTTTTCTTGATGGTTACCAAGTTGTTTTACCCAGTTCATGTAGATTCAAAGCAATATAAGAATCAATTATGATAAATAACTCTTCCTTGAAGAATGCATATGTGCTTTCATAAGCTTGCACAACTTTTCCAAATCACCGATGAAATAATGACGACCTTTTCGCTTAAGAATGTATCAACTTTTTTGGCAATTTGATAAAATTGCAGATAATTGAGTTAGAATAATTAACTTTGAGAGTGCATCGGTGTTTTTCTATACTTTGCGAAGTTGGCAATCTTGCAAATATTACTTCATTTATCGTTCACATCTTCATTCAATCAGTGACTTTTGAAAGTGCTACAACTTGCCAATGATATTAATGAGTTGAGATTTTGGTAACTTTGGAAAATTGAGAAAAAATTTAAGTGAAACTTTGAAAATATGTCTCATACAAGTATATCGACTTCTTTAGAAAATAAACCAACTTGTCGATGAAGACTTTGTCATTGAAAGTGTTTGAACAAACTTGGCCAACTTGTTAAATCTCTGATGAATGAGCTTTTACAAATAAGTTTTCATGGATGGAATACATCGGTATTTTAACTTGTTTTGACAACACTCGTCAATAATGAATATTAGTTTGGCGATTAGGAAAGAAGGCTAATAAATCATAATTTTATTTTATTTTAAAACCCCTCATTTATAACTTCTTTGGCCATGAGATTATTAGTTCAAGGATTTTGACACAAAAAGTTTAAAGTTTGACTTAAAAATTTTAACTTTTTACTTGTTTGAAAATGGAGCTAACACATTAAAGGAGGCTAAAGGAAGTAGTTGTCTGATGGTACATTCTATTGAATTTTGGTTATGGCACAAAAGATGCGTCACATAAAATTTGATAACATGTTGAGGATTATCCCTACACATGCAGTAAGAGATTTGCCAAAGATCATCAAACGCACAAATAATTTATGCAAGGAATGCCAATGAGAAAGCAAACAAAGACAAGGTTCAAGAACAAGGAATATTCTACTGCAAAACCTTTGGAGTTGATGCATATTGATGAATTCTATTAATGTCCTAGGTAACTTGGTTATAATTTCTGAGGTTCACTTGTTTTTGCTACTCAACAAACTTTGGTTAGACTTATTATATGCTTAATTACCTTTAAAGACCATATTATTGCTAACTAATATATATGTATATATATATATATATATATATATATATATATATATATATATATATATATCTTTGTGTTTGTATGTATATATGTGTATATATATGTATATGTATATATGTATATATATGTGTGTGTATATATGTATATATATATATACATATGTATGTATATATGTATATATGTATATATATGTGTATATATGTATGTATGTATGTATGTATGTATACATATATACATATATGTGTATATATGTATATAGATCTGTGTATATATATAAAAAATGCATATATGTACATATATTGTATATGTATGTATGTATATGTATGTATATATGTATATATGTATATATATGTAAATGTTATATATATGTATATAGATGTGTATATATATATGCATATGTATACATATATTGTATATGTATGTATGTATGATATATGTATATATATTTATATAGATGTGTATATATATATGCACATGTATACATATATTGTATATATATGTATGTATATGTATGTATGTATATGTATGTATGTGTATGTATGTATATATGTATACATATACATATACATATACATATATATATATATATATATATATATATCTGTGTGTGTGTATATATACACATATATATACATACACACACACATATATATACACACACACATTTATATATACACATGCACACACATATATATACACATATATACATATACATATATACATACATATACATACATACATATACAATATATGTATACATATGCATATATATATACACATCTATATGCATATATCATATATACATATATACATATATACATATATGTACATACACACACACACATACACACACACACACACATATATATATGCACACACACACACACATCTATATATGTACACATATACATATATACACATATATGTGTATATATACATATATACATATGTATGTATGTATGTATGTATGTATGTATGTATGTATGTACATAGATACATATATATATGTGTGTGTGTGTGTGTGTGTATGTATATATGTATATATATGTATATATGTATATATATGTATATGTATTTATATATATGTATATGTATTTATATAAATATGCATATATATGTATATGTGTGTGTGTGGGGGTGGGGGGGGGGGGTATACTGATATGAATATTTTATGCGTTTTGATGAATGTTATATCATTGAATGCCATGAATGATAATTTATATGGATTATTGCTATTGTTGCACTAACATGTCCAACAAGAAATACAAAGCTGGCTATAATTAGTATATTGTTGGTACCTCCTATTTCATCCATAGTCAAAGGAGATGGAGTAATGATAGCACGCGAAGAGAAATAATATAGAGAAAGAGTCATGATCAAGAAAGAGCCCTTATAGACTTCGTTCTTTAGAAGGCATTGGATAGTTATTGCATCATGGAAACAATGAGAGTTATGGTCCATTACTCAGTTAATGGAAGGGCTACGTTTATGTTCTTGTGTTATTGCTTAATAAAGGAGCATGTTCTAGGACAAACTCCTGTAGAGTAGATTTGTTATTTTTGGTTTCTTCTTTGAATAAGTCACATCAATCGTAGAGAAATGTGACAAGTGGTTAAGAGTCAATTGAAGGGAGTTAATGTTGTGGTTCATCTCAACACTTTAAATAGAGATGTGATATTTTGGACAAGTGGTTAGAAAAGATTACTATTAGAACCTAGTTTTATTTATATCCATTGGCTACTTTATTCAATGAAAATCAATTAGATTGTGTTTGTACTATATTTCTTGTGAAGTTATTCTTTGTTATTCTTAATACAAGTTCATAATGATGGGATGATGATTATTTTGTAAGTTAATTATTGCTATCTTTCATGAAGACCACATTCCTCAAGCAAAGGCCACTTAAGGTAATGTGAGACTCCTTTATTTTTGTTATCTAGATGCATGCATACAATAGAATCTTTGAAATAATTCATGGTTTTTATTAATCTTTAAGCTTTAAATAGTATTTAGTAATATTGTCATAATTAGTTATTCGGTTGCAACCACTTTTAATTGTTTAGTTAGGATAACATCCATACACATAGCCACTATTGTGTCTATTTTTGTGTCACTCATAGAGTCACCCATAGCCACTGCTATGCTAGTTAGTTTCCACTGTACTAATTTAAGTTTTCACAGGTGAGTTTGTTCTTTTTATCCAATGATAGAAACTTGAGAATCCTTTGCTACACATACAATGCTAGTACCATCTTTGAAGATACATCCTTTGTCGATAACTAAATGAGCCTCCTTATAGGTCATATAGTTACCCTATTGAACACCTCAATTGGGTTGTGTGCATGATAGATTGCACAAACTAATTGAACACAATAGAGATCAGTTATTTTTGGTGCCATTGCCAAGGATGGTGCTAAGGTTAAGGGCTCTTGAGTTTAGGATTGTTTTCAGTCATTTACTTTTACGTAATTTCCTTTTTTTATACCTTTTTCTTAGTATAGGAGTTGTAATTAGCATTTGGAATTAGATTTTCAATAGTATCAACTCTTGGTAATTTGGAGGAATTGATTATATGTTGCATTAATGGTTTGTCATTGATGGCAACACCGGTTATTTTGGTTATTTACCAGTTTCCGGTTGGTTCCAGTAGAGTGGTTGTTTATGATATTGATCCGATATGCTTTGGTTTGTGGAATTGGTTTGGATCTTTTATTCATTCTATTAAGATGTGTATCATGGTCAGTTGGTTCGAAATTTGATGACTCAGGAGCTATCATTTGTTCTAGTAAGCCTTTTGGTCATCGGTAAGGGTTTTACCGACAAAGCTTTGTTGAAGATCTTTTGATGCATGTGATAAGTGGTGTTGGTGCGGCTTCTAGATGGATTTCAGGATGTTATTGGTTATCTTGTTCGTGTTCTATTTCATCAGTGGTGTTGAATTTGGTTTATGGCAACCTATTTTGGGTCCGATGTTATCTAGGTTATGGACCAGTTTATGTAAAATGTTGGAGGGTGTTCTTGATGCATTACCGACGAGGTTTAAGGATTGGTTTACATTGTTTTCGGCCTAGGCTGACTTGGTTGATCATTGGATTGCAGGTTTATGTTATGAACTTATTGTATTATCTTTTTGGTGGCCGACCTAATTATTTAGGTCCCAGGTTGGTATAAACATGATGTAATATCTCTTTGTAGATCATAGGTCAAGGTTATAGGTTTATTTGTGTGCGAATAATGTTGCAATCATATGCAAAAGGTTTGGTCGATCATAGGTGATCTAATTGGGTTTGTAAGAGAGGTTTAAGGCCTCTGGTATTGAGCTTAACTAGAACTTTACTCAGGCATAGGAGATGACATACTTGGAGTTCACTCTTCTTTCTGAATTGTAGTATGATGTTTTTGTATTCAGTGAGGCTCCTTTTTTTGATGAGCAGTGTGATCTAGGCTGTTGACCTTCCTGCATGTGCCATTGTGCAAGCCCCTCATATTGTAACTATATACTTAATACAAAAGTATTATATGAGTATGGGTAGGCTTCCCACTGTGGTTTTTCTCTTTACCAGGTTTTCCGTGTACAAATCTTGGTGTCATGTGTTATGAATGGATGGTAACTATTATGTAATTTATGCTTATGTTTAATTTCTATATCTGTTATTTTGGTATTTATTTTATGCATTCCAGTATTTGGTTTATGCATTCCGGTATTGAGTTTATGTGTTTCGATAATAAGATTTTGAGTGCTTAAAGTTCTATAATCGGATGACAACTAATTCACCCCCCCCCCCTCTCAGGTGTCCTCTGGTTATTTGAGTTGTCTAATAATTGGTATCAAAGCTTGGTTCTCTCTATAGAAGCTTAACCTCTTGAGGAATATCCTATGGCATCTAGCAGTTCAAGTTCATCTAGTTCATCTGCTACTATTTTCCGGAGAGAAATTCCTAGGCTTGATGGAAAAAATTATAGGGTATGGAATATTCAGATGGAGACTCACCTGAGATGTCTTGGAAAGGATATTTGTGAGATCACTTAGAATGGTGTTACATCATTTAATCTGGCATCTAACAATCCTCCTCTGACATTTTTGGATAAAGAGCTTGAGAATGATTGTATAGCTAGAGAAGCCCTTTTGTGTGCACTTTTTGATTAGCAAATAGTGGGACTAACTAACAAATCAACTGCAAAAGCTATATGGGACAAATTGGAGACTCTAAATGAAGGTGAACCTAATGTTAAAATTGCTAAACTTGATGGTTAGAGGGTCAGTTATGAAAACTTGAGGATGGAAGAAGATGTAAGGATTACTCCTTTTATGGAGAGAGTTAATGAGATTGTTTTGGGAATTCAATGTTGTGGCGGATCTATGAGCAAAGATGAAATATTTTATAAAGTACTGAGAGCTTTTCCACCAGATTATAAGATGAAGGCTACTACAATTAATGAGATGAGAACTATGACAAAAACCTCTGTTAATAGGGATACCTTGGTTGGGAAGTTATCTTCTTTTGAACTTGAGGAATTTTGACCTTCTGGAGCTGTGAAATCTAAACCTTCTTTTAATGCATCTACATCATCTACCAGGAAGCATGATTGGAAAGATTTATATGTGAAGGAACTAGGGGATATGAAGAAAGAAGATGAAGCATTTGAGTAACTTGAAGCCTTATTTTCTAGAAGAGTACCTAAAGGACCGATAAGAAGTAAGTATGAAGGAAAATCACCCTTTAAATGCTTTGCATGTAATAAGATAGATCATTTTGCATCTAGATGTCCTAAAAGGAATTCAAGATTTGAAGAAAGAGCTAGAATATCATTTAGGCCTAACCATGATTATCAAAACAAGCATAAGTATAGGAGAAAAAAATAAAAATCATGCTACTATGCGGATGAGGAAGGTGTGACTGATTCTGATGATGAACTGATGCAAGATTTAGCTAGTGGATTTGGCAATGGAAAGGAATGGGTATTTTTGGGTATCAAGGAAGATGATTTGGTACTTGAAGAGAAGGCCCTTGCTAATAAAATTGAAGACAAGGATGAATGGGTAATTGACAATGGGTGCTCACATCATATGACTGGAGATAAAAGGAAGTTCTTATCTATGCAAGAATTTGATGGTGGTCTGGTTAGATTTGGAGATGACAAAGCATGTCTGATCAAGGGAAGAGGAACAATATAATTGGATGGTAAGCATAACACTTATAATATTTATTATGTTGAAGGTTTAAGGCATAATCTATTGAGTGTAGGAAATTTGGTGGATAAGGGATTTCATTTATAGTTCAAGGATGGAAAATGCAAGATTATCAACAGTTCTAGATTGGAAATTGCAACCGGTACACAGACTAAAGGTAATATATTTTATTTGAACTCCGATGAGAAGAAACGTTTGATTGTACAAATTGATGAGAGTTGGCTATGGCATAAGAGGTTGTGTCATGTGAATTTTGATTACAATGTGAAGATCACTTCTACTAAGGCAGGTAGAGATATACCTAAGATTGTAAAGCCCTATATTCCGGTATGTAAGGAATGTCAAATGGGAAAGAAAATCAGAATTTCTTTTAGAAGTGTACAAGACAAATCTAATGATGTTCTTGATCTTATTCATACTGATTTGTATGGTCCTGCTAGAATCAAAAGTTTTTCAGGGTGATAGATATTTCATGCTAATCATTGATGATTATTTGAGAATGATGTGGGTTAATTTTCTAAGAGAGAAGTCTGAAGAATTTGCAAAGTTTAAAATATTCAAAGCTAAAGTTGAGACAGAGACAGGATTGAAGATTAAATGTTTAAGGTCAGATCAGGGTGGAGACACATCCGGTGAATTTAACAGCTATTGTGAGATGAATGGGATAAGGAGACAATTATCTACACCCTAGACACCTTAGTAGAATAGAGTTGTGGAAAGGAAGAACATAACTATCTTGGATGCAACTAGAACTATGATGATGGAAGCTAATATGCCTCATATCCACTGGAGAGAAGCTATAAGCATGGTAATATACACATTCAATACAGTTTATATCAAAGGAGATACCGGTAAGATACCTTATGAGTTATGGTTTGGTCATACATCGATAGTTAAGTATTTAAAAATCTTTGGTAGTAAATGCTATATCAAAATAGATTATTCAATTGGAAAGTTTGATCCTAGATGTGATGCAAGAATATTTATTGTTTATTCTAATGAAAGAAAAGCATATAGATGTTATAACCAAAGATTGCAAAGAATTATGGAGAGCACAACTGTCAGAGTGGATGAGCATAAAATAATTCAAATTAGAACCTATGAGAGAGAATCGAAAATGGATATGATCATAACTGAACTGGTAGCACCTACATCAGAACATAATGTTGAACCAGTTATTCCGACAGTATCAGAAAATTCAACAGTGACTAAAGATTAAGACAAAGGAACAGACAATCAGAAGACTCCTAGGTATGTAAGGTTGAATCATTTAGAAGATCATATCATTGGAGAAAAAAGCAAATGAGTGATGACAAGAAGAAGGTTGGCAGCTAATGAGGTATGTTTTATTTCTCCTGTTGAACTGACACCAGTAATTGAAGCTTGTAAAGATGAAAGATGGATGAAAGCTATGGAAGAAGAATTAGATAAGATAGAAAAGAATAACACATGGACTTTAATTCCCTGACCTAAAAATAAAAATGTTATTGTAGATAAATGGGTTTTTAGGAATAAATTGAATGAGGATGGACAATTTGTGAGGAATAAAGCTAGATTGGTTTGTAAAGGATATTCTCAAAAGGAAGGAATTGATTATGGGGAAACCTTTGCACCGGTAGCTAGGATTGAAGCTGTGAGATTATTTCTTGCTTATGTTGCTCAAATGAATTATAAGGTTTATCAAATAGATATTAAGTATGCATTTCTGAATGGAGATCTTGAAGAGGAAGTTTATATTGAGAAACCTAGTGGATTTTCACTTTTAGATGACAAAAACATGGTTTGCAGGTTAAAGAAAGCTTTACATATATTGAAACAAGCCCCTAGAGCTTGGTATGCAAGTCTGGATAAATATATTTTGAAGCTTGATTTCACTAAAGGCAATGGTGACAATAATTTATATTATAAGATCACTGATGATGACATATTGATTATTGAAGTCTTTGTTGATGATATCATTTTTGGAGGTGAAGATAAGTTGTGTATGGAATTATCTTACAATATGAAGAATGAATTTGAGATGTCTATGATTGGGGAGATGAGATTTTTCTTAGGTTTGTAAATTACTCAAACTGATAAAGGTATTTTCGTCTGTCAAACTAAGTATGCTAGAGAGTTGTTGAAGAAATTTGGTATGGAAAATTCTAAACTGGTTAGTACTCTGATGATTACAAGTGAGAAATTGACAAAGAGTGATGCATCTACACCAGTGAATCCTACAAGGTACAAGTCTATGATTGGTGGTTTGTTATATCTGACTCAGACTAGACTGGATATAATGAATGCAGTTTATATTGTATCAAGATATCAGAGTGATCCTAGAAAAAATCATGAGAGTGCAGTGAAAAATATTTTCAGATTTTTGCAGGGAACAAATGAGTATGGTTTGTGGTATCCTAAAAATGATGACTTTACATTATGTGCATATACAGATGCAGATTGGGCTGGAGATGTTGATGACCGAAAGAGAACATTTGGTGGAACTTTCTTTCTTAGAAAGAAACTTGTTTCATGGATCAACAAGAAGCAGTCATGCACTTCTTTATCTACTGTTGAAGCCAAGTATGTTGTTGTTGCTACTAACTGTACACAAGTTCTATGGATGAAGCAAATTTTGAAGGATATAAAGGTGGATTGTAATGAACCAATAATTATTCACTGTGATAACTCTGCTACTATTGATATATCAAAGAATTTGGCATTTTATTCTAAGACAAAGAACATATCTATCAAGTATAACTTTTTGAAGGAGAAGGTGGAAGAAAATGAAGTTAGACTAGTTTATGTGAACACTAAAGAGAAGATTGCAAACATTTTCACTAAACCTTTGCCTAAAGAATCATTTGTGTACTTCAGAGATAGATTGGGGGTTTTTGCCCCTCCGATAGAGACCTGAGTGATGCTGATTGGCATCAATATACTATGCATTATCAGAGCTATTATTCATTCTGGATTGATGTGGTGGTGCTACTACTCAGGGGGAGTAGTCAGCTGTAAGAATCAGACAATTTGTGACTTTTCTTTGATGTTTATGTCAGATTTTTGGCATTGATGTCAAAGGGGGAGAGATATATGTGAAAAATGAACCTTGACAGAATATCATTCAAGGGAGATTTTGGTTCAAAACTTCATTTCTATATCATTTTGTGGGAGATTGTTGGTTGTCCTCCATTGGGGGAGACTTGTTTGGCATTTCTTGGCACTTGGATGTTTTTCACATCTAGTGTTGCCATCAATGCCAAAGGGGGAGATTGTTGGCAATTTGGAGGAATTGATTATGTGCTACATTGATGTTTTGTCATTGATGGCAACACTAGTTGTTTTGGTTATTTACCGGTTTCTGGTTGGTTCTGGTAGAGTGGTTGTTTATGATATTGATCCAGTATGATCCTGTATGCTTTGGTTTGTGGAATTGGTTTGGATCTGTCATTCATGCTATTCAAATGTGTATCACGGTCAGTTGGTTTAGGATTTGATGACTTAGGAGCTATCATTTGTTCTAATAAGCCTTTTGGTCACCGATAAGGGTTTTACCGGTAGAGCTTTGTTGAAGATCTTTTGATGCACGTGATAAGTGGTGTTGGTGGAGCTTCTAGATGGCTTCCAGGATACTGTTGGTTATCTTGTTCGTGTTCCAGTTCATCGGCGGTGTTGGATTTGGTTTATGGCGACCTATTTTGGGTCTAGTGTTATCTAGGTTATGGACCAGTTTATGTAACGTGTTGGAGGATGTTTCTGATGCGTTACTGATGAGATTTAAGGATTGGTTTACATTTTTTTCGGCCTAAGATGACTTGGTTAATCATTAGATTATAGGTTTATGTTATGAACTTATTGTATTATCTTTTTGGTGGCCGACCTAATTGTTTAGGTCTTGGGTTGGTATAAATATGATGTAAGATCTCTTTGTAGATCATAGGTCAAGGTTATAGGTTTATCTATGTGCGAATAATTTTGTAACCATATGCAGAAGGTTTGGTTGATCATAGGTGATTGAATTAGGTTTGTAAGAGAGGTTTAAGGCCTCTGATATTGAGCTTAACCGTAACTGTACTCAGGCATAGGAGATGTTATGCTTGCAGTTCACTCTTCTTTCTGGATTGTAGTCTGATGTTTTTGTAGTCAGTGAGGCTCCTTTTTGTGATGAGCAGTGCGCTCTAGGCTGTTGGCCTTCCTGCATGTGTAGGCCCCTCATATATTTTTCATGATGATTTTCATGTTGATGTCTATGATGTGATTATACGATGCTATTCATGTCCAGTAGTTAGATAATTTGGAAGGATAACTTATGAGTTCTTGCGTTTATCGATACATATTGATGTACACTACTTCTACACTTGATGTTCTTGGGTGAAAGGGAAAAAACACCACACTACTTTTCATGGGAAAGATGCGTCGCTTCCATTCCCTATTCACAATATGACACTATGTGGTTTATATGTACATGTGCAACTATTTGTTTATGCAGCTACAAATATTGAGCATCAACTCCACCTAAATCTTCAAGTCTGAGCGTTCTCTACAACCCAATGGTAAAGTGAAAAAAGGGAGATATCAATCAAACCTCGTGGTATCACTATTCCTATGGAACAAGTCCCTAGTCAGGTATTATTGGATCATGCTTGCCCAATCTTGTTAGTCGTTAGCCTTGTTGGTCATGTTGGTATTTTGAGTTGCTTAGTCTCAGTCCCTTACCCTTATGTTAGTGTGATATTTTATTAGGAAAAATATTAATTTTAATAGATTAAAGGAAATTTAATAATTATTGGTTAATTAAAAAATATAGTTAATTAATTAATAGAGCATCAACTCCACCTTTAGACCTAACTCGCCACAAATTCATACCTCAGATCATGTCCCAGACACAATCCTACATCTTAGGTGCACTTCCCTAAAGACACCCAACTCTTGCAATACATCCTACACATTCAGTGAACTCACTTCCATCCATTGTGCCACTTTGTCTGACTGACGCACTATCCACGGAACGCCCTGCGCCCTCGGTGCTGCAACCCAAAGAAGCCACCAACATTTGTAAGCTAGCCAACCTCTTGTACCCGATGCCTTTGCAAACCACATCCAATGTGGGCAAGGTACTACCTCTTTCCCTTGACTTCCTTTGTGACTTGGCCCCTCACTGGCTTTCCACCATTGGACCTGCTTCGCCACCCAATTTACGCCTCGGATTATGCCCCGGGCACAACCCTACACCACACTGGGAACGACCTTATGCCATCCCACAGCCTGAACTGTTACACCTCAGGTCCATCCCCGATAAGACCTTACACCACACTGTACCATACAGCTCCATCTCGATTTCACCTCGGATCCGTCCTTGACAAGACCCTACACCACACTGCTCCTCGCAGCTCCTAACTCCTTTGACTGGTCTTATATGCCACTACCCTTGGACACTGCCATATCAAATCTTGCGGCCCTGCCGACTGCTTCCAGCACTGAACCCAGTTCAATACCGACTCACACCTTGCCTACTTCGCTCCACTTGAACTACTAAGGCACTTCCCGTGCAAGATTTTCCCAACCAAGAGATCCACTCCTGATCCCTTGTCGCTCCACTAGCATAGTCCCTTCCCGATGGAACTCGGCCCCACGCACAAACTCCAACCAGCTGACTACCACTCATGGAACTCGGCCACGGACTTCACCATCCTTATCCCTACCTGGATTGGCCTCCCATTTTTAGTGACCACGCCCTGCTAGCCACCCTGGTCTACCTGTCCTTGACACTGCAAACCACAATCCGCCTTCGCAGTCTTCCTCTGACCACTTGATAGCCCAGCTACCTCAGCTCATCTAACTGGCCCTGCCAATTTTTATGTTATTATATTTAGTTAATTACATTAGTAGATGATTTAATCTAATCTATAGTTTAGAAAATTATTTATTAAAAGGAAAATTAAATATAAAATTATGTTTATTAGACTTTTGTATTATTTATATGGCTATTTAAAAAGAGATTATATTGGAATGAATTTTATCATTTTCATGAGACAATTCTTTAAATTATATAATTATCATTTTATTTGTTTCTAGAATTAAATTATTTGCATGTGCATGTGGGAGTTACATAAATAAATCTTTTTAGCTATTAATTAATTATATTCTTTGCATGTCAATAATTGGGGGAGTTACATTTTTGAAAAAATGGGTTATTATTAAGGGGAGTATTACCATGAAGTTTTTTTGGGGGGGTTTTCTCTTTCTCTGCATATGTTTTCTCTCTTGGTTATGGAGTTTTGGTAGAAGAAATTGGGGAAAATTTTTGGCTCTTGGAAAACAAATTTGGAAGGATTGCTTGAATATTCTGGATTAAAGCTCATCGTATTGGAACCCTACGATTACTGATTTTGCTCTGTTTTCATTCTGGATAGCATTTAAAAGGTAGGGGTTCTGGTTCTTTCTTTTGCATGTTAAAATTTGATGGTATGATGAAAGAATAAGGATCCAGTCAACTACTGAGAGGGGGGGGGGGGAATCAATAGATAGAAAAACTGATATAAACTTTCACCAATCTCAGAATCAACCTCTCAAAGCAAAATCTAAACTGACAAGTTAAACCACTGAACTACAAATGCAATATTACAATCAAGTTAAACTGATTGACTATTATGACAGATTAACAGTAAACAACTTGAAACTCACAAACATCTAAATACTTTACTGACATAAGTAAAATCTTATTTTAGATTGATGTTGATTAACATAACATATCAGAGTGGATTAATAAGTTAAGAAATTCAACCATAGTAAACATAACCACAAAAACATTCACCACTTGACACAATATTTTTGACGTGGAAACCCAAATGGAAAAAACCACGGTGGGGATAAATACCCACAAGTATTCTGAACACTTCTAAATTTTGCCCTGTGAGGAGCGAAGCCTGTTAAAGCTTTACAAAAGTCTTGTTAAGAACATATCTTGTTAGGGACCACCCGGTTAAGGGAATGACTATAATTCCCTATTAGAAGCAATACCCTATGAGGAGTAACCTCGGTAGAGGATTTTAAATCCAAGGTAATGGACCACCTGGTTAGAGGATTTGAATAACACTAAGCTTGTTAGATCTTACCCGGTTAGGGGATTTTACTATTGTAATTGTTAGAAAACAAAAGGGGTTTGCTAATTTGTTTGAATAACACTACACTTGCTTGTTCAGATCCTTTCCATGCTCCTATCTACCTTTACACAAACTATATATATATCATCTGGTTCAACAACCACACACTTAGCTACAAATTTGACAACACTACAACAAAACAACTATCGACCTTATAAACAAATCATTAGGTCAGTAACACAACAAAAACCTAATTCTCTCATAGAGATTACAAACAAGTTAGTTCAAGTATGACCATTGGATTACATAATAATCTTTACACATCATTCAAGATAGCCTCGACCGCTCCTTGATCATCGCTTCATCGAACTCTGTAACTCATCACGTGGATTGCATTGCATGCAATATACTTTCTTATTCCCAAGATAAAGACCGTTATCTCTGTTGTCTTCAAAATTTGACTCACTTCAACACCCTTATAATAAAATGATCAAACTCTATGCAAGAGGGATGTTAAGGGGAAGGAAACTCTTAGGACAACATATGACAAGGTTTAATTCAATCTTCTACACTTTGGACTTATTCAGAGTCCAGGCGGGTATACCTTTGTGAACTGAATTCACACTTTCAAAAGATAAATCCACAATAAACCAGTCCAGAAAACCAGTGGATCTATTCACCTTGAAACTAACTGAAATAAAGGAATGAAAATAATACTCAAATTCAATATTTCGATCAACAAAACATGCAATACACAACTTCAATCAATACCAGTGCCTTATCCAAGGTCACATAGTCATCTAAAACTCAGATAATACTCCTCAAACAAAATATCTTTACGCATCCCATTGGCTTGGTTTCAATTAATCCTTATACATGCCTAACACTTATAAGAATTTATGCATCCCAAATTAAACTATGATCATCAAGATTCAAATTTTCTCCCAAAGAATTTATTAGTATGAGTGATCCCTGCATCTTTAATTTCCCTCCTAAAGAGAAAAGCCAGCAAACACATCTACTGAAAATAGCCTTGCTACCCCATTCAAACAAAATAACCCTGGATTATTCAGAATGAAAACAGTAAACAAATTGTAAGCACACTCAAAGATGACACAAAGCTTTACTCAAAATTGATGGTCTATATATTGATATTATATTCAGAAAAATATTACAAGAAGTTTTTGAATATTCCCCATTAGACTCAGAAAAGCTTAGATAAATTTCTGCAGCGTTTTCTTACAATTCCTTTTGTGATCCTTTTTCCTCTAGTCCTGGTATCCATTTATAACAACATGGATGCAAAAAGCTTCAGACTTCTTGAGGAGAGTTTGTTATAATCATTTCTTTCAAAACAAAGAAGTTACAAGCTTTTCACAAAAATAGTTACAAGTTCTTTTCGGCCTCTGCAGTTTCTTCAACAAGCTGTTCGGTTGTAACTTCTTCTACCTTTTCAGGGGTGCTCTCCAACTGTTCTGGATCATGGGTGGCATACTTAGTTGTCCACTCATTATACACATCATCGATCAGCCATGAGAAATTAATCACTTTAGCCTTAGCTTTGGTCAACCTTTTCCAGGAGTTTCTCATTTTGTTGACTTCTGAATTGAGAAAACTATAATGTGCCTTAATTTTCTCTATTTCCTGTATTGTTATAACAAAGAAAGAAGCATCATCTACATCAATAATTCCTTTAATTCTTGCTGATAGTTTCGCTTCTATCTCCTTAAGCCACATTTGTTTATCCTTCAGTTGATCCGGGCTAGCAAAAACTCTTGGGAGCAACTCAAAAACTTGATCAGTATATTCCTTTTTGCACAAATTAACTTTCCTATCAACATTATCCACCTCTGCTGCTAATTGTACTAAATCTTTAGTGATGTCACAAGTGGATTTAATGATAGGATTGGCCCCTGCTTCATCATAAGATGCACATATAAACTCTAAATCTTGCTCCCTAAGCCTCCACTTGTCAAAAATAGGTGTCAAAATGGCCTTATCTCCCCCGAGCTCATTCCATATATCCAAAATTTTACCTACATTATTATATAGCAATGAGGCATTCATTGTATCTGCCAAACTGGAAATTGTAGCCCTTACTCTCTCCTCATACTTCTTTGCATATAAGGCCTGAGCCTGTATTAAATTTTCTAATTCTTGAGGAGTAATCTCAACCATTTGAGAGCTGGAGGGTGCTGGAGATGGTGGAAACTCAATGATAGGGCTAGTAGGTGGAGGTGTTGCAGGAGAAGAGGAGATCATCAGTGTTGAAGACTCACCTTGATGGTATTGTCCAGTCAACTGGCTCTGCAACTTAGCAATGATGTTATCCTTACCTCTTACCTCCTCCTTAGCACTGTTATAGGCCTTCAAAATTGTTTCCAACTTGACTTGGAGGATCTCTTTTTCTTTGGCTTCCTTTTCTGCTACTGCAACACTAAATTTTGCAGTCTCTAGCGCAATGCTAGCAGCTTCCACTACCCCTGTACTCTACACTCTCTTCACCATCATCCCACCAAGGTAACTTGACCCTGGGGTATCTTTGCTTTTCTTACTCTCATTTCTCTTGAGATACCACATGACGAGTGCAGCATTATCCTTACTGAAAGTAATTCCCTCCATGGGTTTAGTCTCCTTCCTCACTGCGTCTAGTACCAGGGCATCTGCTATATCCCACTCAGGTAAAATAAGCACTCTAGCTTGTGCCACCATATCTCTCCCTTGCTCAGGGGTGATGGTTTTGAATTCTTCCATCATCTCTTACTTTATTTCCTCTTCTACCAGGGCTGGATCTTTATTAGGCTTCTCACCTTTTCTCTTTTCACATCTAGCATTGTATTTATCTATGTTCTATTTCCATATAAACTGCATAAATGCTTCTGATGTGACAAAATTGTTGTTAGCCAAGAAGGCATTACTTGCCTGCTTTATCTCAGGATCCCACTCCTGGCCTTTGAGTTTAGTGGTGGTAATGTCCATTTCAGTAGCAATGGGTTCTTCTGGCATTCCTTCTTCCACTTCATCATAAGTGTAGGCAATTTCCCCTAGACTACCTAACTGTAGGAGTTGCTCAGCTACTGCTTGCTCATCTCCTATGTGGATAGGGGATTGGGATGGAGAATACAATGGTGCATCTAATTGTACTTCTTTCCCTACCCTTTGCTTCTTTGGGCTCTCTTGGATGTCAATGACATCTTGTATCTTCCTCTTTCCTTTAGAGGTAGAGGGCTCCCCTATTGTAGGCATCAACACACTATAACTATATTTCTTGTGCAGTGTATAATCACCAGGAGGGATTGCTTTGCTGGAAGTTGACCTACTTAGGACCACTCTTGCCTTTTCAGGGTTGCCTTTGATTACAACTTCCCTCTTCTCCTTCAGGGTCTGCATCACATCCTCAAAGCAAATAATTAAAAACTTTATTTTCTCCTCTAGAGGGAAAAAGAAAGAAAATGGGTCATAGCTGGCATCAAACTAATGCACGAAATCCAAGGCTTTCTTATAAGTCACCCATTTCTCTTTCCTCAGCTCCTGCTCATCTAGATCAAACTCATTTCTGATGAGGTCTTCAGGAAATTGAAATTGATGGGGCCTACCTTTGCATGCTGCTCTCTTTCTAAACATGTCGTTGAAGAAGTCTTCTGGATCAGCACACCTGGATACTACAGTAGACAAATGTTAAGGCTTGAGAAAATCCTTAAAGCAATTCCGACCCCCTTTTGTTATAGCAAATTGGTGGGCTATGGTAACTGTAGGGAAAATAGTCCCTTTACCCCTGCCTGTCAGTTCTGCCTCTTGTACACCACCAATTTGTCTAAGGATCTCTGCAATTCCCACTTTGAGAGGGACCTGATAAGGTAGCAAGAATGGGGTGCCTCTAAAACCAAACACTCTGAAAATTGTTGAGACTGGATACAAATAAATGTCACCCCAATTGTGAACAATTTTTATGTTCTCTACAAATTCTTTTGGTCTTAAGAATTCCAAAAGAACCTTGGGGATTCTTGGGTTCTCTGAGCAGAGGAGAGTCCTGATCTTGGATGCAAAGTATTTGTCAAACTTAAAAAAGTTGGCATCCTCTCTATCCCATGACAACATAGTACTCCATAGTTGTACTAGCATCTTTTCTCCTTCTTTCTCCTTGACAAGGTCCAATCCACTGGCAAAGTAATCACCACCTTTGAAAAGAAATAGATGCATCAGGAGTGAGTACCATCCGAAAGGCCTATCCACCTTTCCATTCTTTATTCCTGTTAACCCTCCATGGATAGCGTCAGCAATGAAAGAACCATAATCAAATGTAATTACAAGAGAAGGATTCAAAATCTAAGCAATCATTAATAGGTAGTGATTGGGCATATTTGCTTCAGCATCTTCTCCCAAAACTTGGCAAAGTGCCCAATACATTCCCTTAGCCCTAAGGGTGAACATACTCAATGAAAAGGGCTCTTTTGTGTAGGGTCCTACAACTGTCAACCCACCTATCTTTACAAAAAATTCCTTGAGTGGCCCGTTCCTGAGATGATTCCTCTGTGCACTATAAATTTGAGCTAATGATTTGAAATTTATGGGTTCCAGAAAATTGGTAAACTCATTAAGCCCAAAAGCATTTCTGAATTCTTCAGCATTAATCTCAATAAGGGTTTTTCCATTTATATCCTGAATGCTTCTTGTGACTGGATCATAGTTGAGTACAATTTGGGTCAACAAATCTATGTCCATAAATACCCCTGGGACTACCGATTTCCCAACATCTATTTCCCAAATACTGTTTTGCGGGGCCGGAGAATTTCTCATTCCAAATCCAACCTTAAATAACCCCAACCCAGACAATCTAACCTGTGGGTCTCTGAACCAGTTACCCTTGTCATACAATCCTTCTCCTATTTTCAAACGGGGAGCTCTAGGCACTAATTCTTTTGCCTTCAATGCCTGATTAGTTGACAATGTCAACTGTTCAAGAAAATCATCACAGATACTTCTTTCTGAATAATTGACTTTGCCAGAAAATTCTCTTTTAGGTGCCATTTAAAAAAAATGTAAGAAATGAATTCCGCCCCTAAATAATTCTGTGACGAATCAATATCTTATCTGAAACACACCACACAGAAATTGCTACACAAGAGTACGAGAAAACCTGTTCTTAACTTGAAGGAATTTGCTCTGCAACTGAATTGACTTGCTCTGTATCTGAAGAAGATAGCTCTGCATCCACTCTTCTGCAATAATTTTTTAAAAAGATATCTTTATCAGGTTGATAGGAAATCATATATTTTACCCAGGGTCTTAACTACAACAATGATTCCACATGCTTCGGTCGTCCCTTCAAAATTGAATTCATATATTTTTCACTCCAACAGGTCACAACTTTCCTGCGAGTCTTTCTTTTTGCTCTTTCGCAATTCGTGAAGCATAACTATCAGGCAGCTTGGTCTTGCAAAATAGCACCGACCGTCCGATCAAAAGAAACTTGATCGACCTTTACACTAACTAACAGCCTTGGCTCCAAGCTAGGTCCCGCTTCTCTATTGGCTACGTGCTACCACATGGCACTCAACCACTGGCCTTGAAATGCCTTTTGCATTTGACTCAACGCTGGCCGCATGTCTTTCTCTTATACCGCCGGTTCCACCTTGGCAGGGCCACGACTTTCTTCTAAGACCACGTGTCCTTGGACACGTTACCATCCATCATGACACATGGACAGTCCTCGTTCACTTTCACTATTCTGCAAGGTATAAAGCATGAGCATCTTACCCTTGTGAAATAGCGCGGGCCGTCTAATCATTTTTTAGTTGATCGACTTTTAACCATCTGAATAGCCTTCGGGAGGGGTGGGCCCTCTGACTCACTTTGAACACCTGGCATACAGTCATCTTCAGAGCTAACATGTCACTTTTTTATTTGCCAAGAGAAAGCACTGGGCTCCGATTAATTCTTGACACCTGCATCTGCCATGTCATCTCCTAACCTGTGACATGACTCACCTCTAGGACCCGCCTTTTAACCTTTAATCCCGACTTGTTGACTGTTGTAGCTTATGTCATGTGCCACCATTTTACTCGCCCTCATTGACCAGCTAGACCACCTAGTTGGCATGCCATGTCATTTTCGCAACTTCACTAGTTTTAAACTACGCGCAACTTCGCCTAGCAAAATAGCGAAAGTCGTAGATCCATCCACGAAATGCACACTACTTATCGTGCCCAACAACTTTAGGAGGAATACACATAAGGCATAAATTTTTGCAATTAATTAACATGACCGCCTAGGCAGACAACAAGGGGGGACACTTCCTACGATCCCATGACCCATTACTTAAGTGGATAAAGTAACGAAAGAATAGAAACTAGAGGGTTTTAAACAGACATTAGGCGATTTAAAATCAAAAAACCCTAAACCCTTAAGGCCTAAAACAGAGCTGAAGCATTTGAGAATGCGCCTTACTCAAAATTTCAAAAAACCATAGCCAATTATGGGAAAAGAAAAGCCCATTTTTAATTAGTGATAACAATCTCTACGCACCAAAAATACTTTGAAACTCTTCCCATACAACATACATACATGTCATAATCATTGCCACTCATCATCAGATCATAAACTAATACAACTAATTCACCAAACTTAATCGGTTAGGGTTTACCAAATCAACAGGGAGGGTTTATCAGTTCCACTCTCCAATACTTAGCAATACCGGTTTCCACCACAAACTCACCTACTGGTTATGATTCCCTTTCACTATCTCTTCCTACTAGTTACAAAACAACATTATAACAATATCATTACCGGTTATAATTTACATCAATGACAACATAACATTTCATTAATGCAATCTTCATGCAAATGCCAACAATTTCCCCCTTTGGCATTGATGGCAATACAAATATCAATACCATTGATTTCTATGATTGTGAATAGGAAACCTGGTTTACATTTTACCATGTACTCTCCTTGTCTTCAGCTGGTAGCTAGCTATAGAACTTCTCTCTATCAATCATACAATTCTTCTCCCCATAATCACATAGTTCTTCTCCCCTTTTAACAAAAATGCCAAAGTGAAGTAAAACATGAAATGTCAAACTTCACTGTTCAACATCAATAACCTACAACTTGATGCTCCCTTTGTGGAATAAATCCACTTCTACGCCAATCCTGCTGTAAAATTATGCAAGTAGCTCCAGGACCGATGTACTCTACATCATGCTCAATTGACCTCATGAAGGGGTACAACCCCTAACTGACTTCTAAGATACTCAAAAGTAGTCTTAGGCAAAGGTTTAGTAAAGATATTTGCAAGCTACTCCTTGGTAGAAACATGCTCCAATATCACATCTTTACTCTGCACTTTTTCCCTCAAGAAATGATACTTCAATTCAATATGCTTGGTTCGTGCATGCAAAATAGGGTTCTTGGAAATATTTATGGCACTAGTATTGTCACATATGATCTTTATAGGTTCTAAAAACTTCATCTTGAAACTTTCCAGAATGTGCCTCATCCAGATAGATTAGGTACAATTCATATAAGCTACAACATACTCAGCTTCAATAGTAGACTGTGATATACAACTCTGGTTTTTGCTACTCCATGAAACAAGTCTTCCT
The DNA here is from genome assembly GCF_030272615.1 of Cryptomeria japonica. Taxonomy (NCBI): domain Eukaryota; kingdom Viridiplantae; phylum Streptophyta; class Pinopsida; order Cupressales; family Cupressaceae; genus Cryptomeria; species Cryptomeria japonica. The sequence goes on from NC_081415.1 coordinate 175,465,233, forward strand.
CCAAGAAATAATGCTCCACCGGTTGTGCTTTTCCTATGATCAACATTATCTACCTAGTATGCATCTGTATACAACTTCAAGTCAATGTTACCTTCATATGGATACCATAGACCATAGTCAATAGTGCCTTTTAAATATCTAAATATCCTCTTAGTTGCTATCAAATATTTCTCCATTGGATTCTTCTAAAATGTAGCAACTAGACCAACTGCATGAGCTCTATCTGGACAGCTGTGAACAACATAGTGCAATTTCCCAATCTTTGACCTATAATCCTTTTCATCAATAGATGTGGCTTCATCTTCCTTAGACAATTTACAACTTGTCACCACTGTTGTCCCAATTGGTTTACAGTCAGTCATACCAAATGTCTTTAATACCTCTTTCACATACTTAGACTGTGTGATGAAAATATCACTCTTCATTTGCTGAATTTGCAAGCCTATGAAATTTTTTATCTCACCCACTAGAGACATTTCAACTCACTTTTCATTTCATTTGCAAAGTCATTTCTCATGTCATCATTACCTCCAAATATGATATCATCTACAAACACTTCACTAACTAGTATCTTATCTCCTTCAGATTTGAGATATATGTTGTTATCTTCACCAATTCTTTGAAAACCTATCTTCATTAGGTGTGAATGAAGCCTTTCATACCATGCTCTTGGTTCTTGCTTTAACCCATACAGTGCCTTGTGCAATTTTCGTACCATGTCTTTTTCATCAGTCAAAGTATAACCATCTGGCTGCTCAATGTATACTTCTTCCAGTATTCCATTAAAAAATGTTGACTTCACATCCATCTAATATACTTTGAATCCCTTATGTGCTGCAAATGCAAGTAAAGTTCTGACACCTTCCAATCTAGCAACTGGTGCAAAAGTCTGACCATAATCTTCTCCTTCTTCTTGTGCATAATCTTTGCAAACCAATCTATCTTTGTTTCGGACTACTATACCATCTTCATTCAGTTTGTTCCTGAATAGCCACTTAGTACCTATCACATTTTTATTCACCGATCTAGGTACTAGGGTCCATGTATTCCTCTTCTCAATTTGATCAAGATCCTCCTCCATAGCTTTAATCCAATGATCATCTCCAAATGCTTCTTTAGCAGTTCTAGGCTCAATAGTGGAGATCATGCAAGAATTCTCTCTAATTCTTCTTCTGGTTAACACTCCGACATCCTTATCTCCAATAATCTAGTCAGGATTGTGATTGAGTCTCACATACCTCAGAATAAAATGATCATTCTCTTTAGGTTCATCTTCTTCATTATCATCATCTTCTTCTGAAACTACTTGTTTTGGTTGAACTGGTACAACACCACTCTTTACCAATTTTAGGTTTCACTGGTTTTGATTCCAAAAACAAAATGCAAGGGTCTTCATCCTTTTTCTCCACATTGTCTTCCCTTGAGACTTCAAGATACTCATCCACTTGAACATCAGCACTCTCAATGATTATCTGTGTCTGATTGTTATAACATTTGTAGGCCTTACTCTTGGTAGAGTAACCAAGAAATATACCTTCATTACTTTTAGCCTCAAATTTTCTAACATAGTAACCTCTCTTAATAAAACATTTACTGCCAAATATCTTAAAATAACTGACATTAGGTGATCTACCATACCAATATTCATAAGGAGTCTTATCCTTACCTCTTTTTACTAAAATCCAGTTCATAGTGTAGACAGTCATGTTGATAGCTTCTTTCTAGAAAGTTTTTGCTACAATATTGTTCTAGCAGCTTCAACAACTGACCGATTGTTCCTCTCTGCAATACCATTCTGTTGTGGTGTCCTTGGTGCAAAAAGCTACCATTTGATTCCATTTTCTTCATAATATCTAGTGAATTCCTCAAATTCACCACCTTGATCAATCCTCAGACACTTTATCTTCTTACCAATCTCCTTTTTAGCTAAGGCCCTGAATGCCTTGAACTTACTAAATGCTTATGTTTTATCCTTCAAGAATGTGACCCACATCATTCTTGAGAAATCATCAGTGAAGATCATAAAATATATGTCACCTTGAATACTTTTAGTCCTTATTGGTCCACAGAGGTCTATATGAACCAAATATAACAAATGTTCCACTAAAAAAGATTTTCTCTTAAAAGTTGAGGATGTCATCTTTCCCAATTGACATTCCTTACATAGAGCATTAACTGGTTTGTCCAACTAAGGCAAACCTCTCACTGTCTTGGACTTACTCACTTTAACAATGATTTCAAAATTTATATGACAAAATCTCCTATGCTAAAGCCAACTATCATCTACTTTAGCAATTAAATAGTTGTTGACTTTAGGATTTAGGTGAAACGGGTTACCTTCAGTCTACTTGCCTGTTGTAATCAGTTCATCTTTGCTCCCATAGATTTTGCACATACCATTTTTAAACTCCAATGGATATCATCTGTCATTGAGTTGAACAACACTCAAAAGATTGTGCTTTAGTCCATCAACCCAGTAGACATCATTTGCAATGCTCTTCCCATTAAGAGAAATAGTTCCCTTACCTTTTACCATGCAGGGTGAGTCATTACCAAATCTCACAACTCCATCATCAAAATCATTCAAACAAAGAAATTTTCTTTGGTCACCGGTCATGCGATGTGAACAACCACTATCAATGATCCAATCATCAAGATTATCCATGAGAGAAACTAATGCCTTCTGATCAGATGTCTCCTCTTTAATGACTACAAAACCAATGTCTTCATTAGCATCACCCTTAGATTCCTCATCAGTGATACCACCATCAACTGCAATAAGACAATCTCTTTTTCATTTTCCCTTGTACTTCTTGAACTTCTCTCGCTTGTGCTCATTATCACCATTAGGACAGTTAGCTACAATGTACCCAATCTTGTTGCATGCAAAACGTTTCAAAGGTAATTTACCTCTATACTTACTGGTATCTCTGGGCAACCACTTGGATAACAATGCTTCAAGCTCAACCAAATTGTCTTCATCATCAACTTCTCTGTTGGATCTAGATTCATAACTATGACTGACATCTCTACTTTTCCTCATAGATGGGATAGAAACTGAAGCCCTAAATGCAGATTCAAAATTCTGAACATTACCATCATAACCATTTAATTCAAAAGCAGTAAGCTTACCAATGATGGAAACAAGGGTTATCTTAATTTTGTCAATTGATTTTATCTCTTGGATGGCTGCAGCTCGGATAGCGTAGACCGGTAGCAGGGTTCTCAACACCTTACTAATCATTGTGGAATCTTCCACTTTACCACCAACACTCTTGATCTCACCAACTATCTCTTTTATCCTCTAACCATACTGTTGTATATTCTCACCTTCAGCCATCTGTGTGTCATCAAACTTTCCTCTTAGACTCTCTTCTTTGGAAATCTTCACATGTTCATCACCGCTATAAATCTCTTCAAGTTTCTTCCATACCTCATATGCAGTCTCCAGACCATGGACATCAACATACTCTACATCAGACAAAGAACTGATAATAGTCTCTAGTGCTTGATTATTTTCTTGTTGTTGTTTCTTCTGATCATTAGTCATAATCGCACTAGGTGCAACATATTGAGTACCAACATGTTCCCAGTATTGACTTCCTAAAATCTTGATATAAATTTTCATTCTATCACTCCATGTTTTGTAGTTCTTTCTATTAAACTTCAGACCTTCCTTCTTCATCATGTTCTACAAGATCTTTACCTCAAGTTGTTAGGCTTAGACCGTAGAGGATCTGAGAAGCTCTGATACCAATTGATGATATGATTAAAGAATAAGGATCTGGTCAACTACTGTGAGCGGGGGGGGGGGGGGGGGGGGGTGAATCAGTAGATAGAAAAAATTATTTAAACTTTCACCAATCTCAGAATCAACCTCTCAGAGCAAAATCTAAACTGACAAGTTAAACCACTGAACTACAAATGCAATATTACTGTCAAGTTAAACTGGTTGATTGTTATAACAGATTAACAGTAAACAACTTGAAATTCATAAGCATCCAAGTACTTTACTGACATAAGTAAAACCTTATTTTAGATTGTTGTTGGTTAACATAACATATCAAAGTGGATTAAGAAGTTAAGCAATTCAACCATAGTAAACATAACCACAAAATCATTCACCACTTGACACAATATTTTTGATGTGGAAACCCAAATGGGAAAAACCACGGTGGGGAAGAATACCCACAAGTATTTTGTACTCTTATGAATTTTGCCCTATTAAGAGCCAAGCCTGTTAAAGATTTACAAAAGTCTTGTTAAGAACAGATCCTGTTAGGGACCACCTAGTTAAGGGATTGACTATAATGTCCTATTAGAAGCAATACCCTATGAGGAGTAACCTTAGTAGAGGATTTTAAATCCAAGCTAATGGACCACCCTGTTAGAGGATTTGAATAACACTAAGATTGTTAGAGCTTACCCAGTTAGGGGATTTTACTATTGTAATTGTTAGAAAACAACAAGGGTTTGATGATCTATTTGAATAGAACTACACTTGCTTGTTTAGATCCTTTTCATACTCCTACCTTCCTTTACACAAACTGCAAATACATAATCCGGTTCGGCAACCACACACTCAACCACAACTTTGCCAACACTACAACCAAATAACTCATTGACCTTATAAACAAATCATCAGGTTGGTAACACAACAAAAACCTAATTCTCTCATTGAGATTACAAACAAGTTGGTTCAAGTATGACCGTTGGATTACATAACAATCTCTGCACATCATTCAAGATAGTCTCGACCGCTCCTTGATCACCGCTTCATTGAACTCTGTAACTCATCACACGATTTGCATTACATGCAATATACTTTCTTATTCCCAAGATAAAAACCGTTATCTCTATGCACCAAAAACACTTTGAAACTCTTCTCATACAACATGCATACATGCCATAATCATTACTACTCATCATCAGATCATAAACCAATACAACCAATTCACCAAACTTAATCGGTTAGGGTTTATCAAATCAATAGGTAGGGTTTACTGGGTCAACTCTCCAATACTTAGCAATACCGGTTTCCACCACAAACTCACCTACCAGTTACAATTCCCTTTCACTAGCTCTCCCTACCAGTTACAAAACAACATTATAACAATATCATTACCCGTTACAATTGACATCAATGACAACATAATATTTCATCAATTCAATCTTCTTGCAAATGCCAACAAAATTTATCCTTGTTTTGAAAGTAAGCCAATTTGACGGACTAGCAACAGAGGAGTGATGGGTCCACCTAGGGAATCGTCAAGACATCCTAGGGCAGGATCTAGAAAACAGGACCCACCTGGAGATATGGGTAGTGTTGGTTGACACAATTATTGATGATGTTAGTTGAGCCATTGGGCCATTTGTTGTACTTTATGACACGTTATCATTTTTGAGTTATATGATATGTATTTTTGGCGGTGATTCTATATGCTTGTGTTCTATTGATGATGCATGTTTCTAATATGCAGTTTATATGATTCATGCTTTCAATGTTGTGCAATTCTATATGATTATGCTTTCTATGTGACGTGTGATGTAATTTGTGATGCAATGCAATGTTATATGAAAACTCAATTAATCTCTAAATGCAAATCTATATGTACTATATATGCAATAATAATGAGACTATGTGTGTGAATAGTTTATTGAATGTCAATGCAACTAGTTTAAACGATAGTGCAACTTAAAATGAATTATCATGATAATGCAACTATAATGATTTTAATGTGATGCAACTATAATGATTTATTTTTTGATAACCATGAGTCAAAAAAATGTTTCTTTATTTTGTCCCTTGACTAAGTAGAAATGTTAGCAAGATTTGATTAGAGAGAAATAATGAAAATAATAATTAGTTCAATCCATGACAAAAGATATTGATATGATTAATGATGTGGATTGATACAATTAACACAATGAGTTTGAAATGAATGATATAATTGATGGCAAATAGTCTTCTTGTCTTTATTCGTAGTGCAACACATTTTCATCAATGAGACTTATTATATAACAAATGAAGCTACATACACGAGGATATAAGGAACCAAGATGTATAGATATCTCATTGCAAAATAAACAAACATGTAGCAGACAAGGAGTTGAGGTATGTGTGGCATTCACAAGTTGAATTCTCTTATCACAGACACCTACTAGAGTGATTGCCCCAAAACTTCATTGGTTCACACCACAAATAACAAACAAACAAAGAGATCATGCCCATCATGGCTCCTCTAGTCACTTGTGGACATCCTTGAGTAGCTAGAAACATGACCTTCACCAATTTATAAAAGATAAAAATAAATGAGACAAAACTCAATAGCTAAATTGATTGTTCATTTGCTTTGATTTGTTTGATATGATGGTTGATAATGTCTGATCTCAAAAAGTTGCGGACCCCATTTAAGATTGATCTATTTGGTTTCAAGTGTATCCTCTTCTGTTTAAGACAAGATAATGATCACATTGATATGGATAGTTGACGATTGATAAGACTTGATCAATTTGGTTGCAGATATTTGAGTAAGACAGTTATATCCTTTGTTTAACTTCATGTAAAGTGTTTACTAGGTATCTGCTAGGGTAATGGATTCTTGCGAGAAATTTTATTGCATGTTTTTTATTATTGTTTTTTGATTTTTAGTTTGTTTTGAGTTTTGCAATGTTTTTGGTTTTTTGTGTTTTTTGATTTTTTTGGAATTTTTAATTTTTAATTTTTAAAATGTTTTTTCAAGACTTTTTTCGATATTTAGGATTTTTTTCATGACTTTTTAATATTTTTTAGGATTTTTTCAGCTATGCCCCCAGTATGCAAACCTATATGACATGACGATCTAGGTGATGCATATGAAGACAATGAATTTTCAAGTGCAAGTTATGCTAATGTAGTATGCAAGATGAAGACGCAGTTCCTATTCAAACAAGGATGATTATGAGTTTCGTTTATTCTGAAATTCACTAATTGAATTGAAGGCATGAAACATTTCTGAGATAGGAGTTCAATCCATTCTTAGAAGAGTTTAGACCATCAACCTAACACACTATGTAACCAATATTTATGAATGGAGGCGTGGAAAAATTCTCCACAATTCTTGAAACTTTGATCTTCTTTTTGCCCACGTGTGTGCATATGAATTTATTCCCACCCTTATAACCATCAAAGGCCCTTAGAATCCTATGTGGATATCTATGTAAATTATTTCGACTTCAAAAGCAACCTGGATAGATCCTCATTGCCATCAAGCTTTCAGGGCTCCGATGAGGTTATGCACTATAATCTCTCAAATATTGATCCATTGTGAGTAGGCATCCATAGCCCTGATGGAGTTACTTGCATATTCCCATAGTCAATCTTTTATTATCGCACTTATATGTGTGACATTTCAATTATATATCATTGCTTGTTTTGCCTTCAGATGGATATTGGCATAACATTTTTTCTTTTTTCTTTTTTTTGCCTTGAATTGTAAGTAATGAAACCTACTTGGGTATGACAATTACAATGGCATTGAAGTAGAATTTAGGATTTTTCACTAGCTCCATGACCAACTAGGTATCTGAAATGACTTAGAGAATTTGATTATTATGTGAAATATATAGAAATTGATATATTTTGGGTAGCAAGGCTTAATAGTGAAAGCTCTACACAACCGTAGATAAATCTCAATCATAGGGTGACATTGAAGATGAATGACTGAAGGCCTCCTAAAGACTTCATGAACAAGTATCTGGGAAATGAGACCACTTTCTCTCCCTTCAATGCAAGCATGTGAGTGAATCAGACAATCATCATGTTTTATTAATGCAACTATATGCACAAGCAGAGATTATATGCTATGAAGATTGTGAATGTGATGCATTTAGGAAAGAAACTATATGAGATGCAATGCATTAAAGAAAATATTATGTAGCCATAGAAAGTAAATTCTAGATTAACCCAACCTTTATATCTAATATCTTTTTAAGTGCATGTTGTTCATGGGATCTGAGAGTGCATCTCCTTCCATTTTTGTTAGGTGATAAGCATCATTTCCAAACAAACCCAACTAGTTAGGTTTGAAATTTCCTATTTTTTTGCATTTTTTGAGGTTACTCTGATTTTTCTTAAGGATGAAATCCCCTACTTTGAAGCAACATGGGTTTAATCTTTTGTTATAGCTTCCTCTCATTCTTTTTTGATAGCCTTGTAAATGATTCAGAGCACTTTGCCATTTTTCATCTAGTAATTCAAGTTCTTGCAAACGTGCGACTTTGTAGTCTTCTTCTAATATGATGTGTTTCAAAGAGACTCGTAGTGATGGAAATTCTACCTCAATAGGAAAAATGGCTTATGAACCATATACTAAATAGTAAGGTGTAGTACCAGTAGCTATGCAGACACTAGTGCAATAGGCCCAGAGAGTTGGATTCAGTTGAAGATGGCAGTCTCGTCCAACATCGTTGACCTTTCTTTGATATTTTCAAAATAGTCTTATTTGTTGCCTCAACTTGATCGTTGCTTTGGGGATAATAAGGCATAAAATATTGTTGAATATGGAATTGGTCACAAAGTTCACTCACTTCTTGATTTTTCAAGGGTCGCCCATTGTCAATAAAAATGAACATGGGGAATCCATATCTGCAGATGATATAGTTCAAGATGAATTTAGCTATATGTTTTCCTGTTTTGTAGGTCATAGGGATTAACTCAACCCATTTGGTAAAGTATTCAATAGCTGTGAGTATAAACTTATGTCCATTGGAGGAGGTAGGGATTATTTTCCCCACAAGATCTAGTCCCCACTGTGAGAAAGGCCATGGTGATGTAATCGGTTGAAGATCTTGAGAAAGTGCATGGATCTGGTTTCCATGTATTTGGCACTATCTGAATCTTTGGACATACTTGTAAGTGTCCTTTTCCATTGTTGGCCAATAATACCCGATTCTCAATAGTGATTTTGCTAGAGCAAGGCCAAAAGAGTGTGCCCCACATATCCTATCTTGAACTTCCTTCAAGGCAGTTTGTGCTTCCTCAATATTGAGGCATCTGAGTAAAGTACTATCCAAGCCTTTTTTGTACAAAGTGTCAGCAATGATTGAGTGTTTCAGAGCTTGGCAGATGAGTGTCTTTCTTTGGTTTCATGAAAGATCAGAAGACACATATTGATCATGGAGGTATGCATATATATATATAGCAAGGAGATTCAGGTCCCACTATCATGCAAACATTTTCAGCAGATGGTATTTCATATACGGGTACCATGAGTTGTTCCACTATGAATTCAAAGTGAGTTCCATTGTTAGGAATATCTAAGAGAGAGCCTATTATTGCCATAACATTAGCTGCCTTCTTTTGTGCTCTTGGGATTTTATCAAACATTATGTTTGTGAATTACTGGTTGTATTCTTCTACCAACTATTTGTAGGGTGTCATCTTATCATCTTTTGTACTATAATCATCATTGACTTGATTGATGATAAGTTGTGAGTCTCCAAAGACTTGTAACTCCTTGATTTTCCATTGTATGGTAGTACGAAGTCCTATCACCAGGGCTTCATATTCAGCTATGTTATTGGTACAAGGGAAGCTAACTATAAATGATTTAGGGATGGAATCTCCTTGAGGAGTTATGAAGAGAATTCCTGCTCCCACCCCATGATTGGTATGGGATCCATCAAAGTACAATTTCCAATTTGCTAGTGCTGAAATTGTGAATACTGATTCATCTAGAAAATCTACCACAATCAAATAAGTGTCTTGTAAAGGTGCCTCTGCTAGTTGATCTGCTATGATCTGTCCCTTGATGACTTTTCTGTCGACATAATCTATGTTGAATTCACTTAGTATCACGATCCATTTCACAAGCCCTTCCTGTTAATGCTGCTTTTTTTAACAAGTACTTAAGTAGATCAAAATGTGTGATAAGCTGGACTTTATGACTCAACATATAGTGTCTTAGCTTCTGGGATGTAAAGATCACTACAAGGAATGTTCGTTCTATCGACGTGTAGTTGAGTTCATATCCTATGAGTTTTCTACTAATGTAGTAGATAGCCCTTTCTTTCCCTTACTCATCATGCTATTCTAGGAGAGCACCTAAACAGGAATGTGTTGTATATATGTACAAAAGTAATGGTTTCCCATTTACTAGTAGAACCAAGACTTGTGTGGACAAAAGATATTCCTTTAATGTTTGAAATGCCTCTTGGCATTGTTTCATCCACTTGAATGTGACAACTTTCTTCAAAAGATATTGAAATGGTTGACACTTGTCTGCCAATTGTATGATGCAACATCTTATGGATTGTAGCATGATGGTATGATGAAAGAATAAGTATCTAGTATATTACTGAGAGGGGGGGTGAATCAATATATAGAAAAACTGATACAAACTTCCCAAACTCAAACTCAAACATACAAAGTAATCTTATCAATAAAAATACCACTGTCAAGATCAATACTCATAAGAATATCGGTTTACTGTTACAACAACTTAATAGTAAACATCATTTAACTTGTAAACATCCAAATGCTTTATCATATGCCAATGCTTCATTCCTCAATGCATCCGATTATCATGTCTTATCATAAATAGTTAATAAAATCAACAATAAGATCATAACCACAAAAACATTCACCACATGTCACAAGTATTTATACGTGGAAAAGCCAAATAGGTAAAAACCACAGTGAGATGAGACTCACAAGATAATATCTTAACTCTTCTGAAGTTCATCTTGGTAGGAGCCAAGCCTGTTAAAGCTTTTACAAAAGTCCTGTTAAGAACTGACCCTGTTAGGAATCACCCAGTTAAGAAATTGACTACAAATGCCTTGTTAGAAGAAAATACCCTGTAAGGAGTAACCTCAATAGAGGATTTGAAAATCCAATCTAATGAACCACCTTGTTACAGGATTTAATAAGTAACCAAGCCTGTTAGAGATTACCCAGTTAGGGGATTTCAATTCTGCTATAATTGATAGAAAACAATAGGAGTTTCATGATCTGTCTAAATAGCACTACATTTGCTTGATTAGATCCATTTAATCTTCTATCTGCCTTTACTCAAACTGCAGACTCATTCTCTAGTTTGGCAATCACACACTCAACTGATTTCTGCCAACTCTTGCCAACACTAAACAAAACAACTTGATGACCTTAAATACAAATCAATTAGGTCGGTAACACAACAAAAATCTAATCCTCTTATCAAGATTACAAAGAAGTCGGTACAAGCATGACCATTGGATTTCATAGCAATCTCTACACATCAATCAAGAAAACCTCAACCGCTCCTTGATTACTGCTTCGTCGAGCTCAGTAACTCATCATGCATTTTGTATTAGATGCAATACATTTTGTTCATTCCCTAGACAAATAAAAGTGCCAAAATTTTTTGAACTTGTCTTCATACAATGACCTTACATGTCACCATCATTACCGCTCAACATCAGATTATAATCCAACATAACCAATTCAACAACCTTAATCGGTTAGGGTTTAACAAAAATAATTGGTAGGATTTACCAATTACATAACATAGAAAGGGTTTAACCTTTTACTCCGATTACCGGTTCAACTCACAAACTTACATACCGGTTTACAATAACCTTCACAAAGCTCTTCCTATTGGTTACAAGACAATATCAGCAATAACAACAATATCATTATTGGTTTAATTGACATCAATGACAACATAACATATCATTAATGCAATCTTCATGCAAATGCCAACAATCTCCCCCTTTGGCATTGATGGCAATACAAATATCAACACCATTACTTTGTTGTTGTGAATGTGAATAGGAAACCTGATTTACATTACCAAGTATTCACATGCTCTCTCTGTCTTTAGTCTGTCACTGGTTTTCCTTCCCATGATCACATATTATTCTCCCCCTTTGACAACAATGCCAAATTGAAAGTAAAACATGTAATATCAAATTTTCACTATGCACCAACAACATACTGCAACTTGATGCTCCCCTTGTGGAATACATCCACTTCTACATCAACCCTTGCAAAATTTTGCAAGTGATTCAGGGATTGATGCAGTCAACATCTTGTTCAACTAACTTCATGAAGAGGGAGAACCCCTAATTGACTTCTAAGATACTCAAAAGTAGTCTTAGGCAGAGGTTTGGTAAAAATATCTATGACCTGCTCCTTGGTAGAAACATGCTCTAAGATAACATCTTTGCTCTGAACTTTTTCCCTCAAGAAATGATACTTCAATTCAATGTGCTTGGTTTGTGCATGCAAAACAAGATTCTTGGAAATATTTATGGCACTTGTGTTATCACATAAAATCTTTATAGGTTCTGAAATCTTCATCTTAAAACCTTACAAAATATGCCTCATCCAAATAGTCTATGTGCAATTCATATAAGATACAACATACTCAACTTCAGCAGTACATTGTGAAGTACAACTCTGCTTTTTACTACTCCATGAAACAAGCCTTCCTCCAAGAAAAAATGCTCCAGCAGTTGTGCTTTTCTGGTCATCAACATCTGTGTATGCCTTCAAATCTAAGTTTTCTCCATATGGTACCATAATCCATAGTCAACAGTACCTTTCAGGTATCTAAAGATTCTCTTGGTTGCTATTACATGTGTCTCCTTAGGATTCTTCTGGAATCTAGAAACTATGCCGACCGCATGGGCTATGTTCAGTCTGTTGTGAACAACATAGTGCAATTATTGACCTGTATTCCTTCTCATCAAAAGACTTAGATTCATCTTCCTTGGATAACTTACAAACTATAACCATTGGTGTCCCAACTGGTTTATAGTCACTCATGCCAAATGTCTTCAAAACATCTTTCACATACTTAGACTGTGTAATGAAAATACCATTCTTCATTTGTTGTATTTGCATGCCTATGAAATTTTTTATTTCCCCTACTAAAGACATTTCAAACTCATTTTTCATTTCATCTGCAAAACTATTATTCATGACATCATTACCTCCAAATATAATATCATCAACAAATACTTCACTGACTAGTATTTCATCTCCTTCAAACTTGAGATATATGTTACTATCATCACTGGTTCTCAGAAATCCTATCTTCATTAGATGTGTATGAAGCCTTTCATACCATGCTCTAGGTGCCTACTTTAATCCATATAAACCCTTATGCAATCTGTATACCACGTCTTTCTCATTAATCAAAGCATAATCATCTGGCTACTCTATGTATACCTCTTCTTCCAATATCCCATTCAAAAATGCAGACTTAACATCCATTTGATACACCTTGAACTTTTTATGGGCTACAAATGCAAGTAAAGTTTTGACACCTTCTAGTCTTGCTACTGGTGCAAAAGTTTCACCATAATCGTCTCCTTCTTCTTGCACATAACCCTTGCAGACTAATCTTGCCTTGTTGTGAACTACAACACCTTCTTCATTCAATTTGTTCCTATATACCCATTTAGTACCTATAACATTCTTATTTACTGGTTGGGGTACTAGGGTCCAAGTGTTGCTCTTCTCAATTTGATCGAATTCCTCCTCCATAGCTTTAACCCAATAATCATCACAAATGCCTCCTTAGCAGCTCTTGGTTCAATGTTGGAGATCATGCAATAATGCTCTCTAATTCTTCTTATGGTTAGTAATCCAACATCCTTATCTCAAATAGTCTGCTCAGGATTGTGATTCAGTCTCACATATCTAGGAATAACGTGATCATTACCTTCAGGTCCAACTTCTTCATTCTCATCATCTTCTTATGAATTTATCTATTCCGATTGAACTAGTGCATCACAATTTGCTTGTTTGGTTTCACATTTCACAGTTTCTAGTTCCAAAAACAAATTGCAAGGATCTTCGTCCTTTTTCTTTGGACAGGTTCTTTCTAAAAGTTTAGGAAATTCATCCACTCGAACATCAACACTCTCAATAATTTTTTGTGTCTAGTTGTTAAAACATTTGTAGGCCTTACTCTTGGTGGAATAGCCAAGAAATATGCCTTCATCACTCTTAGCCTCAAATTTTCTAATGTAATCACCTCTCTTAATAAAACATTTTCTTCAAAATATCTTAAAATAACTAACATCAGGTGATCTTCCATACCGATATTCATAAGGAGTCTTTTCCTTACCTCTCTTTACTAGAACCTAGTTCATTGTGTAGATAGTTGTGTTGACAGCTTCTCTCCAAAAGGTTTTCGCTACACCTCCTTGTATCAACATTGTCCGAGTAGCTTCAACAACCAATTGCTTGTTCCTTTCTACGATACCATTCTATTGTGGTGTCCTTTGTGCAAAAAGCTATCGTTTGATACCATTCTCTTCACATCACCTAGTGAATTCCTCAAAAGTAAATTCACTGCCTTGATCTATCCTCAGACATTTTATCTTCTTACCACTCTCTTTCTCAGCTAAGCCCCTAAATGCCTTGAACTTATCAAAAGCTTCAGTCTTATCCTTCAAGAATGTGACCCGCATCATCCTTGAGCAATCACCAATGAGAATCACAAAATATCTGTCACCTTGAATTCTTCTTATTCTTATTGGTCCACAAAGATATGTATGAACCAAATCTAACAAGTGCTCTGCTGAAAAGGATTTTCTTTTGAAATTTGAAGAAGTCATCTTTCCTAACTGACATTCTTTGCAAAGAGCATTAACCATTTTGTCTAACTGAGGAAAATCTCTCACTGTCTTGGATTTACTCACTTTAGCAATGTTATCAAAGTTTATATGACAAAATCTCCTATGCCAAAGCCAGCTATCATCTATTTTAGAAATAAAAATATGTTAACTTTAGAATTAAGATGAAACAGGTTACCTTTAGTTTGTTTCTCAGTTGCAATCAATTCACCTTTGTTGTCAAATATTTTGCGCATGCCATTTTTAAACTCCAGTAGGTATCCTTTGTCATTAAGTTGTGCCACTCTCAAAATATTGTGCTTTAGTCCTTCAACCTAGTAGAAGTCATATGCACTGCTCTTCCCATTCAGAGAAATAACTCCTTTACCTTTAACCATGCAGGGTGAGTCATTGCCAAATCTATCAACACCGCCATCAAATTATTTCAAGGAAAGAAATTCACTCCGATCACCGATCATATGATGTGAACAACCACTATCAATAATCCAATCATCAGAGCTATCCATCCTGGATGCTAATGCCTTATGGTCTAATATCTCTTCCTAAATAGCTACAAACACAATATCTTCACTAGCATCATCACCAAATTCTTCATCAGTGATACCACTATTAATAGCAATAAGACAATCTCTTTTTCCTTTACCCTTATACTTCTTGAATTTATCTCTCTTTTATTCGTTTTCACCATTAGGACAATTAGCCACTATGTGACCAATCTTGTTGCATGCAAAAAATTTTAAAGGTAATTTACCTCTGTATTTACCAATGCCTCTAGGCAACCACTTTGCCAATAATGCTTCAAGCTCCACTAAACTGTCTTCATCATCAACATCTCTATTGGATCTAGATTCATAACCATGACTAGTATCTCTACTTTTTCTCATAGATGGCTTAGAAACAAAAGCTCTAAATGCAAACTCAGATTTATGTACACTACCATCATAACCGTTTAATTCAAAAGTAGTAAGCTTGCCTATGATGGAGTTAAGAGTTACCTTAGTTTTGTCAATGGACTTTAGCTCTTGAATAGCTGCAACTCGAATAACATAGACTGGTACCAGGGTTCTCAGTACCTTACTGATTACTGTAGCATCTTCAACTTTCCCTCATGCACTTTTAATTTCACCGACTATCTCTTTTATCCTTTGACCATACTGTTGGATATTCTCACCTTCAGACATCCTCATATCATCAAATTTTCCTCTTAGACTCTATTCTTTAGCAATCTTAACATGTTCATCACCACTATAAATCTCTTCATGTTTTTTCCATACTTCATATGCAGTTTCATGACCATGAACATCTACATATTCAACACTAGACAGGGAATTGATAATAGCCTCCAATGCTTGATGATTTTCTTGATGTTCTTTCTTCTTATCATCGGTCAGAATTCCAATAGGTGCAATATACTTAGTATCTATATGATCCTAATACTAAATTCCTAGACTCTTGATGTTAATCTTCATTCTCTTGCTCCATATCCTATAGTTTTCTCTGTTGAACTTTGGACCTTCCTTCTTCATCATGATCTAGCAAATCTTTTCCTCAAGCTATTAGGCTTAGACCTTAGAGGACCTGAGATGATCTGATACCAGTTGATGGTATGATGAAAGAATAAGTATCTGGTAGATTACTAAGAGGGGGGGTGAATTAGTAAATAGAAAAAATGATACAAACTTCAAAAACTCAAACTCAAACTCAAACATACAAAGTAATATTATCAATAAAAATACCACAGTCAAGATCAATACTCATAACAATACCAGTTGACTATTACAACAAATTAATAGTAAACATCATTTAACTTGTAAACATCCAAATGCTTTATCATATGCCAATGCTTCATTCCTCAGTGCATCGGATTATCATGTCTTATTAGAAATAGTTAATCAAATCAACAATAAGATGATAACCACAAAAACATTCACCACATGACACAAGTATTTATACGTGGAAAACCTAGATAGGTAAAAACCACGATGAGATGAGACTCACAAGATAATATCTGAACTCTTCTGAAGTTCACCCTGTTAGGAGCCAAGCCTGTTAAAGCTTTTACAAAAGTCATGTTAAGAACTGATCCTATTAGGAATCACCCAGTTAAGGGATTGACTACAAATGCCTTGCTAGAAGCAAATACGTTGTAAGGAGTAATCTCGGTAGATGATTTGAAAATCCAATCTAATGGACCACCTTGTTAGAGGATTTAATAAGTAACCAAGCTTGTTAGAGCTTACCCAGTTAGAGGATTTAAATTATGCTATAATTGTTAGAAAACAACAGGAGTTTCTTGATCTGTCTGAATAGCACTACATTTTCTTGATCGGATCCATTTAATCTTCTATCTGCCTTTAATCAAACTGCAGACTCATTCTCTGGTTCAACAATCATGCACTGAACTTATTTCTGCCAACTCTTGCCAGCACTAAACAAAACAACTTCATTGACCTTAAATACAAATCAATTAGGTCGGTAACACAACAAAAATCTAATCCTCTCATCGAGATTACAAACAAGTCGGTACAAGCATGACCATTGGATTTCATAGCAATCTCTACACATCAATCAAGAAAACCTCAACCGCTCCTTGATTACCACTTCATTGAGCTTAGTAACTTATCACACATTTTGCATTAGATGCAATAGATTTTGTTCATTACCTAGACAAACAAATGTGCCAAAACATTTTTAACTTCTCTTCATGCAATGACCTTACATGTCACCATCATTACTACTCAACATCAGATCATAAACCAACATAACCAATTCAACAACCTTAATCGATTAGGGTTTAACAAAAACAACTTGTCAGGTTTACCGGTTACATAACATAGAAAGGGTTTAACCTTTTACTCCGATTACCGGTTCAACTCACAAACTTACATATCGGTTTGTAATAACCTTCACAAAGCTCTTCCTACCGGTTACACGATAATATCAACAATAACAACAATATCATTACTGATTTAATTGACATCAATGATAACATAACATATCATTAAAGCAATCTTCATGCAAATGCCAACATAGCATACCTTGCAGACTTATGAGTTGCTTGAGTGTGGTGGGTGAAGACATGTCTAATATAGCTTTCACCTTCTTCAGATATATTTCAATGTTGCAGTTTGATACAAAGAATCCCAAGAGCTTACCGGATGTTACTCTGAATACACACTTTTTTGGATGGAGTCAGACATTATATTGCTCAAGTCTGTCAAAGATTTTGGCTAATATATCTAGATGATCATCCCTTGTTTTTTATTTTGCGAGTAAATCATCTACATATTCTTCCATGATTTTGCTTATCATGTCATGGAACAAGGTGGTCGTTGCCATCTGATAAGTAGCATTGACATTTTTAAGGTTGAATGACATCATATTCCAACAATATGTTCCCCATGGACAAGAGAAATTTGTTTTGAGTTGGTCTTCTAGTGCAACCTTGATTTGATTATAACCAAAAAAAACCATCCATAAGTGATAGCATTTCATTTCCAACTGTCAAGTCCACTATCATGTCTATGTTTGGGAGTGGAAAATCATCCTTTGGGCAATCCTTATTTATATCTCTGAAGTCAGTGCATATTTTGATACCGCTAGTGTGCTTGGTTACTGAGACTATATTTGAGATCCATTCTGCATAGTCTATGGGTCTAATGAAACCCACATTTAACAACTTTTGTAACTCTATTTTGACCAATAAAGTTATGTGAGGATGCATCTTCCCGAGTTTCTTCTTGTATGGTTTTATTCCTGGAAGTAATGGCAGATGATATAGGACCAATTCAGTATCTAACCCTAACATATCAGAATAAAACCATGCAAACTTGATTAGCCTTTGTGTAAATAACTGGATGAATTTCTCTTTTTCTATTGGATTCAAAAATTTTGCCAGGGGTATCTTGTGCACTATTTCAGCATCTCCAATGTTGATCTCTTCCGTTTCTTCGACTAATAATGTGGACTTTTCTTTGTCTATTGGAAGAGTGTTCAATCTATTGTGAACCATATGTTCTTATTTATTCTCATCATCCAGATTTGAAAAGGAGCTTGCTTCCCCAAAGTATGCAGTTCTGTCTAGATCTATGACAAAGCCAACTTTATGATCATCATACAGAAGTCCATCCCTTGTACCTAGGAATTCAGCTATAGCATCATCTTTCTAGAACCAATCCAATTGTGGTTGTCCTTCTTGCCCCCACTCTATTAGGTGAGGATACATGAGACAAAGATCTCTCTCTTCAAGAGGAGGAGATGTTGAGATCATGTAGATTTTGTTATTGAAAACATACTTTACTGATGGTGGGTTGATTTGGATGTCTTCATATTTGATGTCGTCATCTATAATTGGTTGGTTTTCATAAGGTCCGGATGCTAAGAATGTGTTGTAATTGTGTAGAGATAGAAAAAAAAAATCATGTGAATTAGTTGTTACACTTTCTACATAGGTTTCTCTATCTGATTCATATTCCTCAATCTCTTCAATTGGTGAAAGAAAATTCTCAATTGTGTTGATGATTAATGGATGAGTATCCTGACTTGTACATCCTTCTTTTGTGATAGATGCATCATTGAGTGCTTGAATAAGAGATAGGGGTAATATTGAGTTACCATCTCTTGTTGGCGCTATCCGTGTTTTTGTTGATTCCTTAGTTGGTGATGATGTAGCAGTATCTGATGCTAGTGCAATTCCTGTTTCCATCACTATATTGACATGAAGTTGGTGCAATCCCTATTTCCATAATTGTATTTACATGGGATGTTAGTTGGAAGACTGTTTGTAATGTATTTCTTGATGATTTAGGATCCTGATCTTCTCTTATTATTGTCAAGTTTTGAATATTTGGGGAATCTGGTCGAGCTGTTCTTCTTTACCTTGTCAACCCAATATATCCTAGTCCCCATTTTTTGGGATTTTTTTTAGGTAGTATGGGTTGTATGATGCCTTATACATGTGCCTCTAAACTTGTGGTTCCATCATACCCATGTTGTTGTAACATCTTGAAACCATGACCATATTGCTCTAATGGGAGTTTGGTGTTTGGAATGTCATGTTCCTCTCTATACAACCATCTATTAACATCTTCCTCTAGGGATTATTAATTAAGCTCTCCCCATATGATAAATGAACAAGAATCAGAGAACCGAACAATTTCTTTCCCTTTGTCTTTGCTTGTTAGTTTTGGCAATGTTCTCCCAAAGTACCTCGGAGACAACTATTCTACTGGCAATGTTCCAAAACATGAGTACTCACCACATCCTTCATCTTTGATTTGAAGAGGTGTTGTAGGTGTCCAAGATGATGGTGCAAGCATTTCTGAAATCTTTAGGGATTCCATCTATATGTGGAGTGGAGCTACCTGATTGATGGGTACTTGATTATATGTGCTTGCCCTTAAATAATAACAACAGTGAAAAGGGTTTGGATCACCATGTATGGTGATCTCAATACCATTGTAAGGGACCTTGACACATTGGTGAAAATTTGATAGCATAGATTACTTGGCATGTATCCATGGGAACCCTAGTAGCATGTTGTACCCCAATTCTCTGTCCAAGATTTGGAAGGTGATATCTGTGGTGACTGGTCCTATTTGCACTAACAAGGTTACTACACCCTTGGAGGGGCGTTCCTCATCATCATAAGCCTTGATATTGATTCTCTTGGTAGGATAAATATGATGTTTATAATAGCCTAGAGCTTTGATTAGATGCAAAGTACATATATTAAGGCCAGCTCCACCATCTATGAGTACTCTTCAAACCTTCTTTCTATGAATAAGAGCTTCTACATGTAATGGATCACTATGCATAGGCTTGTCTATAGGTACATCCTGCTCAGTGAATGTGACCTTGGAAGCTGACAAGTTTCCAACCATGGATTGGAATGTATTCTCATCAATATCTCTAGAAACAACAGAATCTTGTAATGCCTTGGCTAAGACTACCTTATGAACCAGTGAGATATGGATTAACTCAAATAATGAAATTTGAGCCAGTCTTTTTTAGCTAGTCAACCATGTTGTAATTTCTTATTGGTGGAGGGGGATTTGATGGTACCCCTTGAAATGTGATCTTTGACCTTCTAGTGTGACAAAACAATCTATACTCCATGGATTCATAGTGATTGTAGCCACTACTTCATCTCCTATACTGATTGCATTGATTGCGTAATCATATGCAACATTGGTATAGCTGGCACTGTTCTTATGTGCATTTGATCTGGAAGCCTTCCCTTTGTCATGTTTGATGAAGGGGTCTTTGAATATAGTGTGATTTGTGTTGTTTGTTCCTTTATTAACATCCACAATGATATCCCCTTGACCAATGAGATCTTGTATTAGATTTCTAAGCTTGTAACAACTAGTTGTTTTGTGACCTTTGGAACGGTGATACTCATAGAAATCATTTTCATTTCACCAAGCAAGCTTGAATGGAATAGGTTCATATGGATAAGCCTCTGGTAGAGTTATGTCATTGCTTTGTATCAACTTCCTGAGAGTTGACTCAATCAGTTCTCCAAGGGGTGTAAAGTTCCTTCTGGGTGCACCGAACCTTGGTGGTCATTGATTGTTTGACTAAACTACATTGGTATTGATATTATTGTTTTGAGTTTTATTCTTATTGGAAGAATCAACTAGTCCTTGAAGTGATAGCATTGGTTGAGCTCTATTGACAATACAAGCATCCACCACCCCATCATTCATTACATTCTTGTTTCTAGACCAAAACTTTGGCTTGTCGACACTTGTTGTGTTTTGTTGCATCACTGTCTTTGATATTTTTAAGGATGCCTTGTGCTAGTAATCCTTTCTCACATTTTAAGCCATTTTAGTGATCTCCTTGAAAGTGCTCAGACATTGCATTTGCAAGGGATATTTTACTTGAGGTATGAGATTTTCACTAAAAATATCCACTTGTTTTGTCTCTAGTATATGACTTCGATACTGACAATATAAAGATCTCCATCTTTGCAATAAAGTAGAAAAGGTCTCACTTTCCTTTTATCTTGTGGAGCACAAATCTATAAGGTTTACTGGATTGTCAATGTTATGAGAGAAGTTTATGATAAAAAACTCTACTAGCTCTTTCCATGAAGTAATCTGGGGTGGCAGACGTGAAAACCACTCCAATGAAAACCCTCCAATACTCTTAGGGAAGAGTCATAAAAGGTATGTCTCTTCATGTGTTATTTCAATGCAAGATGTGAAAAACTCTCTAACATGATCTCTCGGATCACCCTTTCCTCTATATTTGTCAAATTTTGGTGTTTCAAAATGAGGAGGAAAGGGTGGCATGTATAATGACCTATCAAAAGGATAAGGTATAAGATCTTCCATGGTGTAACTCTTTTTATATTTGTTGGATTGCATCACCAACATCTGCTTTTGTAGGTTCTCAACTTGTTGAGCCAAGGTTTATGTTTGTGTCAAAGGTGCACTAACTTTATAGGTGCTTCCCCAAAAAGGACCGGTGCTTAAATATCTTAGCACTTGTTGGAATGTTGATTGACCATGCAATTGTGTGCCATGAGTCCTACTAGGTGATGTGAAATATGTAAACTATGTGCTGACATTCGGCTAACTATTGATTCCTTGATTGATATTTTTGCCACTGTAGGTAGACCCCATGGCCACTTATGCTATAGGTTGAGATGTACTTGTCAAAATATTACTTTGAACTATTGTTACTAAATCTTGGTTTGAAGCATTCAACATACTTGACATTGGTTGAGATGTAACATTTGGTGTAGTTTGAGATGTGACACTAGTGCTTGAAGACGTAGTTATTGTCGGAGTTGAGACATTTGTAGTGTGGGTTGTTGCTACTGAAATTTGTGTAACACTAGGTGTTTGAGTTACATTTTGTGTTAATGTAACTCTTGGCAGAAAAAGTGTCGATATGTCCACATCTGGAGGCAACTTGGCCCCATTTTGTACTATAAGTCCAAGATATCGATCTCTATTGTTATGGATAAGCGCATCAAGAATCATAAGCAATATTGAATCTTGTTGGGCTGCCTCCAATTCTTCTTGTGTTAGATCATGTTGGATTTCATCTATGGATAGATGTGTGGATATATCCATATTCCAAGTGGTGTTGATCAAAGGGTCATTGTTCGGATCCATCTGATATTTTTCCTTTTGAGATCGTGTTAATAGAATGAATCTAACTTTAAAGTGATCTTGACTATCTATGACTCTCTAATATTCAATTAGCAGGCTAGAATGAATGCAAGACTCTATGAGGACACCCTATTGAGGTTCTTGGTGAGGAAATTGCTTCTGTATTTTAATTTTCTCAAGTAGTTGTCGAACTTCTTCTTGCCTTTTTTGTTCCGTAATCTCAAGAGCAAGGTAAACTTCAAGATGTACTGATCTCCTGATTTCACGATTTAGGAAAGTTTCAATTTCCCGATATTGGGGAAGATCGGTCCTTAGTGCCCAAGCAAGATCATCTAAACTATCAACTATTTCTAGTTTACTGTCATTTGGCCTAAGGTTGGGTTGCTCAAATGGAATCTGACCATCACCTTTTAAACCCATGCAACTAGGTATGCTTCTAAGACTTTCTATGGACTAAAAATGCAAATTATGCAATCTATGAATGACAACATGCTAATTAAGGATTCTGATGAGGATTTGGAAATTCGGATATAAGTTCTTTGATATATTGTCAAAGTGCTTCTTGTTCTGCTTCCTCCTTGATTTGTTTTTCTCAAATTTTCATCAAGATGGATAAATTTGCAAATTTCCTCATCTATGATGGCATTGACTTTGTTGTATTGGAGATCATCAAGTCTTACTTCCCAAGAAAGGTTGTTTGAAACATTAATTATCTCTAATTGATCATTGTTTAGTCCAAGATTGGGTTGTTCGAATGGGAAGCCACCATCTCCTTTTAGACCCATGCATAAGGTATGCTTCTAAGACTTCTATTGGAATGATGAATCTTGAAACTAAAATGGTAAATGTAGACCCTAAAGCAGCCTATTGTGATATGCAATATTGAAGTGGTTCCTAAGGGGTACTTAGATGGATGAAAAACTTCATAGAGACTAAAATTTATTTCTAAGTGATGTGAGGAACTTGTGCAAGGGCTTTTTGTAATATGAAGACACTAAAGGACTATGCATGGATTAAATGCCTAGGACATAAGATCACTGAAAGTATAATGTTCTTCATTTCTTGAATGTTGCAAAGTTTAATCTTGATTTTGATGTTGATGTTGATGTTGATGTTGATGTTGAATTGCAAAGATATAGTAGTAGAAAAACAATGAAGACAATCTAAACTAAGCAAAGAGAGTACTTGTTTAAAGGATTTTTCAAATCCTTGTGGGTGCTGAGATTTTTTTCAAGATCCCATTTTGTTTTCGATAAGATTTTGGTCATTCAATAGCACATCTAGAAGACTCTCCTAAGGTCAAAAGGTCACAAATATTACCACAACCCACATCTTGATACTCTATCAGCTCAAATAGCCCTATCACACCCTAAGGTGCGCTCATTTTTTTGCATTTGTTCGGAAATGAAACCAAAGAGGATTTCTCCTGAATTAGCTCGTTATCCTGGGAGATATATAGTGAGTGTCTTGGGGGAAGACTCTTCTCCACCCTTGCACTATGATAATAAAAGTGTTTGGCTAGTGACTCAACTTGGCTTCTAATATGTAAGGTATTTAGAAAGGGTTTCATTCGAATGGTCACAATGAATAACGTGTTATACTCTGCTAAAGGAGGTCTCCCAGTTTGTAGAGGTTACGCTCTATATATTTTCACATGCCAAACACACTAAGGGAGACATAATGCCTTTGTGACAACATGTAACACTCACCTCATATGATTTTCATCACATAGGTATTTATTTAGAGTGGCTTTGATTACTTGGCGTTAGTCGTTGCCACTTAGGTTGTTCCCCTCTCATTGACCTTATGGGCTTCTCAGGAGGGCAATCCTACTAAAGGTTTTATCTTATTTCTAAATTGATAGAAAGCATGAAAAGGTGGGTCTGGCTTTTTCATCAGCCGGTGAAGGGGAGAGCAGATACCTATCACCTTGAAGACACAAAGAACAAGGGTTCTTTTTAAACCTTGATTGCAATGCTTTGTAAACTATTGGAGATCTTGCTCCAAAAGACATGGGGTTCATTTTAACCATCATAGCAATGATGAATTTTGTATTGTTCTTTTAAAAGCACCAAAAATAAATATTTGACTAATCTAAGTCTAGCTTCCTACAAGAAAACATAAGAATGGTTAGCACATGGTGGGCTTTCCAACCTAATCTTTCCTTTGATTACAATTTTTGACTCCACTTTCTTTGAATACAAAACATATTAACGACAGAGAATTTGAAAAATCTAGAACAATAATGCTTTTTTGACTCCTAACAATTGCACATCAACTACTACAAAATTACGAACTAATTTAACTACAATTGCGAACTCCTATCAAGACAATTGCAAATTTCTAACAATACAATTGTGAATTTTTGTCTGCACAAGTGTGAACAAAAATCTTAACAATTGTGAATTAGGTAAACATAGAATGAAAAGATAGAAGATAGAAGTCACATCTAGAGGAAATCATCCAAAACTAGGTGGGCTAGGACCTCGATGTTGTTATAAATGTTAAATTTATCCAAGATCTTGTGTATGGTTCGATACTATTGGTTCATGGCTTCTTCTTCTTCCAAGATTTTGAGTTTCTCTTCTTCTTTTTTGAGGTATTGGTAGGTTTTCTACTATCTCTTGTGTTATTTCCTTCTTCTGGCACCTAAAATTTTGAACATTATCCTTCCCGCCATTGGGTTAGAGACATTTCATGCATAAAAAAAAAAGAATTTTCTAGAAATGAAATATTTTTCTGGGTTAGCGGAGCAAATGCTAGAAAAGCAAAAATGATAAACAAAAATAAAATTTTAATCTAATCCCACAATTGCGAATCAAAATTAACAATTACAAATTTCTATAACTACAATTGCGAATTATTATGATGACAATTACGCATCAAAATGAACAAATACAAATTTTTGTAACTACAATTGTGCATCAAATTATTTTGTTCTGTGCAGGACCTTCAAAAAACAAGAAAAAGTCATCAAGAGGTTGTTCCCATCGGGTTCACCAGTATTTTCACACTTAAATGTCATATGAGCTAATTAGGAAATAAGTACGAATCACTAAAACCTTAACTAATTAAGCTGAAATCAAACACAAACCAATAGAATAAGATGCAAGAATGAAAGATTTAAACAATATGAAACTCCATGATCTACATCGTGGCTTCTGTTGTGCTTCTCTGAATTGTGTATGAAGATGGCTCTCAGATGTTGCACTGAAATTCCTCCATAAGATAGACAATTGTTTTGAAGATTGTGATTCTAGATTGATTTGAGAAAATTTGAGCTTTGTTTTATAGATTTTCAACATAGATGGGGTAAGAAAATGAACTCAAGTGTTGATTGATAGTCAACTATATTTGATTGATCAATGAACTCATCTTGATTGATTTGTTAACAAGATTGATTAAGGAGTCAACTAGATAGATTGAATGGTGAACTAGATAGATTAGCCAGTTGACTAAGTTGATTGAGGAGATGACTAAATTGATGGATTACTCAAAAAAGGTGATTTGGAGTGAAAAGGGGAGATTGGAGAGTTAACTAATTAGATAATTGATTTGATCAATCAGTCTTGATTTTCAACATGTGTTGTAGGAGATTGAGATTGAAATTCAATTTCATGTCTATTTGGATTTGCATTTAGATTTTTGAACGATGAAATGCACATGAGATTCAGTGAAATTCAGATTTGGTGAAATGTTAATTTGGGAGAAAATGAAATTAGATGGAATGACTTGAAATTTGAATTTGGGGATTGGGGGAATAATTAATTAATTTAAATAATTTAGATGAAATTATTTAAACATTAGAAGTGGAATTAACTAAATAATAAAGATTATTTAATTGAGAAATAAGTCGTAATTAATTAAATAATTAATATTTGAGATAGGGTTAAACGATGAATTGATTAAGAAATGGAAATTGGATAATTAGTAATGTTGAAAGTGATGATCGGGTTAATTTAGAAGAACAAATAGCTTAATCAAATAATTAAAAAATTATTTAATTAAATAGATGAATAATTAGTGTATGATTAGTGAGACATTTTTAGGTGTCTATAGCCACAACTTCAGCTAGGTGATTATTCTGGATTCCCAATGGGAGCATCACTGTTGCAATGAACTCACCAATCCTCATCTCTTAACTCTCCCCACAACTAGCTGGACCAGGGTTTCCCTTCGCTACCCCAATTTAATTTGTAATGTTAATTAATCACGCTTATGATATTTTTTATTTATTAATTATGGAAATGATGTAATATATTTGTGAATTTCATTTTGATTATAATATTGACCCAAGATACTAACAGAAAAACAAGTGGGAGTGTGTGCAAGTTTCATCAAAAGTGAGATCATGGTTGAGGTAGAGGTGACCTAGCCTTCTGGTTTGAGTGGTATGAGGGAAATCCCACACATAGACTACATAGACATGTAGTTTCATTTAAGGCTTTAAATGTTGCTTTGCATGACTTTATAAAAATGAAGGTTAGTGAATTTAATAGCTATGAAAGTTTAATAATGTTAGAGTAATCTTTTATTAGTTAATAACTATTAATTTAATTATTAGTCTATTATACTCTATGCTTAAGCTAAACTTAGGAATCTTATAATTCTTTAGGGTTTTCTCCTTTAGGGTTTCAAGCATCATTTTATGAGGATTCTCTCTTTGTATTTTCATAACAACTGTAGTTATTGAATTGCATTCTTGTTGCACAATCAATATGACTCCTCTTTTCTAGATCTCTGAATTCTGGCCTCCATAGCTTTTTTGCTTCTCTCTTTTTGTGACAGGTTTGCATACAGGTTATCTTTGGGAGCTGTAGAGTTGATTTTTCCTCAACTCCAATATGGTACTAGAGCTCCAAATCTGCATGCCCTTATTCTCTTCATGAGAGATTTTGGGCCTTGTTTTTCAAATCTGTGTATTCGACGGTTTGTGCAATTATTTTTTTTCATTTCTAGGGGTAGCTGATTTTTTGGTACATTTTGGTGCCAAAAGGACCTCATAGTTGGATTCACAAGGCTGATTCTATGAATTTTGATATAGAATTTGCCTATTTTCAATGATAGGGGCATCTAGGGCATGATTTTTTATTGGCACATTTTTTGAGGCATGAAAATTCATATAGCTGTACCTGAAAATGCGTAAACTATATATATATATATATTACCCTCTTTATACCCTACAAGAGGGATTTTTTTCTTTTGGTCGTAACTAGGTCATATGGAGGCACTTATTCAAAAACATTATATCGTTGAAAAGCTCTTTCCGAGCTCTATCCAAATCTAGAGGTTTGAACTTTTGATTTTGCATTTTTGATGGTATTTTTTCTGTCAAAGTCAGAGGTTCCTTTTTGCACTCCGGGAGACATCACTTGAGCATTCGAACTCTGTTTTTTGAAAACTTTATATTGTTGGAAAGATTGTTCTGTGTACTTTCCAAGCATATGAGTTTTCTTTCTAGATTCTTCTCCAGGTATATTTTATTCAGTTTTTTTCTTTTCAGCACTCTAGTGAATATCTTGGATGTTTCAGGTCCTAGGATCTCTTTCTTTGAGTAGGATGTCTCATCTTTGGCTTTCTATTTCTAGTATTTTATCTCTTTTGATCATTGTAGCATTTTACTTATGCAAACACACCGGGATAAAGTGCCACC
This sequence comes from Cryptomeria japonica, assembly GCF_030272615.1. Classification (NCBI taxonomy): domain Eukaryota; kingdom Viridiplantae; phylum Streptophyta; class Pinopsida; order Cupressales; family Cupressaceae; genus Cryptomeria; species Cryptomeria japonica. The sequence continues at coordinate 175,493,625 of NC_081415.1, forward strand.
ATGCATTGTATACTTGGGATCTTGCACCTCTTGTGCCTTATTGTACATGCACTACTTATAAAGTGCCATGGGGGGTTGATGTTTTTCCTTTGTTTGCCATCTACCTTTGTCAAGTGATTTTTCCTTCCATGACATTAGCCTCATGATGTGTGTCAAGTGAGTGTTCCTTCCACGACACCATGTATTTTTTTTGCACCTTTGATGTTCGCAATTCTTCGTCATTCGGTTCTTGTTGGTCATTCTTTTCAGTGTACCTATCCCTCTCCCTTTTTTAGCATTATGAGGAGGTTTGTCCTGTTGGTTCTAATGCTTCATTGGTTCGATTGATCATCTCTTCAGGCTTTGGTGTTTCATGCCATATATATCTTTGAGTTTAGTTGTTTGCCTTTGTTTTCCATCTGATTTGAGTAGTGTCATTTGAGGGCACTCATGCAGATTACAGTCTTCTCTACTTGGTCATGTTCTATTTTAGTGGAGGTTCTGTTAAGATTCCCAAAGATACTGAGAGGGGGGGGGGGTGAATCAGTATCTGACCGGTTAAATAATTTTCTCAACTTATAACATGAAAAACATATTAAAATTGTGTACTGGTAAACCAAAAATAATGCAACAAATAAGAATAACAACCACAACATGAAAAGCACACCATAACACAATATTTAATGAGGAAACCCGGTGTGGGAAAAACCTCAGTGGGATTTGTGACCCACAATATTCACTTACTGGCCAATAAGAGAATATTACTGCTTACAATAGGGGCCTACACATGCAGGAAGGCCAAGTGCCTAGAGCTCACTGCTCAGTTACAAAAGAAGTCACACTGACTTACAAAAATTGATTATACAAATCCAATGTCTTGTACTGCTTCAAATCAGCATCTGTTATGCCAGATTCAGTACTGGTTTAAGCTCTGCTACATACATAAACCCTTAACATAATAATTCACACAGTAGGTCTGCTATATCTCTTTTATCAATCGCCTATTAAATGATCTACAATGATCTCATACATATATGAGTCATATTACAATTCACCATGTCGGCTTACAAATATTTTACAGTTAATTACAAAATATGTTTATACAAAATTGTTGTCGGCCAAGATGTCGGTATTCTTCCTTTTCGGTGCCGGTGTTCTGTATGTTGATTTAGAGTCTGTCGGTGTCACTGCCTGTGTCTGCCTACTGATATCACATGATTGTAAGGTTGTCCATAATGACAATACCTTCAATCACCTACAATTTCTCATTGGAGTGTGCATTTGCCAACAAGTTCTTCAAATCAACAATTACTCTTCGACAGTGTTTGCAACTAATTCATGCTTCAGTGGTGTTCTTCTTGCTTTTTTTTGTTCCTAGCTTCTAGAACACTCTTGTTTGGAGGCTTCTTAGTCCTTCACTTGAGTTTTCATCTCTTCTTGGAGAGGAGTTTTGTTCCCATAGGGTTTTCTCCTTTTTCTCCAATTTACAGAGATTTTATTGTACTTGGGTACCTCATCAGGCCTAGTTGTCGGGACCCATTGTTGATTTCCTGCATTTTTTTCATGATTTTTTAGTCCTTAGTTATTTTTTAGTTACTCCCTAAGTTCATATTAAGGGGGGGGTTAGAGTAATCTTTTATTAGTTAATAATTATTTATTTAATTATTAGTCTATTATACTCTATGCTTAAGCTAAACTTAGGAATCTTTTAATTCTTTAGGGTTTCGAGTATCCTTTTATAAGGATTCTCTCTTTGTATTTTCATAATAACTGTAATTATTGAATTGCATTCTTGTTGCATAATCAATATGACTCCTCTTTTCTGGATCTCTGAATTCTGGTCTCCATAGCTTTTTTGCTTCTCTCTTTCTGTGATAGGTTTGCATGCAAGTGATCTTTGGGAACTGTAGAGTTGATTTTTCCTCAACTCCAATAAATAATTTGTTTTCAATATCCATGTTTGTGTTTAAGTGCTAAATATATGATGAAGTGGTTGCGTTTAAAAATAAGTATTATTTTTCAATATTATTTATTTAGTCGAAAATAATAAGATAAATGTATATATTTATTTTTACTAATTCATTATTTTAATTTAATTTTAAAATAATGCCTGGTAAACTTTTTAAGTGGCTGACGACGGTGGCATGACACGCCCTTCAGCTCCACGTGAAACACTTTTGACCCAGAGCTATGAACTGCTGAGGCCACAACTGGGGGACCTCATCCCCACACTTCACTTGTTGAAACCCACAAGCACAATGACCCAATGAACATACAAGGTTGTGAGCACATTAGACTATTGACATTTTGAGTTTGTTGGTATTTTGCATTGAGATTGCATTAATGATATGTTGTCATTGATGTCAATTGAACTGGTAAATGGTATTCATGTTATTGTTGATATTGTTTTTTTTATATTGGCTAGTAACCAGTAAGAAGAGATTTGTGGAACATGTTGTAAACCGATATGCAAAATTTGTGAGTTGAACCAGTGTAAAGGGTTAAACCTTTCTATGTAATGTAACCGGTAAAAACCTATCAGCTGTTAAACCCTAACCGACCAAGTTTGATGGTTTATTATCTGATAAGCAGTAATGATGTAGACATGTGTGATCATTTGATTAAGGAGATATTCAAATTGTTTTGGAGCGTTTGTTCCTGTCTAGGGAAGGAGAAAAGTGGATTGCATCTAATGCACAACGTGTGATAAGTTACAAAATCCAATAGAGCGGTGATCATGGAGTGGTTGAAATTGTCTTGAATAATATGAAGAGATTGTCATGATTTCTAATGGTCAAGATTGTATCAACTTGTTTGTAATCTCGATGATGAGAATTAGGTTTTTGTTGTGTTACTGACTTAATTGATTTCTATTTAAGATCGATGAAGTTGTTTGTTAAGGTTGTTGGCAAGGTTGGTACAAAACCCGTTGAGTGTGTTGTTGCCAAACAAGTGAATGGATCTACACTTTGAGTGAAGGAAGACTGAAGGTTATAGAAGGATCTTATCAAGCAAAAGTAGTGCTATTCAGACATATCAACAAAACTGTTGTTTTCTAACAATTACAATAGAAGTTAAATCCCTTAACTGAGTAAGCTCTAACAAGCTTGGTTACTTATTAAGTCCTCTAACAAGGTGGTCCATTAGCTTGGATTCTTAAATCCTCCAGCAAGGTTACTCCTAATAGGGTATTGTGCTTCTAACAAGGCATATTTGTAAAATCCTTTAACCAAGTGATTCGTAACTAAAATTAGTTCTTAACAGGACTTATTGTAAAGCTCTAACAAGCTTTGGCTCCTAACAGGGCGAACTTCAAAAGAGTTCAAATAGCTATCCTTGCGAATCTCATCTCACTATGGTTTTTACCTATTTGGGTTTTCCACGTATAAACATTTGTGTCAAGTGGTGAATGCTTTTGTGGTTGTGATCTTATTTATTGATTTGGTTAATCTCTGATAAGGAATGTTAAGTAGAAACATTAAGAGATGAATATGTTAAGTTATGATTAAGCATTGTTGATATTCACAAGATTGAAGTTGTTTACTGTTAAATTTGTCATAACAATTAAACCGGTTGATGTCAAGTATTCTTATGAATATTGATCTTGACTAAGATATGATTACATTGTTTGACTGAGTTTGAGTTTGGGAACTTTGTATCAGTTTTTTATTATACTGATTAACCCCCCTCTTAGTATTCTATCGGATACTTATTCTTTCATCATACCATCAATTGGTATCAGAGCATCTCAGGTCCTCTTAATCTAAAAGCCTAACAGCTTGAGGAAAAGATCTTGTAGATCATGATGAAGAAAGAAGGTTTGAAGTTCAACAAAGATAACTATAAAATATGGAGTGATAGAATGAAGATTTACATTAAGAGTCTTTGTAGTCAGTATTGGGAGCATACATAAAATAAGTATACTACACCTCCTGGACCCCTGACTGATGATTAGAAGAAAGAATGACAAGAAAATCACCAGGCACTAGAAGCTATTATCAATTCCCTGTCTGATGTTGAATATGTAGATGTTCATGGTCTTGAAACTGCATATGAAGTATGGAAGAAACTGGAAGAGATTTATAGTGGTGATGAACATGTTAAGATTGCCAAAGATGAGAGTTTAAGAGGCAAGTTTGATGACATGAGAATTTTCGAAGGTGAGAATATCCAACAATATGGTCAAAGGATTAAAGAGATAGTTGGTGAGATAAAGAGTGCAGGAGGGAAAATGGAAGATGCCACAATAATCAGTAAGGTACTGAGAACCCTACTATCGGTCTATGCTATCTGAGTGTAGCTATTCAGGAGCTGAAATCCATTGATAAGACAAAGGTAACACTTGACTCTATTATTGGCAAACTTACTACTTTTGAACAAAATGGCTATGATGGTAGTGTACAGAAATCATAATCTACATTTAAAGCTTCTATCTCTAACCCATCTATGAGAAGAAGTAGAGATATTGGCCATAACTATGAATCTAGACCCAGCAGAGATGCTCAAGATGAAGACATCTTAGTAGAACTTGAAGAATTGTTGGCAAAACGACTGCCTAGAGGCGTTGGTAAATATAGAGGTAAGCTACCTTTAAAATTTCAAGATTGGTCATAGAGCAACAAATTGCCCTAATTTTGAAAATGAATACAAGAGAGACAAATTTAAGAAATATAAGGGTAAAGGCAAGAGAGATTGTCTTGTAGCTATTGAGAGTGGTGTTATTGATAAAGAATCTGATGATGATGCTAGTGAGGGTATTGTGTTTGTAGCAATTAAGGAAGAAATATCAAATCAGAAGGCACTAGTATCCAGAATGGATAACTCTGATAATTGGATCATTGATAGTGGTTGTTCAATCACATGACCGGTGATCAAAGAAAATTTATATCCCTGAAGGAATTTGATGGCAGTGTTGGCAAATTTGGCAATGACTCACCCTATATGGTTAAAGGTAAGGGAGTTATTTCTCTTAATGGGAAAAGCAGTGCTGATAATGTCTATTGGGTTGAAGGTCTAAAGCACAATCTTCTTATGTTGGCATTTTGATGATTATGTTGTGATTGTCATTGATGGACACACACTTGCTACGAGATCACCTTGAGACTGTAAGAATTATGCTCAACCGGTAATTGTTCCAAACCGGTATCATGTTGTAGTCTTTAGACTACTATTGTTATGCAGAAAGTGTTTATCAATCTCAAAGCGGTATAAAAACCCAAGCGGCATAGAGAAATCAAGCAATTTAAGGATCTTAAGCGGAGTGGAGCAAGGAGCCACAAGCGGCAATTATCTTTTTCCAGTCTTCAAGTTTTGTCAACCAGAAATCTATTTGAACTGGTATTAGTATTGAGTCACCAACCGGTAACTGGAAAGTTGGACAAACCGGTAATATTCTGTGATGAGTTACCAACCGGTATATTTTTGTGATGAGTTACCATCCACCGACACTTTGATGATGTTTTTATGTCGTGTTATCAAATGTGTCTAGATACAATGAACCTAGGAACTTGTAATGAAATTCTATTAGATTGACATGAAATCAGATTCCTTTAAAGGACATCATGTCTAGGGTTTTGAAAAAAAAAAGAGAGAGTATGCGAGTATAGTTGTTAGGTTTTGTAGTGGTTGAAAAACCTCTTGAATGTGCGATCTTAACTGAGAAGATCAAGTCTATGAGTTGTAACAGAGTAAGGAGTTATTGAAGACTGAAGTAATGCTAAAATGCATTAGCTATGAGCTACAATGGATCTAATCAAGCAGACTGTGCCATTTGCTAGATCATTTACTTGTTGATTACTCACATCTTTGACAAGTTAGAAACCCTTCACCAAGTAGGCCCAGAAGGGCTTTTGTAAATCCTCTAACAAGGTGGTTCACATTTGTGGATCTGAAATCCTCTCACAAGGTGGTCTTTAATAAGACTTATCTCCTAACAGAGATTGAGATTCCTAACCGGATCTGTTCTGGTAAAGAACATTGTATGACCTTAACCAGTCTGGTTACTATTCTGCAGATAGTTACTTGTGAGTTTCATCTCACTATGGTTTTTCCCATTTGGGTTTCCACATCAAAATCTCTTGTGTTATGGTGATTGTGCTTCTATGGGTGAATGCATTATTTTCTATTTGGTTTGCATGTGTGTTAACCAGTTTGTTTGCTAAATTATTTTACCGGTTTACTGCTAGACTATTAAAGTGTTTAAGTACAATATTTTTTGGTATACTAATTCACCCCCCCTCTTAGTATTCATCAATTGGTATCAGAGCCAATCTTTCTATAAGTCTAACCACTTGGAAAGAGATATGGGAGAATACACTATGAGGGAACTTACTCATTGGCTCACTCAGTCTGAGCAAGCCTATGATGAACTTATGGTCAAATATAAGGCCTCTCAGGAAAAAAGGAGAGAACATGCTAAAAAACTGATGGAGTTAACTAAAAATAGTTCTTCTTATGAAGTGGACATGGAAGCCCTAATCCAAGAAGTAGAAAAGATGAATGAATCCAATTCCAACTTGAAAAAGGAGTTGGAAGGACTGACTATCTGAATGTGTCAAGAGCTTCAGAACCGGAGGAAAGCTAAAGATCTGGTAAAAGACAAAGACTATGAGATCTCAAAGCTGAAGCAAGAGATCAGTGCACTTACTCATCGGCTCACTTAGTCTAAGCAAGCCTATGATGAACTTATGGTCAAATATAAGGCCTCTCAGGAAAAAAGGAGAGAACATGCTGAAAAACTGATGGAGTTAACTAAAAATAGTTCTTCTTATGAAGCGGACATGGAAGCCCTAATCCAAGAAGTAGAAAAGATGAATGAATCCAATTCCAACTTGAAAAAGGAGTTGGAAGGACTGACTATCCGAATGTGTCAAGAGCTTTAGAACTGGAGGAAAGCTAAAGATCTCGTAAAAGACAAAGACTATGAGATCTCAAAGCTGAAGCAAGAGATCAGTCCACTTACCGCTTGTCTTCATGAAAGAAAAATGGAAAAAAGAAGAAGTACAAGGTGAAATAAACATGGCTATCTCTGAGAATGCAACCTTGAAAGAATCCAATGCTACTATTTCCAAAGAACTCACTGAGTCAAAGGAAATACTTGCCAAATTCAATAAGAGCTCTATCAAGCTAGAGCAGAAGCTTGAATCGACTAAACCGGTAAAGAATACCAATGGACTTGGTTTCTCTGATTATGAGGAAGGTGAGACCTTTAGAACAAAAGATGGAGCATCAAAGAAACAACGGGCATCAAAAGATAAAGGTAAGCAAAAGTTCAAACCTATTTGCTTTAACTATCTCAAGGAAGGACACACTGCTAATGTATGTAGAAGTAAGGCTTACAATAATTTTCCTTATTTTCTAAACGATAAGCCTAGAGCCAATAGATTCAATGGTAATTGCTATGCATGCAACAATTTTGGGAATAGATCATTTGAATGCGGGTCTATCATGCACAATACCGGAAGGTATCCTCAAAGGAATCAAGGAGTTTTTCCTGAACCCTCTGGGAACTAGAACCCAAACCGGTTTAATACCTATAGTCATCAATCAGGTAGCGGTGGCTCTCAAGCGGCAACCAGATGGAGAGAAATATGTATGATTTTCCATGGTCATGATCACACTACTGCAACATGTGGAAGGAAGAATGGAAATATGAATAATGGACCTTGGAGAGCACCTGGAATGGGTTGCTATCATTGCAACAAACTGGGTCATTCAGCAAGATTTTACATAAGTAGAAAGAGTATATCGGGTGATATCTTGGTCACTCCGGAAGGAAAAATTGATGTTGAAATTGTTCAAGCAGATATGAAGAAAACCTAGAAGAAGAAGCCAAAAGAAGTGATTCAAGAAGAACCCGTTTCTACACCTAGTGTGGAAATCCTTGAACCAACAAACTAAGCATCAGAAAAGATTAGGGGGAGCAAACAGTGAAATATCTCGAACCCCTGATTGACAATGGTAAAAGACCTTAACCGGTATGAGATACCTATCAGAATGGCAGAAGACTGGAAATGGTATAAGGAAAAATTAGGGTTTATGCCCTAATAATGGAGCATTTATTATGGTAGGTAGGGAATCTATTTAAAAGGAATTTTCAAATCATTTCTCACTATCATTTTTCAAGCAACGAAGTTTTCAAGTGCAGAATGAAGAAAAGCGATTTACATTGTGATTCAAAGAATTTATCAAATCTTGAAGAAGAATTTGAAGCAAACATCTGTTGGAGAAGTGTAGAATGCAAAGCGGTATTTCAACAACTGAAGGAGTGTGTAGCAAAGTTCAAATTGTGAAGCCCTAAATTTTGATCTACGCAGGTATTTTTCAAAGTTCTCTGTTTAGCATGGCTTCAGCATCACATGCTAGCTCTAGTGCACCCGTTGATTCTATAGACTTCATTCAACAAAAGGCAAAATACAATGCCCTATCTAAAATACCCGTCGGTGTCATAGTGGAAGAAGGCATTTTAGATTTCATTGACTGCAAGATTGAAGACCTAGGATCTCTGATGATCCATTCCCAATTGAGTTTGTTCTGTGGAAAGGATAAGAAGATTAAACTGGAATTCAGCATTCTGGAAAAGAAGAAACTTCACAACGTAGCCTATTTTCTTGAAGAATTTTTGGATGATCACATTCGAATTATTCTGACCAAAGTACACGGTGATAAGATGTATTTAGAGCAGACGCATGATATCACACCAGAATTGATTCATGCCATCACCAGTTTCTGCAACATTGGTGAAGTGCCAACCCTAAGAAAGATTAACAAGATAGAAATGATTAAGCACATTGGCTCTATGAGTAATTCATGCGGAATGACTGTCAATTCAATCACGAACGATCTTGTCAAATATGCATGTATGGTAATAGGACACTGGACGTTCCATGCCAGCAGAATCAACTCTATCTCTGCTATAGTAGTAAATGCTGCCTATAGGATGATCAAGGAAGATGCATCATTTGATCTATGCACTTGTATGCAAAGGCAACTTCTATTGAATCTCAAGCCGATCAAACATGACAATGCACTAAGATTTTAGTTCGGACAAATACTGGTTGGGTTGTTCTTTTACTTCCAATGCTACTTTCTAGGAGTAGGTGATATTCAATGGTCTGTTGACCAATCGATGACAAAGCAAATCAAGGAAAGCTTACAAGCGGTTGGAACCAGCTATCCGAAAGTGCTAAAAAAATACTTTGATGAGTTCAGATGCAAAATGAACCAAAGGGTAAGAATATCCGGTGATATAGTCAAAAAGTATGAGGAAGACATCTGCTTCACCATCAAAGTATGATATGTTGGATGGATACGCCTCTACCCTACTTGCCTCGCCTCTTGATCCAAAGGCAAAGAGAATCGGCACCTATCTAGAAAGGGTTACCCTGATTCAAGAACCCTCAGTAAAGAAGGGAAAGGCAATGCCTTCAGCATCGACACCGGTTACTCCAGCAAGTCCCAAAGTGACCAAGCGGTGACCAGTAAAGAAGAAACCATAAGCGACACCTGCCAAAGTCTTCGAGAGGAAGTGAAAGAAAAAAAGCAATACACTAGACTTAGAGGACACTGTCTCTGAAGAACAGCCTAAGAAGACTAGACAAACAAGGAAAAAGACAAAGAGTGAACCGGCAACATCTGCACTGATAAATATTGATATTTCCTCTTACAAACCTTTCACACATTGTCAAAGAACAATTAAGAATATTAGAAGAAAAGTACTTGCTGATTTGAAAGAGTGCTTTGATGATTTTAATGATGATGAAAATAAAGAAGTTGAACAGGAAGTTATCAATTATTTATGTATTAATGATCAGTGGCCATCAGAAATTAAATTTGAGATGCCTGATTCTTTGTATAATTCTTTAGATAACAAGTGGCGTATTGCCATAGAAAAGGAACAAGAAATAAGAGAGGAAGTATTTGCACAATACTTTCCTGATGTGCCTAAAATAGAATTGTATGAAGTGGTGGAGAGATATAAGGGCCTCTTCTTCATGAGAAGAAGAAGACTCCTGTTATTGGAAGGAAAAGTTCTAGAAGTGGTCAAAGATACCCACTCCCTTGCTCAATCAACTTTAGACTGCATGAAGTGGTTGAAGCCAACAAGAAAGCTGAGCAAGAACCAGAAATCACTCAACTAAATGAAGTATATGACAGTGAAGGAGAACCTGTCACCACTCAAATGGAACCGATTGATGTTGATGCCTTAAATGGTGACAATGTTACTCCAAATGCACCAATAGAAACAGAAGGTCAGGAGAAACAAGAGGAAGACAAAAGAAAACGGGCAGAGGAAGAGAAGAAGAAACAGGAGATAGAAAAGAAAAAATAGGCAGAACAAGAAAAGAAGAAAGAGGATGAGAAGAAAAAGAAAGAAGAAGAAAAAAGTAGAAGAAGAGAAAAAAGAGGAAGAAAAGAAAAAGGAAGAAGAGAAGAGGAAACTAAAAGAGGAAAATAAAAGAAAGGAAGAGGAGAAGAAGAAACAAGAGGAAGAAAACAAGAAGAGGGAAGCAGAAAAGGAAGAAGAGAAGAGAAGAGAAAGAAAGAGGAGAAGTGAAAGGAGCAAGAGAAGAAGAAGTAGGAAGAAGAGAAGAAGAAGCAGGAAGAAGAAGGATGAAGAGGAAGAGAAGTAGAAAGAAGAAGAGAAAAAGAAGGCAGAAGAGGACAAGAAAAGAGCCAATGAGAAAGAAGAAGTGGCACAGAGCACTCAAATGGAGACTCCAAAGGCAACTGGTAGTCAAGCCAAACTGGCTGACATTACCAGTCCTATTGATCTCCAGTCTACAAATGAATCGGAGCTGTTGTAGAGCATTAAGCTTTCTCAAGAGCGATTGGATGCTCTAAGGAGGAAAAAGGAGGAAGATGTTATCCAAACTACGGTGGAAACACTCACCAATTTGATACCCGGTACAAACCTCCCCCGTACCAATTCCTCACTTTTCCAATTAAAGCTTCTATGTACAGTTATGGAAGACCAGGTCCAAAGCCTGGAAGAAGTTGCAGAAACCAATGCCAAAAAGGAGCATGAAAAGACTCTGAACATTGCCTTGGTGAAGAAGTTGAATGAGCTTCGGTCAGAACTTTAGAAGGCACAAAAAGAGATCAAAGATGCAATGGATGAGGGCAATCTACTACTCAGCAAGATTTGTCAACCTCATTTATTTTGTGATGATGTGCTCACTCAGAAGGACAAACTGCAATCTGATATGCAGTCATTTATTAGCACCTTCAAGATGCCATATGATTCCTTCTCCACATATGGACAAACTGCTCACTGATTTCAACTTCATTCTGCAAGAATAGAGGCGGAGATAAGAAACCAGACACGTAATTTGCAGGAACTTCAACGGGTCCTATTGCCAAGACTGCAAATTCTCCAGAAATGCTACCTCAATATAGATGCCCTAATGGTTACTCAAAAGATGAGTATCATGGACGCCATGGAGGAGCAGGTTTATCAGATGCAAACGGAGAATGAGGTTGCTACCTCATTGCTTGAATCATGGTCTTTATCCATGAAGACATTTATGTAGGACTTTAAATCCATTTTTGATAAATTTCACTCTCTATTGTCATAAACTCTTATTTTGTTAATGCTAATAGAACAGGGGTTATTTAGCTATACTTTGTCATTGTTGGCAAAGGGGGAGTAGTATACTTGAATTAAAATTTTGATGGGGAGTACTATCTGTATTTAAATTTTGATGCATGCTATGTATACTTTCATGTCTATCTCTGTAAGAGAGTAGTATACATTGTATTGTCTGCAAAAGGGATAGTGTATATGCTTAGGGGGAGTAATTTTGTTTATGGCATGATTTTGTTGTAAAACACTTGGATGTCAAAAAATTTCCTAAGTGTTTCCATCAATGCCAAAGGGGGAGATCGTTGGAATTTTGATGATTATGTTGTGATTGTCATTGATGGACACACAGTTGCTATGAGATCACTTTGAGAATGTAAGAATTATGCTCAACTGGTAATTGTTCCAAACTGATATCATGTTGTAGTCTTTAGACTACTATTGTTATGCAGAAAGTGCTTACCAATCTCAAAGCAGTATAAAGACCCAAGTGACATAGAGAGATTAAGCGGTTTAAGGATCTCAAGTGGAGCGAAGCAAAAGAGCCACAAGTGGCAGTTATCTTTTTCCAGTCTTCAAGTTTTGTCAACCGGAAATCTGTTTGAACTGGTATTACTATTGAGTCACCAACCGGTAACCGGAAAGTTGGACAAATTGGTAATATTCCATGATGAGTTACCAACCGGTATATTTTTGTGATGAGTTACCATCCACCGACACTTTGACAATGTTTTTGTGTCATGTTATCAAATGTGTCTAGATACAATGAACCTAGGAACTTGTAATGAAATCCTATTGGACCGACATGAAATTAGATTCCTTTAAAGGACATCATGTCTAGGGTTTTCAAAAAAAAGGAGAGAGTATTTGAGTATAGTTGTTAGGTTGTGTAGTGATTGAAAAACCTCTTGAATGTGCGATCTTAATTGAGAAGATCAAGTCTGTGAGTTGTAACAGAGTAAGGAGTTACTAAGGATTGAATTAATGCTGAAATACATTAGCTATGAGCTACAATGGATCTAATCAAGCAGATTGTTCCATTTGCTAGATCATTCACTTGTTGATTACTCACATCTTTGACAAGTTAGAAACCCTTAACCAAGTAGGCCCAGAAAAGCCTTTGTAAATTCTCTAATAAGGTGGTTCACATCTGTGGATCTAAAATCCTCTCACAAGGTAGTCTTTAATTGGGCTTATCTCCTAATAGAGATTGAGATTCCTAACAGGATTTGTTCTCGTAAAGAACATTGTATGACCTTAACCGGTCTAACCTTAACCGATCTGGTTACTATTCTGCAGATAGTTACTTGTGAGTTTCATCTTACCGTGGTTTTTCCCATTTGGGTTTCCACATCAAAATCTCTTGTGTTATGGTGATTGAGCTTCTATGAGTGAATGCATTATTTGCTATTTGGTTTGCATGTGTGTTAACCAATTTGTTTGCTAAATTGTTTTACCGGTTTACTGCTAGACTATTAAAGTGTTTAAGTACAGTATTTTTTGGTATACTAATTCACCCCCCCCCCCCCCCCTCTTAGTATTCATCATCTTAGTGTGGCACAAATTAATGACAAAGGATACCCACTAGAATTCAGAAATGGTATATGCAAAATCTTTGACAACAAAGGTGAATTGATTGCAACTGGTAAATAGACTAGAGATAATCTGTTTCATCTCAATCCCTAAATTAGCAATTGTTTGACTGTAAAAGTGGATGATAGCTAGCTCTATTATAAGAGATTTTGTCATATTAATTTTGACAATATTGTTAAAGTAAGCAAGTCTAAGACAGTAAGAGGTCTGCCTTAGCTAGTCAAACTAGTTAATGCTCTTTGCAAAGAATGTCAACTAGGAAAGATGACTTCTTCAACTTTCAAGAGCAAGTCCTTCTCAGTAGAGAACTTGTTAGATTTGGTTCATATAGATCTATGTAGACCAATTAGAACAAGAAGCATTCAAGGTGATAGATACTTTATGATCTTCACTGATGATTGTTCAAGGATGATGTGGGTCACATTCTTGAAGGATAAAAATGAAGCTTTTGGTAAATTCAAGGCATTCAGAGCTTTAGCTGAGAAAGAGAGTGGCAAAAAGATAAAATGTCTAAGAACAAATCAAGGCGATGAATTCACTTCTGTAGAGTTCACTGAATATTGTGATGATAATGGTATCAAGCGGCAACTTTTTGCACCAAGGACACCACAACAGAATGGTATAGCAGAAAGAAACAACCGGTCAGTGGTTGAATCTGCTAGGAAAATGTTGATACAAGGAGGTGTATGGAGAACATTTTGGAAAGAAGCTGTAAGTACATATGTGTACACAATGAACCGAGTTCTGGTGAAAAGAGGTAAGGACAAGACCCCATACAAGTATTGGTATGGGAGATCACTCGATGTTAGCTATTTTAAAATATTTGGTAGCAAATGTTTTATTAAAAGAGGTGATTACATAAGCAAATTGGAAGCTAAGAGTGATGAAGGCATATTTATTGGCTATTCCACCAAGAGTAAGGCATATAAATGCTTTAACAACCAGACACATAAAATTGTTGAAAGTGTTGATGTTCATGTAGATGAATGTCCTGAAATTGTAGAAGGAACCAGTTCTGAGAAGAAGGATGAAGATCCTTTCATTTTGCTTTTGGGACCTGAAACTGTTAAATCGGCCAGTAAAGCAAATCATGATGAACTTGTTCAATCAGAACAAATAAATTCAGAGGAAGATGAAAATGATGAAGCTAAACCTGAAGAGAATGATCATGTTATTCCTAGGTATGTGAGATTGAATCACAATCCTGAAGACCTAATTGAGGAAAAGGATGTTGGAGTACTAACTAGAAGGAGAATAAGAGAGAACTCTTGCATGATATCCACCTTTGAACCTAGAAGTGCTAAAGAGGCATTTGGTGATGATCATTGGGTGAAAGCTATGGAGGAGGAGTTAGATTGAATTGTGAAGAACAACACTTGGACCCTGGTACCCCAATCGGTAAACAAGAATGTTATAGGTACCAAATGGGTGTTCAAAAACAAGTTAAATGAAGATGGTATTGTAGTTTGAAATAAGGCAAGATTAGTATGCAAAGGCTATGCACAAGAAGGAGAAGACTATGGAGAAACTTTTGCACCAGTAACAAGACTGGAAGGTGTCAGAACATTGCTTGCATTTGCAACTCATAAGAAGTTCAAGGTATACTAGATGGATGTTTAATCTGCATTCTTGAATGGGATACTGGAAGAAGAGGTTTATATAGATTAGCATGATGGTTATTCATTGATAGATAAGGATGACATGGTATGAAAATTGCATAAAGCCTTGTATGGATTAAATCAGGAACCTAGAGCATGGTATGAACGACTTCATACTCATTTGATGAAGATAGGCTTTACTAGAACCAATGATGATAGCAACATTTATCTCAAGTCTGACGGAGATGAAATACTGGTCAGTGAAGTATTTGTAGATGACATTATATTTGGAGTTAATGATGACATGAGTAATTGTTTTGTAGATATAATGAAGAATGAATTTGAGATTTCATTAGTAGGGGAAATAAAAAAATTCATAGGCTTATAGGTACAGTAGATGGAGACTAGTATTTTCATTACTCAATCCAGGTATGTGAAAGAGGTTTTGAAGAATTTCGATATGAATGACTATAAACCAATTAGAATCCCAATGGTTACAAGTTGTAAATTGTCCAAGGAAGATGCATCTAAGTCTGTAGATGAAAAGGAATACAGGTCAATAATTGGCAAACTACACTATGTTGTTCATAGTTGATCGGATATTGCCCATGCAGTTGGTATTGTTGCTAGATTTTAGAAAAATCCAAAGGAGGCACATCTGATGGCAATCAAGAGAATTTTTAGATATCTGAAAGGTACTGTTGACTATGGGTTATGGGTATCCATATGGTGGAAATTTTTATCTGAAAGTATACACAAATGTTGATTGGGTAGGAAACATTGATCACCAGAAGAGTACTACCAGTGGAGCATTATTTTCAGGAGGAAGGCTAGTCTCTTGGAGTAGTAAAAAACAAAGTTGCACTTCACAATCTACTATTGAAGCTGAGTATGTAGCAGCTTATATGAATTGCACACAAGCTATGTGGATGAGGCCCATTTTGGAAGGTTTGAAGATAGAAATCTCTGAACCTATAAAGATTCTGTGTGATAATACAAGTGCAATAAACATTTCCAAAAATCATGTTTTGCATGCAAGGACTAAGCACATTGAATTGAAATCTCACTTCTTGAGGGAAAAAGTTCAAAGTAAAGATGTTATCTTGGAGCATGTTTCTACCAAGGAGCAGCTTGCAGATATCTTTACCAAACCTCTGCCTAAGACCACTTTCGAGTATCTTAGAAGTCAATTGGGGGTTGTCCCTCTTCATGAAGTTAGTTAAGCATGATGTTGATTACATCAGTCCTTGAACCACTCATAGAATCTTATATGGATTGATGAAGGTGTGCATGTATTCCATAGGGGGAGCATCAACATTACAATGAGAGCAAAATACATTTTTTACTTTCACTTTGGCATTGTTGTCAAAGGGGGAGAAGAATTATGTGATTGGGGAGAAGAATTATGTGTCTGATTAAGTGAACCAGTAGCAGGCTAAAGATAGACAGAGCAAGGTGAATACTTGGTAATGTAAACCAGGATTCCAATTCACCAATCTCAGCAACAATCAAAGGCGTTGATATTTGTATTGCCATCAATGCCAAGGGGAGATTGTTGGCATTTTGAGTTTGTTGGTATTTTGCATCGATATTGCATTAATGATATGTTGTCATTGATGTCAATTGAACCTGTAAATGGTATTCATGTTATTACTGATATTGTTTTTTTTTATATTGGCTAGTAACCGGTAAGAAGAGATTTGTGGAATATGTTGTAAACCGATATACACAATTTGTGAGTTGAACTAGTGTAAAGGGTTAAACCTTTCTATGTAATGTAACTGGTAAAGCCCTATCAATGGTTAAACCCTAACTGACCAAGTTTGATGGTTTATTATCTAATAAGTGGTAATGATAAAGACACATGTGATCATTTGATTAAGGAGATGTTCAAATTGGTTTGGCACATTTATTCTTGTCTAGAGAAGGAGCAAAGTGAATTGCATGTAATGCACAGCGCGTGATGAGTTACAAAGTCCAATAGAGCGGTGATCATGGAGCGGTTGAAATTGTCTTGAAGAATGTGAAGAGATTGTCATGATTTCTAATGCTCAAGATTGTACCGACTTGTTTGTAATCTCGATGATGAGAATTAGGTTTTTGCTGTGTTACCGACCTAATTGATTTCCATTTAAGGTCGATGAAGTTGTTTGTTAAGGTTGTTGGCAAGGTTGGTAGAAAACATGTTGAGTGTGTTGTTGCCAAACCAGTGAATGGATCTGCACTTTGAGTGAAGGTAGACTGAAGGTTATAGAAGGATTTGATCAAGCAAAAGTAGAGCTATTCAGACAGATCAACAAAACTATTGTTTTCTAACAATTACAACAAAAGTTAAATCCCTTAATCGGGTAAGCTCTAACAAGCTTGGTTACTTATTAAATCCTCTAACAAGGTGGTCCATTAGCTTGGATTAAAAAATCCTCCAACGAGGTTACTACTAATAGGGTATTGTGCTTCTAACAAGGCATATTTGTAAAATCCCTTAAACGGGTGATTCCTAACTAGAATTAGTTCTTAACAGGACTTATTGTAAAGCTCTAATAGGCTTTGGCTCCTAACAGGGTGAACTTCGAAAGAGTTCAGATAGATATCCTTGTGAGTCTCATCTCACCATGGTTTTTACCTATTTGGGTTTTCCACGTATAAACATTTGTGTCAAGTGGTGAATGCTTTTGTGGTTGTGATCTTATTTGACTGAGTTTGAGTTTGGGAACTTTGTATCAGTTTTTCAGTATACTAATTCAACCCCACTCTTAGTATTCTATCCAATACTTATTCTTTCATCATACCATTATGGCCCAGCAAGGGTTTGAACCTTGGTGGCCACTTCACCAACGAAGTGTTTTAACCGTGACACTACATGTCCAAAGACACTAATTCATTATTTTATTACTAATATTAAAATGTACATATTTTATTTGAAAGATGTTCTTTATGAAAAAGGCTTAAATTTTATAATTTAGAATCTTAAATTTAAAAGGAGGATTTTCTTAAGCTTCCCACTTAGGAAGATAAGACATAATGATTACCTTGCAAGTAAGGTTTGCAATAAGTTGAAAATTTTTAATAAGAAACCTTCTAATATCCTTTCATTGTTTTAAAACTTCCTTACAAATTAGAAACATGGAAATACAATGCATATGCATGGCAAATATAAGGAAAACAATTTTTTTTAATTAATTTGTGCTCTCTTTCCAATTCATGGAAGATAGGGAAGCTATGAATATAATGAAAACAATTTAAAAACAAGACATCATCTTTGACTCACCTCTATAAATCAATGAAATAGTCTTCACGATCATTTATATTCTAGAAGGAAGAAATCGGTAATTGGAGTCTTAGTTATGTCTATAGAAAATGTTGTAGTAAGAAATATATTTTTTGTGTTTCCAACATTAAGAAGACAATTTTAATCTATTGGCAGCCATAGAAGAATTCGATTTCTGAGAGAATAGCAAGTTTAAGAAAAAAAAAAATTGTGTTTATTAAATTAAGAAGACAATTCTAGTCTATTGGAAGCCATAAAAGAAGTCGATTGCTGAAAGAAAGCAAGTTTTATTGCATTCAAGGTAGCTTAAATTTATTATATGGTTTGTTTTTGCTTATGGTTATTGATATCTTCATTGTAACTATGATAATTTTGTATTTGACATTCTTTATTATTGTTCATTGGAAAATGAGATCGTCACATACATGGTTGTATGTAAATGATGAAATCATCTACATATAATCATGTATGTTATGCATTTGAATGTTTAGAAGTGAATCTATGTAATTCAATTTTCAATAGAACAAAGATAACAATGGTGCATCTCAAGAGATTGAATTCAATTATTTGTTGTTACGTTACTTTTAATGAGTATATAAGCATATGCATTTACATATAACTATGAGTTTGTGGATATATCTAAATACACATACTTATTCTACATGTATTACATATCTTGCAGATCATTCTCTCCTACTATTATCATGTAAAATGAAAGCATAGAAACAAAATTAGATTCAAGCCATAAATGAAATGTTATAATTTCAAGTGATATAGAAATTGTTAGCCATGAGATAGAAATACTTCTACTTCCACCTATGAATAAGTGGTTAAAAAAACTTGAATCACTTCTTAGACAGGCAACTAGGATGGCAAAGTAGTGTTGCCTATGATTACCGATTTATAATGTAATCTCACACTTCAAAATGTTGCTAGTCTTCTAATACCATTTGTTATTGTTGGTTGCAATACCTGAACTTCTTGTATTGCAAATTTTAACTATTACAATTCACATCAATTTCAACCAAATATGATTTTTGTTTACACATACTCTTCCCATCATATTGTAACTATTAAATACCTCTTGATGTAATAAATAATCACCAAAAATATAAATGCATACAACATTTAATCATAAAACTACAAATATTTTTTTAATATCATTTATTTAATATAACTATAGATATTTTTAATAATTATAATTTAACTTATAGTATTAAAAAAAACTTGTTAAGTAATTAGTATATATAGATTCAAATAATATAGAATTATTATTGTTAGACTTTTAATAGATAGATACATTATTCTAATATAAATAATAAATAACTAATATTTAGTAAGTTGCATGTCTAATCATTAAATATATTTCTCCCTTAAATGAGAAAGTAGTTGGAGTATTCAACAAATTTGTCCTCTTTCCAAAGACAACTAGACAATGTTTCCTTTTTTAAAAATCCTTATTTTAGGGGTTTCAATTTTTTAGAGCTCTTATAATGGTAGGTGAAGCATTAAAGACAAAAATATTATTTTAGGGGTTTCAATTTTTTAGAGCTCTTATAGTAGTAGGTGAAGCATTAAAGACAAAAATATTATTATTGCAGAATAGATGAGAATAATGTTTGTAAATATATGTACATTCAATGTATGCATAAAGGGGAATTTTTTTGGTTTGTTGTTAATCAAATTAAATATAATATTTAAATCATTTAATTTTTTGTTTTTTAGTGATATTGGAATTTAGATTTTGGGATATATCTCGTGTTTATGTGAAGTGGAGTTTAATAGGGGATATACATATAAAATAATTTTGATATGACAAGATTTTATTTAAATATACGATTGAAATTATGATATTTTAATTTTAGATCTATAAATTATTTTGAAAACAAAAATATATAATTTCAAAATGGAACATTACATTTACAATATTGATATTTTAAAAGATAAAAATTGTGATGTTAACTTATAATGATTAAAAGGTCATACGTAATTAAATTGATTTTATAGATCATATAATGATTAACAAATTCTAGATGTCTTATATACAGAATGACATTTTGGCACTTGAATTAAAAAGACATGCAATAGTTATGTTGAGAGAAAATGATATATAAAATAATATGTTACAGAGTTAACTAGATGAGTGTATGAGAAGATGTATTATTTTGTTTATCAATTTTTGTATTAATTTTTTTTTTTAAATATGTTGAATATCTTATGAATACTAAAATATTAAGACAAAAAAGAACTATACTTGAAGTATTTATTTCAAATATTATTTGAAATTAATTTAAGATCCTTTGAGGCTAAATTATAGTGATGAAATAATAAAATGACTTCTTATGTTAGTTATTTTGTTACTATTAGAAATCATATTTCGTGATTCAATTTCTTTATTTTTTTTAACAACTTTTTTCTAACTAGAATGTTCTCTTTTAGCTATTAAGTTATTGCCTACTCCTATCTTGTATTGGATTATATTATGTAAATGATTGTATACATTGTTACATTGCAAGTATTAGTGTATATAAATATTAATAAACACATGCTTAAAAATATGCAATTAAACTCTCTTTTTCCTTGATTCAGAGAAAATACTGAAACTTATAGTAAATAGAACAATATTCATCTCTGTTATCTAAAATACAATACTTCTCTCCAATTTTTAACCTTATAGCTCATTTATATAATAGTCTATTGGAAACATGTGTTCCTCTTAAACACAAAAAACACAATATACTTTATAATTCAAAGTCCATACACTTTTTGGTTGATCAAAATCCATACACTTATTATTCAATAGTAACTATTTATTTTTTTGTACCCAAAAATCAATAGGAAAACAACACTATGAAACATTGAGAATAACATGTTTTCCCTATGTGAAATGTTTATAATATTTCTCATTTCTTCATCCCAAATCATGATTAATGCTTATGAGTATGTATGTTCGTTCCTTTTATGTTTTCTTTTACTTCTCAAGAATAGTAAAAGCACACCTTAAAGTTTGGTAAAATTTTCAATTTGAAAGGTACAGATTCAATCCAAAGTGGTTGGAATAAATTTACACCACATTTTTGGTGCATCTAAATCTAACATTTGAAGAAAATATATACTTTTAGATGCACAAATGGGAATGTCTCATATACAGAGATTTATAATTTTGTTCAATAATAAATACATAAATTGGATAGCATTTTTTAAATAATACAACGAGAGAATTTTGTGTTTTTATTTTAAATACAAAGTTTAGGGAGTAAACATTGAACCACATTTCATTTCCATGTCAATTGAATGAACCCATCAGGAAACAAAATGACTTTCTCTAAAGTTCCAATAATAATGAATGTAATTTCTTAACTATGAACATCTCTTATCTTAAGAATGTTAAATATTTTCATATCTATTTATGTAGATGTCTAGGTATTAACTTCCCTTAGGAATTGTCAAGACATGTTTGAATCTTGCAATTAAACATATATAACATGTTGATTTAAAATAAGTTGGGATGGCATTATAAAACTAACCAACAATGTGTATCTTTTATTTTTACTGAAACATCTTATTGTAGGCTATGTTTTAGTAGAGAGGCTCAACAACATATATTTTTATCATTTCATAATGATTTAATTTATTCCTCATTTCATTTAATACATTTTATAATCTTGGAAAAAAACAATACAAATCATAACAAAAATTTTATTGAATTAGGTTTGATGTCTAGTATTAGTTGAGGAATAATGTTTTGTTTATGATGTTTATTTTACTAGTAATATGTCACATTTCGTTTGATATATTATTTATCCTATATATTAAATATACTTTTGGAAAGTAATATTTTTTTTAGTTAAGTTGTTTATCTAGTATGATTTTTTTTTATAAATAAAAATTATAATTTTTAAAAGTAATATCAATCATGATCAGGGATTAGTTTAATCTTTATCACATGTCAAAAAGTGACAACAAAGGTAAGCCTTAGGTTCAATTATCTAAAAATGATTACATTAGCATAATTCGTAGAGAGATAACTCCATTGTGGGTCAGAGGTTCTTCCTACCTCATGTCAAAAAAGTCAAAGTGCATACATGAGAAATGATGGTTGAAGAACAAACCAGTGGTTGGGGTTTAAGTGTTCAACATACTGAATATCATCAAACATAATATACATGTTAGATCACATGCTCGATTAGTAAAGTTTGATACAATATAAAGGGTTGGGGTTTGGGTGTTCTCCCACCCACCTACCAAAAAGGAAATCAACAAACGTTAAGCACAGATTATGATCAACAATAAGTAGCAAGATCATTTTGGGGGTTGGGGGTCTATACTTCTATAGCATCCTAAAATTGCACCCCTTGCAAATTTTTTATCACATTTGGGTCTTCACCTTAGTGTTTGTGCCCCTTCGCCTAATCAGAGACCTGATTATGCTCATACATGTTAAAAATAACATCTAGCTCAAGAGGCACCCCACATGCCACCTTGATCCTACACCAAAATAGGATAGGACCAGGTCATGGCGTCTTGGTCCTCACCTGGACCAGGGCGTGGTGTCATGGTCCTCCCTAATGGGGACCTATTTTGGAACCCCTAACCTATCTCAAATTTGAAACAGGAAACACTCCTCCATGTTGGCTCATGTCAGAAAATTAATTCATCTTCCCTACGAGTAAGTATATAAGAGGGATTTCCCCTCCCATTTGAGGTTATAGATCAATCATACACAATCATCATCAAGCATTCAAGAGAAATTGAGCATTTTCAGTCTTCCTTCAAGCTTTGGAGCAACAATAGAGTCACGATTTCAAGCATTGAAGAGGAGATCATCATCCTAGTTCATGAAGTCCTAGTTCCATGTGGAAGCAAGAAAAACTTCACAAGGAGGTATCATAATTCAATTTTTAGTCAATTTGACATCCCCTAAAAGAGGAGTATTTCTACTTTCAGCCATTTCAACTACATTATTTCAACCACTTGGTTAATTCCAAAACTGGAGTTTGACCTAAGGGCAAACCCCCATTCCCAACACATTTCCCTTTCCTTTTGTGTGCAGAAAATAAGTGTGTAGCTATTCTTCTGGAGTTAAGCTTTATTTGCAAAGACAGAAAAACCCTTTTCGATGATCGAAAATTTCAAAGGACCAAGAGGGTAGGTGCCACGATCCAGACACATAGTCCCTACTACTTTTGGCATTTTTCATAGAGTAGCTTTGAATCATCTCATACTTCTCAAATCTAGGTGCACAATGAAATCTTGAACTTACAACACACTATTTTCTCAGATTTATCTTCATTTCAAGTACTTATTCTTAGTTCAACTTGTCAACTTACAAAAGAGGGTCAAACACATTCCATTTTAGTCAATCTACTTAGTATTCCATCCTAATCTGATTAGTGATTAAATCTAGTGGATTTATCCCCTCTATTGAATGTAAAGGCATCTCCCCACCTAAGTGAAAATAGGCGATTTAGTGATTTCTTCTTCTACATTGCAAACTGCCAAGTCACCTAATTTTCCCCTTTACATTTTGTTAAACCCGACTCCTTACACCATTAATTCTGATTTTTTTTCTTGATTTGTTTGTATACAATTCACAATTCAAAATTTCAATTTCAAGTTTAATTTCTTTGCAATTTTAAAAAATATAGAGGTTAAATTCATAAAAACCCTAATTTTTAGATTCAAAATTGAGCTTGTGATTTGTCTAAATTGGATTAATTTTTTTAGATCTGAGAACTATGCAATTTTAAAATTCAAATTTTCATTCACATGTTCAATTTTCAAAAAAAATAAAAATTAAGTGGTTAAATAAGAAATCCCTAGTTTTTAATTTTAAAATTGAACTTGTGGATTGTGTAGATCTTGAATTAATTTTGAGATTTGAGTTCTTGCTTCAATTTCAAAATTCAAGTTCCTACCTTACAACATTTAAATTTTCAAATCTAATTTTAAAAATTAAGTGGTTATGCAAGAAACCCTAATTTTTAAATTTAAATTAATCTTGTGCAATTCCAATTTTCCTGCAAGCATTTAATCAATTTAATTGGATCTAAAGATTATAAAAGTTGGTCCTTAACTTTAGTCTGCCCTTTTTTATTCCTTTCTTTCAATGAATTATTTTATTGAACATCGTAAGTGTGTCCTACTTCAAACTTTAAGGCCTTATTTCACATATCTAAACATCTCCAATTTCCATATCCTTCTAGAACTCACATTAAAATCACAATATCTTGCTTCCCCAAAAATTTGGTAAAAAGTTGGACAGACCATGTATTCGGACCAGGTAGCTACCTGGTCCCAACTTTTTCTCCTCAAATTTCGGGAGCCTATTTTGACTGTATTTTGCTAATCAATTCCAGAGATTTGTGAAATTTTTTTGATTTTAGGTCGCCCTAAGGTCAAAAACAAATTTGAATTCAACATTTTAATTTTCAATTTAAATTTTAAAATTAAGTGGTTAATTACATACACCCTAATTTTTAAAATTTCAACATTTCAAAAATTAAGAGGCTAGTTTTGAACAAGCCTAATTTTAAGTTTAAATCTTCTCTCCTTTCAATTTTCAATTTTAAAATTAAGAGTTTATTTGCACTAGGCCCTAATTTTAAAATTTAGTTTCCTTTGGATAATTCTCAATTTCCTAGGATATTGCATTATTGCTCTTTATTCTTTCAATCAATTTATTCATTTAATTGAGTAGTCATTTTTTCTAGAATTTTGCATTATTCAATTATTTTGCAACTTAGATTCAAAATTCAAATTTCCAATTACCCTCCCTTAGTGCATTAGTTTTACTACTATTAGTCCTACCTATAATATCCCCGTAAGAAGAAGTATAATTAAGGTTGCCCAAGGTTTAATTACCGAGGATATGGAGACTAATGTCCCTATTTTTCAATGAGTATATTGGTGGTTCTTCCAATCCTATAGATATCCCTATTTATCCTCTTGATAATTCTCATGATATGGAGGAATAACTAACTAGGGTATTTTTTGACCAATTGGTGAAGATGGACAATCAATTTGACAATCTTAACAATGGATGAGTCAAGAATACCTAGAAAGTGAGGCTCTCCAATCAACTGAAGGATTAAAATGAATGATTCAAAGTGAAAAATATGGTGTTGATATCTTGCGTGGTATTGCTCATATTGTTGATTCTAATATCATGCCCATGAAGAGTTGTGTTGAAGCCCTAGGTTATACACAACCTCCTAGTCACGCTAATCAGTCCATTCCTTTGACAACTCCTATGACTAGTGTTCCTACCTTCACATCAAACATCATGGCTACCTCTACATAGAATGCCATACCTACAAGTGTTATTCATGGGCGAAATACCTCTTCTTTCATTCCTCCTACCATGAGTGTTCCCCGTGTTACACAATCACCTTCACCACCTATAAATGTTAGTCAAGGGGGAAACTCCTTCAATCACAATTCCTTCATTCCTCCTATGAGTCTTCCATTTGTTACCCAATATTCTCCAATACCTACCTACCATGGTGTCACACCTCCTTATTCTCAATCTCTTTCTTCATTCAATAATCTTACTCCTCTATTTCAATCCAATATGTCTAATTTCAATCCTTCTGCCGAAGATACCATCAATACTCTAGCCCAAACAATGTCCTCCTTACAACAACAAATAGCTTTTATGAATCAATCTAAATATAATGTGCCCACATTTGATGTAGTGAGCCTATTATGCAATCACATTATTAGAGTTGTCCCTCCCAAACATGTACAAGTCCCTCCATTGGAACTTTATATTCGAAAGGTGATCCCTTAACTCATGTTAAAACATTCCAAACTTTGTGTGGTGACTTTGTTCATGATCAAAGATTGTTAGCAAAATTGTTTACTCAAACATTAAGGGATAGAGCTTTGCAATGGTATTGTTATTTGCCTCCTTATTCTATTACTTCTTTTCAACAATTGGCTAATGATTTTATTCAGCAATTCCACAATAACATTGGTCCTAAATTACTTTGATAGATTTGATGCATTGTAAACAAGGTGCTAAAGAAAAAGTGACTAATTTTATTGGTAAATATAAGCATTTGTATTCTCAAATTTATTTTCTTGTGCCTGAACAAGATATTCAAAATATTTTTATTTCTAATTTACAAAAATATATTAGGGATAAACTTCTCTTAACTAAGTTTACTTCCTTTCCACAGTTGTACGTAGTATTTCACAATTCTCAACAGATTGTGAGTCAATTGGAGCAATCTCCTTCCATGGCTCCGAGTGATAAGGATGATAGTACTCAACAACAATTTGTGAAGTTAAAACCAAAAAAGGGATTCATCAAATTCAATGACAACAACAAAAGTCAATTGGTAGGTGCAATAGGTGTTTTTTCGTTTGTCTAAATACTTTAAAAGAGAAAAATAATTTTCTCCCTTTGAATGAATCTTTGCATAGTATTATGTCTTAATTAATACAAAGGAATGTGTTAAAAATTACCCAAATCAAACCAATTGATCCATCTAAGACAACTTCACCTTCCTTTGACGCTAAATCCTTTTGTCAATACCATCATCAACCTGATCATGACACTGAAAAGTATTTTTCAGTGAGAAGTAAGATTCAAGATTTGATTGATAACAACACCATATTTGTGGCAGGTGTGAATGATAAAGGAATCAAAATATTCATATTTTCACCGATCCTTTATCATCCTATTCCACTAATGTGATTGAGACTGGTCATCTTTCTTTCTCTCTCGATGATGTTGACCTTGAATCTAGTGGTGTAGTGAACCTTGTAGATCAACAAGAACCTCCTAAGGACTTGTAAATCACATTTGATCCTAGTGAGACCATTAAAGAACCTAATGGCCCATCTTACATAAGTGCAAAAATACAAAGGTATACTCGCGAGAGGAGTGCTTATTGATCCCGCTTGCATGGTTAATGTGATAATTGAAGAATTTCTTCATACTTTGCAACTGCATCAAGTGATATATGATTTTATTCATGTGGCAGTTAGAGTTTTCGATGTCTTCTCTTTTCCTATTATTGGTTCTATCACACTTCCTATTGATGTCAACACTAAATGCCTAGATGTTCAATTTTCTATCATCCCTACATCCGATCAATTTCATGTGAAGTTGGGACATCCTTGGCTCTCTTCCATGAAGGCGGTCGCTTCTACTATTCATAAGTGCTTGAAATTTCCTCATAATGGTAAAATCATAATTTTTAATCATAAAATGTATCAACCTGTAGTAAGGCATGGAGACATTTTTCTTTTTTACTTTTGGTTCAAACAATTCCAACCTCTTCAACCTAGAAGTGATGCTCTCTTTAAATCATACCAAAATTGGAAAAATGATATGATTTTATCCTTGAGTAAATGGTGCAAGAGAACCTACATATGAAGGCATGAGCCAGGAACAAGATGATTTTCTATTATTTATAAGAAATGTAATAAGACCCTATGGGTCCTTTTTGTAATTCAATTTCCTAGGAATGTGACAAGTTTGTCCATGTGTTGGGTCAAATTGTCATCTAGGGTCTGGTAAATAAATTGAGTCAATAAGGGTCACAATGGTCTAAATTGAGGGATCAAGTGACCATAAGTCTATTTGAGTCATTTTTGATGTTTTAGAATCAAATGTATTTATTTTGGGGGACTATGACAATCTAGAGTCTAAGTTGGTCGAATGCAAAAGTTGTCATATTGTCAATTTGTTGTCTTGACAATTTTGCACTTTTTGTAAGTTGTTATTCTCCAATGGTCAGTTCGATTTGAAAAATAGTTGGAGGAGGTTGTGGTCATTTGGGAAACACCTTAAAGTCCTCAAACACAAAATCATGTATGTTGGTTGATTTAGTTGATTTGGAAAGAAATTGGAAGCATCAAGAACTATTCGAAACTTGGAAAACCTGTCTAATTTATGTTGATTGCATACTAAAGGTGGATTGGTAAGAATGATCATGACATATATCCTATAACTATATTGTTTTACCTTTGTTTTTATTTCAGTGTGAAGTATTGAAGTGATCATTGCTTCATTCTACAAACAAATCTCTACCAGGTAGACTAAACCCTTAAAACCCTAAGGTTTGACTGCAATAATGGGTTTTGGCCTATCAATCCTTAATTCAACACTCTGCCATTAAAAGAGATGATAGTCCATTGTATCATATGTCAGTACCAAAATCCATTAAGAGGATACAATAGGGCGAAGAGGATGGAGAACTAACCCGAGGTCTGGCATCTCTATGTGACAAACTGGTTTGATGAGTGTAGTGTGTGAGAATTGAGTGGGAGAGAACTGGAAAAGGGTTCAAGTGTGGTAGAAGAGTAATTTGGAGTTTTATATAACATTTCATGGTCAGCTATGGTCATCAATTAGGAGAACCAAACCAATTTGTGGAAGGTGTTTAGTCAAATAGGTCTAATAACCCTATTAGGTCTATTAGTATAGTACCAGTTGGGATATATGCAAGTTGATCCGGTACCGGAAACTGATATATTGTTGAGAACTCCCAAAAGGGTATCCAAAATATAATTTTTGTTGCCTAGAACCTCAGGGTGTCAAAATTTATCACCTGATTCCTTCAAAAGGAGGCTTAATAGTAACCGGTTCAGTTTGTGGGCGAGTGAGTCAAAATTGATGTTCTGGTGGACCTAAACCATGAAATCCAATTTCATTGATGTTAAGATGATGTGAGAACACCCCTCTAAGGGTCATTGTATTGTATTGGTCAAGTGGGCCATTCAAACCCTTAAGCCAAGTAGTAGGCCACTCATTGTATTCAAAGGTGAGTGTAGTCACACAAGAACTTGAGAAGTGTTAGTTGTTTGTAAGTGGACATAGTGGAACCATTGGGTTTTCTGAGGTGTTGTCTAGTGTCATTGAGCCCTTTCTTAACTTGGTGTTGTGTATGGATCTTTGGAAGTAGGGAACCGGTTGAGTTTGTGAGCCTTAGAGGTTGGTTGGTTCAAGGTTAACCTCCTTCCGGTCTGTTGCTTCCTCATCATATTGGTATTAGAGAAGGATTTTGAAGATCACTTGGGTGGTGTGGTCTTAGTGTATGTTATAGGAAGAGATTGAAATAAGGGCTGATAGAATGCCTCCTAAGAGTATGTCACAGGATGCGGTGAAGAAGTTGATTGAAGAGATGCTTGAGTCCAAGCTTGAAGAAATAAAAAAGACTAAGAATAAGGAAGATGGAAGTGACACTAATGAAGAAGGAGATAAAGAAGACGGGGAATCCTCTAAGAAGGTAGAGGAGATACATGCAGATCAAAGTCCATTTGTAGATGCCTTGAGTTTATTCAATAGGGGCACCATTGATGGTTTGCCTATATATAGTGGAAGTATGAAAGAAGAAGAAGTGATAGACTAGATTGAGGCATTGACCAGTCATTTTGAGTACAAAGAAATCCCTAAAGATAAGAGAGTTAAGTTGGAAAAAGAAAGGTTGAAGGGGTCTGCCCTTACATGGTGGAACTATGTACAAGGGGAGAGAGTTAAGGAGGGAAAAAGTATGATAACCTCCTGGGAAAGTATGAAGGCTAAAGTCTTGGCACAATTCATGCCCATTGACTATGACATGCAAATGTATAGAAAATAGCAAAACCTCAAACAAAGAGACCTTGATGTGAATGTATATACAGAGGAGTTTGATAAAATCAGTCTCAGATCAAAGAGAGAAGAAGAGGAGTTAGAGAAAGTGGCCAGGTACTTGAACAGCCTAAGGATGAACATCCAAGATGAGATCAACATCTTGGCACCAGAGACAGTGAACACGTGTTTTCAATTGGACCTAAGGGTAGAAGAGAAACTAAAAAGAAGTGAGCAGAGTAATAGAGGTAAAGGTGGGATGAGTTTTAAAGGAAGAGGCAGTTTTGGAGGAAGAAGCCCTTACCAAAGGTCTAGTGGCAAGTCTAGCCAAGGAGAGAAATTTGGGGACTCAAGTAGTAGAGGAGGCTACCATGGGAGAAGACCTAATAGAAGAAGTGGGACAAATGGATTAGGGAGAGGATCCAAGTTCTCCAATATGAGATTCTATAACTATAACCAGATGGGGCACACGACCTACAAGTGTCTAGAGAAGGCCTCAACTTCTCATGGTGGCGAGAGGAGAACCACTTTGACTCAAGAAGATGCAAGGAGTGTGACATCTCCTAAAGTGAATTTGACATTAGAGATCAAAGATAACCCGATGATCAAGAGGACACTGCTAAAGGAAGCAGTGAAGACTAAGCCACCCCAAAGGAAGGCTTTGTTTAGAGTCAACTGCAAGATTCAAGGTAAGGTTTGTAAAGTTATCACAGATTCAAGGTCTACTGATAACATTGTATCTTTGGAAGCAGTAAACAAGTTGAACTTGGAAATAATACCCCATAGTTGTCCATATAGGTTCAGTTGGTTGAACAAATGGCAACACATACTCATCAATGAGAACGAATGGGTAGAGTTCAATATTGAGGGGTATCAAGATAAAAGAATTATGTGACATCCTTTAAATGGATGCTTGCCATCTTTTGCTTGGTAGACCATGGCAGTTTGACAAAAAGGATCATCATGATGGAGAAAATAATGCTTACTCTTTCCAAAAGGATGGTGTAACCTTTAGGATACAATTAGTGGTAGAAGGGGACCCATAACATGTAGGATCTAGTGTGATGATGGTAGGGGAAAAAGAGTTCCTAAATACACTAAAGGAGGAAGGTGGAGTAGGTTTTTCTTTGATTATGAACCCCAAGGAAGAAAGGAAGAAGGGTGTGAGCGAGGTAGGACCTAAGGAGGTCAAGGAACTGATAGACCGGTACAAAGGAGTGGTTGCAAAAGACATACCAGACTCCCTACCACCTATTAGAGATATTAGTCATCAGATTGACCTCATATCAGGAGTAGTACTTCCTAACAAGGCAACATATAAAATGACCCCTTAACATAATGAAGAGATAGATAGGAAAATTTAAGAACTCCTAGATAAAGGGTTGCTGAGAAAGAGCCTTAGCCCATGTGAAGTGCCTATTGTTTTATCCCCAAAGAAGGATGGGAAATGGTAGAGTTGTACTGATTCTAAGGCTATCAATAGGATAACCATCATATATAGGTTTCCTATTCCAAGGATAGAGGACCTAATGGATTATTTAGGGGGAGCTACCTATTTCTCTAAAATTGATCTCAAGAGTGGGTACCATCAAATAAGGATAAGAGAGGGGGATGAATGGAAAAACTGCATTTAAAACCAATGAAGGGTTGTATAAGTGGCTTGTTATGCCTTTTGGCCTTTTAAATTCCCTAGAACCTTTATGATACTAATGAATGAAGTGTTGGAGGAGTTTATAGGGAAATTTGTGGTAGTCTACCTTGATGACATATTGGTGTTTAGTCAGAGCAAGGAGGAGCACTTGAAACACTTAGAGGTAGTCTAGAAGTAGCTGCAGGAGCAAAAGTTTATGATAAATTTAGAAAAGTGCGACTTCATGAAGCAAGAGTTGGTGTACTTAGGATTTGTCATCTCTAAGGATGACTTGAAGATGGATTCTTCCAAGGTAGAGGCTATTCTAAACTTGCCTACACCTAAGACAATGAGAGAGGTAAGAA
The DNA here is from genome assembly GCF_030272615.1 of Cryptomeria japonica. Taxonomy (NCBI): domain Eukaryota; kingdom Viridiplantae; phylum Streptophyta; class Pinopsida; order Cupressales; family Cupressaceae; genus Cryptomeria; species Cryptomeria japonica. The sequence continues at coordinate 175,525,223 of NC_081415.1, forward strand.
GTTTTCATGGTTTGGCAATAATTATAGGAAACTAATTAGGAATTATAGTGATATTTGTACACCTATGTTGGAAACCATCAAGGGTGGTGGTAAGGTGAGTTTTGTGTGGACCAAAGAAGTCAATAAGAGTTTTGAGTGTCTAAAACAAAAAGTTTCCAATTACCTAGTCCTAGTATTGCCTGATTTCAGTAAGGTATTCACCATTGAATGTGATGCCAGTGGATTGGCTATAGGAGCATTATTGAGCCAAGAGGGGAGACCGGTGGCCTGTTTCAGTGAAAAAATAAATGAAGCAAAGAGGAAGTATTCCTCATATGATTTAGAGTTGTTTTCTATGGTACAAGCTCTAAAAAAGTGAAGGCATTACTCGCTTCCTAAGGAGTTTATTGTGTATACTGACAATCATGCTCTTAGTTTTTTGAATGGACAAGAGAAACTCAGTCATAGGCATATGAAATGGGTTGAAATTCTTCAAGCACACACTTTCATCATCAAGCACAAGACAGGGGTATCAATAAGGTTGCAGATACTCTAAGTAGGAGGGTATTAATAGTGCAAGAAGTGCAGTTGCAGAGTATGGGTGTTGAAGAACTCAAAATATTATATGAAGAGGACTAGGATTTCAAGGAAATATATAAGGTATGTTGTGAGATTGCAAATACTTTTCATGGAGATTTTTCTGACTACACCTTGCAGGATGGTCTTTTGCTCAAGGGGTGTCAGTTGTGTATCCCTAGGTGTTCAATGAGAGATAATGTAGTAAAGGATAAACATAGTGGTGGTTTAGGAGGTCACTTTGGGCTAAATAAACCTTTGGAACTACTTAGGAGATTTTACTTTTGTCTGAAAATGCAGACTGATATTAGAAATTTTGTGGAAAATTGTATTGTATGTCAACGAGTAAAGGGGGTCTCAACCAGTGATGGATTGTACCAACCTTTTCCTATACGAAGTAGACCATGGGAAAGTTTGAGTATGGACTTTGTGATGGGATTACCCAAGACAAAGATAGGTCATGATAGTGTGTGTGTTGTGGTAGACAAGTTCAGTAAGATGGCTCACTTTATTCTTTGTAAAACCACAAATGATGCTAGCTATATTGCAGGATTGTTTTTCAGAGAGATTGTTAGAATCCTTGGGTTGCCTTTAAGTATTGTATCTGATCGGGACATCAAGTTTGTAGGGAATTTTTGGAGAACCTTGTGGAAAAGGTTGGGTACAAATTTGTCTTTTAGCTCAGCCTATTACCCTCAGACCGATGGCCAAACTGAAGTTGTGAATAAGTCATTGGGAAATCTTCTTAGGTGTTTGACAAAGGAGCATAGAAGTAAATGGGATGTGGTGATACCTCAGGTAGAGTATGCCTATAATGATTTAACAAATAAGAGTACAGGTCTAAGTCCTTTTGAGATTGTGTATGGTATTCATCCAAGATGAGTCTTTGAATTGAGAGATGTCTAGGGGTTGGACAAAAGGAGTGGACATGCTGATGAATTTGCAGAGGCTGTGAAAGAGGTGCATCAAGAAGTCAAAGATACCCTACAATAGAATAGTCAAAAGGTTAAAGCAAAAGTAGATTAGAGAAGGAGAGATGTGTGGTATCAAGTGAGTGACATGATCATGGTTCATCTCAGCAAGAACAGGTTTCCCAAGGGAAGCCATAGCAAGTTGATGATGAGAAGGATTGGACCTTGTAAAATTTTGGCTAAATATGGTCCTAATGCTTATAAAATTGAACTGCTTGATGATATTTCTATTTCACCTGTATTTAATGTTTCTAATATAACATTGTATAGGAGTCCTACTATAAGAGAATGTGCAGTTGAATCTATTCAAGAAAGTGAGGAATGGATAAAACACTTACCACCTAAGGAACTGCTTAAAATGGAGTGCATTTTGGATAGTAGGGAAGCCAATAAAAAAAGGCACAATAACTATTTTGAACACTTAGTTAAATGGAAGGGCCTTCCTGAATCAGAAGCTACCTAGATGCTGGAGGAAGATATCAAAAAGCAAGGTGGTGATTTAAAACAGTTAATCTCTAAGAGATCTTGAGACAAATTTCACCCGAGGAGTATTGTGCAGGAGCACCTACCTATGAAGGCATGAGCCAGGAACAAGATTATTTTATTTTAGTTAGAATAAATTTAATAAGACCCTATGGGTCCTTTTTGTAATTCAATTTCCTAGGAATGTGACAAGTTTGTCCATGTTTGGGTTAAATTGTCATCTAGGGTCTGGTAGAGCAAATTGAGTCAATAAGGGTCACAATGGTCTAAATGGAGGGATCAAGTGACCACAAGTCTATTTGAGTCATTTTTGATGTTTTAGAATCAAATGTAATCATTTTGGGGGATTGTGATAGTCTAGAGTCTAAGTTGGTCGAATTATGCAAAAGTTGTCATATTGTCAATTTGTCTTGAAATTTTGCACTTTTTGTAAGTTGTGATTTTCCAACGGTCAGTTAGGTTTGAAAAATATATGGAGGAAGTTGTGGTCATTTGGGAAACACCTTTAAAGGCCTCAAATGCAAAATCATGTATGTTGGTTGAGTTGGTTGATTTGGAAAGAAATTGGAAGCATCAAGAACTATTGGAAACTCAGAAAAACCGTCTAATTTTTGTTGATTGCATATTGAAGGTGGATTGGTAAGAATTCTCATGGCATAGATCCTATAACTAGATTTTTTTACCTTTTTTTTATTTCAGTGTGAATTCTTGAAGTGAACGCTTCCCCATTCTACAAGCAAATCTCTACAGGGTAGCCTAAACCCTTAAACCCCTAGAGTTTGACTACAATAATGGGTTTTGGCCTATCAATCCTTAACTGAACACTATGTCATTATAGGAGATAATAGGCAACTATATCATATTTCAATACCAAAATACTTTAAGAGGATACAACAGGGTGAAGAGGATGGAGAACTAACCCTAGGTCTAACATCTCTATGTGACAGACCGGTTTGATGAGTGCAGTGTGTGAGAATTGAGTGGGAGAGAACTAAAAAAGGGTTTGAGTGTGGTAGAAGAGTTCTTTGGAGGTTTACATAACATTTCATGGTGATCGATGGTCATGCATTAGGAGAACCAAACCAGTTTGTGGAAGGCGTTCAGTCAAATAGGTCTAATAGCCATATTAGGTCTGTTAGTGTAGTACCGGTTGGGATATCTGCAAGTTGATCTAGTATCATAAACTAAGATATTGTTGAGAACTCCCAAAATGGTATCCAAAAATATAATTTGTTTTCCTAGAAACTCACGGTGTCAAAACTTATCACCCGATTCCTTCAAAAGGAGGCCTAATAGCAATCGGTTTAGTTTGTTGGCAAGTGAGTGAAAATTGATGTTTCGGTGGACCTAAACCATGAAATCCTATTTCATTGGTGTTAAGATGATGTGAGAAAACCCCTCCAAGTTTTTTTGTATTGTATTGGTCAAGTTGGCCATCCAAACCATTAAGCCTAGTAGTAGCACACTCATTGTATGCAAAGGTGAGTGAAGTCGCACAAGAACTTGAGAAGTGTTAGTTGTCTGTAAGTGGACATAGTGGAACCTTTGGATTTTTTGAGGTGTTGTTTGGTGTCATTGAGCCATTTATTGACTTGGTATTGTATACAAATCTTTGGAATTAGGGATTACCGGTTGAGTTTGTGAGCCTTAGAGGTTGGTTTGTTCAATGTTAACCTCCTTCCGGTGTGTTGCCTCCTCATCAGTAAACCTAGAAATCCAAAACTTAGCCTTCCTCTTGATGACCATATACCTGTTCTTGAGGATACGATTATTCTTCCACCTAAGGAAAGAAATAATCTTCTTCCCAAGGACAAATCTAGTACTTATCCCCCTCAGGATAAGATTATCCTTCCTCCTAAGGAAAGTGATATTATTTTTCCTAAGGTAGAATCTATTCCTTCTCCTATGGATGAGTCCACTCTTTTTCCTAAAGGTGGAAAAACTCTTCCTCCTAAGGGTAGACCTATCCCTCCTCGTCATGATAGACCTAGTCTCCTTCCTACACCTCCTATTTCTCCTTTATATGGTGTGGTTCCTCCTCATTCATCTTACAAAGAGAAGCCAATAGCCTCTCCTATTGTCCAACTTAAAAAAACTCATCCCATTCATCTTTCCCTAAAAGAAGAGATGAAGCCTATACCTAGTGAACCTAAACCTTCAGCCAAAACTAGACGAAACTGTTATGTGAGAGAATACCAATGGAGACATCATGCTAGAGCTCATGAAGTTGCTTCCCAAACCATTTATTATCCTAAAACACTAATTGTTGACATGATTCCATTTTCTCCTAAACAAGATGTTCAAACTAATTCTCCAAGACGAAAAATGCTTAAGACAAATGATGGTTCGAGTTATATTTCTATTAGAGCTCCTATCCTTATTAATCTTGATGAAGAAATACGTGAAATGTTGTCAATGATGAAAATGTTGATCCTAATATTTTTTATGATGAATATGAATATGTTGATGTTGACAATGATTTATCTGCAAAATTTTCAAAAGCATTAATCCTAGCTCCTAGTAACAAACAAAGTGACTCGTCATTAGAGAATAGTCCTTGTTTGGAACTTGTGATAGCTCCATTTAATATGCTCTATGTGTCTCCTCTTGTGTGTTGTCCACCTTCCCAAAATAATGATCAACAAGATCAGGGGGAGGATGATATTCTTGATTAGCTTCATTAGCACTGTGGATTCTCTTTCTCTCTCCTCTCTTTCTTTTTTGTGATCCTTCTTCTATTTGTTTCCCTATTCTTCTATTTGTTGTCCCTAGTGTTGTCTACTTGAGGATGATGAAAAGAGTTGAGATCTCTTTTGGTATCTTCCATGTTGACTCAAAATATACATGTGTTCTCTTCTTCCATGGTGGTTTCCTTTCTTTGGAGGATGAGGACAATTCTATGTGCACATGTGCGCACGCGCGCACACACACACACACACACACACACACACACACACACACACACACACACACACACACACACACACATGATATACATGACTTATCATACAAAATTATATTGACTCTGAAGTTAGGTAAAACCAATATATATATATATATATATATACATGACTTACATGACTTATCATACAAAATTATACTGACTCCAAAGTTAGGTGAAACCACCTTATGCTTTGTGTTTTATGATCATTATCCTTTGATGTATCCTCTCTTGGGAGCTAAATTATTGTGATAATGTGCTTGTCTTTTTGGGTGTATCCTACCTTAAAGCAATTGCTCCCAGCAAGGCGTGTGCATTCACTTTAACATGGGGGCATACACTCCGCTCATGATTCTCTCTCTTGATACTTAAAGTTACATAGCAAAATTTGCCTTTGCTTTTTAATTTTTGGTATTTTTTCTTTTCATGACTCATAGTAAGAGAACCTTACTAGTTGTAGTCATCGTTCTCTCTTTCTTTCTCATGGTCTTCCCTTTTACCTTATCTTTAAAGTTGTAAGATCCTAAAGTTCACTAGGGGCTTGGTGTATCTTTCTTCTTTGACATGGTGAAATTCTTTCAATATGAACTCCTTGTACTTTACCATGATTATTTGTGTAAGCTCATACTCTCACTAAAGTGGGGGCTAAATGTAGCATCCTAAAATTGTAACCCTTGCAAATTTTGAGCACATTTGGGTCTTCGCCTTAGTGTTTGTGCCCCTTGGCCTGATCAGAGACCTGATTATTCTCATACATGTCAAAAATAACATCTAGCTCAAGAGGCACCCCACATGCTACCTTGATCCTACCCCAAAATAGGGTAGGACCAGGGTGTGGCACCATGGTCCTCCCTAATGGGAAAACAGGTTCACAACTGTTCTTCTGGAGTTAAGGTTTATTTGCAGAGATGGGAAAACTCTTTTCAGTGATCATAAATTTTGGAGGACCAAGAGGGTGGGTGCCACAATCCGAACTCACGATCCCTGCTACTTTTGGCAGTTTTCACATAGCAGCTCCAAATCATCTAGTACTTCTTAGATCCAGGTGCATGAAAAAATCCCAAACTTACAACTCACTATTTTCTTATATTTATCTTCATTTCCAACACTTAGTCATTATTCAACTTTTCAACTTACAAAAGTGGGTCAAACACATTCCATTTCAGTCAATCTACTTAGTATTTAGTCCTAATCTGATTAGTGACTAAATGATGCAGAGGGATCCCCTACTCTAGACCTCTCAAGGGTTCAGTCACTCAAGGTGAGACTCTAGAGGATCCTTCTACATGATAGGTGAAACCAACTTCCCATTCCAACTTCTATTGATCATGATTGATTGTCTCATTAATTTTGTCAAGACTGCCCTCTCAAGGTTTTGATAACCTACTCACTCCTTTGGACCCTAATCAAGGATTAACACTTGACTCTTAAGCCTCCTCAATACCCTAAAAACAAGGTATACTCTTCCCACATTGTATTTGAAATCCCTACAATCCAATAGACTCCGAACTAGGTTCACAAGCCAAAAATGCTTAACACTTTGATTAAATAAAACCAAAGTTACCTTCTTGTTGTCCTCTTAGATATACCTATACATAGAGGTATATAAATTTTGACCCTGTTATAAACTCCTCAATATCTCCAATAAGATTCTGAATAACTTGATTTGGAACAACATATCTAAAATTTAGACAAATCCAATGGTTCAACTTTGAGATATGCATCAAGCTACATTTTTCTGTGACTATCATTCTGTAACACTATGACTGCAAAAGTCATAAAAACCTATTGCATGCACGTGCCAAATCCTTCATGGAACCCTGCACATACCTTGGATATGTAATATGCATCCTTTCCCTCATCCCTTCCCAAAATGAGGTTTTATTAATCACTAAAATAAAAGATATCACATTTGCAAGGTCATGGGTTACCCTAAGCCAGGGTTCTGGCAGATTTTAGTAAAATGCAAAGAACTTTTGCTAAATGCAATAAAAATGAATGTCACAACTTCCACAGAAAGGTTAAATAATTCCTATATCATCACCAAACAATAATATTTCAAAATACAAACATCAAATGCATCAAAATTAACAAAAGATCTGACTGTCCACATTGAAAACTCAGAAAATGCACATAAAAATATGGTTTTTATTGCTCCAAATGATTGTCTTCGACCAAAAACTCACCATATCTCTAAATTTCATTGTTTTACAACCTTTTATAGAACTTTTGGCCTTCAAGACCGAACCATAACCACCCAACTACCTCTAACCACCTATTTTTGTCATTTTTTGCAATTTTGACAATAAAAGTTGCTCAAAAAGTTGTCATTTGACAAACAAAGTTGTCAACATGAACAAACTTGTCCCCTAACTCTACCAAAACATAAAAATGGTCTTAAGATGACCTTATAAACATTTAAAACATCTTTTATTCTTCACAAACCTATTCTACCCTTCAAAACCCAATTTTAGCCCTTTCTAGGCCTAATTGCCAATTTTGACAATTTTACACTTTTTGATCTTCCTATTACATTTCATTGAATTTATTGGCTCTAATGGCCATGATTACATTTTTTTAAGACCTTAAAGGCCTTTTAGACTTCATTTCTCATTTATTCTCCATGAGGGCCTATCAGTGACCCTAGTGCACCTTGCCTCCATAGGTCTTCATAGGTGTTTCATAGGTGCTCCTGCACCACTAAATCTAGTGAATTTATCCCCTCTTTTGAATGTAAAGGAATCTCCCCACATAAGAAAAAATAAGTGATTTGGTGATTTTTCCTTCTACATTGTAAATTGCCAAGTCACCTAATTTTCCCCTTTAAAACTTCATTCTTTCACATGTTAGAAATATTCAAATAAGTTTAGAAATAATCATGAACTATGATTCCTCTTAGCATCTGCCATACCACAAGTGTTAATATAGAGGCACAAGCATCAAGGCCTAAAAAACAAAATTATTTCACTCAAACAATACTTTGACTTCAACATATCAATGTTTCAATTGTCTTTAATAGTAACAAGATATCCAACTATCAAAGACAATACCAACTTTTGACAAAAATAAGAACATTTTCAACTTTGCCATATTTTAAATTTTTTCATCACTAGTGCATTTGAATACTCTAACCTAAATGAGAGCTCAAAAATTACTTATTGATCATGCTCAAATAGGATATAATTGTTTATTTCCTCCTACCTACTTACCTAGGATTTGAATTCCTTGTTAGAAAATTATCTAACTAGTCTCTAGGTTAGTCTTTCCCCTCCACTATATTTTTTATTTATAATTATGATATTTAATTATGTTTTAGTGTGTATATTTTGTTTCTAGGTTAGGTTTACTATAAATTTTAATGTTTCAAAGAGTGGTGTTTTTAAAGTTTGAGTTTTTGTCTTGCCTTTTTAGTTTAAATGTCAAGTGCATTTTTTACTTAGTATTATTTTGTTCAAATATCAAATTTTAGGTTGTTGAGTGTTCAGGGTTTTCTTACAATATTATTAGGAAAAGTATATATAAAAATGATTTTGGTGATTTTCAAACACATGAAAATCAAGTCTAATTCTTTTACACTTTCTAATTTCATCAGAGTGCTCACACTCAAAATTTAGACTTCAATGTGGAACTAGAGCCTTGAGTTTCAATTCATTGTTCCTCTCTTCCATTCATTTCCCCATTTTAAAGCCTTTTTCCTATTTAATTTTAAGTGTCAAGACTTGGTTATAACTTAGAAATTTATAATTATATGTTTGAGTTTCTTTTGATTCTCCAAGATCTACTTCACAATAAGTAGCCTTTTTTGTCAAACCTCAAGTCCTGATAATAATTTGGAACATTAAAATTTGAGATTTTGGCTCATCTTGAAACCCGTACAAAGTAATAATATACACTCCCTTATGCTCCAAATCAATATTTCATATGTTAATAAATTCTTTGTATTTTTTAAAACTTTCCCAAAACTCTGATATATTATTTACAAATATTTTTTAAACTATAACATAATCTTCTCCATTCATCAAAATAACTTCAAAAATATCTTAAATAGTATTCCCTTTAATAAATAATTATTTTTATTTATTTTTCAACATTTTTCTTGGTTGCATAACCTTCCAAAATCCTTGACATAGTCTTGTATTTGTATTAAAAGTTTGAATAAGTATCAAAACCTCTCTAATTCCCTAAATTTTTTTAAAATAATTCTTTGTTGTTTCAAAACATAGATCAAACAACCAAAAGACTCTTACATTTTTACTAAAACTTTGAGCTAGTTCCAAAAACCTTTTTAAAGTCTAACATGCATTTTGTCAAATTATTTTTTCCTCCTCTCATATTCCCTTCTGACCTTTGACCCAACCCAATCTAATTGAACATCAAATCTTCCTAAAGTTTCAAATGTAGGTTCCAAGTCAATATTCCCTTATATCACCTATTACTTGAAATGTTATGAGATCCAAACTTAAGAGTGGATTCATTTCTAAATCATTTTTTTTTTGTTTAACCTCACTTAAGGTTAAATTTACAATTGTAAAAGTGATTAATTAATTTTTAAAATGTTTAAACATTTTTTTTATAATCTTAAAAGTTTAATTTTGATTTTTAAGTCAATTATTCAAATTTGAACATAATTTTAAAGTTTACATAAATTTTAAAAACACTCCAAAAAACTTAGAATTTAATTTTTTTAATTATATAATTTTTTATATTGATCATGAGATTTTATTTTCCAACATTAATAAGTAGGTTGGCAAGGCTGATAAGACTAACAAACTCACTGTGACTGTGGAGAACTAGAATAGTTTTGAAGAATACAAGTTCACACTAAAATGAATGAATGGTCTAAATTATTGAGAGTATTTAAAGAATACCAATAAAATAAATAAAAAATCGATGATTTGATTTTGTTTTTTTAGAAGGTATTTCAAATGTAAATGGGTCCTACATCTAAAAACAAATCCCATATTTTGGAAGATAAAATAAAGCATCCAAGGTGTTTGGATGTTTGCATGAATTCAATATATTCCTTTAACATGCAGCAGTTTAAGAGTAGAAACATAAACTATTACTAGATATAATTAACTTTTTAGATATACTAAAATAAAATAGTGAAACTAATTCTCACCTATAATTAGGAGCTTTTTTTTTGTGGTGTTATGAAAAATAGTTCATTGTACTTTGAAAAGAGACGAGGAATTATTGATTTTTATGGAGCTACAACAATAAAGATTATTCAAAAGTTTCATGGATTTGCATTCCTTAGTAAAATTCATGTGGTGAATATGCATGCATGTGTTTTAATCTACATAGTTTTATTCATTCAAGAGAAATAAAGGTGTTAGAGCATGCCAAAATTAATTTCTTTAATAGGTTTTGCAATTTTAACTAATTCAAATTCCACAAGAGATTGCACTAACTTTGTGGCTTTATGATTTATTTTGATTAAACAATTTAATCTACTTTATTTTTAGATTAATTTTGCATGTTATTGTTTCAACATAATTTTGAAGTTAGGATTCATTAGCTTTCCCTTTAATTTGATCTTTTTAACAATTTTTTTAGAATTGGTAAAAATTACAATAAAATACTAAGAATTAGCTTTCTTATAGTATTCCGAGAACTCATAGTTTATCAAATTCAAGATTAAATAAACCAAATTTTATGTATTTTCAACTTCATTAATTGCTTTAGCATCAAGATTGAACTCTGATTGTGTAGATTCTCAAATATAATTATGTGATTTTCTTTGTGAAAGTAGCAAGAATAACGAACAAATAGGTGAACTAGTAAGTCGTGACTTTATAACAAGAACTTGGGTAATAATCTTACATCTAGGGATTCACTCTCCTTTCAAGTGAGATGTCATTTTATTCATATTTGCATCAATGTTGTAAGTGTATAAAAAATTAAAAAAATAGTACAAAAGGTAGCTAACAAAAGATAATGCAGATTTTGGAGGATGTGCCAAGCTTTCACATTCATGTAAATGCATATATTTGTTATTGAATATCAAATCAAGTGACTTTGAAGGCTTACAACTCACTTTCACAAATTTTTCCAATATGTTTGAGTTCAATAATACCTTAAGTCCTTGCACCTAGTGTTGTAAAATGAATTCTTCATTCAAATTCAGATCACATGTGCACTTGATTATAATACATGACCATGAGTATTGTTGCATGATATTGCATAAGAACTACATCTAAATGTTTGAAGATAGTGATATGTATGAATACATGAGAACTAAGTCACACGTGTTGAGTGAAGCTAAGATGAGTGTAAATAGTTCTACTAAAGAAAATGCACAAGGTTCCACACCTGGTTGCACACTAAGTGAACCTAGGCATGCAAATGAAATTGATAATGAGTATGTGTAACACTATACTACACTTGAAGAGGATCTGTAATGTTATTCACAAATTAATCACCCTTTCTTAAAGAGAAAATTTATCATTGTTCCAATTCTAAAATGAGGAAGTTGACCCTTTCCTAAGGAGTAACAACCTCATTGTGTCAGTGCTAAGTTGAGTAAATTGTTGTTGAACAAGGATAATTCTTTTGGAAGGCCACATGAATGTGAATGTGTACACATCTTACAAAGGATACAAGAGGCTATGGTTGGATCATTTATCAATTCTAACCACTTTTCCTTCATCAATTAACCATACATATTAATAAAAAACATAAGAAACTTCTTTACGTCATTTTGTACATGGTTTACGAAGTAACAGACTAAATCTATCTAAAGATTAAATAACATGACATAACATTGGAAGCTCTTTAGGACCAATAGTTAGGTGAAATAATAATGTAACCCATGGTATTAATGAAAGGATTACTAGTTATTTTCAACAAAACACCATACACATACTCATGTTTCTTAATATAATGATTGGATAAAATTTCCTAAGTGTATATATTAAATTGGCATGCAAGTTGAATCACAAAGAAAGTAGGTAAAGTGTTCATGCAAATATAGAGGACCATAATAATAATTCAATGAAATCTCCAAATCATAAAAATGTAATCAATCCATATGCAAAATTAGAAGAGGATTATCTCTATAATATTGTGTATGGTAATCAATGTAAAAATGTGTTTATGTATGGTAATCAATGTAAAAATCATTCATAGCATCTCTAGCATCTTTATACCAATTTGACACACTAATCATCCCTAAACCCACACCTTATATTAATTTAACTAATTTTAGACCTAAAACCCTAATTTGTTTTACTCCCTATCATTTTCCTACTATGCATTCTATTATGCCCACAAGGTTTTTCCTCTTATAAGATTGCATGTAATCTCATCCACACTTCAAAAGCTAATTTTTTGTTTAAATGCCTACTTTTTTACTTCACTTTGTAAGATTATCCTCATCCATGTCCAAATGACTAAAAGCAAAAATATCATGCTTGTTAAAATAATAAATTAATGAATTGAACACATAAGAGAAACACAAAGTAGCATGTAGAGTATAAATAACCATAAATCAAAAGAAAAAGTGTGCACATATAGCCAATAACATGATATAAGCCATGGGTCTAAGAAACACTCTCACGGTAACAAAGATATTGCAACCTTATCTCTTAGGCATTCTACATTCCTTCCACAATCCCGATCTCCAATAATTCAAATCTCTTGAAAGACTTAATTATAATTGAGGAAGTTATGTTATTTGAAATCTCATCAACACAAGCCCCTACCCGATCTAAACAAACCATTTTATTACAAATTTTGCAAGGTTATAAAGAATGAGACTATCGCCATATATATATATATATATATAACCACACCAAAGAGGATGACATTTGTGTAATGATTTCCTAAAGACACAAAGACCTAAAATAGAAAAACAAAAACCCTACTTCTAAACTAGTTAAGAACACATAACAATATAACATTGAAAATCAAAACTAATAAATTCTTCTAAATCTAAATTCCCTCCTTATTTCTATTTAATTTAACTTTTAAGCTAAAACAATCCTTTAATCAATTAATCTATTTTAACTTTAGGTTTTCAAAATCCCATCCCATGAAAGAGCAAGCAAATAAACCTTATTAAAAGAGTATAAGTCAGTTAAAAGAATGGTTGAGGATAAATTTACCATAATATACTCGTATTATTTTTACCATGTTATTATCTACATATAATAGACCACATTATTGAATTTCATTAATAAATAAGTTGTCCAACTAATAATTATATATATATATTCCTCTCACAAGGTCAAAAATCCTCTTTTTATTTAGACTAAATGTGCTTGTCACCATTCTTGAATGGTTGTTCATCAAATTTGTCCCCTTTTTAAAGGCAAGTAAACAATCTTTTCCTAAAAGGTCCATTACTTTAAAAGAAACGAGAAAAATGTTCCCAAGTAATATTTTATATTAAATGTTCCCAAGTAATGTTCCCAAGTAGATTGGATAGGTTTTTCACTTCATATGAATGGATCCTTCAAAAATATACTTTCAGCTCTAAAATTCTGTCGTTCTCCAGGTCTAACCATTTTCCTATTGAATTATGTCTAGATAAACATGAAGTTTCTCATCATAGATCTTCTTTTAAGTTTGAAAGAATGTGGTTTCGACACCCACATTTTCATGCTCTACTTCGTCAATGGTGGGTGAGTGCCCCCTTCTATAGGGGGAACAAAATGTTTCAACTTTATATGAAAATGCAGTTTGTAAAAGCAAATATCAAAGTCTAGAATAGGAAAGTATTCAAAAATATCTTTGCAGAAAAAACAAAGGTAGAGAAGGAATTAAAGGATGTCAATGAACTTATCTTTTCTACTGGGATTAATCTAGAAATTTTCTTAAAGCAGAAGCATTTACAAAGCTACTGGGAAGAATTGTGCTCTAGAGAGGAGGAATACTGGAGACAAAAATCAAGGGAATTATGGCTAAAAGAAGGAGATAAAAATACTAAATTCTTCCAAGCTTCTGCAAAGATTAAGCAAGCTACATCTACTATCTTTTCTATAAATGCCTCTTCTTCAGGGGAAAAATTAACTAATGAACAAGAAATTAGGGAAGAGGATGAACTCTTCTATAAAAATCTTCTTGCTCCCTCCCCTCCTTTTGTTTCTAAGGAGTCTAGTGTCAACATATTGTTAGACTCCATTCTTTGTCTGATTTCACAACGTGATAATGATTATTTGATGCAACCTTTCTCTCTTCCTGAATTACAAGAGGTGGTATTTTTTATGGCTCCGGACAACTCTCCAGGCCCTGATGGTTTCACCATACTATTCTTTCAAAAGGGTTGGGACATTTTAGGCTTTGATCTTTTAATGGCTTTGGAGGAGTCAAGACTAAAAGCTTTTATTCTCAAGAACTTCAATTTAACCCATCTTGCACTTATCCCCAAATCCAATAACCCTCAATCTTTTGCAGATTTTAGGCCTATCTCCTTATGTAATTCAGTGTACAAGATTTTCACAAAAGCTATCTATCTCCGGTTAAAATCCTTGATACCTAAAGTAATATCTCTTCAACAAGGAGGTTTTGTTTCTAGCAGGGAAACATCAGAAGGTGCACTTGTGGCCCATGAAGTTGTGCACTCAATTAACTCTTCACAGTCCCCTGCTTTTATAGCTAAATTAGACATGTTGAAAGCATATGATAAAGTATGTTGGTCCTTTCTTTTGAGAGTGCTTAAAAAGTTTGGCTTTTCGGATAAGTGGTGCAAATGGATCAAAAATTGCCTCTCTGAGGCACATTTTTTAGTTATTGTTAATGGTAATCCTTCTGGTTTTTTTTGAGCCACCCAAGGGATTCGACAAGGTGGCCCGCTATCACCTTTTCTATTCATTATCATGGCAGAAGATTTTAGTAGATTGGTCAATAAGCAGTTGAGTCTGGGTTTCTGGAAGGGGGTATGTATCCCTAATACCTCAATTTCTATCACCCACACCTTATTTGAAGATGATACACTTTTATTCGGCTATTCCAATATACAAGAAGCAAGGCATATTAAGAAAATATTGGACATATATACTTCTGGATCTGGACAGAAAATCAGTGCGCAAAAATCTAAACTATTCATATTCAATACTTCTGAAATGGTGTATAACAGTATTATCCAGAAATTGGGCTTTCCAGTGGATTCTCTTCCATCATCGTACTTGGGTATCCCTTTCTTTATGGGAGTAGGGAAACCTTCTTTTTGGAATTCTGTGATTGACAGATTAAAAAGAAAAATTTATGTGTGGAAAGCTAGATGGTTATCTCAGTCAGGCAGAATCCTTCTTCTCAAAGTTGTTTTGGCCACAATTCCAAACTACTACATTTCAGTCCTTCAAGCCCCAAAATCTATTGTCTCTCATATTGAGAAAATTATTTGGAATTTTATTTGGAAAGGTAATCTTTCAGAAGAGAAAAAGATCCCACTTGTGTCTCTCAACAAAATGACTCCAAGCAAATCTACGAGCGGGGTGGGTCTGCACGGTCTTTTAAAAAGGAATAAGAACTTTGGGGGAAAGCTAGTTTGGAATATGTATGAAAAACCACATGCTTTGTGGTGTCAAATTATGCAAGAAAAGTATTTAGATACTTTTACCCCTTCACATATATTTACTATCCTTGAGCCTCCATTAGGATCTGCAATTTGGAACTTCATGATGGACTCTAGGAATGCGATTACTAGATACCTATCGTGGCAAGTACCTAATGGCAAAGAAGTCAACTTTTTGGCATGATTCATGGAGTGGTCTCCCCCCTCTTAATTTCGAGGAGTCCCTAGTAGATGTGATCCCCATATTTACTGCTCATTGGGGTTTACACCTTTATGATTACATAGATGATCTTGAGAAGCCTTCAAATCGTGTCATTTGGAAAAAGCCAGTTCTACTCCCAATCTCCCTAAGTCAAAAGGTAAAATTTTCTTTGATTCTCAAGAACCGCATTATCTTTATTTCCAATGGTTTGGACAAATTGATATGGTGCCCTGAAAAGAATGGAAAGTATTCTATCAAGGAAGGGTATAAGGCAATTCATCAAATGTCTGTGCAAACCTATTCACAAAGAGCCTACAATTTCTATTGGAATAATAGTGTTCTTCCCAAGGTAGGGATGTTTGCTTGGCTTGCTCTACATAAGAGAATACTCACCAGTGAGACACTTGTTAAATTGGATATTGCACATCCATTTGCTTGTGTACTTTGTGGTGAACACAATGAAATGTTAGATCATCTCCTCCTCCAATGTGATTTTGCTCACTATTGTTGGATGTTCATGCTTGATAAGCTTTCCTTTAGCACCCCTCTTCCAAATAATATATGGGATTTGTTCCAATCATGGCCAGTCTTATACTCATCCTCTCTTTTTGCATGTATTTGGAAAGTGATCCCATCCATAGTAGTATAGTAACTTTGGTGGGAAAGAAATAAGCATATTTTTAGAAAGCAAACATCTCCTCTTTCTGAAGTTTTCAATTATATGGAAAAATCAGTTCAATTCAAATAGGGAATTTACTTCTTGGGATGGTCAAGTTATTAACCACTGGAAGGGCATCTCTATTCCTGTATCACCTTGTCTTCCGAGAGTGAGAAGTAGTAAAATTGATAGAAATAAAGTGAAATGGTGTCCTCTGGACTCAGTGCATTTCAAACTAAATTTTGATGGCTCCTCCAAAGGGAACCCAAGTGATGCAAGGATAGGAGTATGCATAAGGGATCACACAGGATGTTTTTTAACTTTGAAAGCTACTTTTATTCCACCAGGTACTAACAACTTTGTAGAGGCATATGCTTTACTTGAAGGTATTCTACTAGTAAAAAAACTGAACATCTCATATATACACATTGAAGGCGATTCAGCTATTATTATCAACGCTTGCATAAAGAGAAATATGGATAATTGGTAGATAAGATATTTACTTGAACAAGCATGGACACTAATTAATACATTTACAAACTTCACCATTTCACATGTGTATAGAGAAGGGAACCGGGTTGTAGATCATTTGGCAAATATGGGAAGTTCCAAGGAGGAACTTAATATGATGGGTCCAAAATGTGATTTTGATTCTTATCCAATTCTTAAGGCAAAAATTTTGGAGGATATGGGTATAGGATAATATTACATATAGCTATATAGTGGTCTTTTTCATAATGATATAAATTGGTATGTGTGATATTATAAGTGCAGGGTCCTGTGGTTTTGCTGCATCTGTATATTGTGAAGGGATATCAATTTGAGAAGTATGCTGGATGGTAAGTTGGATAAATTCATAAGTGAGACAAATTATGGACTGCTATGTAAATATGCACAGCCCTCATGATATTTTGGTTTAGACTACATCTTGTTCAATACATTCTAGAAAATATTTGATACTGGGGGATGTTTTAGGACACTCAATATTCTGGACACTATAAGATATTGTATTCTTTGGCATATTTGAGATTTACATCTCACAACCTTTCTATGTATTGTAGAGCAAGGATCGGAGTTTTTCTTACTGGTTCTTTTCTCCGGGAGCTCTTTGAATCAGCTTTATATAATAAAATATATTAAGTGGCACCGCCACCTTGTTTTATATATATATATATATTATAGTTTAATATTGTCTAATATTAAAAGAAAAGGAAAAAAACTATTATGGTGTATTTTGTAAAATGATTTTATTAATTGAAGCTCAAATGTAATAAAAACTTTATTTAAAAAGAAAAAGTAAATTCAATATTTGAATTGTTAAAATTTCAACAATTTATTGGTTTATTACTGTTTTATATTGTTTTTATAGTTTTTTTGTTATAGTGTGTATTCATGTACACATAAAAACATGTTAGTTATGATTTTAAATGAGATTATAGTCATATTTTGTAATGAGTAATTTTAATTGTTTATTTTTATAATAAAAAATTATGTTTTGATTTTGAAAAGTTATCAAAGATTTTAATGTTGGTTGTTTAATTTACTAAATGTTTCTCTATAATTTTTGATAGAATAAATTTATATGAGAGTGAGTGTTTGAACTCTAACTTATTTTTATAATGATATTGAAATTTTAGTTTAAGATATATACTTAATATTAATGTGGAGGTAGATTTTAATCAAGATTAACTGGATAAATTAATTAGGGATATTATAAATGAACTTTTGAGGTTTAGCTATGGGTCTAGAGATAACCTTGACATTAGGATCTTACCACTCGGTGGCATAGAGCTATCACAAAGATTGTGGAAGGAAAATATATTAAGTTGGTCATACTTCTAATTTATTAAGTTATGGATCTAGGGATATTAAATAGATAAATCAATATTTATAAATTTTAAATTTAATTGTTCTTTGAGCTTATGCTTTCAAATTAGTCTAGTTACAATAAAATGATACAAAATAGCCTTCAATCAAGTGTTGGCTACTTTCAAACATTAGTGTATCAACACACCAACCCTCACAAATACTATATCATCCCAATGGCACATGTTCACCTAGTGGTTGGCTCAAGCATAGAACACATATGCACAACATGGTTATCTCTTGCATGTGTCATAATTAAATAAGTGGTTAGCTCTTATATGCCACACAAGTGCATATGGGAGGTTAGCTTTAGCATATGTAATGTCAAGTAAAGGTGAATAGCTCATTGTCACATGCAAAGTAGACATGATTATTAGCTTAGGCATGCATCATACAGACATAATATGGATAATTAATGTTTGTATCAACCATATAATATGATAACTTGTGCATGCATATATTGCACACAATGTGACTAGCTCAAACACTCAGCACATATACATGTGATTGACTTAGCAACCTCAAAAGTACACATACTGACCAACTAGCAAGAATAAAATTACTTCCAACCTTACTACAAGAATATTTTCCTTCTCTTGGTCCACTATCACATAACCTTGTAATTACATTCATTCTAAAAAAAGGGAATATATGTACATCTCATTTTGCATCATGCATACCATCCCTTTTCCCAATCCATTTCTACCTATAATGACAAGAAAGAATCTATTATACTTTTCATATATGGTCAAGGAAACATATAACATCATGCATAATATTGAGGTTATTTTTACATAAATATATAGTGATTGTCTCATAGCTACATAACAACCAACTAGCAATAAGAAGTGGATGCGATACTACTACATGCATCTTTCCATTACCTATTTCACTAACACTTACCCTTTAAGTATTTCCTAGATAGAAATAGGAATGGAATTGCATATCATACTACATCATCATGGGTCCCATTTTTTATTTGATTATTTACACCATCTATGATCCAGGGAAAGCATCCCATACAAGTTATAATTATTACAATATAGTGCATAATTGTAATAATATCCATAATATAAGATTATTAATAATATTTTCATAGTTTATTAAACTATTCAAGTCAATAGATTCCAACATCTATCACCTCCATGTCACTAGAAAGAGTTGAAATAGCTTGGTACAGGTAGCTCTCGGAATCTAGCATCTACATGGTAATGCTGAAATTTGGCTAAGCCCTATTATTCCACGTATAGATCCTGACATCTATCACCTCTATGATATTGGAAATTATTGTCTAGACTCTAAGATATGATGATTAGCTCTTGCCATATATCACATGTGTATGATACTAGTGGTTGCTAACTAAATTTTGCTTGTACCACATCATAAATAGTCCCTTTCACCCTTCTCTTTTGTGATATCAGTGAAAGTTTGTTTTATCCTTAAGATGTAATAGATAAAAAATGGAATTAATCATCTACATAATATTAGTGATATTGAAATATCCACATATGTATCAATCTCGGTTCTAACATGCCAGCTACTATTATATCCATGTACACAAAATCCACACATCCCAAGGATTCCCAATTACTAGTCAAGTTGAACTAGATATATATCATTAAAGATGATCCTTGAACCTATAGATCAGGTCATATAGGTCTTGAGATCAAATTACCAACAAAAAATTAGCATATTACGCATATGTGAGTTAGCCTCTATTAAACACATATAGATAAATAAATACAACATATAAATTAAGCAATTTCATTTACTTCATGCAATTTTTATTTGAGAACACATTATTTATTAGACATAAATTAACTCATAGTAGTGATATTAAATAATGTCCTACCTCTAAGTATATAGTTTTTATAGTATAATATCAATTACAAAGCTTATATTCAATAACACTTACTATTAATTTCTCACAATTGGCAAAGGTGGTCATAAGGAACTCCATTTAAAACTCAACACAAAATCAAGCACATAGCTACATAAAGTAGACTATCTATACCCAATAATATTTGTTTGCAACATGAAATTATAATGGATTGATTTATTATCATCATTAAATGTATGTTAGTATGTTTCACTAAATAAATTCATAGTCATGTCAGGACCTATTTTATCACACCTTTCTATGTTAGAAGTATAGACCTCACCAAGTATTAAGCATAACCTATAAATTTATATTCTAGTCAATAATTCAAGACACATGACCATATTTTTTGACAAACAAATAACTATTTTAGTTCAAAAAATGTTTGAATTATTCTCACACATTCACATCAAGACAAATCATGATATAATGACTCTAAATTTTCATCCAAGATTGTAGTAGATCTTAAGAAAATAAAGATCACAAAAAATCATAATAGATAAGTGTTGATGATGATGGGTTGGATTTCATAGGATCAAATCAATAAATTGGGGACACAATACTAAAAGGATGAGTTCATAGTCATCTACTACAAATTAGCTGCAATTTTAAGTATATTATAAAGGAAGAAATAATCAAGTTTAGGAACAACCCTAAACCTTGGCATTATCTCCAAAACCATCCCCTATGGACTTGGATCACAAAAGTATCCTTCATCCAACGAATAGCTATATACTGGATATCAAGATCAAAATCCCATGTAGTTATTCTCAAAAAATGTCTCAAGGAATATATGCATAAGTTTCTACACCCCATGTTTCATAACCACTTGAGCAACTTTCCCAATATAAGTGAAATAGAAAGAACACTATCACAAGAAAAAAATTGAAGCGTTTAAGCCTAAACAACATAACAACCCACCTTTTAACAATAATCAATTTAAAATAAAGTCATAACTCACAAGTTTTGTTGACTACTATTACACACCTTGACAAGGTTCTTTTTAATACTCATCAATTCATAATTCCTAACCATAGGTATGAAAACCAATTAAGTTAACCCTTTAACAAATATATGACTAACAAACTTTAAAAGCACACCAAGATATCAATCTAAGACCTCTCTACCATTATTACTTAATGTAGTCACATATTCTGTCCATTTAATTAAATGAATATTTACTATTTATTTGATTAATAAACCATCAATAATCAATTAATTAAATTAATATTTACTTAATTTATCCTCAAACCATTCTCCTATTAATTAAATAAATTACTTAATTTATTTAATTTAATTCATTAAACCAAATTCACAATCAATTAAATGAATAAATCATATTTATTTAATTTAAACATCTTTCCTCTTTTAGATAAATAATTAAAACATTTATTTAAATCCCTAAAAAACCTCCCCCACTTGCATTCTCCTACAAATACAAGTTGTAACCACAATTGAAATAAATTTTTACTTTAATAAAAATCCTATTTTCCCTCACCCACCAAACCCGCTTGCAATCCTAAATCCCCTTCTAGACTCTTCTAACCACTTTATAATCATTCCTAATTAGCCTAATCCATCTCGTAAATATTGTCACATTCCTAAGCAACTTGAAGTCACTTCTCAAAGCCCTCAAAGTCTTTGAAAAGCATTTTATGTTTTATGTTCAACAAGCTAACCCCTAAAGTCTTCCAAACCACTAATGGCTCTTACATGACCATTTATGGTTAACTCAACTCACCCACATGGTTAGAGACTTTCCCTCTAACTCAACCTCCATTTGACTCATGGGTCTCTTCAAGCATTTATTGCTTTGACCATGTTTATCCTCACTAACTCTTGCACAAGAGTTTATCCATTGGATAAAGGCATTATTTATTGGATAATGGTTTTATTCATTCAACTCAACATTAACATTACCTCCCAAGCTAACCCTCAAGTCATGTCAAGCATTTAATGCTTATTCCCACCCCTCTCAGCCCATCTCTTGTTGACATTTGTCATCCTAGGATTGGATTGAAAGCCCTCACATGGATCATAAACCCATCAATCCCGACCCTTGTTGAGATTACTCAATCTCAACCATCCATTGCTCCATTTTTCCTATAAATAGAGCTCATTTCTTCATAATCCAGATCCTAAAATCTTGTATGCATCTATTATAGTGAATTTTAGAGAGTATTTTAGCATAATAGTTCATATTGTCTTTTGCCTAAAAATTAACATTAGCTAATTAAATAACATTTCATATTTAGTTTTCTTTACACTTGCATTCTCATAAGTTTTCATTCTACAATCTTGAATCTCCATAAGACATCTAGAATAGTGCAAAAAGCTACTAAGAGCTACACTCATTTGGGAGCTTGGAGAGGAGAGGAACAAGGGAGGAGTAGCTACAAACATGGTGGAGGGCATTTGGAGATGTCTTATTACATTTCTTAGTTTTGTTAAGCTTTATATTTTGTGTTTTGTGTCTCTCTTGATATGCTTGCTTAGGATAGTATTTGATTTGTGATTTCTAACACTAACACTTGGTTTGTTTCTTGTGTGTTTGTGTTTGTCTTCTTCACAATATCCTAACATCCTTTTTGTAGAACATCACTTACATTTCAATATAAATATGCTATAGTATTTACGTGCTTATTCCATTAATGCATAGGCTATATTGATTACTTATTCACAAGAAGCAACCATATATTGATCATTTCATAAAACTCACTAAAAGAGAGCTACCAAATACTATATTCATCTTTCCAATAAATATTAATCAAGATCAATAATGGTATACAATTATTGTAACTCTAGAAAATTCCATCGTACCTAATATCTACTCATAATCGTAATAAAATTCATACAAATTAGCCTAGAAATTCCATCTATAATTATCTACATAATCTATCTATTTTGCATAGGATGTAGAGATGTCATTTACAACATAGTTGACCTAAACTAATAATAACATTATCATATATATAATCTTATCATCTTACAAGATGTGCTAGTATGAATTCATACGACCATATGGTAAAGGTGATACATTTAAAATACCATATCATACTAGTGATATTTATTACCACCATTAAGAAACTAAAGATTTATATGGTTATACAACATCCACCCATAAACCAGTTGTTGATGTGTTTTTCTATGGGGAGAGAATCTTTTGAAGGGACCATAAAATCCTTTACAAAAAGCTAGTAAAAGGGTATACATAAGGATCTATCCAAAAAACACTATACCAAGTAGGTTTTGAAGGGACCTGCAACCTTTACATAAAAGGATAGACAAAAATTAACAATTTAATAGAACCTCAGACTGTAAAAAACCCATAACCAAAAATAGCAACACAATATCCCCCACCCCGAAGGGCTGATGATAGAGCAACAACCAAACGAAAAACATAAATAAATAAAAACTTTACATGCCATTTAGGGCTTCAACATCTTCTATTTTTTTTTTAGAATTGATGCTATAGATAAAAAAAAAAAGTTAATTAGCTCATGTTTTCATCTTCAGAGAATATTTTTTCACTTCCCCTAGTGTGAGTTTTAGGCCTAGTAGGAGCATATTCCATCCCTTCCCCATCCTTTATTTGATCTCTACAAAGAGATTTGAGTTTGTTGGAAAGGATGTGAGTGCCCTCAACACAATCCTGAATGGATAAATGACTAATATTTACAACCTTAGCAAAAATTTATTTGATCTCCTGAAAATTCTTCTCCAAATTTTTCATGATTTCCAAGTTTCAAGTGGTTGAGTATCATCTCTCACCTAACTCCTATGGTATCCACCTAAGCAACCTCTTCTCATTTATACAAAATCCTTTCCTCCTCTATCTTAGCATTAGGCATATGGACACCCCACTTCTTTTGAATAAAATCCATTCTCATGGTCAGGTTGTAAGCCTCCATAAACAACCACTTAAGAATGTTATGTTGGGAGAGAACAATCCTCTTAACCATATTCAAAGCCACTTGAACCTCTTTTTCAACTAGAGCCTAAGGAGAGGAACCCATGGAGATATGAGAGGAGAGGAGGTGATAAATTCACATTCATAGTGCCTAGACCTACAAGAGTAGACCCCACACCCACCACATTAGAAGCCACCTAGGGATTGAGGCCAGACCCCTCCTTGGGATTCTTTCTTTTACCTTTTACCTAAGTATTATTTTGGAGATCTTCACCTTTACCTGCACTTAAATAATCCCCACCCTTGGAATCTCACTTTTCAATAGAATAATCCTCTTTGTCGGCCCAAGGGGTTTACACAATAGCTTTTCCCTTTTTATTAGGACTAGTAGTGGCAATTTCCTTGCCTTTCCATTTTTAGGGGGGTGAGAGACTTTTCCCTTAAAATTTCCACCAATATATTAGGATTTTCCTCCTCATCCTAGCATTTAATAAACTTGGAGACCCACTTACATAAGCAGTCCTCTTCTAAGGAGATAATTTTTTGAACTTCTTAGGATTGTTTGTAGAACTAGGTAGGGATTTGGAAGGGTTCAGGGCTTTCATCTACTCAAAAGTGAGGAGAATGAGGCCCTCATGGAGAATAGAAATATTTTAATTCATATGGTGCTTAGAGACATAATTATACATGGGCATGAGGAGGAAGAGCGGTAGGGAGACCACCAGATGATGTCTAAAATGATTCAACAAATTGAAATGATAACCATAGAGACTTTTGAAATGATCTTCAAGGTTCATGTACCTCATTAAAATGTTTGCAATTTATCTATCTAGATAGCTTTCAAGGTGATCATTCGATAGTCATTATGAAGTTTTAGCAGATTTTTCCTTTCATCCCCTTTGACGAATGTCTCCATGGTTTCCTCTCCCATTTTTTTGTCTTTGAAATTTTTTCGACCTTCCAATGGAAAACTAATGACTTGAGAAATGACCTCATCAATTCTCATATTCCACCTAAAATCAATAATAGAATGTTGTTTCCAAGATTGTTTTAATATGCTAGTAGTCAAAAGGTCACTCCCTTTTAACCTCACTAGGTAATTCTTGAGCCCACCATTGCTAAAAATATTTGAAATCTTTGAATTAGTATGGAGATCACTAAAATTATCTCGCTCAACTCTATTCCTCTTGCAACCCAGTTTCATCCACTCCACACATAGGTAGGAAAAAAGGACCCCACCCTTAGTATTGTTAATTTTAAAACTGCAATCCCTCACTTTCTTACAAGTCTTCTAAGGGTCATCTAAAGATTTCTTGTTTTGAAGAGAAAACCCACCCATAAATTGTGTGGCTTTAATTCATGGAATGATGAGAGGAAAGACATAAGGCCTTTTTTAATGCAAAAATTCATTAGAAAGTAAGTTTTTAATGTGCAGGTGACTAAACTAAAATCCTCCCACCAAGTTAATATGTCATTTTCCATGCCAACATGTGAAAGATTTCCACTTATTTATAATGATTAAAGAGATGAGTAGCATCCTTCATAAGGTGGTCAATTTTCCAACTATATTTTTGGACACCTTTCAAGCAATTCATATATTTATAATATCCCCCTCAACCAATTCTTTTTAGTCCATTATGAATGGCCATTTTGATACTATGAAAATAGGCAACTTCATCATACTGGCTCGTTTGATGCCTTAGGGGAATGGACATGGCCTTAATGAACCTTCCCTCATCTGATCTGAAAACCCTTCCACCAATATCCCCATCACTAAGAATATTGAGGATTGAAATATCGTTCATCTTAAATGATACAATCTAGCTTATTATAGTGTATTATAAGGAAATTTTCTCAAAATCTATTTTGTACCAAAAAAAAATGTATAATAACTTAAACAAAAAGGCACCCAGTCATGACAAAGCATGGCATAGTAGGATTAGAATATGGCATATCTCCAACAAAAGAGACATTACCATTATTACATAAATATTTTTAAAATAAGTTGCCACTTTTTTTATATGATTTTCTAGAAATATCCCAATATATCTCATTATGTTTTATATGGTAAAAATTTACAACCCAATGAAAGTCTTATGTTTTCAATATCATCCAAACTGTGACCAACTTTTTTTGTGTCGGCATGGAATAGAAGAGATTTTGGGAGCCGAAAACTTGCCTGAATGATCCCTAATACTCCCTTAATCTCATTTTATACCGGTTAAGCTATATCGGTTTGCTATCCCATTTACCGAATCATTGTAAACCTGACTCTACTTCCAGGTAAGCTATACCGGTTGGTCAAAACCAGTAAAGCTAAACCGAATTATAATCCCATTTACCTGATCACTGTTTACCCAACTTTGCTACCGGACAAGTTATACCGGTTGGGCAGAACTAGAAAAGCTATACTGGTATGCAATACCAGTTAGAATTAACTTCTGAACTACTTACCCAATGACTTGATTGACAAGGCTATACCAATTTACTATCCCGCTAACAGATTCACGGAATAGCCGACTCTGCTACTAATTAAGCTATAATGAGTGGGCAGCACTGGCAAGGCTAGACCAGTTAGGCTATGCCAGTTAGAATTGACTCCTATTTCCTTCAAGCTCTACAATTTCCTTGAATCTGCTGCTACTGCTCAATCCTTGAACACATAAGACAAATACCAAACCATTCTCATTTTCTTCTCCCTTGGTATGTTCAGGTAAGGAGGGTTCTTCAAGCAAATATTTGTCACCATTTATATTGCATCCCTTAACGACTGAGCAGGATTTTGTTCAGCATCAATGAGAAGGTCACTTAACAACAAGCTTCCTTTTCTGAATTAATGATCTCTGAAAATGAAGGGAAGTCTTCTATTTTAAGATGCATCAACGTAGAATCCACTTCCAACTTATCACAGCCCATATTTTATAGGATATCTACTGCTCTATTGCCTTCCCTGAATATGTGAGATATGGAACATTCTTTGAAAGAATCCAATATTACCCAGGCTTGGTGTAAAATGTAAGAAATCCTCCAGTTAATAGAACATCTGGATATAGAAGCCTTAATTATAATAGATGAATCCCCTTCAATATGGATCTTATTAAACCTTAATTTTTTGGCCAATGTCAGACCGGATAATAGAGAAAGAGCTTTGGCCATATTGTTCATCCCAGGAGGAATATAAGAAGGTTTGAATGCCAATGGATATCGTAAATGATCTCTAATGCAAATTCCTATCCCTGAAACCCTTGTCTTACCTCTAGATGAGCCGTCAAAATTTAATTTCACAAATCCACCTGATGGGGGTGGCCACTTGACTAAAGCTCTATTAATTGGAAGTTTACCCTGTCCATTTGAAGCAAGAAATGACGAGATAGATAGGTCCTTCCATTCCTTGATTATGTTAGCATCCCAAAAAGAAAAATGAAAGTTACTATTTGTGTTCTTTGTGTAAGCGTTAACATGTTCAGATATATAATTCTCAATCCCTTCCATAAACCTTAGCAATGGAGAAGCAACCTGTCTAAAAATCCTCCTATTCCTTTTCCACTAGATTGACCAAATGACTGTTGCTAGAATACATTTCCATATACATGCAAAAAGAGAACTAGAAAAGAGGGTAGGCCACGATTGGAACAACTCCCATAAAGTATAAGGCAATGGCATTGACAAATTAAGTTTCCTCAAAATAAAAGACCAACATTGTTGGGCAACAGGACACCTTAGGAGCAAGTGATCCACAGTTTCAGTCTCCTCCTTGCATATTACACAATAAAATGAGTTGGCAATGTGTAATTTTTCCAATTTGTCACTTGTTAAAATCCTCTTTCTTAATGCTAAACAGACAAAGCAACTAGCTTTAGGTAAAACAACACTATTCCAGCAAAAAGAGAAGACCCTTCTTTTAGTATGTTGAACTTCCATATACTAGATAGCCTTATAACATATTTTGATAGAATATTTACCATCATGTGTAGAAGCCCAAATCAACTTATCTTCTCGATTTGTGATGTATACCCTTCTTGTAGATAATATCTCCTGAAAACAGAGTTTTTGGTCATCTCTGATGGGCAATTCCGAAGTCCTTCCAAGTGACTTTGCCTGAGAAGAATTCAACTCCACTTACATACTCAATCAAAAAAGAGCCCCAGCAAGCTTTAATGGTTGGAATAACTTCCAATAAAATATCTTTTTGTTTCAATGGTGGGAAATCATTCCAAGAATCCTCCCAAAACTGAATGCTCTCACCATTATGAACCTCCCAAGACACATACCTTGTAACAACCTCTCTAGAAGACATCATAAAATTGCAAATAGCCCTTCGAGGGATCATATATAGTGATAACTTGATACACATTGAGAGAGTCCAAGTACTTTTCTTGCATAATTTTACACCACTTAGATTCTTGTTCAGAGACCATTTGTCATACAAGCTTACCCCCAAAGGCTATGTTTCCTTTTGAAAGATCATGTAATCCTACTCCACCTTCTCCTCTATCATGTGACATTTCCTTTAAGGATATAAGAGGCACATTTTTCTCTTCTGACATGTTTTCCCTCCATAAGAAAGCTCTTATCAACCTTTCAAGCTGATGAATGACTATGGCGGGAGCTTTAAGGATTGACATGTAGTAGTTGGGAATGGTTGATAAGACTGATTTAATGAAGAGTAATCTACTTGATAGAGACAACCATTGAGCTTTCCATGATGAGATGGAATTCCTGATTCTTTCAATAATAGGTTTTCAATAAGAAGCTTTGTTAGAGCCAACAAAAAAGGAATTCCTAAGTATGTAGAAGGTAAAACTTCTTGAGAGAAACTCAAAACATTGACAATATTCCTTGTCACCACAACATTTGTATTGAAGACATAAATCTTAGATTTTAGGGCATTTACCCTTTGACCCGAGACTACCATGTAAAGATCCAATGTTTTTTTAATTTTCTGTCTCATGGACATTCGATTTTCCAAATAGTAGTGTATCATCAACAAATAAGAAGTGTGTGACTGAGATGGAGGTTCAATCAATATGAGCTCCCATCCAGAGCCCTTGTTCATTTCTAGCCTTAGTAATTCCGCTAAAAGCTCTAGCCATGATTATAAACAATGAAGGGGACAAGGGGTCACCTTCTCTAACTCCTTGGGAGGCAGAAAAAAAAACTAGCTGGAACACCATTAATTATGACCAAAAAGTATGCTCCTGAAACACAAGCTCTAATCCACTTACACCACTTCTCAGCAAAGCCAAATTTACTTAAGACTTTAAAGAAAAAGGACCAGCTAAGTCTATCATATGCTTTCATCATGTCCAACTTTACTACAAATGTCGATGAATGAGTAGAGTTTATAGAATGCAAAACTTAATGAGCAACTAATGCATGTTCCATAATATCTTTCCCTGGCACAAAACCACCTTGTTCAGAAGATATAATTTTAGTGATCAATTTTTGTAGTCTCAAATAAATGGCCTTGGTAAGAATCTTGTATATTGTGTTGCAGAGTGAAATGGGCCTAAAGTTTGCAAATGTTTTAGGTTCCTTAATCTTAGGAATAAAAGAAATGTTTGTGGCATTAAAATGTCTGAGGACGGAAGAACGTTTTCTTGACTCTTCCAAGACAACCAATAACTCAAGACACATAACATCCCAACATTTTTGGAAAAAGAAGGGTTGTAAAGCCATCTGGCCCCGAAGCCTTTTCTGGTGGAAGAGAAAACACTACTTTATGAATCTCCTCTAATGTGAAGGGAGCCAACAATTGTTGATTATCTAGAGGACTTAATAAAGAGGGGATAGCATTCAACAATTCCAGCTCTTGATCTTCTAGTGGAGGTGGTGAAGGTGGGGGAGCCAACAAGTTCTTAAAATAACTTACTCCCTCGTCTTGAATCTCTTGTGCATCCGACAGAATATTACTTGATGTGGCTTTCTTAATAGAAAAAATTGTATTGGCTGCTCATTTTTGTTTTGCTGACATATGAAAGAACTTTGTGTTTTTATCCCCTTCTCTAAGCCATAATTCTTGATATTTTTGTCTCCAATATTCCTACTCCCTTTTATAAAGCTCTTCCCAATCCTCTTGGAGTTGTTTTTTGTTTGACATACAAGTCAGAATCTAGTCCCTTAGAGATGATCTACTCATTTATTTGAGCTAAGTGATTTTCAACAAGTTTTTTTTGAGCAAAAATGTTCTTGAAAACTTGTTTATTCCATTCCTTAATTTGGGCTTTAACATGCTACATTTTCTTGTGAAACTTAAACATCTTGGTACCATCATTCTGAGGAGCACTCACCCACCATTGTCTAAGCAAAAAATGGAAGTGAGGATGTCAAAACCACATTTTCTGAAATTTAGAGGAGGACTTGTGCTTACCATTTGACAAAGTTGCCACTTTATTGATGTTTAGTAAGATGGGAAAATGATCTGTCTTAATTGTTGGCATTTGCATGAAGATTGCATTAATTATTTGTTATGTTGTCATTGATGTCAATTAACCGGTAATGATATTGTTATAATGTTGTTTTGTAACCGGTAGGAAGAGCTAGTGAAGGGAACTGTAATCGGTAGGTGAGTTTGTGGAGTGAACCGGCATTGCTAAGTATTGGAGAGTTGAACTGGTAACCCTACCTATTGATTTGATAAACCCTAACCGATTAAGTTTTGTGAATTGGTTGTATTGGTTTATGATCTGATGATGAGCGGTAATGATTATGACATGTATGCATGTTGTATGAGAAGAGTTGCAAAGTGTTTTTGGTGCGTTGAGATAATGGTTTTTATCTTGGGAATGAGCAAGTATATTGCATGTAATGAAAAACGCATGATGAGTTACTGAGTTCGATGAAGCAGTGATCAAGGAGCGGTCAAGGCTATCTTGAATGATGTGCAATAATTATTATGTAATCCAACAGTCATACTTGAACCGAATTGTTTGTAATCTCTATGAGAGAATTAGGTTTATGTTGTGTTACCGACCTAGTGATTTGTTTATAAGGTCAATGAGTTGTTTTGTTGAAGTGTTGGCAAATTTCTAGTCGAGTGTGTGGTTGTTGAACCGAATGATGTATCTGCAATTTGTGTAAAGGCAGATAGGAGCATAAAAAAGGTCTGAACAAGCAAGTGTAGTGTTATTGAAACAAATCAGCAAACCCATGTTGTTTTCTAACAATTACATTAGTTAAAATCCCCTAACTGGGTAAGCTCTAACAAGCTTAGTGTTATTCATATCCTCTAACTAGGTGGTCCATTAGCTTGGATTTCAAATCCTCTACCAAGGTTACTCCTCATAGGGTAATGCTTCTAATGAGGCATTATAGTCAATCCCTTAACTGGGTGGTCCCTAATAGGATCTGTTCTTAACAGGATTTTATGTAAAGCTTTACCAGGCTTGGCTCCTAACATGGCAAACTTTAGAAGAGTTCAGATAGTTAACTTGTGAGTCCCATCTCACTATGGTTTTTCCCATTTGGGTTTCCACGTCAAAAATATTGTGTCAAGTGGTAAATGTTTTTGTGGTTATGTTTACTATGGTTGAATTTCTTGACTTCTTAAGCCACTATGATAAGTCATGTTAACTGACAGCAATTTGAAATGAGGTTTACTTATGTCAGTAAAGTATTTGGATGTTTGTGAGTTTCAAGTTGTTTACCATTAATATGTTATAACAGTCAACCGGTTTATCTTGACAGTGATATTGCATTTGTAGTTCAGTGGTTTAACTTGTCAGTTTAGAGTTTGCTTTGAGAGGTTGATTTTGAAGTTGGTGAAAGTTTATATCAGTTTTCTATCTACTGATTCACACCCCCCCCCCCCTTCAGTAGTTGACTAGATCCTTATTCTTTCATCATACCATCAATTGGTATCAGAGCATCTCAGGTCCTCTAAGGTCTAAGCCTAATAGCTTGAGGTAAAGATATTGCAGAACATGATGAAAAAGGAAGGTCTGAAGTTTAATAGAGAGAACTACAAAATATGGAGTGATAGAATGAAAATTTATATTAAGAGTCTAGGAAATCAATACTGGGAACATGTTGGTACTCAATATGTTGCACCTAGTGGGATTATGACTAATGATCAGAAGAAAGAGAAACAAGAAAACAATCAAGCACTGGAGGCTATTATCAGTTCTTTGTCTGATGCAAAATATGTTGATGTCCATGGTCTGGAGACTGCATATGAGGTATGGAAGAAACTTGAAGAGATTTATAGCGGTGATGAACATGTGAAGATTGCCAAAGAAGAGAGTCTAAGAGGAAAGTTTGATGACATGCGGATGGTTGAAGGTGAGAATATACAACAATATGGTCAAAGGATAAAAGAGATAGTTGGTGAGATCAAGAGTGCTGGTGGTAAAGTGGAAGATGCCACAGTGATTAGTAAGGTGTTGAGAACCCTACTACCCGTCTATGCTATCCGAGTTGTAGCCATTCGGGAACTAAAATCAATTGACAAAACTAAGGTAACCCTTGACTCCATCATTGGTAAGCTTGTTGTTTATGAATTAAATGGTTATGATGGTAGTGTTCAAAAATCTGAATCTACATTTAGAGCTTCAGTTTCTAACCCATCTATAAGGAAAGGTAGAGATGTCAGTCACAGTTATGAATCTAGATCCAGCAAAGAAGTTGATGATGAAGTCAGTTTGGTTGATCTTGAAGAATTGTTGGCCAAGCGGTTGCCCAGAGGAACCAATAAATACAGAGGTAAATTACCTTTGAAATGTTTTGCATGCAATAAGATTGGACACATTGCAGCTAACTGTCCTAATGGTGATAATGAGCACAAGCGAGAAAAGTTCAAGAAGTACAAAGGAAAAGGCAAAAGAGATTGCCTTATTACAATTGATGGTGGTATCACTGATGAGGAATCTGAGGGTGATGCTAATGAAGACATTGTTTTTGTGGCCATTAAAGAGGAGACATCTGATCAGAAGGCATTAGTTTCTTGCATGGATAATTCTGATGATTGGATCATTGATAGTGGTTGTTCACATCACATGACCGGTGATTGGAACAAATTTCTTTCTTTAAAGGAATTTGATGGCGGAGTTGTAAGATTCGGTAATGACTCACCTTGCATGATAAAAGATAAGGGAACTATTTCTCTTAATGGGAAAAGTAGTGCAGATGATGTCTACTAGATTGAAGGAATAAAGCACAATCTTTTAAGTGTTGCACAACTCAATGACAGAGGATACCCATTGGAGTTTAAGAATGGTATGTGCAAAATCTATGGGAGCAAAGATGAACTGATTGCAACCGGCAAGCATACTAAAGGTAACCTATTTCACCTGAATCCTAAAGTCAACAACTATTTAATTGCTAAAGTAAATGATAGTTGGCTTTGGAATAGGATATTTTTTCATGTAAATTTTGATAACATTGTTAAAGTGAGTAAGTCCAAGACAGTGAGAGGTTTGCCTCAGTTGGACAAACACAAAGAGGGGATGATGCTATATTTGTGGTGGTGGATAGATTCTCAAAAATGGCTCATTTCATACCTTGTAGAAAGACATCAGATGCAGTACATGTACAGACATATTTTTCAAAGAAGTGGTGAGATTGAATGGATTACCTAGAAGCATAGTTTCAGACATAGATACTAAGTTTGTTGGTTATATTTGGAGAACACTTTGGAAGAAGGTTAAGACAGATTTGGGTTTCAATTCTAATTTTCACCCACAGACTGATGGACAGACATAGGTAGTTATCCGAAGTTTGGAAAATTTGCTGAGATGTTTAGTTGGAGACAAAACTAGAAGTTGGGATTTGATTCTTGCACAAACAGAGTCTTCTTACAATAATTCAGTGAACAGGAGTATTGGAAGAACACCCTTTGAGATAGTTACCGGAGTACACCCTAGAGGTATATCAAAGTTGAGAGATATCAGCAATGAGGATAAGAGAAGTGCAGAAGCAGAAGACTTTGTTGATCACATGGCAGCCTTGCATATTCAGGCTAAGCAACATTTGGAGGACATGAACAACAAGTATAAGGAGGAAGCAGACGAGAAGAGAAAACATAAGGAATTTGAAGTTGGTGATAAAGTGATGGTGTATCTGAGAAAAGAGAGATTCCCGATTGGAACCTATAACAAGTTGCAAATGAGAAAGTTTGGACCTTATAAGATCTTGAGGAAATTCAATTCCGGAAATGCATATGAAGTGAAGTTACCAGATGATTTCAGTATTTCACCTATATTCAATATTGTTGATCTACACCAGGATCATGACCCAGAATTCAGTGAGAAAAGTATTGCAGACTTGGAGAAACAGTTGCCTCGGAAGGAACCAGAGCAAATTGAAGACATTTTGGATAGTAGGATTGGGCGTAGTACCCAGAGCAGTCAGTATAAGGAGTATCTTGTGAAGTGGAAAGGCAGACCAGTTGAATACTCATCTTGGATTTCTTAGGCAGAGGTAGACCACCTTGGTTTTCCTTTGATCCCAGCAAAGTGAGAGACTCGCTTTTTTTTTATCAACCCCGAATGTCCGATGCAGGAGCATCCCTAGTTCTTGGCAATCTTGCATCAACCAAAAATATTTCTTCTGTTTTCTTTTTTGTTTGCAGTTTCAACATTTCTTTCTGTATTTCCTTGATTTGGCTCACTAGAACCTATGGAGTTGGATTTTACTTGAAGACTTGATCATCTTCCTTATTCCCAAACTGCAGAGCATTTGGACCATTTTCCGGCAAGTTATCGCTATTGATTTTCGAGACAGTTTTTTGTTACCAGTTGCCTAGACCTATTTGCATTGGTGATCTACCAAATCCTTTTGTAGCTTGCGGAGCCCTAAGCGTTGATTTTGTTGTTCCTTGGCGTGTGGCCGACCTTCCCTTTGATTCTCACTTCATCCTTTGGATTTTTCGAAGAAATTTCTTTGGCGGAGGCTGACCTTGTTGGTTCTACACATTAGGTCTCGTTCTTCGGGTTTTTGATTCCTTTCTAGGCCGACCGGATCCCCTTGGATCGTATAAATCATTGTAATATAGTATTAGAATGCATCGAGGGAGTTAGACAGAACATAGAAGCTAAATCTTAAGTTTGAGGTCCCGGTTGTGACATGTTTATTTTGAGCATGTTTTAGCAGGCCTGTGAGTCAGTTATCGTAACTCGGTTGTTACCAGTTGGTTGTAATCAATTTTCATAATATAATTCAATCTATTCTGCATTGCCTCCATCATATCCTTGTGTTTCTGTTGTGTTTACTCTTGTTGACCAGTCCAAACTGATCTCCTGGAGGTCCCTCCTAACTGGTGACTGCACCACATTAGCAGCCTCATTGAGGGGCCTAGAGGAACCCAAATCGTTAAAGTCCCCCCCTCCTTGTCCTCCATTAAGTCTTCATTAGGATCGGAGACATCTTTAGATTTAGTCTTTTTCTTCGAGGAGCATTTTGACGCCAACCTGTGTGACTTTCATTTTCCTTCAATGTCAAGAGAAGGGCTTTCCTCCTCAAATTCTTCAGACGAAGAATTGTCCTCAATGATAATTCTTTTCCGTTTCATAGGGGATTTCCCTTTACCCTTTGGTCAACTTGTTAGATGGTTTAGCTTACACCAAATGACTTGCCAATGTAAGACTAGTTGTTTAAAATATAGGCCCTCATTTGTCCTCCAAATTATTAGCCGATAGGCTATTCTTCTTCAAAGTGCCACCGAAAATGTCAAGTATCATGCCATTTTTTTCATCTCGGTTAATTTTTTAGTTCTACAGTGGTTGCACAAATTTTCGGTTCTCAGTACACCACGTTACTGTTTCGTACTACTTCACGTGTTTATACCAGCTATGTCTATGAAAACGCGTCCTACCTGTGCGTCAATCTTGATGCATGAAAAGTAGCATCCCACCTCATATAATGGATGTTGAAACATGAAACATGTTGCAACTCCAGAAAGGAATGACCTTAAATACGCATTTGCCACCATGGACACTTCCGCACTAATGCTCTCCACAGTCGAATTCCACCACAATGTGATAAAAATCTCTCTGTTGCCCTATGAAATAAGATTGAAATTTGGGGTACCCATCCCGTACAATGAAAAATCTTCCATATTTGGTGGCCAATGCTCAAACCAATGCCATTCTGGCATCATAGATTCACTACCCAGTTATTACTTTCGGAGCAGACTTTACCCATTAAGAGATCGAGATATGGGTGTAGAAAATCTTCCATCGATTCAAAGAGGGGAAATAAAGTGTGACGGATTTTAACGCTACCAACATCATTTTTTCCCCATTTAAACTTTTGGGTTTGTTTCTTTGAATACATGTATACCAGGGTAGCTGCAGCTATATCATCTGACAAAAATCCTCTTCCCTTTATCCTGTGATGGATGTCCACACCCAGTTCCAAATCTCTGATTTTGGCATAGAGAGGATGTTGTCAAGGATTGTAGAATCTTGATTTACGCCTACCGATTACATTTAATTTGAAACATTCTAAACCCTCTTAACAAATGCATTTTGTGTATATTCTGCAATCAGAGCATTGCACGAAACCACATTTCTTTGCGACATTTTTTCAAACAGTTTAGGTGCCTTGTTTATGCTTTCACATTTTGGATACATTTTTAGCAAAGCATTTCCAACCGTACTATTCTCATAATAATCCTTATCTATGAAACTTTCATTGGCATGGCTCACACCGGTTTTACCAATCCAATTTTTTTTTTGCGGTTGGCTTATCCTCTTTTCCATTTCCTCCTCCTTTGCATGCATGACAATCTCTGATTTGCAATGACAGTCGAACCCGTGGCAATGGTACAAAGAATGCCAAAACCCTGAAGAGGTTGTGTGAGATTTCTGATCAACCCAGTAACAATCTATTGTCAATTTATATAGTTAATAAGGAAAAAAATTTGCAAGGGAAAAAACATCGTGGTAAGCATTATCATGAAAGCACTTGAATAAAAATTTTTTAGTCCCCAAATTTCAGTGAGCTTTGATAACAAATATTTCCATAGAATATTTACTAAAACTATGTCATACAAATTTTAATTTGAAACCTGAATGCAGGTCGTCCTCCCAAGAAATAGCAGAATTAGCATAGGAGTAATATGAAATTCACAATGATGGTAGGCCCTCTGAGGATTTTAAAAAGTAGTTTTTTTCTCACACCCACTCCTCCCAAAAATCCTCTTTGAAAAATGGCTTGTAGATATATTTAAACACCAGAAATATCCAAACTCTATTCTATGATGTGCACAAATTCCTCCCAACCTTGTGTAATTCCATTTGAGTATCTATACCACAAAGTTTTACATCCCCTATCTTCTTGGACATTGCAAACCACATTTTTTCCAATCCCAATCTCATTTCTGAATTTTGGGTAAAATTCTAGAGGAATATGTTGCAGTAAAGTAATAAAAATAACACATGAATTCCTTATTTTATGTGTGTATATACAAAGGATAGAGATGGATGCATGAACATTGGTCTTACCAGTTTTTGTGCAAAATCTCAGAGCATAAGTTTGAAGAAATAGGAAACCCCATCAAGCCTTTATTTTCATTTGCCATGAATTGCAAAGCAATTCTTGCGGTAGAATGTGCAGGCTAGTTAAGATCCCCCGCTTCTTTGTTCTCCATGGCAAATGTAAATGCAGGGGGTGTCACATATTCCTGTCATTCAAAACCTTTTGAGCTAAATCAATGAAGCCAAGAAAAACCCATGGAACTATGATCACATATATATTTGTCTTGAAATGATCATTCCCACAAGATTTATCATC
Organism: Cryptomeria japonica; assembly: GCF_030272615.1. Classification (NCBI taxonomy): domain Eukaryota; kingdom Viridiplantae; phylum Streptophyta; class Pinopsida; order Cupressales; family Cupressaceae; genus Cryptomeria; species Cryptomeria japonica. Next base: position 175,562,938 of record NC_081415.1, read on the forward strand.
TGTAAAACAAAATATGCAGTGGAAACACAAAGCTTGATAAAACATAAAAACCCATAGAAGACATAATTAAGAATAAGAAAACTTAGTCTACTAATAGATTGAATTATGAAGAAAACTTACCTGAGGGTGAACTTACAAGTGTTGGTTGTAAAGATAAGGGGTGACACTTCCAAAACCAAGACGCAATGAATCATCAGATACAAATTGGAATTCTTCTTGGAAAAGATAAAAGAGAGAGATGGTAATCTTGATTACATTGTGCAAAGTTGACAACAAACATTGTGGCTTCTCAAGGGTGTGCCACAACTCACAAAGTAATTAGCTAGAGTGCTTCTCATGAGCACAAATATTTTATAAATTGCAGTCCTCTTTTGTCTACAGTTTTTAAAATAGATTCACGAGGAGTACAATTTCCAATTTTCTAGTCAATTTTTCATAACAAATAAATTGATTAAAAAGTAGACTAGAAAAATTTCATGGTAGTACGTCAAGAAATTTTCACTGGTCAGCCATTAGAATTACAAATTCTCTTGTGATCTAGGTGTTGCTGCTTCTAAAAATTGCTTTGAATTTTCATCTAGAGGAATTTGGTCAGATGGTGTAGTCGTCACTGCCCTGTTTGACATGCTTCCAAAATGTGGAAGCATTAGTCTGTTTGAGAAGATGCCTCAAATAAATGTGGTCTCATGGAATGCCATGATCAAAGGATATATACAACCTGGATTTGTTGCAATTGGCAAGTGTAAAGTCAATTTACACAATTTTTGGAAACATCCTCCATGCCCGTCCCAAAATGGGAGCCCTGAATCAGGGCATGAACATCCATCAAAGCATAAGAGATCGAAGAATTTTGTCAAATGTTGTAGTTGCAACAGTCCTGGTTGACATGCTTCCAAATTTTGGAAGCATAGACAAGGCATTTGATTGACAAAATGCTTCAAAGAAATGTGATTTTATGGATTACAATGGTTGGAATATTTTATTCAGATATTATAGTTGAAAATGTTTTGATAGACATGTATCCAAAATGTGGAAACTGTTTGACAGAATGCCTCAAAGATATTTATTCATTTTATCATCAATTCTTCTTCTTGATCTTTTACAGGTGTTGAAGAACAATGAATATATGTTAATATATGTAAATAATGTACATCAAAGAAAAAATATATCCTCATTTTTATCATCAATTCTTCTTCTTGATCTTTAATTCACATTTAGAAGATGTTCAAACTAACATGACTGATTTTTTGAGAATTTACACCCTCAAAGAGCCCACGGTTGTCTAATGGTAGCTCTTCTCTCTCGTGGTGGGCCTTGAGGACAGTTTTTTTCGCATGAAAGAAGCCCATTTTTTCTTGTGTATCTCAATTTTATTTGAAAGCATTGAGCGCACCCATTGTTTGTATTGATTGTATAATCATATTTAATATTTAGTTTAAATTGTTCTTTGTAATTCAAAATCCATAGTAATATTATATCACCTAAGACGCAGAATCATATTTGAAATTTAGTTTAAATTGTTCTTTGTAATTCAAAATCCATAGTAAATACTATATCACCTAGGATGCAGATTCTCCTTGTTTTCTATGATGACAATTCAAGATGGGCATCTTAGTAAATTGGAATGTAGGGAGTTGCCATGGCTTCACATGATGTTTAAAACAATAAAAGAGAACATTTGGATAATATGTAAATATTAAAGGAACTATTTTATTTAAAATGTTTGTGGTACTTAATCTTAACAATAATTCATTTCAATGATTTTAATGATTTCATATTTTAATATTAGATTACTTCTTTTTTTTAAACAAATTATAATATAATGAATATATATAAATTAATGTTAAAATAGTTTAAATTTTTATTATATATTACATTTTTAAAATATGAAAATGTAATATAATTATTTATGCACTGCAAAATAGGATGTTAGGAACACACACAAGACTCAAGAATCAAACGTTAGAGTTAGTTTCACTCACAAACGAAAAACGAAGGAAACTACAATCTTAAGTAAGCATATCAAGAGAGATATCAAACATAAAATGGAAAGCATGCAAAAATGGAGAAAGGAAACAAAACACTCTCAAATGCTTGCCAACATGCACATAGTTGCTCCTCCCTTGTTCCTCTCCTCTCCAAGTTCCATATGAGTGTAGCCCTCAACTTTTTGCACTACTATGGAAGTCTTATGGAGATTCAAGATTTATAAAAATGATTAAAAAGATTATGCAAATGCAAGCAAACTAGATATGAGAAAGCACTTAATTAAGCTATATTGATTTTAACCAAAATAACAATGTAAATTAGATGGCTCCTAAAATGCTCTCTTAAATTTTACTATAGATTAGATGCATACAATATTTCTAGATCTGGATTATGAAGGAATGGGCTCTATTTATAGGAAAAATAGAGAAATGGATGGTTGAGATTGAGTAATCTCAACAAGGGTCAAGATTGATGGGTTTATGATCTATGTGAGGGTTTTCAACCCAATCCTAAGATGACAAATGTCAACATGAGATGGCTTGAGAGGAGAGGGACGAAGCATTAAATGTTTGAGATGACATGAAGGTTAGCTTAGGAGGTAAGGTTAGGCTTGAGTTGAATGAATAAAACCATTATCCAATGAATAATGTCTTTATCCAATGGATAAACTCTTGTGCAAGAGTTAGTGGGGATAACCATGGTCAAAGCAATGAATGCTTGAAGAGACCCATGAGTTAAATGGAGGTTGAGTTAGAGGAAAATCCTCTAACCATGTGGGTGAGTTGAGTTGACCATTAATAGTTATGTAAGAGCCATAAATGGTTTGGAAGACTTTAGGGGTTAACTTGTTCAAGACATAAAGCCTTTAATGCATTTCAAAGACTTTGGAGGCTTTGAGAAGTGACTTCAAGTTGCTTAGGAATGTAACAATAATTACGAAATGGATTAGGCTAATTAGGAATGGTTTAGAAGAATCTAGAATGGGAATAGGATGCAAGTGGGTTTGGTGGGTGAGGGAAAATAGGATTTTAATTAAAATAAAATTACTTTATTTCGACAAAATAGGTGCAACTTGCATTTGTAGGAGAATGCAAGTGGGGGGGTAGTTTAGGGATTTAAATAAATGTTTTGTTATTTATTTAAAAGAGGAAAGGAGGTTAAATTAAATAAATATGTTTTATTCATTTAATTGATTTAGAATGTAGCTTAATGAATTAATTTAAATAAATTGAATAATTTATTTAATTAATAGGAGAAGGGGTTGAGGATGAATTAATTAAATATTAAATTTAACTAATTGATGACTGATGGTTAAATAATCAAATAAATACTAAATATTCATTTAATTAAGTGGACATATTTATGTGACTACATTTGCCCCTCTTTGAAACGGTGCAATTTATCACATCATTCGAAGAAAGAAAAATATGTGTAAAGAAATATGCCCCATAAATGTTAATTTAGTGGGTGGTATGCCCCTTCGAGAGATGGGCCAAATTTTTTTTAAAAATCGGGCGATCTCTCGAAAAAAGAGAAATAATTTTTTTTGGGGGGGGGATAGAAGAAATGAAAAATAATGGTGAAAGAATGGGAGAAAATGGAGTTAATACAAAGAAACGGCAAACCAATGAGCACCCTTAGGTCATGCAAGAGATACGATGCAAAGGTAGTGTGCGCTTTTCATTGATACTATACAATTGATCAAAGTTGGTTGGACAATCTGGTGTAATCGATTGAATTGCCTCGGTTGAGCCAAAGCGTGATAGTTGATGTCAGTTGTTCGCTTGGATAGGATAAATTTTGAGTAAGTGAATCAAAGTGGCCTATTGTGACTTAGACAATTGATGTAATTGTTTGATGAAGTCAAGGTATATGAAGCAAAATACTCATTGAGACTTAGACAATTGATGTAATTGTCTGTGTTGATTGTATTTGATTGATTGATCAATTGATAGTGTTTGCGTTGTAGGTTGTTTGTGGTGAATCATAGAAGCCCCATTGAGACTAGGTCATTGTAATAAATGCTTGTTGTAGTCTAGGTTTGCCATTATCGATTACTTGTTGAGACCCGAAGATACTTGATCAAAGTATCTGTTGATAGTCTAGGTGTGCATGAGTCGATGTGCCTATGTAGATAGAGTAACTTGTTTTTCTTATAGAATGACCTAGGATGGGAAGCACAACCCCTCCTGTTAGAGATGGACGGTGATGAACATGGCTCGATCAGGTTGATGGGACACGATGTAGGGTATGTGATTTATGATGATCGAGATGGGGAGGGTGAGGGGGGATTCAATGTTAGATAGAAGGTATGGAGGACCTCGGACTCATTCCTATGGAAGAAGATCGAAAAAAGAGAGTATCCATTGTCATTACTATGTATGAATGATATGCAGTAGTATGGATGTATGGATGGGTGGAATTCAATGGAATGCAATATATACAAATGAGATGAAATGGTAATCCATAGATTATTTACAGTTCTTTGTTTTCATCATCAAGCATGGTAGTATCGTTCTTGGTCGAGGTAGCAGGAACCAAGTTTGAGCATTTCACCTGTAAGAAAGCATTACAGACAAGGAAAAGTTACCCTCCATTCTGGTTCATGCGCAAATGGTCGAGATATATGCTGTAGTCATTAAGCCATAGTAATCTATGACTTTATTTTTTCATATGATCACGTAGCTTAGTGAACTTCCCATGTAGACACCATTAGTACATGCCACAGAACTTCATTGGAACAATCCACAGACAACAATCAAAACGATATTTAGGAACCATCTCGACTACTCTAATCACTTGTGGATATCCCAGAGTAGCATAGGAACTTGATATGAATAAATAACTTAACAAACCGACCAAGTACTTGATAGCTTAAATAAAATTTTCTTGTCAAAGAAAATGGTAGCATGTCTTTTTTTTGGTAAGGAAGGATGCATCCTTGTCAAGACAGTTGTGTGTACATGTTTTGAGTGATTGGTTGATTTGATAAGTGATCATCGTTTGGGTAGCTCAAAACGTTTGTTTGGTTTCTGTTATGATGTGTATGTACAAACGATTTTATGCGTTGCCATGTTTTTTATTGATTTTTTATGTTTTATCATATTTTTGGATTTTGTGAGTGTTTTTGGTATTATTTGAGTTTTTACGAATGTTTTTGGGTATTTATTTCAAGACAGTTTTGAATGAAGAACTCAATGAATCACAAGTAATGTAGAATCCATTTCCATCAATAGGTTAAGATCATTGCCCTTGGTTTAGACATCACTATGAAAAGCAAGATGCACGACACATGAAGTACTAACCCTCATTGCATATCAATAACAAGCCATGGTTTGAATGATGCATGAATGGATGCAATGGATGTGATCGCAACAAATTTGAAAAACAATGGAGTCATAGCCTTTATGAGTGGCACATGTTTGCCAGGTTTTCACCATTGCACTTACCCAAGGTGTCACCATAGTGGTTCTTCACCGTTTAGATGCATGATTTTTCTTTACTATTTTTATTTTTTTGTATTTTCTTCCAGACTTTTTTTGAACGTTTTTGGTGTTTTTCTGATATATTGGAGGAGCCTGATGCTCTGCACGGCTTATGTATGAAACCGTTCGAGGTGCATGCTATTGATCGGATCTGTTAGTGATTCCCCTTCGAAAGTTGCCAACTGATATGCCCCAGACCCGAATACAACAATGATGACATATGGACCCAACCAATTTGATTCAAACTTTCCCTGGTGTTCTCTGTTTGGTTGGTTACGAGGATTCTCTTTGATAACAAGATCGCATACCTCAAATGTATGAGGTTTAACCCGACGATTATAGCTTATGCTCATTCGTTGTTGATAGGCCTTGAGGTGGTTGTATACAACTTGTCACCTTTCATCAAGTAGTTCCAAGTCTTGAAGACATGAGACTCGGTATGCTTCATCATATATCAGATTGTGCAAGGAAACCCATAGATATGGTATCTCAACCTCAATAGGAAGGATGGTTTCTGCTCCATAGCCCAGTGAGTAAGGAGTTGCGCCTATAGGGGTTCGAATTTTAGTTTGATACACCCATAGTGTTGGATTTAATTAAATGTGCCAATCACAACCAACATCATTGACCGTCTTCTTGAGGATTCTCAATATCTTCTTGTTTGATGCTTTGCCCTGATCATTGCCTTGTGGGTAATAGGGAGTGGAAAAGTGGTGTTGGATGTGAAACTTCTCAAAAAGCTCATAGACATCCTAATTTTTGAAAGAAAGTCCGTTATCTATGATGATGGACATGGGTAGACCATCCTGGCTGATGATGTAATTAAGGATGAATGAGGTGATCTGCTTGTCGGTGACTTGGGTAAGTGGAAAAACTTCAATCCACTTTGTGAAGTATTCAATAGCAATAATGATAAATTTATGATCGTTTGATGAAGATGGATGAATTTTACCCACAAGGTGAAGTCCCCATTGACAAAAGGGCCATGGTTTTGTGATTGGTTTCAATTCCTATGTTGGTGAATGTATCAGGTCTCTGTGATCTTGGCACTACTTGTATTTTTTGACAAAATAGTAGTTGTCTTTTTCCATGGATAGCCAATAGTATCCAACGTACATGATTTTCTTTACCAATGAAGGACCGCTTGAGTGAGCCCCACAAATTCCTTTATGTACCTCTTCCAAGGCCTTTGTTATCTCATCTTGTTCCAGACATCGAAGGAGAGTACCATCAAGACTTCGTCGGTATAGGGTTTCAGAAATGATGGTGTATCGAGCGGTTTGGCAAATGAAGGTTTTGTGTTGGTTATTGGATTGGTTGGGAGGAAGTGTGTGATCGCGGAGGTAAGTGAAGAACTCATCGTACCATGGGGATTCATAACCGACTAGGCGACATATCATTTCAGTTTCGGGGATATCATAAGCGGGGATCCAAAGTTGTTCTACCAAGAACTCGTAGCGTGTGGAATTTTGCAGAAGATCCAGGAGAGATGCAATTGTAGTCATTGTGTTGACAACTCATTTCTGATCTTTGGGTACTTTCTCAAAGGTGATAGTTGTAAATGATTCTTTGTAACTATCCACCATCCTTTTATATGGCATGAGCTTATCATCCTTAGTTTGATAATCATCGGTGACTTGTCAGATGACTAGCTATGAATCTCCATATACTTGTAGCTCTTTGAGATGACATTGTATAGCCAATTTGAGTCCTATGATAAAGGCCTCATATTCTTCTATATTATTGGTACATGGAAAAGTAAGCTTGTATGACTTCGAGATGTTGTCACCTTGAGGTGTAATGAAAATAATACCTGCCCCCGAGCCATGTCTAGTATATGAGCCATCAAAATATAGCTTCCACGGTTGTGTTGTTGTGATCATGAAGATCTCTTCATCTGGAAAATTAGAAACAAGAGGATGGTCACCTACGAGGGGCGCATCGGCCAACTGATCTGCAATAATTTTCCCCTTAATAGCCTTGCATTCCACATACTCAATGTCAAATTCACTCAAGATCATAACCTATTTGGCCAAGTGGCCTGTTAATGATGCCCTATTGAGTAAGTACTTAAGTGGATCAATTTTGGCAATGATTTGTACCTTGTGTCTTAACATGTAGTGTCTCAGCTTGGTGGCTACCAAGATAACTGCTAGGAAAGCTCGCTCAATAGGTGTGTAATTGAGTTCATAGCCTACCAATGTGCGAGAGATATAGTATATAACACATTCTTTTCCTTTTGCATTGTGTTGTGCCAACAATACTCCTAATGTCGTATTTGTAGTTGAAATATATAGCAATAGAGGTCTACTTGGATGTGGCGGGATTAACAACAGTGTATTCATCAGGTAATCTTTAAGAATTTGGAATGCTTGCTGGCACTTTGTATCCCGTTGAAAGCGGATATTCTTGTGTAAAAGATGCGTGAAGGGATGACACTTATCAACCAATTGTGTAATGAATCTCTGAATTGATTGCAACCACCCTTGTAGTGTCCTTAACTGTCTGATGTTCTTGGGAGGTGGCATGTCCATGATTGCTTTGACTTTTGTCGGATCTACTTCAATGCCCTTGCTTGAGACAATGTATCCTAGGAGCTTCCTGAAGGTTACTCCAAAGACACATTTCTTTGGATTAAGACATACATGATATTTCTCTAATCTATTGTTAATGATTTAGCTAGTAAATCATCGACATAATCTTCCATTATAGTGTGCATCATGTCATGGAAGATGGTAGTCATAGCTCTTTGATAGGTTGCCCCTACATTCTTTAGACCAAAAGGCATCACATTCCAACAGTATGTTGCCCATGGGCATGTGAAAGCAGTTTTGTGTTGATCTTCTGGAGTAATCTTGATCTGGTTGTACCCTAAAAATCCATCCATAAGAGAAAGCATTGCATGACCCACTATGAGATCAATGATCATGCCAATGTCTGGTAAAGGGAAGTCATCCTTAGGGCATACCTTGTTCAAATCTTTGAAGTCTGTACAGATACGAATGCCCCCATTAGGCTTACCGACAGGTACAATGATGGAGATCCAATCGGCATAATTGATTGGTCAGATGAAACCAACATCTAAGAGTTTTTTGAGTTCTGCCTTGACAAGCACAACAATCTGCGGGTGCATCTTTATGAGCTTTTGTCTTACCGATTTAGCTCCTTCTGCCACGATTAGGTGATGCATGACCAAATCAGGATCTAAGCCAGGCATGTCTACATAAGACCATGCGAAATTGATTTGACGCTTCTAGAAGAATTCCACAAATTGTGGTTGTTCATCTAGAGTTAGTAGAGATGCCAAATGTATTTGGTGAGGAGTCTCAAGGGTCCCCACATTTAATTCTTTTGTTTCTTCGATTAGGATCGTCGACCTCTCTTGATTTGTACTAGAAGGGAGGATGTCAAACTGTACATCCTCCAGCACCTCAGAGAGGTTTTCACCTTTGGATACACTCTTTATTTTTACTTTTTTGGGATCAACAAGTGCCACTGTGTGGTTTTAACTAGAAGATCCATGTTTTATTGTGATTTTTTTGTAGCTGAAAGGTTTGGCATCTGCCCCAAAGTGTGTTGTGCTATTAAGTTTGATGGCCAATCTAGCTTTATGACCCCCACTTGGTATGTGATCCTGTATTTCTAAAAAGTCGATGAGTGCCTCATCATTTTGGAAGTGATCAAGACATGGGGGATTTGGCTGGTTCTAGTCAATGAGTTTGGGGTGGATGATAGGCATGACCTCATCGATTAAGTTGAGTTTAGAGGAAGAGTTAGTGAGGGTTAATATAGACGAGTTAAGTTCATCAATGGTACTCTCCATGTCAAGTTCCGGTGTCGGATTTGATGTAGGACCCGTGGAAGGTACTTCTTGCTCATGAACCCAAAAGGTTTTAATCCAGGCCTCTCCATAAACTAGGATATTTTTACGAGGTTGGAGAGGCAATGTCTCTTCCTCATCTAAAGTATTTAGATTCACTGAATTAAACTCCCACTCATGCGAGTTAGTCTCTGATTCACTCTCTAACATCCGATTAGTGTACCATGATGGGATGTCTTTTATATTGAAGAGTGTATTGGTCACGGGTTTATGCACTTTTATAGGTGGGATTCCTGGTGCTACTGGTAGGATTATAGGAGTTGTTGATGGTGCTATTGGTGGGAGTATCGGTGTTGGTGATGTTGTTGTTGTTATTGATGGTATTATTATTGTTGTTGATGTTGCTTGTGTGATTGATGTCGTTGATGCGATTGTCGGTGTTGTTGGTACGACTGGTGTGATTGATGTTGCTGATTTGATGATCAATTTTGTTGGTGTGAATGGTGTTGTTGGTGCCACAGATATAATCAAGGATGGCCTCCTTGGAGTAACTTTTTGATACATGGGGTTGTTGGGTTTACCTTTGAATATAAGTTTAGGAAGAGATTCCTTTTGAAAACCCAATCCATTTTTATCTTTGGGTTTCGACTCAGACTACAACGGCTCGTGTCGTCCTTGTTTACAATGGCCCAAAGCACTCTGGCCATCATAGCCCATTCTTTGCATGATAGTGAGGCCTTTTCCATATTTATCAGTAGGAAGAATAGACTTTGGGATTTTTGTGTTGATAGGGTCTTTGTAGATCCATTCTGCCAGGTCCTCATCTCTGGTTTCCTCTTCCTGACTTTTACTAGGGATGAACTACACCAAAGTGTATGTTGTTCTGGTCAGTGGTGGTTGAAGCAAATTTTGAGGCTTGCCATAAGTTATAGGGGAAGTGGGTAATTGCCCAACACAAAAGAGTTGGCTTAGATTATATTCCCCAAGACCTTCCTCAGCCATTTTCATTTTCAACTTCTCTTGCTTTGGTATAGGGGTGATTGAACTAGAAAGAGAGGTCGGACTAATATAGGATGTGGAAGGGATAGCTTCTTGATTGCTACGTACGGTGATCTCTAGCTGATGCTTAATATTGTTACAATATGCAAATGGATTTGCATCGCCAAGGATTGTGATTTCTACATCGTTATGGGGAAAATTGATACACTATTGATAGGTGGATGGAATGGCTTGCATGGCGTGTATCCAAGGTCTTCCTAACAAGAGATTATATTGAAAAGGAAGGTTCAAAACTTGGAAGATGATGTGCTTTACCACTGGCCCCACTCTGATAGGTAATACAACAGCTCCTTCGGAAGAACTCTTTGCATCATCATAGGCCTTAATGGTTATCTTTTTGTTGGGATCCACTGATTCTACCACATATCCCATGTTGTGACCAACTGCAAGGTGCATATATTCAGGCCAGCTCCATTGTCAATCAAGACTCGTTTGATTCTGTGTTGGTTTACAAATCCTTCAATGTGAAGGGATGAGTTATGTGGTTGTTGGAATGAAGCGTTGTCACTTTCAAAAAAAGTGAGGCATGGTGATGACCTGAGACTACCAACCATGGCTTGAAATTGATCTATGTTAAGGTTGGTAGGCACTGACGCTTCTTGGGGGGCTTGATCCAAGATTGTTTTGTGTGAAGGGGATAAGCGCAAAATCCCTAATATGGATATGAGTGCAGGCATTTTATCCAATTGTTCCACAAGATTATATTGCTTGGGTAGGGGTATCGTTCCTTGTGGTGTCGCTCAAATGGTAATTTTGATACAATGCATAACAACATTGCATGCAGGATTTGGATCTTTGATGGTGAGAGTTGCAACTTGTTCATTAACGTCATAGAGGTGATTCACAGTATAATTATAGGTAGCTTGTGTATAATTAGTTCTAGTATCTATGTTTCACCCAGAGGTGGAAGGACCCCTTTGATCATGTGATGGAATTGGATTCTTGAACATTAAATGATCGTCATTTGATATTTTAGGGTCGTGTCCTTCGATTTCAATTTCTCCTCTGTCAATGAGATCTTGAACAAGATCTTTTAGTCGATGGTAATTGCTCATTTTATGCCCCTTTCCCTGGTGGAATTCACAATGTTCATTATCTCTCCACCATGGAGGTTTGACCTGAGTTTTGTAGTTAGATATTTTTGGTAAGGTCACAAGATTAGAAGAGACGAATTGACACAATATTGTTTCGATGGGTTCCACTAGGGGCGTGTATGTACGTTTTGGTTTATAGTTATGTTGCCATTGTCTTAGTTCTTCTTGTGGCGCATTGCGACCCTGATTTTGTGGATGAGTGATGGTATTGTTTTTAGGAGGGCGATTTTGTCCTACAAACTTGACCATGGGTTGTACAATTTTTACTGTTCATGCATCCACGACCCCATCTTTGACAATGTTCTTGTTCTTGTTCCAAAATTGGGTTTATCACTATTATAACCTGGACGAGGGCCATCTTTGGGTTCATTGTATATTTTGATAAGTCCTTTTTTGATAAGGGCTCATTCATATTTTAATCCTTGAGTGGTCATCTTTTCAAAGGATTTTGTACCCTTCATGTCTAAATTGAATTCCATCTCGTCATTTAAGTTGGAAATGAATATTTCCAATAGTTCTTGTTCAGGCAAATGAAGAGAACGTCTACTAGATAGTTGCCTCCACCATTGTAGGAAAGTTGAAAACAACTCCCCTGTTTTTTGTTTGGTGTTACATAGATCTGCCATGGTAACATCTCGTTCTATGTTATGTGAATAATGAGCGATAAACTTTTGGACTAGTTCCTCGAATGTTCTAATACCACCTGGTAATCAAGAAAACGATTGCGTGGTTGTGCCTCCCAAACTCTAAGGAAAGAGGCACATTAGATAGGTGTCCTCATAAGCCACCTCTAAACAAGCTAAGTGAAATTCTCGGACATGATCTCTAGGGTCTCTTTTGCCCCTCTACTTTTCAAACTTGGGTGTTTCAAACCCTCTCGAAAAAGGTGGCATATGCCTATTCCTATCAAAAGGATAGGGGCAAATATTATTAAGTGAAAACCAAGTAGTCTTCACACCACTATTGAGTTCTTGAGCGATATTTTCTACCTGTTGTCTCAACATGTCTATTTATGTAGGAGGAGGAGGTGGGGGATTCCCTTGATGATTAAGGTCATAACAGAATTAATCTCTACCTCTTCCATCATCGTTATGGCTATGTTGTTCTGACGGCTGCCATATCTGTGTGGTATCAAAATCAGAGGGTAGTTTAGCACCCTCTTGAGCAGATCTCAGAAAATGAGCATCTGCGTTGTTTCTAAGGATTTCGTCAAAAAGTCTATTGAACCTAGGATTATGTTGTGCTCTTTCTATAGCTTTGGGAGTTGGAGTGATAGGATCTTCATCATTTGTGCTTCCTCCAATGGCCTCATGGAAATCGTTGAGGTTTTCTTCCTCCTCTTCAATCTCTAGTTGTTTAGTTTTTGATCAAGTGTGAGCCATTTTGTTTGAAATTTTTGAGGTTTTGGTGATTTATGAGGGATGGTGATGAAATGTTTTGATGAGAGATAAGTGTTTTGTGAAATGTTTTAGAAGATGGATCTCTAACACTGAAGGTTGGATGTTAACAAAGTTCTTTGTGAATTGCTCTTGTGTTTTCAACAATTTTGATGTGATAACGTATAACAAGGTTTGAGATGTGTTACAAACCAAGCTACCTAGCAATGAGAGGATGCACTCATAAAATAGTTTTAACCTGCGTAGAAATGCCTCTTAGGATGAGTGATCCTAGATGTAGAGATACCCTAAAAGTGATTTTGTTGGTTTGATTTAAGCAATATTTAAAAGAACTTAGGACAAGACCTTTTTGTGTTTTGAGAGTGGAATGGTTTTTTTGTGATGTGTGAAGGTGAAAATGGATAGAATATGAACCTCAATAAAAAAAAATTGTCACAAAGGGGGTTTCTACTTCTTCCTCTCTCTCAGGAGTTGGTGGTTACCCTCGAGCTACGTCATAGATGATACAGATTTTTGGAAAGAAAGCAGGGTTGATCTTTCCCCCTTTGTTTTTGTGATAACTCAAGGCTCTATAATAAGTAAACGCTCTATTTTTCAAAGGCTCTTTGTTGAATTCCTTGGATATTCCTTGAAGATACAAATGCATATGGAACAAGAAAGCTCTATGTGAGAGAAAAGTTTGTCTATTGATATAGAAAAACTTTCTTCTCTTGATAAGAGTTTTTGAACTCAATGGTCTCTTTTTCAATATAGTCTTTTGATGAAGACTCGTTTTTCTCAAAATGTGAGTGATGGTCATACAAATTGATACTTTGTTTCACTTTTTGATGTTTGTTTTTGTTGGTCAAGGTTGATGTAAAAATTGTGTTGGATGAATACTTGGTTTAAATTTGTTTTGAATTTCTTTGACAAGAAAACAGAGCAAGCATACAAGAACAATAATCTTGCCTCAAAAGGCACAATAGGTGTGGGTCTAGATAAACTCAATCATGAACTTTATTGACCATTTTCAAATGTTTTGCATGTTTCTCCAAAATCCTAAAGTTGGCTCAAATTGTTACTGGTCTGACACAAGACGAAGACAATTCAAACACACCTTTATCCCTAAGGTCAATGGCCAGTTGCGATATTTTTTAGCCCACATCTTGATATTTCTTCGACTTTGGTACTACATACCTTATGAATCCTGTCATGGCAAGTAAGGATGTGATATACTAAGTCTTGCACGAGAATAACAGATAGATGATCCCTATGATGGGGGAGTCACCACTTTTCTCAAGCTACAAGTAGCCTTTCAAAAAGCCCTGTTTCTACTCAAGGAAATATGTATGGTGAGTATCTTGGGAGAAAAACCATCTATGCTCTTGCACTAAACTTTTCACAAATATCCTCAATCAATAGAACGGGTGGGCTTCTATAATTAAAGGTGTCTAGTAATGTTCGATGTTTTTGGGCATAAGTTCATTCTGCAGTGACTCACTTAAGAGCCTTGTAACTTGTGGTAGGGCCCATACGTCCTTTCGGTAAGTTACACTATAGGAACAACTATACCCAAGGCTACAACTTTCACTCTCACCTGATTTCTATAGCGGCTCGAAGGATTTACCACACAAGGTCATTCCCAAGAGTGATGTGTCTCTTGGCAGGCCTCTCTTAAAAAAATAAAATTTCGAGCGTTACTAACACTTTTCTCTTGCACCTAGGACCACGAGAGCCAAGGGAGAGGATAGTGTACGTTAGAAGTAGGACCACTCTACAAAAAAAATTGTACAAGTGTGCCAAACACTGAAAACACTTGCTCTTTTTAATTGATTTATTGCAATGTGATTTAAATTTTACTTGGAGATGTTGCTCCAACAAACATGGTGTTCTTTTTAATCCCTCAAAGCAATATGTTGTCTAACTAGGAAAGTGAAAATCATGGTCAACCAAATTGAAGCATGTTTGCTTAAGGGAAATCGATTTGTAAACAAGAATTGACAAGTTGTTTGTTCTTTTTAACTTGCAAAATGAAATGTTGATTGTGAATTTTAGATCCTTTTGCAAGAAAATGAAATTTGCTTGTTTGTTTTAAGCCTAAAATGAAAATGTGTTCCTAACTTGCAAGAAAACAAAGTTTGTTTGTTTGAGTTTGTGGTTCTTTTTAACTTGCAAGATGAAGTTCTTTTTAAGCTCCAAACTAAAAATTTGATTGATTTTTATAACCCAAAATGAAAAGTGAGGTTCTTTTAATCCAAAAGGGAAAGTGAATTCTTTTTAATCCAACTTTAAAACAAAGTTAGAAAGCAAAAAGAAATTAAAATTCCTAACTTAACTCCTCGAATCCTGCAAAGAAGTTTGCAAAAAAAACCTGCACAATAAAAACAATTTGTTAGTGAAATGAAGGTCTTTGTGGGCTTCTACAAGCCTAAAATTTTGATTTTTCGGTTACATGATTTTTTTTTTTGCTACTCTCTATTACAATAGCGCTACTCTGTGTAAACACAAAAGCTCTACTTTAATACAAATGAGCTAAATGACTGACAAAAGTGCTAAAAGAATGCCAAGGGCGCTATAAAATGGACAAAAGCGCTAAATTAATCTATCAAACATAATAAAAAATTATGTCAAACAGAGAGGGCAAAAACGCTAAACTAGTGACAATAGCACTATTTAGAGAACAATAGCACTAAAACAAGGACAGGGGCACTAAATTGTAGACAAAAGCTCTAATTCGCCAACAGAAGCACTAAATCTCCAAATTTCAAAGGCACTAAAGTGCAACCTGTGTCAATTTCAACAATCAAAAAAAAATTAGTAGTTTTATCGATCAGAAGGTTGCGTGTTCGATTCACGTCGGGTTCACCAAATGATGCACTGCAAAATAGGATGTTAGGAACACACACACAAGACTCAAGAATCAAACATTAGTGTTAGTTTCAATCACAAACGAAATACGAAGGAAACCACAATCCTAAGCAAGCATATCAAGAGAGATATCAAACATAAAATGGAAAGCATACAAAAATGGAGAAAGAAAACAAAACACTCCCAAATGCTTGCCAACATGCTCATAGTTGCTCATCCTTTGTTCCTCTCCTCTCCAGGTTCCATAGGAGTGTAGCCCTCAGCTTTTTGAACTATTATGGAAGTCCTATGGAGATTCAAGATTTATGAAAATGATTAAAAAGATTATGCAAACGCAAGAAAACTAGATTTGAGAAATCACCTAATTAAGCTAAATTGATTTTAACCAAAATAAAAATGTAAATTAGATGGCTCCTAAAATGATCTCTTAAATTTCAATATAGATTAGATGCATACAATATTTCTGGATCTGGATTACGAAGGAATGAGCTCTATTTATAGGAAAAATAGAGAAATGGATGGTTGAGATTGAGTAATCTCAACAAGGGTTGGGATTAATGGGTTTATGATCCATGTGAGGGTTTTCAACCCAATCTCGAGATGACAAATGTCAACATGAGATGCTTGAGAGGAGAGAGAAGAAGCATTAAATGCTTGAGATGACATGAAGGTTAGCTTAGGAGGTAAGGTTAGGCTTGAGTTGAATGAATAAAACCATTATCCAATGAATAATGCCTTTATCCAATGGATAAACTCTTATACAAGAGTTAGTGGGGATAACCATGGTCAAAACAATGAATGCTTGAAGAGACCCATGAGTTAAATGGAGATTGAGTTAGAGGAAAAGCCTCTAACCATGTGGGTGAGTTGAGTTGACCATTAATGGTTATGTAAGAGCCATAAGTGGTTTGGAAGACTTTAGGGGTTAACTTGTTCAAGACATAAAGCCTTTAATGCATTTCAAAGGCTTTGGAGGCTTTGAGAAGTGACTTCAAGTTGCTTAGGAATGTAACAATAATTAGGAAATGGATTAGGCTAATTAAGAATGGTTTAGAAGAATCTAGAATGTGTTTAGGATGCAAGTGGGTTTAGTGGGTGAGGGAAAATAAGATTTTAATTAAAATAAAATTAATTTTTTTAATCAAAATAGGTGCAACTTGCATTTGTAGGAGAATGCAAGTGGGGGGGTAGTTTAGGGATTTAAATAAATGTTTTGTTATTTATTTAAAAGAGAAAAGGGGGTTAAATTAAATAAATATGTTTTATTCATTTAATTGATTTAGAATGTAGCTTAATGAATTAATTTAAACAAATTGAATAATTTATTTAATTAATAGGAGAAGGGGTTGAGGATGAATTAATTAAATATTAATTTAACTAATTGATGAGTGATGGTTAAATAATCAAATAAATACTAAATATTCATTTAATTAAGTGGACATATTTATGTGACTACAACTATAAATAAGTAGAAGCAAAGATTTAATATTTTTAAGTGAGAAAATAATTTTATTATTTGAATTTTTTTTTTAAATAATATTTTTTTTTAAAATTAAAAATAATAATATTTATTATACATAGAGTTAAACATAAAAATGAAGTTTTGATTTAAGTTAGGAAATATAAATATCAAATTTATGTTTTTCTTTGTTCAATATAAATCAATTTTATCAATTTCATATTAAAGATTTAGGAATAATATATAATATATTTTACATAAATAGTTTTTAAGTAGAGAGTAGTGATTACTTATTCATTTAAAAATAACAAATGTGTCTAGATTGCTTAACTATTAAAAATAATTGGGTCAAGAAGTGCTCCACCTATCAAAATTAAAACTTGCTTATTTAATTACATTGAATTCATTGGTTGTTGATAGTGAAATGTCTTCTTTGTTGTTGATGTGGATCTTTTGAAGATGACTTTGTTGTTGATGATCATTTGTTACTTCTAACTTTTACCCGCCCTCGAATATATATCTCAAAACATGTCTTGCTATCGGTGTAACCATTGCACCTCATTGAGGAGCAAGTGCTAGTTTAAATTTACTAACAAGTCAAAGTTACCGATTTTTTTTTTTTTAAATATAGAAAGAAAATTAATCAAATTAAAAATATGATATTAAAACAATATTTACTAAGGGAGCACGAATATTTCGACATGTAAGGTGTATATTCATTATAAGGATCTTAAAATACATTCCAAAGAGTTTGGAATATATGTACACTGTCTCATATAGAAGCTTACATTCAAGCAATTATTATTTATATTAATTACAAAATTAATATAGTTGTAGATTTTTTAAATATTTTTTCTATTTTTCTATTTTATATTTACCTTTATAAATTATTGTTGGGATTGTTTAAATAACTTTTCTTCCAATTTTATTTTCATATTCATATTGCAACATAAAAGATGTAAATAGTTACTTATTATTATAATATTTCTCTTTATCCTCTTATTTCTGTTCTCTTATTTGTCAATTCTATTTTATTATTTGTTTTATCTTTTATCACATTTTGTATTATTAAAATGTTTATTTTGATTACTTGTATTCTCTATTGTCATCCATGTCTTTATTACATATAATTTCAATTATTTATTTTTTCTTACTATTATTTATATCTTTTTCTTTTTCTTGTCCTTCACTTTTCTAATGTCCTATGTTCCCTTTTCTTATCTTTGTCCCCACCAAGTATTTATTTAGATTGCTTTAAATAAATTTATTCCTTTTATTCTTATTCAATGATGAATCACTCAATGTGATTGATGTAAAACAAATTTACACAATTGATTTAAAAAACACTATTACATAATTAATGACATTAGTTTTTACAAATATTATAATACTATCTTATTATTGAACCCTACCCAACTACTACCACATTTCCTCGTACATGACTTACCTAACATAGTTTGTTTATCTTCCAACATAATAAGAATAAAATAACCAATAATATAATAGAACGATAACCAAAAGCATGCAATGTCATAATCATTTGACACCTCATTTATGTAGTACATGGCCATCTATTTCTTAAGAGACTCTTATAAGATTTTTAATTTTATTTATTTTTATATATTGAAGAAAGCAAATAAAAGAATTACATAGTAGAAGAAACTTCCAAAAAGGAACTACAAAAGCTACAACATAACCAGCTGAAAGATAGTTGGAACAATCCTAACAAGGGTTGTAGAAACCTATAGCAGAAAACAACAACAATATTACAACTGAGAATACATATATAGCACTACGGAAAATACAAGCCTCATATACAATCTTGTTGAAAATACAAAGGGATGGTTGTTGAAGATAATAGCACACTAGAAGAGCATTTCCATCAAAATTCCACACAGAGTAGCAACTTCATCTTTGAGAGACTCAAACCAAAGGTGCATGCTTGACGATTGAATCTTTGTTATCCTCGATGCTTATGTGCAATTGTTGAAGAAGATCATGAAAATTGTCATCTTGTGAAAAATGTCGACTTGCTTGGTGTGCCTCTATTTTGAGAGACAAATTAGCATAGATGATATGAAGGTCTATTTGCAGGGGAATGATTGTATTAGAGAAAACATCATTGAAACTTCACCTTTTCAAAGTACTTTCAAACTTTTCTTTGATTTGGGTATGATAAAAAGAGGCAAGGAAAATAAATTATTTCCTCTCTAGAATATAAAATGGAATCTCAAAAATTCTCTTGATTTTCAATAAATAATGGACTTTTTTAGAAATATTAAAATAAATATGTGGTGTAGAATTATTTTATCAATAAAGGAGGCATAAAGGAAAAACAATTGAAAAATTCAATTTTCTTATTTTATTATTATTTAACTTTATTCTAAATTTTGAAGGAAACTTCGGGATCTTTTATCAATATCAAATGGTTTTAAAAAGCTATAAATACATATGCAAAGCTACCTCTAGTTGTTATCGAAGTGGATTTAGGAAAAAATAATGATAAATTTATTTTTCCCAAAAAATAGATGTTTCTACTTTATTTTTTATTGATAAGAAGTAACAAACTTATAATTATTTTGTATTTAATTTATTTTGGTTATATATCATATTATTTAATAAATGATAATATAGACATTATTTGTAAAAAATATATAATTTTTTAATGTTTTCTATAAATTTATACTTTTAATTAAATATTATTTGAAAGAATTTTTCAAAAGAAAATACTAAATAGAAAGAAATATAAATTTTAAATTTTCAATTTAAGTTTAAATTTTCAATTTGATTATATATGCTTGCATGATAATTATGTCATCTTATATTCTTGTAACTTTTATTCTAGTTAAAATTAAATATTATTCTAAGTGTCAAGTTGGCATTATTAAACATAATATATTTTATAATAAAAAAATCAAAATAGTATGTAAATGTCATGGTTTTCTTTGTTCTAATGGAAAAGATATATAAAAAAATCACTAGTTGAGGAAGCATAATAGTCTTGGTATCATATGTTGGATTAATTAGGACATTCTTAGCTAGAGTATATGGAAATAAGGAACAACAATCTATTTTCTATAATTTGGAACAAACTGAGGAGGAGGTTTTGAGATCCTTTTACAAAATTCTCGCGGACAACCTCTCAATTACTACTTGTCCTTTCCCATCTTATCCCCCGCACCTTTAGATGATTAAATTGTTAATATTTGGGGCTTGTCAAGCTCTTATGCCAAATTTGACATTTCTAAAAGGGTGAAAAGGAAGAACACTAGATGGTGTAGTCCTAGGCTACGGTGCTATAAGCTAAATTTTGATGGTGTTGCAAGATGGACCCTTGGCATGGGGCGATACGAGGGGTTATAAGGATTCACTTAGGGAAGCTGGTGCTAGCCTACCCTGGGAACTCAAAGGGTTATTCAAACAACCAAGCTAAAGGAATGGCTCTACTTTGGGGGCTCAAAATTGCCCTATCAATCGGTTTGAAGGTTTTAACCATTGAAGGCGATTCTAAACTCATAATTGATGTGGTTAAGGGTATAAATAGGGTTAACTGGTCAATTGAAGGGAAATTAAAAGACATGCATAAACTCCTTCTAGGGTTGGAGCACTTTGAAAATTAGTCATATCTAAAGAGAAGGCAACATGATGGTCGATGTTATTATGATGCTTGGCTTCCAAATTGAAGGATTGAGATGCTAGAGGAAAATAAATTCCCTCCCAAGAAATGTTTATATTTTCCTGACATGAGAGTTGTTGATAATGGTTCCATATGGGTAATCTCCTCCTCCTCTGGAACTAGCTTTTGGAGCACTTAAGTGTGTTATGGTTTTGGGGCTGCAAGTTTGAATGTTGTTGGCAAGATAATTTAAATAAGGGGTTAGTAGGCTTGGGACATCTGACATGGACTCAAAGTCAATCAATATGGAATTATGCAGAATAGTCATGAGGAACATAGTAGTTTTCACTAATGTGGCAAGGTGTGAATTGCATAAGTCACATGAGAATTTTGGTCTGCCACATTATGATACATTGGCTTCATTTCAATGAGACACATGGAAGCTTATGTAATAATGAAAATTTAATCCCTAGAAAAAGAAGGTCTATGAAAATGAACCTTACTTTCCCATTGCATCATGTGTTGTCCCATCAACATGAGTGTTGGGTTAAAGGAGGGTGCAGGTGTAATCATAACCTTAACAATTCGCACTTTTTTGCCCTTCTCATTAACTGCTTCTTTTTTGTGATAACTCCCATAAATGTTTTTCAAACTACTCTAGTTTTTTGAGAAACCTTCTTGCTACTAGTTTGACTGCTTTCAATATGGGTTGGAACTGTATGCATTATGAGTCGAACAAGCCAGACAAATTTCAGGATGATGAAACTATATGGCATATATGTAAGGAGGGAGGGGTTGATGAATACCTTGAACATTTGAAGAGCTTTGATGAGGAGTTGCCCATGCAATTCACTACCTCCTAGAACAATAGCAGAGTTACGATGGGAAGAATTTCCTTTAAAGTTACTGAGGAGGTGATTGTACAAGCTATTGGCCTTACCATGAAAGAAAAAAATGGAAGTGAACTAGCCATTGGTGAACAGTGAGAGCCTCAATAGGTTTTTTTGTAGGAAAGAAGCTCTAGTAAAATTGCAGGATGGCTATGCCAGAGAGGATCATTTCAAAGTTTATTATTTCTATCATATACCACTATTGAATCACTTTAGAAATCATGACCTTATCTCTTTCTCGTTTTATCTACTACACTCATTCGAGAATTCTATTAAAGAGTTCATTAATCCTTCGAATAATTACGACAAAAAACATGTTCCCTTTCACCAAAGCTTAATCTATAGGCTATATATTCCTTCAATTTGACCCTATGTTTGCCTAGGAACATTATGGTGCTTGAAACCCCAATTTTGAGCCCTCCACCCTTTACAACCATAGCTGGCACTCTTGGCTCTAGTAAAAAATAATATCTTCACCAACCTAAGGATATAACTACATCTTCTCCTAAAACCCACTTGGGCTCGGTGGTTATTACTAAATTATGTGTGTCAAAGGACCAAAATCCCTTAAATATCAAGAGGAAGGGAAAATGAACTTCCCAATGCAAACGAATTGCCAATTAGGAATATTCAAGCAAGGAGGAAGAGGAAATGAGAGAGAGTAACAACAAAAATGAGAGTAGATGAAGGTCTAATAGACTAGTCTCCTATAGTTTTAAAAAGGGTAAATAATTGAAACTTATTAACTATGAATTGGAGGATGAGGAGGAACATGGGAAGGGGAATGAGGAGGAAGAGAAGATTGTGAAAGGTGTTGAGGGTGACATGGATATTAACCCTGAAAAATCAGTTAATAATAGCTCCATTCATGATTTTCATGGTATGTGAGCTGAGCATGGGAACCTAGCAAGTGATGTCAAAAAGGAAGAGGAGGAGGTCAAGGTGACTATTGCTGGTGAAAGTTGCATAGGTTGTCAAGATGTAGATAAGGAGCTGAAGGAGTTGGGTATTGAAAGGTGGTGGGGGTGACATGGATATTAACCTTGAAAAATTGGTTAACAATAGATCCACTCATGCTTTTGATGGTATGTGGGCTGAGCATAGGAACCTGGCATGTGTTGTCAAAAAGGAAGAGGAGGAGGTCAAGGTAGCTATTGTTGGTGAAAGTTGCACAAGTTGTCAAATTGTAGACAAGGAGCTGAAGGAGATGGGAACTGATAAGGTTTAGGGAAATGTGACTGAGGAGGATGGTATCCATAAGGATCTCTTATAGTTGTTGACTAAATATTATAATAATGTGTTGCAACAGCCAAGTTGTGGAGTTAAAAAAATATGGTCATGTGTACACTTGTAGGGTTTAATTTTTGTGTTGTTTATGTCTTTCGGGACTTGGTTCCCCTGTCGAACAATTTGGTTAGCTATAGTTTGGTTTTAGTTAGATGATGTTTTTCTTCTGGACTCTGGTTTTCCTTCCAGATGGTGGTTTTTAGTTGCTTTCTAACTATTGTTTATCTGTTGTTTTCGGTATTTTTGATGTGGATGTACTAATGTTTAGTTCTTGACGCTTCTGGGTTGTAGTTATAAAAGTAACAACACCATCATTTTATTGCTTTTAATATAAAAAGTGTATCACAAAATTGATGAAATATTTTAATTCTAACATGTAACACATAGATAATCAAAGATGCTTCTACTATCCCCCCTTTTGTGATCCAATAATTTATGGATGACACCTTCCTATTTGATAAATCCTCTATGATAGAAGATAAACATTGGAAGAACCTGCTTACTGAATATGCCTCTTCTTCAGGTCAATATATTAACTATAATAAAAGTAATCTTTACTTTTTCAACACCCCTATTGACTTGCAGACTAAAATTCTTAATATTCTTGGGTGCCATTCTGCTCATTTACCTAGGACTTACCTAGGTCTCTCTCTTACTATCAAAGAGGTGACTCTAGCTTTCGGTAATACTATCATTGAAAGAATAGAGAAGAAACTCGAGGGTTGGAAGGGTAAATTCCTTAGTAGTGCAGGGAAGCTCTAGCTTCTTGCTGCCTCCCTCTAGGGTATCCCTGTTTATTTCCTTTCCCTATTCAAAATCTCGGGCTCTATGGGGGAGAAGCTTGAAAATATTCAAAGAACCTTCCTCTGGACTGGTATGGAAGAAAAGAAATGCATCTCACTGGTTAATTAGGATAGTGTTTGCTTGTCTAAGACTATGGGTGGTCTAGGTATCAGAAAGATAAATACCTTGAACAAGGCCTTAATTGCCAAAGTCGGCTGGAACTTCGCTAAAGGGGAGGTATATTGGTGTAACATTATCAGGGCTAAGTACTTGGAAAGGGAACAATTATGTTTTAACTTGAATTCCATTGGCTAACCTCCTGGGTCTAAATTATAGAACAACATACTTAAGCTTAGACCTATTATCAGAGAGGGACTAAAGTGGCAGCTTGGAAATGGAAGAACGATAATATTTTGGGAGGATACATGGCTAGAAGATAAACCTTTGGCTGAAACCCACTTCTATCAATTAACGAACATCCTAAAGGACCAATTTGGTGATTATATTGTTGACTACATTGTGCCAAGAAGAGGAAAGTGGAAAAACATCTCTTTGATCTTCATCGATTGGCCTGACCTCTTGCCTAAAGCTCTGGACCTTCAAGCCCTCACACACATGACATCGATACCTCTATATTTCCATGAGGAAAAATTCACTGGAATGGGAGTCAGTCTAGGGATTTCTCGGTTAGGTCTTCTTACAGACAACTTTTTGAGATTCAATGGGGATGCAGAATGCTAGAAAAAGATTTGGAACCAGCAACTTATACCAAAGATTAATTTTTTTTGGTGGACTCTCATGCATGGAAAAGCATTGACTTAGGATAACTTAAGGAGAAGGGGTTTCTAATAGCCTAACAGGTGTATCCTCTGTAAATCTGGGGAGGAATATATCAACCATCTTTTTATCTTCTTCCCTTTCTTTAGACACTTGTGGACCATTATCCTTGAAAAATGTGGCCTCCAATGGATTTTCCATTGTGACATACACTAGTTTGTGGATGGATGGCCAACACCTTCTCACCACCCCCTGGTTATACAACTGTGGAAGCAGATCCCTCCTAATATTTTTTGGAGTGTTTGGAAAGAAAGAAATAATATAATCTTCATAGATGTTGAAAGCTCCCCAGATAATGTATTTAATAGTTACTTCAAGATGATCATGGATAATATCTCGGTCACTAGATGGAAAACCCCCTCCAACCCCCCTAAAATGGTTGACTGGAGGGTTGCTGAACATTGGAAACTTCCCCCAGAGTTTAATTTGTTCAAAATCACTAGAAAGATCAACAAAAAATGACCAAATGGAAATCCCCAAGTCTCCCATGGCACAAATTAAACTTTGACATAGGGCAGCCCACAATAATTGGCAAGCCAGAGGTGGTGTTATAAGAGACCATAAGGGGGATCTTATCGCCGCCTACACTGGAAGCTTGAGGAACCATACTGCCAACCATGCTGAGGGAATGGCCCTTTTATGGGGAATGAAGTTTGTCATTTCTATAGGTATCAAATAACTTGAAATTGAAGGAGATTCAAAAATAACTGTGGAGGTTGTCAAATGAAGAAGTGCAACAGGATGGAAAGTGGAAGCGATTTTGAGGGATGTTAGAATGCTCTTAGCTAACCTTGATAGTTTTGCTATCTGCCATATTTACAGAGAAGGGAATGTGGCTGGTGACTCCATGGTTGTTTTTAGCATGTTGCAAGAAGGCTTGTGGTGTTGGAGGAATGTTGATCCACTGCCAATGACAACCAAGGAGATCCTTGAGAGAGAAAGATTAAGTGCTAATAATGTTTTTTCCCCCTCTGCTTTACCTCTTAACCATTTGTAATCTGATGATGATTATAAATTTTCAAATTTTGAATTTGAAGTCGAAGCCTGACAATTGCTGGATGGATATCCCATGTGGCGGCATATGGCCTAGTCATAATTCCCAAAATAAATCAAGGAGGTTGGATAATGATTTTATTTCCTTATAGAGTACCGATATCAGGAAGGTATTTTTCTAATCATCTAGATGAATGACATTGGTGGTGATGAAGGAAACAACCTATCTCGCCTAAGCAACACTAGGTAGATTGATGGTTCACACGAGTGGAATAGATCTCGAGCTTGGGAGATTTTTTTAAACATGAATTGCAATAATCACGACGATTATTGCACTACCTTATTTCATAATTTGGTGGGTCTGTTTCTAGACTCTTCTTTTTCTCTTGAGCGGCTCTGCATTTCCATTTCCCTGCTTCTCACTACTACGGTTAAGCTGGAGGAAGTGGATATGGGGGGTGACAGACTAAGACTTGAACCGGATAAGACGGATGATTCCAAAGCCAAGCTAGCGGTTTGGTTTGTATGCACGGAAGGAGTGATAGATAAATTCATGGAGAATATGAAAGGCAATGACGAGAGACTATCTAAATAGTTTGGGGCTTCATGGGTTGATAGAAGGGTCACTATGGGTGGCATTTCATTTGAAGTGAATGAGGAGGTTATATCTTAGGTGACGAGCCTTTCCATGGAGGGTCGAAAATGGAAAAAGAAGAGTCGTATCTCAGACACCACTAGTTTGAATCTATTCTTCTGCGATGGTGAGAACTCTGTGAAGCGGACTGGTGGTTTCAATCATGAGGATTTTCCGCCATCGTGGGACGAGGTGTGCTACATCATTATGAAATATTTTACCCTCAAAGGATGGTATGAGGTTTTCTACTACTACCATCTCCCTTTTCTCAATCATCTTAGGAATAGGGATCTTATTTCTATTCCATTTTTTCTACTGCATTCTATGGCTGCTAATGTGAAAGATGTTACTAAAGTGAAGATGAAAAATAAGGATTATGCTATTCTCCATCAAGGTATTATCCTTCACCTTTATAATTTCCACCTGGCTCTTTGCCCTCCTCGTATGATATCTGTTCAAAATGTGCCTGAAAGTCAGTCCCTGCCCATTGCCACTACTAATCCTGAAAAAAAAACCTACTCTTTTGCTTGAACCTAGCCCCTCCAACAAGAAAAGAAAAAAACATGTCTGCCACATAGAGGACTCTAAACCTTTTGAGCCCAAGAAGGTGGAGATTCAGAAAATTGACTTTGATGTGGAGTTCACTGATGAAGCTAACACCCCCCCGTCGCTCTATGAGACTGGCATCCAAACCCCCTTAAAAAGATAAACCCTTGAAGGACCCCTCCTCTTTCCATGACACGAGTGATTCTGAGAACGCGGGAGATGATACCAACCCCATTGGCAAAGTGGCCCCATCCCACTCCACCTCGGCCCCTCATCCTGAAAGCTCTACCCATGTCTCTGAACGCCCTAACAACTTTATGAACCAGGTTGTTGACCCCAATTCCTGGGCCAATTCTCTGTCCCCTACGCTTAGGATCGATAGAATGGTTATTGTGGAGGAAGCTAGCAGTATCAAGGAGGAAGCAGACAACAAGCTACTGGAATTGGAAAAGAAAGTGGGCACCCCGAATGAGAAAATGCAGAAAATTGTCAATAGAGCAGAATTCACTGAAAAAAGGCTCCATGAGGTCACCAAGTTTGCGTTGAAAGTCATGCATAGCTCTGTGACCACTCTTTGTCTTTTACAGGAGAACACCTAGAAAGGAAAACAGAAGGAGGAAGAGGACTAAAAAGACCTCTTTAAATTTCTCGCCAAAGAATGGGCTAGGAAGCTCCTACCCAAGCTCAGTCATGGCGAAAAGAAATAAGGATGTTTGCTACTTGGTGGTTTGTTGATTTTTTGGATGGCCTATGTGGCCTTAGTGTTTTTATTTATGAATATAATTATAATCCATGTTGGTTAATCTTGGACTTGGTTACTTTAACCCTGCGTGGCATATCTTACTGTTTACTATGACTCTATTAAACTATGTTAATATGGTTAGTATGTTTAAGGTTTTTGATAGAGGAAAGTTTTAGGAGGCTGTGACTTTGTTGTTTTTCTGCTAATAGTTGTTCTTTTGATGTTCATGTGACTATATCCAAGTCAACCCCCTAGTTTTGGCTGCTTTTAATATCAAAAACATGTAACACATAGATAAAATCTCACAAAAAAAAAATCATACATCAACATTATACCTAAAACTAAAAACCTCAACCCTTTTATTTACTTATAAAAAATATCATTTAATATTCATTAACTTTAACTACATTATCTAAAGTAATTTATATATTTATTTCCTTAATTAGTTAATAGAAGTTTCATAAGTTTCATTCCTCATAATCAAAGCTTGCATTCACTACGCATATTTTGGCATTACATGATATGTTATAAATATAATTTTAATCCTAAAATTTATAAATTTATATTATAACTCGAGTTATTATCCGTAAAGAAGACAAGACATGCACATATAAATATATTTGTACCAATATTTGTAAATTAAATAATACTTTTTGGGAAGATAAGTATAAAGTTGTAATTTGCCACATGTAATCCTTATCAACAACAAGAAGGGACTGCTCTTTTCCCAAGAGTTATTTCTATTTATTTAATTAAAAGAAAAAGAAAAGCCTTCATAAAAACACTAAAGGAGGAAAAGAAAGAATGTAGTGAAGAGTGACATCACCCTATGGACACCGAAAAAGATAAGCAAATCAACTTTATTTTTATAATTTTTAATGGATTATAATTTGTGCGGATGATGATTGTATATTAAATAAATTGTAATAATGAAAAGTATATATTTTATTTTATTTTTTGGTATTTAATTTAATATAATATAGATTTGCCATTGATTGTTTCAAGATCTCCCTTATCTTTAATCTAAATTAGATATTTATTTTTTATCTCTTTTCTATGTATTGTTTGATTCTCTTATTCTTAATTTTTTTTATATTTTGGACATTAGCATATATGTTCTTCTAGCTCTATCCATATTGAATGATACACCATAGTGCCAATCATATTCATGGTTGATTTTTCTACTTAAATGTATCTTTGCTCACTCAACCTTAACCCTAATATAGCCTCCAATGGATTAAAATCAATATAGAAGATGCTATGAAGGTAAATGAAAGGAAAATTTAGGTAATAGGAAGGAGTACCAACACCATAAGACCACACAATCTCCAACAATCCCTTATGAACATCTAAAACTAGTCACATCTCCACTAGAACTCTATTGTTGGTGTACAAATCACTTTCCACACTTGCACTTAGTTTTGACACATCCAAGCTCTTATAAAATTAAACTATTGAATTAGTGATACGAGTTTTTAATATCTCAAAAAACTAAAAGGGGGGGTGAATCCGTTGTACCAATTAAAATCTTTTACTTATTCCACAAAAATAGATCAGGTAAACAAACTTTTGATTACTTAACCATAAACAAATATAAGCATGAAAGAGCACACACATGAAACATACACAAGAATTCTCACAAAGGGTGGATCACTACCAGAATGCTCATTGTAGGTGGGCTCACCGCACAAAAGAAGAAGAAAGAAAAAGAAAGAATCCACGATTGAAGCACAACTGCCACAATGCTCCAATGTCAGGAAGAAACCTTTGGCTCACTACCTCCTGTACCAAACAACAATAGGACGCAACCACAATGCTCAACCAAAACGTCACATAACCTCACACACATACACAGAAAATAGATATTCCTTTTCAATCCATTTGCTTCTATGTATTCTTCATTATGATTATCCTTTATTTATAATAATAAAGAAGAATTTCCCAAGTCGGCCAAAAAATAATTCACTGGAACATAATTTGAAATAGATCTACACTAAATATTCCTGCAGTGGAAATGAATGAGAACTAGACCACATCACAATGCACTACATCAATCAAAACAACATGTTATCCATACACTACAAATGTCGAAGCAAAAATGGAATCATTGGGATCAACCAGACCCAGAACGAACATATCAGCAACCACAACTCTTGAGCACATCATCACATCCCAAATCAGAATATTAAAGATAAAGACATTAACAACATAAATCCTAAATATCAACATCAAAACCAAAAATGCAAAGAAATGTGGAGCACTACAAACACTGTCAAACATCATCATCACCGAACATACTTCCAGAGCACAATTTCTAAAACACCAAATGATAAGCATGACATCCCAAAGCAACTTCCAACAACATACCAAAACCTCATGCTTACTGATGCCCTCCTAAATGGCACAAGGTTAGCAAATGATAAACAACACCAAAGACACAAAAATCGTTAGTGTTAGTCAATCAAAAACTAATCTATGAAGGCATACCAAGAGAGACACTAAAAGTATGCTAATGTATCTAATAAACGAAACAAAGATTATGAGGCATCTCCAACTACCTCTTAGCATGGCCTTAGCTCCTTCTCCCTTGTTCCTCTCCTCTCCAAGTTCCAAAATAGTGTAGCTCTCAGCAGCTTTTTGCACTATGGATGCTTATGGAGGATTGAGATTGTAGTATAGCTCTAAATGTGAAATGAAAAGCTAATACTAATCTATTGATGCTAAAATGATATATTTTAACCAAAATAACAAGATATGAGTTAATTATGCTAAAATGCTCTCTAAAAATGTCTATAGCCTAAATGCATACAAGTTTTCAGGATCTGGATTATGAAGGAATGGGCTCTATTTATAGGAAAAATGGAGCAATGGATGGTTGAAATTGAGCAATCTCAACAAGGGTCAGGATTGAACGATTTCAAATCCATGTGAGGGCTTTCAACCCAATCCCAGGATGACAAGTGTCAATGTGAGATAGGTTGAGAGGGGAGGGAATAAGCATTTAATGCTTGAAATGACCTTGGGAGTTAAAGTCAAGGTTGGTTGAATGAATAAACTCTTTATTCCAAGAATAAAGCTTTTATCCAATGGATAAACTCTTGTGCAAATGTGAAATGGATGAATATGGTCAAAACAATAAATGTTTGGGGAGACAAGTTTGAAATAACCATAAATGGTTATGTAAGAGCCATAAATGGTCATGTAAGAGCCATTAGTGGTCTTGGAAGACTTTGGGGGTTAATTTGTTGAACACACAAAGCATTAAATGCTTTTCAAAGACTTTGGAGTCTTTGAGAAGTGACTCCATTTTGCTTAGGAATGTGATAATAATTAGGGGATGGATTAGGCTAATTAGGAAGGGGTTAGAAGAATCTAGAAGGGGATTAGATTTTGCAAGTGGATTTGGTGGGTGAGGGAAAATAGGATTTTATTAAAATAAAAATTCATTTATTTCAATAAATGTGTGCAAGTTGCATTTGTAGGAAAATGCAAGTGGGGTGGGGATAATGATTTAAATAAATGTTTTATTTAATTTATTTAAAAGAGGAAAAGGGAATTTAATTAAATAAATAGATTTTATTTATTTAATTTGAATGGAATTTGATTTAATGAATTAATTAAAATAAATTGAATAATTTATTTAATTAATAGAAGAATGCTTGGGGATGAATTAATTAAATATTAATTTAATTAACTGATGGCTAGTAGATTTTTAATCAAATAAATAGCGAATATTTATTTAATTAAGCTGGACAGATTTGTGTGACTACACTTACAACTGCAACATATCATAAATGCGAAGCTCAAACCAATCACTGAAACACGGAATTGGTATGTAGACATCAATGGCAACCACACTGACAAACCATCAACTTCACATTTGCAACAATCTCCCCCTTTGTCATTCATGGCAACGTTCATCAATGACAAAAACACAAATTCAAAATCATAGCTCATCTCTCCCACAAACATCTCCAATCTCTTCAATCAAACTCTCCAATCTCTCCCCCTTTGACATCAAAGACAAAGGTGAGCAAAAACTCAACACATGTAACCATCTTCAGGGTCTACACAACTCCCCCTAAGACGATGCATGTATCGTTAGTCCAGACTGAAATATGCATGAAGTTCCTTGGACTAATATACTGCTAAATCCACTAGTTCAAACTAGGAAGGGGTGTTGCCTCCAAATTTTGTTGGAGATACTCAAAAGTATCTTTGCACAAATCTTCGTAAAAATATTTGCAACCTGCTCTTTTGTGGGAACATACTCAAGTTTTACTTCATTGTCCAACACCTTCTCCCTTAAGAAGTGATACCGAATAGAGATATGATTTGTTTTGGAGTGCAGTATGAATTCTTTGAGATATTTATCACACATGATTTTGATCGGTTCATTAAATATCACACCAATATCCTTCAATATCTTTTTCACCCAAAGTATCTAAGTGCAACATGATGCGGTTGCAATGTATACATCTTCTACAATTGATAAATACACATAATCCTATTTTTTACTTAACCATGCAACTAACCGGGAGCGAAGGAAAAATGCTCCACCACTAGTACTCTTTTTGTCATCAACACTTCCTGCCCAATTTGCATCAATATAAGATTTTAGAGTAAAATTTGATCCTCTAGGATACCACAGTCCAAAATCTTTGGTACCTTTCAAATATTTGAAAATTCTTTTTACTGCAACAACATGTGATTCTTCTGGATCTTGTTGAAATCTAGGTGCAAGGCAAACAACATACATGATATCAAGTCTAATAGCAATCAGGTATAACAGTCCTCTAATCATTGATCTATACTTTCTTGCATCAATCTTAGGAGATTTATCATCATTAGTCAACTTGCATCTAGTTGTCACAGGTACTGGTTTATAATTCTCCAATCCAAAAAAAATCAACAAATCTCTAACATACTTTGCTTGAGAAATTAAAATACCTTTACTATTTTGATTCACTTGCAATCCTAGAAAGAAATTCAACGTACCAATCATAGACATTTCAAATTCCCTTTGTATTTCACCAAAAAACTTCTTGCACATGCCATCATTTCCTCCAAATATTATGCCATCCACATATACCGCAATAGTTAGGATCTTATTTTATTCAACTTTAAAATAAACATTGTTGTTAGCAGACCCTTTTTGAAATCCTTGATTCAATAAATACTTGTATAACCTTTCATACCAAGCTATAAGTTCTTGCTTCAATTCATACAATGCCTTCTTCAATCTGCAAACAATATCTGAATCATCTAACAACTTAAATCCTTTTGGTTACTCACTGTAGACTTCTTCTTTTAGTTCCCCATTCAAAAATACTGACTTCACATCCATTTGATAAACTTTAAAATATTTACATGCTACAAAAGACAAAATCATCCTAATAGCTTCCATTCGAGCAATAGGAGCATAAGTCTATTCAAAATCAATGCCTTCAACATGAGTGTAACCTTTGCATACCAATCTTGCCTTCTTACTTACAATATGTCTATCTCCATCCAGCTTATTCTAGAACACCCACTTAGTTCCAATGACATTCTTATATATCAATCTGGGGACTAGTTCACAAGTCTGCTTCTTCTCAATCTAATCTAGCTCTACCTTCATAGCCTTCATCCAATTCTAATTATTACATACTTCTTCAAGTATCTTAGGTTTAGCTTTACAAAGTAAACGCAATAGAATTTTTTCTTCAGCAGCTTTACTTCTTGTGATAACAACTTTGTTCTTATCTCCTATAATTTGATTTTCAAAGTGATTATTTTGAACATACCTTGGGGTTTTAGATATAGTTGCCAAAGCAACCAAATTTTATTCCTGCTTATCTTCTTCTCTTCCCTTCTCCTCTTCTACTTTGTATGTAGACTCATCGGTTTCATATCCTTCTTGTATAATTGAGTGTTTAGAAATGTTTTCATCAACCTTCACATTTACACTTTCAATAATTTTATTCAATCTCTTGTTGTAACATTAGAAAGCCTTGCTCTTTGTAGAATATCCTAGGAATATACCTTTATCTTCTCCATTGTCAAACTTTCCAAGGTTTCCTTCATCTCTTTGGATGTAGCATTTACTTCCAAATACATTGAAATACCTCACTGATGGAATCCTTCCATGCCATAACTCATATAATGTCTTCCTGAAAATAATTCTATTGAGAGTGTATACTGGAGTATGTATCGCTTCTCTCTAGTACACTTCTGGTAGGTGTTCTTCTTTAATCATAGTTATAGCCGCCTCTTGTATATTCTTGTTCATTCTTTCCACCACACCATTCTGATGAGGTGTCCTAGGGGCAGAAAAATATCTTCTAATCTCATATTTCTCAAAAAAATGTGTCAAATTTATTAGAAACAAACCCTCCTCCTCTGTCAATTCTTAAGCATTTGATTCTTCTATCAACTTCATTTTTAACTGTATATTTGAATATCTTAAATTTTTCTAATGCCTCTGAATTTTCTCATAAAAATGCAACGTGTCATTATAGAATGATCATCAATTAAGAACATAAAATACCTCTCACCTCTTCTGGTCAGACTGCATAAGTTTGTGTGCACCAACTCTAATAGTCCAGTAGAAGATTGTTCCTTTCCTCTAAATGTTCTCTTTGTCCATTTTCCCACTTGACATTCTTTGCAAATATTATTATCCGATTTAGTCAGTCATAGTAAATCTCTCACAACTCTTGTCAAACTAATCTTAACCAAATTGTCAAAATTGATGTGACACATCCTTTGGTGCCATATCCAACTTTCATTGATCTGACATAACAAACAATGTTATGTTATCAACCTCCAATTGATACATGTTACCATTTGTCCTTTTTCCTATAGCAATAATAGTTATGGATCTCTTATGGATCTCGCAACCACAATCCTGAAAAATATCATTGTAACCATTTTTGTACATCTGTCAAACACTTAAGAGATTATGATGTAATCTTTTCACATTGTATACATTGTCAATGTTATGTTTTCGATCAAAAGTAATAAAACGTATT
Source organism: Cryptomeria japonica (assembly GCF_030272615.1). Taxonomy (NCBI): domain Eukaryota; kingdom Viridiplantae; phylum Streptophyta; class Pinopsida; order Cupressales; family Cupressaceae; genus Cryptomeria; species Cryptomeria japonica. The sequence goes on from NC_081415.1 coordinate 175,597,429, forward strand.
CCAACAATCTAAGCAATCAGATCATCTCCAAATCTAACAGAACCACCATCATACTTTTCAAGTTTTAAAAACTTACTTTTGTCATTGGTCGTATGATTTGAACATCTACAATCAATCAACCATTCATTTCTATCTCTTCTCACATGAAATGTTGATGCAATATTTTCAATAACCTTAGATATCTCCCTATTATTACTAGGTCTAGATTCATCTTTTTCTACCAAAAACAAAAATTACGATCTTCATAATCCGACTCATCATCTAAAATACTAGCATCATCTTTAACATAGTAGGATTTCTTATTGAACTTTCCTTTTTTTCTCTAAAGTTTTGTTTTGTTCCTCTCTCCAAACATCTATATGCATAATGACCAATCTTTCCAGACTTAAAACATTTAAGAGATAACATACCTTTATACTTGTCGATTCCTCTCTTCAACTTTCTTACAAAGTTTGCTTCCATTTCATCCAGGCTCTCATCATCTAAATCTTCATCCAAAGATTTTGTAGCTTTAAATGTTGTCTCAATTCTTGCTTTGTCTTTACCAAAATTCCTCATCTCTAATGTAGTCAAGGTTCCATACAATTGTTCTCTAGTGAATTTGGACACATCATAAGTTTCTTCAATAACTGAAATCTTGTCACTGTAACATTCTAGTAAAGTCCTCATGATCTTCTCTATTACATCCTTATCAGCCAAGGTCTTTAATCTCATTCATTGTACTGTCAAACTTTTGAAAATAACTTGCTATGTCTTCACCTTCTTCCATCTTCAAGTTCTCATACCTGCCTTTACCAATCTGCATCTTAGCTATCTTAACTCTATCATTCGCTTCATAGATGTTTGTCATTATTTCCCAAACTTCATAAGAAGTATCTAATGCAATAATCTTCACCAATTCAATTGTAGATATAGAACTAAAGGTAGCATACCTTTCTCATTCATTCTCTTCATAGGCTTCAATCTCATCTGGAGAAATAGGATCATTTGCCGACATCACAAACTTAGTCTCCACAACTTTCCAAGTCTTGTAACATAGAGAAATCAAATATCCTCTCATCTTCACTCTCTAAAAACTATAGTTGGATCATTCGAAGGTAGGAATAGTCAATTTATGTGTCATGGATCTTCCTCAAGTGGTTAGTGATCTCACTTTATAGGAACCAAAGCTCTAATACCAATTGTTGAATATCCCAGATAACTAAGAGGGGGGGTGAACTAGTTGTACCAATTAAAATCTTTTACTTATTCCATAGAAATAGATATAGAAAACAAACTTCTCATTACATAAACATAAATAGTTATGAGCATGAAAGAGCACACACATGACACATACACAAGAAATACCAGATTTTACGTTGAAAACCTAAGAAGAGGAAAAACCATGGAGAATGTTAATTTTCAATTATGAAACACCTATTAGGGTGACACCAGTTAAGGTTATTTTTATAAAGGGTGGCTCACTACTAGAATACTCACTACAGGTGGGCTCAGTGCCTAATTACAACTGCCAAAACAAGAAGGGCTCACTACCTTGAAGAAGAAGAAAGAAAAAGAAAGAATCCACCATTGAAGCACAACACTGCAATGCCAAAATAAACCTTTGTCTCACTACCTCTAGTACCAAATAGAAACAACACACAACCACACTACTCAACCACAACTTCACATAACCTCACACACATATGCAGAAAATATATCTTCCTTTTCAATCCACTTGCTTCTATGTATTCTTCATTATGATAATCCTTAACTTATACTAATCAATAAGCTTTTTCCAAGTCGGCCAAAAAATAATTCACCAAAACACAATTTGAATTATGTCTACAGTAAACATTCCCATGATGGAAAGGAATGATAAGTGGACCAAACCACAATGCACTACATCAATCAAAACATGTTATCCATACACCAAAAACGTCAGAGCAAAAACAGAACCATTCAAGGTCAACCAAATATGGAATGAACATATCAACAAGCACAAATCCAAAGCACATCATCATGTCCCAAATTAAAATATCAAAGATAAAGACATGAATGACATAAATCCAAAATATCATCATCAGAACCAAAAATATGGTAAAATGTGAAGCACTGCAAACATTGTCAAACATCGTCATCATTGAACATACTTCTGAAGCACAACTTTTGAAACACCAAATCATAAGCATGACATCCCAAATCAACTTCCAACAACATACCAAAACCTCATGATTAGAACTACAATATAGCATAAATGTGGAGCTCAAACCAATCACTAAAACACATAATTAGTACGTTGACATCAATGACAACCATACTAACACACCATCAACTTCACATTTACAACAATGAATTAAACAAAATAAATACTATATTTACAATCCTTGGGAGCCCATTTTCTCCTTGTAGGTTGCAAGTTAGACTCCAAAAATTGTAGAGAATGTGATGCAAGAGCATTTTGGTACAACAAGAATCAAAATCAACCAAAAACAATTGTAGGTTTTCTTTTATTTTGCAATTCAATTTTGGTATGTTGTACAAGATGAAATATCATCACCTTTGGCTAATTCAAGGGTAATTTTGCAAGGATCTAATTGGTCCAAGGATAGAGCATTCATGGTTTTCATTTCTAAGCAAATAAATTAACCTAACACTAATAAGTATGAACCACATTGGGGTTTCAATCTACCTCATACCATGATACTATAATGGGAAGGAGTTAGATATCATAAATAAACTCTGAGATTTGACAGCTTGGAGGGTCATTGAGATTTTGGGTGGTCTTTACCTATTGGCAAAGAACAAACATGAGTAAAGGTGTTGGTCGATGTCTTATACCTGATGAGCTCAGACTTTTCTAGAATCAATCTTTTGAGTGAAGTATAACCAACAATGGAAAAGGATCTAAAGTATGTGTTATGGCTAATGGTCAAAACTCAACCATCAAAGAAAAATAGGGTATCAAGGATACATATACCCTGATGTGGGAATGCGAAGATATTTATAACCTTGAAACCATCAAAGCAAAGTAGAGTCGCAAGGACACTCATACACTCAATACCATAGAAGAAATAGGTAAGCAATCAAGGATAACATCAATTCCTGGTATGTGTAACAAGTAATCAAGAATAAAACTTGATAGCCTAAGGGATAATGTAATTTCCATTCCTTTTAGACCCCAACACTCAATTAGTTAAGGTTATGATGAAGGTGGTCTTTCTAGATAATCTCTACTCAATAACAAGAAAGATTACATTAAAAGGTTGTGACATATCACTAACTCCTAACTATATTTAAATACACCAAACATTCAAATTTTGATTTTAGACTTGGGATAAACACACTCACCAAAAATCATGTTGAATAATGGAAGGTGATAGAAATGGAAAAACAATCACTTGTTGCCACACGGTGATGGAACATAGGATAGTTTGGAAATCTACTAAATTACTTAGAAAATAGTTCAATTTCTTAGGAATAAAGAATAAAAACAAAGTATGGTAGTTGGTTGGGGGGGATAATTTAGTGAGGGCATTAATATAAAGTAAAATTTGGTTGGCTCATAAAAGGAGATCTTTTAGACCATGAAGAAAGGAGGGCATATCAGAAAAATAGATGCAGAGAGAGAATATTGTAGATAGAGAACACTAGTAGATGTTGGTGGAGGATAATTGTAATAGTAAGGATATAGATTTAGGTCATGTAATAAATATTCCAAATTTGAGATTAACTCCATCAAATATCATTTCAATTGTTGCTCTATGATTTTATTCTTCTATACAATGTGTTTGCGGGAAAAGCGGGTCGATAGAACTCAATATGTGAAAAACGGAGCTCTATGGAGCCTTGCTCACATACTCACGGGACTTCTTGGTGCAAGCTATGGAGTCACGAAGTATGACTCAGCTTCCCAAGGTTGGTTCCACGGTTCTCTATCTTGCACGGTCCCTCAAACCAATGTTTTTTCTCTCAGATCACTGAGCAAAATGGTTTAGGGATGGCAAATGCAAGAACAAGGGATGCTTTTATTGATTTTAATATGAGATGCATCCTAAGCTATGCATGATTCTAGAAATGCAATAAACTAACTATAAGATGACAAGGTTAGTAAACAAACTATCCTAGCATACTATATTAGTTCAATGATTTAAGCTAATGATAATAGAAATACTCTAAAATGCATATTAGATTAATTTCTATTTTAAAGAGAGGCTAAAATGATGAGCATATATGAAATGAAAGCTTGAATGTATTTGAGCATAAGTATGATACTACAAACTTGGATTATGGAAATGGAGGGATGAGAGCTCTATTTATAGCAAAAATAGGGCAATGGATGGTCAGGATTGAAAGAGTTGATCAAGGGTTGAGTTTGAAAGTTGGGAATCCATGTTTGCAATTTGTACCAATGAAATGATGACAATTGTCAACATAGGGTTGGGTTGAGAGAAGGGGTTGGAGGCATTAAATGCCCGAGAAGACCTTATGGTTATCTAGAGGGTAAGGGTCAAGCTTAAGTTAAGATTACCCATTGGATTAAGAGTTAATCCAAAGATAAACTCTTGTGCAAATGATTAAGGAATAACCATGGTCAAAGCAATGAATGCTTGAAGAGACCCTTGGGTTGGATGAAGGTTAAGTTAGGCAAATAGTCTCTAACCATGTAAGAGGGTTGAATTAACCATTAATGGTTTGAGAGACTTTAGAAAATTAAGTGGTCGAAGACTTGAAGCTTTTAATGGTTATTAAAGACTTTAAGGGTTTGAGAAGTGACTTCCCTTTGTTCAGGGATGTGACAAAGTTTAGAAGATGGGTTAGGTTAATTTAGAAGTGATTAGAAGGGTCTAGAAGAAATTTAGGAATAGGTTTTAGAATGCAAGTGGGAGATGTAGGAAAATGCAAGTGGATGGAGGGATAATGGGATTTAATTGAAATAAAGTTAATTTAATTCAATTTGGTTGCAATTTGGGGAAATTAAATAAATTAGATTTATTCAATTTAGGATAACTTATTTAATTAAATTTGAATTTAATTAAAAGTGGATAGAAGGGATTTAATTGAATAAAATGATTTATTCATTAAATGGTAAAAAGAAGTTTAGTGAATTTAATTTAAATAAATTGAGTAATTTACTTAATTTAAATAGAAGAATGTGGGTGAATCAATTAAATTAGATTTAATTAAATAAAGAAATGAACATAAAATATTCATTTAGGAATATGGTCATTTTTATACGTCTACATTTTGCCCCTCTTTGAAGTGACGTGTGTGCACATGTTATTTCAAAGAAAATGATGTGTTATCATGATTTATGATCAAATGAAATTTTTGTGTTGTTCTTATGATTTGCAAGTCGTGCCCTAGATTTGATTTGATGCATGATGCCCGCTCGGGAGATGAATCGATATTTTGAAAATTTTGATTGGATTTGATGATTTGTGTGTGGTGTGTATGATTTTGTCTATGTGAAATGTGTAAATTGATTCATCTCCCGATAATTTACAGTTTTTAGGGTATAAGGGAGACTGCGAGCAAATTACATGTCCAGTTTCCTATCCCTAATTTCAATTTTCTCCTATAAAAGGGGAAAAGTGTTTTGATTTGATTCATTTGTGCATTGTTGACTTTGGAGAAAGAGAATTTGCAGAGAAGTCAAAATGCGTATTCCGTATTCCAGGCATCGTTTTGAGCGTGTTCGGAGGTATCGGAGACCTGCCGCATATGGACCACCAGTAAGTCAACACTTTTGACCCTTTTTTGATTTTTTAGTTTGTCGTTTTTGGTCATTTTTTTATTTTTGAAATTCGGTTTTAGCAGTTTAGCGCATTAAAGCCGTAATTTAGCACATACGAAAATTTAGGTAGCGCATAAAGTTTGAATTTTAGGGCTGCGTCCGAAATAAAATAGTGTAGTGCATAGAAGTTCTCGGTTAGCGCATTCAGGGAAAGTAGCGCATGTCGAACGTAGGGTACCGCGTCAGGTTAACAGGATAGTGCGTGAGTAAGACCTAGCACATAGGGATCACAGGGGTTCGCATGGGTAAGGGGTTTTAGCGCATAGGGTAGACCTAGCACATAGAGTCAAATAGGTAGCATCAGCAAGGTATAGGTTTTAGCGCTTGGGGTAGGTTGGGTGGCACATGGGGGAAAAAGGATAGCGCATAGAAGAATTCTAGCGCATAGGGTAAATAGATTAGCGTGTGGAGAAACAACATGGCACATGGGTGTATTTTAGTGTGGAGAGAATCTGTTTTAGCGCATCAGGAAAAAATTTGTGAGATGGGGGGATCTGTGAATGAGAAAAATTGATAGGATAAATCCAGTTTTGTCAGGATAGGTGTAATTGGTGTGTTGCTGTGTTTTGTTGTCATGGTTTGTATTGATTTGTCCAATATGAGTGTTGATATAACTTGTTTTGATTTGCGATAAGTTATGCATATATATTAATGTGTTGTTTTGATCAAAGCATGATTTATTTTTGCACGTTGTTTCAAGTTCAATGTGTGAAGCCTGATTTGTGTTACAAGCTAATATGGGTTGGAAACTTGAGTTGTTTTACAAGTTGATATGGGTGGGAAACTTGAGTTGTTTTACAATTTTATGTGATTTGGAGACATGAGTTGTTTTACAAGTTTTAATATGGTTTTTGATAACTTGAGTTGTGTTACAAGTTGATATGAAATGATAGGATGTTGAACTTGATGTAAATGAGCTAATTGTTTCATGTTGTTGATGTGATTTTGATTTTGATATCTTTGTTTTGATGTGGAAACTGATATTGGACTTGTTTTGCTGGTTGATAGGAGCGATTGGGCATGGTTCAGTTGTGTGAGCGATTTCCTAGGCCTTGGACTCTAATACCACGGTTGACACAGACCGACTTGGATATTATTGAGAGATGCGGTTTGACGTCCCTGTTGGATATGCCTCAGTTCACTGTGAACCGGGGGTTACTTACTATGCTCGCAGAGAGGTGGCACAGTGACATGAACACCTTCCACTTTGCCACGGGTGAGATGACAGTCACACTAGAGGACTGTTACAGGATTCTGCGCATACCAGTAGTAGGTGTACTACTATCTTATGAGTAGTCGGAGAAGGGTGGCACAAAGGCACTTCGTCGTATATTCCAAGATGAGACAGTATGTGGATATGAGATCCCTTGGCAGGAGTTCCTGGACTTGGATTATGCACCGCTTCCATCAGTACTAGCAGGGTTTATTGGTGGATTCCTTTGTCCTGATCGCAGGTCTGTGGGATGGGGGCTGGTGTTAGAGGACATGGTTACACAGGGCCGCAGGTTTGCGTGGGGATCGGCTATGCTAGCCCATCTGTACAGGGACTTGCACGAGGTGGTCTACCTAGGTTATGATAGTTTGTCAGCTGGCATGACACTCTTACAGGTATGGTGCTGGGAGCACATTCCGGCCGCTAGGCCATTAGCAGACAGAGATAGGCCCGTTGGACGTGCCTATGCTTATGGGTACAGAGGTCTAGTTGTCCAGTGGAAGTTGGGCAAACTAGAGCATTGGAGGAGAGTTTTGGATGACATTGATACAGTCACATGGCATTAAAGCCGTAATTTAGTGCATACAAAAATTTAGGTAGCGCATAAAGTTTGAATTTTAGGGCTGCATCTGAAACAAAATAGTGTAGCGCATAGAAGTTCTCGGTTAGCGCATTGAGGGAAAGTAGCACATGTCGAATGTAGGGTAGCACGTCAGGTTAACAGGATAGCGCATGAGTAAGACCTAGCGCATAGGGATCGCAGGGGTTCGCATGGGTAAGGGGTTTTAGCGCGTAGGGTAGACCTAGCGCATAGAGTAAAATAGGTAGCGTCAACAAGGTATAGGTTAGCGCATAAATAGGTTTTAGTGCTTGGCCTAGGTTGGGTGGCGCATAGGGGGAAAAATGATAGCGCATAGAAGCATTCTAGTGCATAGGGTAAATAGATTAGCATGTGGAGAAAACAGCATAGCGCATGGGTGTATTTTAGCACGAAGAGAATCTGTTTTAGCGCATCAGGAAAAAATTTGTGAGATGGGGGCATTTGTGAATGAGAAAAATTGATAGGATAAATCCAGTTTTGTCAGGATAGGTGTAATTGGTGCGTTGCTGTGTTTTGCTGTCATGGTTTGTATTGATTTGTCCAGTATGAGTGTTGATATAACTTGTTTTGATTTGGGATAAGTTATGCATAGATATTAATGTGTTGTTTTGATCAAAGCATTATAAGCAATACCAGTGACTAGACAACATCAAGACGAAGGATTTTATCTATATGAGCATGATGAATGCTAGATGTATGCAATATTAATCTAACAATATTTTTGCAATATTAAGCTAAATGATTTAATCAATATGAAACAATTAATATGCAATATCTCAATGAAATCCTAGAGCAAAAACAGTATAATATCAATATATTCTCCAGCCTCTTTTGAATGAGAGATGAGCGCCTGAATTTATAGAAAATTTAGAAAGATACCAACAGCTAAGATCAAATGATGATGAGCGGCCAATATTTTCCAAGAGGAAGCACAATCCAGGTAAATTGATGTGATTGGATGCTTTTATTAGTTTTAAAGGAAATTGAACTAAAAATAAGATTAAATCAAGAAAAAACCGATTTAAAGGAAATTGAACTAAAATTAAGATAAAATCAGGAAAAAACTAATTTATTATCTATTTCATTCAATTTTAATATTTAATTATTTTAATTGCTTTCTTTGAGATTATCTATCAATTTTTAATTTGTTTTTTCAAGATTATCTCCAATTGATTTATTTTCTCAAATTTTAATTATTTTTTTGTCAATTAATTCCTTTTTTGATTTATTTCCATTTTTGAAGATTTGTGCTCATAATTTTCAATTCCTCTTTCTTGATTTGTTTCCTTTTTTGAAGATTTATGGCAATTTTTATTTATTTTTCAAATTAATTCCTCTTTTTGATGATTTAATGGCAAATTGATTTATTTAATTAAATATGCTAGGATATTTAATAAAATAAATAAGATAATTGTTTAAAATGATTTACTTGGAATGATTAATTAATTAAATAAATATTTAATTAATATTGAGTGATTGATTTGCCATGTGACATTTGATGATTTTAGGAATTACTTGTGTGCTCAAGATTTATTTAATTGTCTTTGGTTAGGACCTTGGTGACGTTGTCAAGATTAGGGGCTCATGGTTTAGATGACCATTTTTAGGGTATTACATTTGCCTCTCTTTGAATTAATGTGCGAGCAGCGCGTTGGTTCAAAGAAAATTTGATGTCTAGGAGATGTCAGTTCTAAACATGATTGATCATGAACTACATAAAAAAGTGAGGTGTTTAGTTTGATTTGAAGCGACAAAGCTGAATTAATTCTGATTAACGTGATACCGTTCTAGAACTTGATTGAACTTGGGAACGATAGAAAACCAAAGATACCGAACTTGAACTTGATTTATCAAGAAGCGGATCTTACTGATCTAGAACTTGATTGAACTTAGATACAGCGAGTGATGATAAAAATCGATCTGGAACTTAATTGATCAAGATACGATGAAGATAAACTATTTAGTTTGATCAAGAAATGAATAAAGTGTAACACCTATTTAGATTTAACATGATCGAAGATACTCTTTAAACCCTTGATTGAGTTTAAATGAAAAATCAGCTTGATGAAAAATGATGGAACTGATTAACGTAAAGAGATTGATTCGGATAAAAGACAAATATCAGCTTGATATGAAGTGATGAAACTGATATGCCCCTAGAGATTGATTTGATTTAGATGATCGAGAAATCTCAACTTGATATAAAGTGATGAAGTCTTATTTGATTTTCTTTAGTTGAAAAGATTTTTATTTGCTCGACTTTCGATGAAGATTTGAAAATTTTCTCGACATTGAAGAATGTGAGATCATAAGGTCACGAGTATGCCCCCTTGGGAGCGAAATTGAAAGATAGCGAGGGTACATGATGATAGGCAATTTTGAGCGATGATAAGTTGTTTGAACACAAATTGATTTAGAGTTTTTGAAAATTTTGCGTTGATTGATAAGAAATTGAGCGCAAAGTTGATTTGTAGAAATTAAATTGAGATTCAGCATTGATTCATGAGAAATTGAGCGCAATTAGAAGAGAGAATGAGATTTTGATGAAAAGAGCGCTAAGTGGTCCAAATTTTGAAATTGACTAGCAAAATGATCTCTATTTTCGATTTCGATCCTGAAAATGGACTTAGGACAACCGATTTACAAGCTCGTGATTTGATTTCATCGTACTTGTGTTGATTGGTTATGAGATGTTGTTCTAGATGCTTTATTCTATATGTATGCATTTCTTTTCAGTATAGATGAATGAATGCAAATGGAATATTGGTGTCTATTTTTCTTTCTTTTCATATGCAAATACATGAATGTGAATGAGTAATGAGAATGAGTAATGCAATTTTTTTTTCGTTTTTCTATGCAATAAGATGAATCAAATGAATGATAGTGAATGTATGAATCTATATAATATGCTTATGTATGCAGCTAAACATCTCAAAACACAAGTACTCGATCAGAGAAATGATGAAGCTTCCAACTCTCATTTAGCAGACAAAGAGGAAGCATTGTTACTATACCGAAATCATTCGAAATGCATGAGATGCAAAATGAAATGCAAGAATGATATGCAAAATGAGATGCAACCCTAAGCCTAGTCACTGGACTTTGAAAAGCTTAATCTTCATCATTGAGCGTTTTACAATTATAGAAGGCAGAGTAGAGTTCCTTGCTTTTCATGTGCAATATTAATGATCTTGTCCGCAATGACCCTTTTTTCTCGTTCATATCCTTAGACAGATTATGCATGGACGTGGATTGCACAATGAAGAAATTCCCTCAAAACAAACAAAGAAATGATAGGAACCTCCCTGTAGCATTCAAATAAGTGGAGTCGAGGTATGTGAAGCGATTCCACCTTGATGTGAAGGCTCTTATCATAGACACCCAGCTAATTTAGATGTTTTCAGATCATTGGGATCATTCCTTCAAGTAGCAAACAAGAAAATATTATGCCCCCAATCCTTGCTCCTCTTAGTCAAGATACACTTCCTCGAGTTACTCAGACGGATAATAATCAAAAAACAATATAAAAGACAACACACAAAGAAAATTTTCATGCATAGCTCAAACTGTTTGGTGATTTTTTTCCATTATGTTGTTTTGCTTGTTTACTTAGTGATAAAACTCTTCAGTAGTCAGGAGCCAGGTAACTGACTCGGAGTGGATGACTAGGTTTCACTAACGTAAGATTGACTTGGTTGACACTGATTAGGACATGTAATGTGCTCTTGTCGATGGACCTAAGACTATGACAATGATCGGTTTCAAGCTATGAGGGTTCCAACGAACTAGGATGTCACAAAAGTGACTGAAATATGTACAAGCGAAAGAAAATGTGCAGGAAAGCAAGAATTCCAATGTTGCGTTGATAGATGGAGCGCTTGAGTACAAGAGGTGCCTGTTTACCAGGTTTTCACCTGCTTGGCAGAGATTCATTTTTTTTATTTTTTATTTTTACCGAGGTGCCTGTTTACCAGGCTTTCATCAAGGCATTTTCTCTCTCTTTTTTCCTTTTTTTTCTTTTTTTTTTTTTTTTTTTTTTTTTCAGGACATTTTCTGGTTTTTAGGATTTCTTCAGGACATTTTCTGATTTTTATGATTTCTTCAGGACATTTTCTGCTGTAAAAGGTGCTGGAACAGAGAATATCTAGGTGAAGAATTTCTTCAGATGGATGGTGTTAATCGTTTCTCAGAGCTATTCTCCTTCGGATGTTGAGAGTTGATAGGCACCAAAGTCGAAAGCTGTAGTGACGATATAGGGACCCAGCCAGTTGGGTTCAAACTTCCCTTTGTTATCTCGAAACTGTTGATTTTTAGGATTTTCTCTGAGAACTAAGTCACCAACCTGAAATTCTCAGCGTCAAACTTTTTTGTTATATCCTCTGGACATTCTCTTTTGATACACTCTGAGATGATCAAACGCCACTTGTCGACACTCATCCAGTAATTCGAGCTCTTGCAATCTAGATATTCTATAGTCTTCATCAATAACAAGACCTTGCAAGGAAACTCTTAGAGATGGTATTTCTACGTCAATGGGTAATACTGCTTTGGACCCATACACCAAAGAAAAAGGTGTAGCCCCAGTAGGTGTTCTGATACTTGTTCTATAAGCCTATAGTGCAGGATTGAGCTGTAGATGCCAATCCTTCCCAGATTTGTTCACTGTTTTGTGCAAGATAGTCAGTAGGTTTTTGTTAGATGCCTTTGCTTGTCCATTACCTTGAGGGTAATATACTGAGGACCAACTTTGTTTGATTTTAAACTTCTCACAAAGTTCATCTAGATCTTTGTTCTTAAACTGTCCTCCATTGTCCGTTATAATTGATGAAGGTATACCATACCTGCAAATGATATAGTTAAGAATAAATAGAGCTACTTGTTTTCTTGTTGCCTTGATGAGTGGAACTACTTCTACCCACTTAGTGAAGTACTCAGTGGCAGTGATAATAAATTTATGTCCATTAGATGATGAGGATATATTTGGCCTATTATATTGAATGCCCACTATTTGAAGGGCCAGTGCATTACAAATGGTATAAGATCCCTTGCAGGAGCATGGATAAGGTGCCCATGTAACTAACACTTTTCACAGGTTTTAGCAAATTTTATGGCTTCCTTCTCCATGTCTGGCCAATAGTAGCCGGCCCTTAGTAGTTTTCACGCTAAATTTAGACCGTTTGAATGAGATCCACGAACACCTTCATGAACTTCGGATAATGCGTGTTGGGACTCCTTAGTTTCTAGACATCTAAGAAAAGTATTATCTAAACCTTGTTTGAATAAGTCGTTAGCAATGATGACGTACTGTGACACGTTTCAGATTAGGTTTCTTTTTTCATTTCGGGAAAGATTGGCAGGGACAACTTGGTCATGTAGGTAAGAGTAAATGTGGCTATAACGAGATGAGTCATGTCCAATAATAGAACAGACTACCTGGGACTCAGGAGAATCATAGGCAAGGTAATGTAACTCTTCCACCAGGAATTCAAAGAAAAAAATAGACTCATGTAGCTATGGTATAGATGCCAAAGTGGCCATTGCATTTGTCGCTCTATTTGTTGTTCTGGGTATCTACTGAAATGATACGGAGGTGAAATATTTCTTGAGGTCATCCACCATCCTCTTGTAAGGCATCAGTTTCTCATCTTTTGTAATAAATAGTATCCCAGCACCAGAGCCATGTTGAGTAAAAGACCCATCAAAGAACATCTTCCATGATTGTTCAGTAAGGTGCATGATTGATTCATCTGGGAATTCTATATGCAGGGGTTGATCGTCTTCAAGTGGAGCTTCAGCAAGTTGGTCTGCGATAACCTGTCCTTTGATAGTTGTACATTCTACATATTCAATGTCAAATTCTGTAAGGACCACCCATTTGACCAGTCTTCCTATAAGCATTGCTTTACTGAGAAGGTACTTAAGTGGATCAATCTTGGCTACCAGCTTAATAGAATGTGCCAACATATAGTGCCTTAATTTTTGTGATGCAAAGACTAATGCTAAGCATGCTTTTTCTATTATAGTGTAATTCATTTCATATGACACCAATGTTTGGCTGATGTAATAGATAGCTCATTCCTTTTTATTGTCATCCTATTATGCCAGAAGTGCCCCCAGTGAAGTATCTCTAGCTGATATGTACAGGATCAGTGGCTTACCTTGAATCGGTGGCATTAAATGGGTGGATTAGAAAGATCTTCTTTGATTTGTTGTAAATGTAGTTCACAATCTTTATCTCGATTGTATTGAATCCCTTTCCTTAATACCTTCATAAATGGTTGAGCCTAGTCAGCTAGCTGAGATATAAAACGCCTTATGGACTAAAGACGACCTTGTAGACTTCTCATCTGACTGATATTTTTGAGTGGAGGCATGTCCATTATAGCTTGGACCTTTTCAAGATCAACCTCAATTCCCTTTTTTGAAATTATGTAACCAAGTAATTTTCCTGATGTCACTCCAAATGCACACTTTTTTGGATTTAAGTGGAGCTTGAATCTTTCCATTCGATCTAATATGAGGCCTAGCTCTTGAATGTGTGTAGATCTCTTCATAGTTTTTACCAGGGTGTCATCTACATAATCTTCCATGTTTTTATTCATCATATCATGGAAAATAGCGGTTACTGCTCTTTGGTATTGTTCTTGTGTTCTTTAGACCAAATGGCATAACATTCCAGCAGAAGGTTCCCCACGCACATGTGAAAGTTGTCTTCTCTTGATCTTCAGGTGCTATCTTGATCTGATTGTAACTAGAGAATCCATCCATTAATGAATACATCTCATATCCAGCATTCATATCTACTATCATGTCAATGTTGGGCAATGGAAAATCATCTTTTGGATATGCCTTGTTGAGATCCCTGGAATCTGTGCAAACTCTAATAGATTTGTCTGCTTTTGATACAGGTACTATTTTGGATATCCATTCTGCGTAGTCTATAGCTCTGATAAATCCAGCTTTTAGCAATTTCTTTAGTTCAGCCTTAACTAGTAGTGCCACATGAGGATGCATTTTTTGGAGTTTTGGTTTGACTAGTTTAACTCCTGGCATAATAGAGAGATGATGCATGATGAAATCAGGATCTAGTCCTGGCGTATCTGAGTATGTCCATGCAAAGTTAATCTTATTTTCTAAAAATAGATTGCTGAAATCTTTTAACTCTTCTGCTGACAGTGATTGGGCTAAATGAATGACATGCGATATCTCTTGACTCCCAATGTTCACTGGCTGAGTTGGTTCGATCAATATGGAAGATCTCTCCTGGAAGTGGCTCGGCAGTATATGAAGTACCTCACCTTTAGGTGCCTCATAGGGGTTTTCACCTTTGGGTACGTCCTTTATTTTCTCTTTTTTAGAGTCTGACACCGCCGCAATGTGGTTTTCGCTATCAGATCTTGTATTCTTATTTTTCTTGTTTTTGCAACTAAGATACTTGATATCCGCTTCAGTCATGATTTCATTTTTTTTGCTGGTGGAAGAGTACATGGGTTAAACTGCATTGAGATAGTAGGCTAGTGTATATTCATTGGAAAAAGTAGGCATGTTCAAGGGTTGGTTATAAAGAGTATTATCAATCAGTTCTGGATGTATTAAGGATAAGGTTGGAACAGGCTCAAGGGAGTTCACAGTACTATCATCATTGTTTCGAACCAACCAGTCAAGTTCCAGAATACTACCTTGCGTATGTGTCTCGTGACCAGGAAGAGTTACGACATGATTATCTTCATTCATGTTAGTATCTATTGGACTTAATTCAACCGACCTACTTCTAGCATCGTCACCTACTTTAGACTGGGCTACATACTATGGTATAACAATAGACAGTATTTCATCATTCATGACAGAGTAGTCATAATGTGTTGTTGAATAATTGTTTTCATGGATAGAGCTCCTGTCTGAGCCATCAGAGTCATAGGATGAAGTTGGTGAATCGTCTTCAAGTGGTTTAGTGAAGGCATATATAGTATCAACAACCACATCTTTGGTACTGCAAGTTCCTTCGTGATTTGGTTCATTGATTGCTTGCATTTGACACACTTGTGGACATGACTTTGACGGTTCTGTTAACCCCTGTTGTCTGTTCCATTCAAATTCTTCTAGACTGATGACTGGTTCTCTTGCTCTAGCTTCTAGTTCTTCTTGTGTGGTTCCGTACTTGATTTTTCCTATCTCATTAGGAGGATTAGTAGGTGAAGGACTTGCTTGTGTTCTTTCTTTCTTCAATTGTCAGTCATAGTCTTCTTGTCATTTTAATCTGATTTCTTCTATTTCCTTTTGCATCTTTAGGTGTATAATCTCTTGTGCGTCATCTACTGTATCCCTGAGTTCTTCAAGCGTTTTTGTAGTAGATGTATCTGAGATGTGATCTAGACCCCATTCATACTCATTTGAATCAGTTTCTGAGTCATCTACTTGTTGTCTGTCAGTATATGTAACCGGAATGTTCAATGGTGCAAACAATTCTCTGATTCTGTATATTTCATCTCTCATATCCTCTAGAGTGTGTACTTCATGTGGTATCATAGCTGATACAACTGGAACTTGATCACCATCTGTTTCCTTTCCCTAGGTGGGCAATTCTTTTTGTTCATCGTCACACTCTTCCTGAGTCTGGTGAACAATAATCTCTTGTATGGTTAAAGGTAGTACTTTCTTCTTCCACTTACGTTGATAGTGAGGTGTGCATTTCTAATCTAAGTACTTCCTTGGATCATATCCTAGTCCAGCTTTATCATTGACAGGCTTGGTTTGCAACTGAATGGGTTCAACAATACCTTGTTGATGCTTTCCTAGAGGACCAGCACCTGAATATCCCATGCGTTGAAGCATCTTATAGCCTGGACCATATTGTGTTGGAGAAATTGTACAATGTCGTACTTGTTTATCTGCACTATTTTCTTTGAAAAGTGATTTAAGAGCATCATCCCCTTCTATTTCACCTACAAGAGAAGTAGAAGACTGTATAAAGGTGCCATCATAAATGACCTTTGGGGTTGAAATTTGTGGCTTCATACCCTCTAACGGTTTTTCCAACTGTCTTGGTGATGGAGGAAGTGACATTAGTGAGAGTATAGGCTCTATCTTGTAGCCATCCATGCCAGTGTTTGTGATTTTTAGTTTCTTTTCTAGATCTTTTAGCAAAGATTATGAACTTTCAGCTGCGGAAGCTGCTCTATTGTTAGGAACAAAAGCATCAAGACCCTATGTTAATGCATTGTAGGTATAGCTTGTATCCACCAGAATATTGACCTCTACTCCATTATAAGGGAATTTCAGGCATTGATGGTCCGTAGATGGTATTGCGTTCATTTCATGAATCCATGGTCTACCCAGTAAGATGTTGTATGAAAGATGAAGATCCAGGACTTGAAAAATGGCATCTCTCTCCACAGGTCCTACTCTGATTGGTAATGATACCAGTCCCTTAGAAGTTCTTTCTTCTTCATCGTAATCCTTGATTGTTATTTTCTTTGTTGGATCAATAACATTTTCAGAGAATCCTAGCTGTGTTAATAGATTGTAAGTACAAATATTCAACCCAGCACCTCCATCTATCAAAACATGTTTAACGCGGTGTTTATGGATCATGGCTTCAATGTGTAATGGTTGGTTATGTGGATGACTCAGTGAGTTATCATCTTCTTCAAAGAACGTGAGGTAATGAGTGGAGGTCAAGTGACCTACCATAGATTGAAATTAGCCTACGTCTAAATCTTTAGGAACACTGGTGGTAAGTAGAGCCTTGTCCAGGATCTCTTTATGGGCAGAGGAGATCTTAAGAAATTCTAGAATGGAGATTTGAGCATTGGTTCTCTTCAATTGTTCCACAATACTATAACCAGGAGAAGATGATGAAACTGGTTGCTTTGATTTGGCCATGATGGTGTCTGTTTGTTTATTTGGCAGTTGTGATGTTGTTTGATCAAAAGTAGAGGAACTAGCTCTTGGGAGAGAAATCTTCTTTTGAGCATGAGTCATGGCATTAGCAATCTATTCTTGACTTTGGTGATCTTGGATGATGATTACGTTGCAATATTCAGGTTGTATAGATTCAATCATGTTGATCACATTATCATGATTAGTGTAAGTATAATTGACTCTAGCTCCTCCCTTAGATTTGGAGGATTCCCCTTGGTCATAATTGGGTAAGGGATCTTTAAAAGCCTTATGATTAGAATTAGTCATGTGACTTCCAACAGTGACCTTTCCTACATCGATGAGATCTTGAATTTCATGCCGGAGTTTAAGGAAATTGTTTATGTTATGTCCCTTATTTCGATGACAGTCACAGTATTCATTTTCTCTCCACCATCTGGGTCTAATTTCTGGGTCATAGGGTTGGGAATTGTTTGGCAATGTTATCAGATTATTTGCCAATAAACTTTTGAAAGTCGATTCATATGACTCATCTAGAGGAGTAAACTCACCCTTAGGCTTTGAGACCCAAGGCTTGTCTTTAAACCACTCTCTTGTTTTCTTTGGGGGATTCTCTATTGTAGTTTCAGCTGCCTTGAGTGCTTGTGTGCCACTGGCCAAGTTAAATATTGTGGATTTTGTTTTTTCTTGGACAGTATCTACCACTCCATCACTAACAACGTTCTTGTTGTTGTCTTTGCTATATTTCCAGTATTTACTCTTTTCTTTAGAGCTACAACCTTGCAATGTTTCTTTCCAAAGTGATATATCTCCCTTTTTGATAAGTACGTCTTCCATTCTGAGGGCGTTATCTACCATTTTGTTGAATGAAGGGTGTACTTGCATCTGGACACTATATTTCAATTCAAGGACTAAGTTGTTGACAAAGATGTCCATTTTCTCAAGATCTGGGATAGTCTGTGAATATCTAGAGAACATCTTTCTCCATCGTTGGAGGAAAGTGAGAAAGGGTTCTCCTATCTTTTTTCTGGTATTGCAAAGCTCTATCATAGTGACTGGGTGACGAATTTTGTATGAGTATTGTTGTAAAAATAGTTTGATTAGTTCTTCAAACATTTTTATCCCTTTGGGTAGACTTGCGAACCATTCCATTGCTTGACCTCCTAAACTCCTTGGGAAAAGGCGCATGAGGTACGTTTGATCGTGCATGAACTCCATACAAGTGGCACAGAACTCTCTAACATGATCTTGAGGATCTAAGGTACCATCATACTTGTCAAATTTTGGTATCTCAACTCGTGAAGGAAATGGAGAAATGTAAAGGATTTCGTCAAATGGGAATGGACATGTTGTGTCCAAAGAATATTGTTTTGGTGTTTTATCTTTGTTTTCTATTCTTGTGACTACAGTTTGTAATGCTTGCATTTGTTTTCTCATTTTTCCCCATGGTGTCTCTTCCTCTTTAGCAACAAGGGCCTCCTGATTATAACTAGTAGGGAGTTTGGCACCTTGTTTTGCTAACTCTAGGAAATAGTCTTCTTTTTCCCTAGCCATGATGACCTTCATCATTTTCCGGAATTCTTTATTATTCTGACATCTATGTACTTCATCTTCAGGAGGTTCAAGAAGCTCAGACTTAGTTGATGAATCACTGTCAGTGGCATGATTGCTGAAGTTGTCGTGAGTGTTTTGTTTATTAGCTTCTCTTTCTTGTCTTTCCCCAGACATGGTGGGAGATAGGGGCTGATCGAAGATTGGTATATCGTAAACTAGTATTTGTGATGATGATGGTATCTATGACGAGCACGATTTATTGTAAAAGGGGTTTTCTTTGAAGAATGGATTGTCTTTGGTTGAAAAGGAGGCTTCTTTTTCTTTGTCCCTTTTGTTGCGAGAACTTCTGATTTGAATAGGCATTTCCAATCGATAGAACCGAGAGCGAGATGTGTTGCAGAAGTCAAGATCAAATTGTAGCTAGTATTTCGTTTAACGTAGTAATTAAGAGAAGAAACTTAAGATCTGGTCTGGTTTCAAGAACGATCTATCCTGTGTAAGACGTTATCCAAGTTGACTTAGGTTTGATAAAATGTTCATTTGAACTAGCTTAAAGATGATCGACAAAATCGTGCAACGCAATGACAGAGGTACACTATCAAGGTTGTTTATGCTCAAGAGGATGGTAACCAATTTTAGGCTCGCTGTAGACTGTTTAGACAATTTTGACTGATAAGATCAAGAATTCGTATGATAGAAGATTGGACAGAGACGAGATTGTGATAGACAGAGTTTCAATGACTGATGACTACTAGTTTTTGATAAGGATTGATGTTTCAATGACTGACAAAGACCAGTTTGGACACAGATAGAGTTTATCACTGATTTTGTTTGTTGTTTTCTCCAATTTTAGTTTTAGGGATGAAAACATAGAAAACACGCAAGATATATAATAATTCAATCACAACATGCAAACCCTATGGAAGTTGGCTTAGAGAAGAAAAGCTTTGCTTGCTGACTTAGGTACACACCCAATAGCTAATCAGAATACAGCAGTTGAGTCTCATGCAATGGATTCTCAACGCCGTATTAGCTGACTCCAAATGCTAATGGGGGCACGATATGGCAAGTGTCTTGGGAGAGTTACTATCTCTCTTGCACAAAGATTATCAACCTTTCGGAGGTGAATCGGGTAGCTTCTATCTTATAGTCAGGAATTCCACTTGAAATTACCCCTTGAAGTCATGCAAGCATGATTGAGGCCTATAGCCCAACAAGGTACCGAAACAAGATGTAGTCACGTAAACGTGATTGAGACCGTGAGGCCCTACAAAATGCTCGATATGAGAGATCTCAAAGAGAAAACTCAAATAATCCCATCCTCTGAGACTTTAATCGCCAGAGGCCTATTTATTATAGTGAGTTGGAATGCTTAGGTCCAGCGGTACTCACTTGGGTTGTTCTCATAGGGTGATTACTTTTTCCCACTGTGACAGGCCCGCTAAAGGTACACAAATCTCAAAACTTAGAAAAAAGCTTCGAGGGTCTAGATTTCTAATTGTCTATAAAAGACAAGAGCATACTCTCCTACCTCTTAGATTTTTCTAAAAACATGAAAGATAGATTTTTTATTTAACCAGATAGCAATTTAAGTGCCTAAGAAAATACTAAATGAATACACAATGTTTAGTCGATTCTCCTAAGGCAACTTGCAAAACCAATATGTCAGTAGTCATTTTCTTCTTGATTCTTTGGCAGGCGTATGTTTGATTGATAGATTCTTTGACAAGCGTCTTGAAAAACATTAAAATCCCAAAATTAGTTTCCAAAATGACATAAAAAATAATTATCAAAAGAAAATTCTAGCATGCAAACTATAACTTAAACTAATCTAACAAGAATTTCCATTTTTTATGACTATCCTAGCTATGACAGTTTTGTTATTACTTCACTATGTCTTTTATAACTTTTGAACCAGAGATAATTTAAAAAATATCTTCAGTGGAAATTTGTAAAACTTGGTTGTACAAAACATATTAAAATTTGGATTAGATCCAATGGTTCAATAAAAAGTTATACTCTCCGCACCGAGACCCTTTTTGACTGTCACAGAAAAATGAGTAAAATAACAGTTCTGCACTCCGTCAATCATAACTTTCAAACCCAAAATCTTTAGGTAAATCCCTTTAGTGAAGCTGTAGAAAACTTGGGTTTAAACAACATATAAAAAATTGGTTGAGCTCCAACAGTTCAATAAAAAGTTATTCTCTTCAAACCAAGACCAATTTTGACTGTCATAGAAGAATGAGTAAAATAACAGTCCTGCACTCTGTCAATCATAACTTTCAAACCCAATATCTTTAAGAAAATACCTTTGGTGAACCTGTAGACAAATTGAATTTACAAAACATATCACAAATTGGTTAAGATCCAATGGTCATAGAAGAACAATAAAAAAGAAAGATTTTTATTTGCAAATTTAACACATGTTTATTAGTTATAAAAACCAAACATTAAATTTGTTCAAGAAATATTAGAAATCTTGTATTTGTGGTTTTGAGCCCCACGGTGGGTGCCAGAAATGTGTGTGTGAAAAGTGGAATAAGAATCTGTATGCACAACACTTCAATCAAGTCATTACATGCATGGTTAATCAGATATAATCAATAAATAATAAACCATAACAAATCGACCCATTGCCTTCTAAAAGATGTGAGTATAAGTTTGCTCTCAGATTATAAGCAATACCAGTGACTAGACAACATCAAGACGAAGGATTTTATCTATATGAGCATGATGAATGCTAGATGTATGCAATATTAATCTAACAATATTTTTGCAATATTAAGCTAAATGCTTTAATCAATATGAAACAATTAATATGCAATATCTCAATGAAATCCTAGAGCAAAAACAGTATAATATCAATATATTCTCCAGCCTCTTTTGAATGAGAGATGAGCCTGAATTTATAGACAATTCAGAAAGATACCAACGGCTAAGATCAAATGATGATGAGCGGTCAAGATTTTCCAAGAGGAAGCACAATCCAGGTAAATTGATGTGATTGGATGCTTTTATCAGTTTTAAAGGAAATTGAACTAAAAATAAGATTAAATCAAGAAAAAACTGATTTAAAGGAAATTGAACTAAAATTAAGATAAAATCAAGAAAAAACTAATTTATTATCTATTTCATTCAATTTTAATATTTAATTGTTTTAATTGCTTTCTTTGAGATTATCTATCAATTTTTAATTTGTTTTTTCAAGATTATCTCCAATTGATTTCTTTTCTCAAATTTTAATTATTTTTTTGTCAATTAATTCCTTTTTTGATTTATTTCTATTTTTGAAGATTTGTGCTCATAATTTTCAATTCTTCTTTCTTGATTTGTTTCTTTTTTTGAAGATTTATGGCAATTTTTATTTATTTTTCAAATTAATTCCTCTTTTTGATGATTTAATGGCAAATTGATTTATTTAATTAAATATGCTAGGATATTTAATAAAATAAATAAGATAATTGTTTAAAATGATTTACTTGGAATGATTAATTAATTAAATAAATATTTAATTAATATTGAGTGATTGATTTGCCATGTGACATTTGATGATTTTAGGAATTACTTGTGTGCTCAAGATTTATTTAATTGACTTTGGTTAGGACCTTGGTGACGTTGTCGAGATTAGGGGCTCATGGTTTAGATGACCATTTTCAGGGTATTACAGAAGATACCTATGAGAATGCTATTTTAAGAAGAATGGCTAGATAAGAGATATGAGAAATTTTATTGAATTAAAAGTGATCTAGACTGAGATTAGATGTAATAGAGATTAACAAATGCAAATAAGTTGAAGTAGGTAAAAGGAAATGTGAGGAAAGTTTTTGTGAAGGTGGTGCTGGCAGATGAAAGGCATGATGTTGAAAAACATGAAGAGAGGAAGCAATTAGGTGTAATGCCCACCAAAACACCGTAGAGAAATAAACCATAATCTACTAACAAATCGAGAAAAAAAATTCCTTTTATGTTAATCACTACTACTACACTATCTCAACATTTATTAAATCAACATAACAACATTATACATCAATGCATCATTAACTATTATAAGAATATATATGATTCGACATGAACATAACCATAGTGTCATATTACGCAAGCAGAATAACCATTGACATATCTCTAATAAACTCATGCAAAACATAGACATTCCCTAGGGTATCTCAATGTCAATACTTGACATAATTCTAACACATCACATAACCATCTGGATCATCTTACACTATCATTCTACTGATCAAAAAAATTCCCATACAACTATGACTAATCATTAACACATATGCATAATTCTACTGCATTTCATACTCTTTAGGTTCATTTTAAAATACCAACCAAATGTTCCTAATACCAATCTTTATTCATTAATCACTTAACACACTATGAATCTAAATGCATTTATCCTTCTCCTACATATGGAATTAGATTATTTCCTTAAGCACATCCATTACACAACTCATCAAGAATACTATCCAAATTCATATGCAAGATTATAATAACAAGCACTTATCTAATTCCAAGTAGGATTCCAAGCTACTAAACAAATTCAAGGTCATATGATTCTACAAGAATAAACCTAATCTAATTTTTCAATCCCCTAACTCAACATAGAATCTCATTTGAACATGACGATTATTCCTACCATATAATAACACATCATCTTATCACAAGAGCATGGGTCCACATCATCAAGTATAAATACATAAGACCACATGGAACAAGCACATGGTCTCTTTTGCTACATCTTATCCTAATGCTTAATAATACAACTTACATGAGTACATACTCATATTCCACATTTACAAGTCATCATAATACAATAATATCTCTAATACATAGAAATAGGCACCATAGGACTACCGCATATGGAAGAGTTATACGTTCCATATAAATCCACAACTACTCATTTGTTTTCATATACCAAGACAACTAACATTAAAGATTAACATCTTTCAAACAAAGGCATACATGATTGTTAACATATATACTCTACCATCCACAAGACATTGCAATCATATCTCTCAATCATTTTATTCCTTTCTAATCAAGAATAACATATACAATAGAATATCCATTTACAACAATCTTACCCAATACATTTCATTCTGAAATCATCCTACTACAAGTTCTATTACTCATGTTCTTAATATAATGGCTACATAGTATTCTTTACAATTGCATCCTTCATACCAAATGAATCGATTTAACTACATAGAATATTCTCCAAAGAATCCATAAACATGATGAGATAATATAGATCCATATCCACACACGCTAACATCCAAGAAGAACGTCCCAATGGAAGAAGGCATCAAACCACCCCGACCATGTGGAACTAATTAGGAACCACCCCTTGTGCTATGGGATGACATAAGGTTCCAACTCACACTCATGACCTAAGCTGACACCTAAAAACCTAGGGATACAACATGACATTACAAGACTCCAACATAAGAATACAACATCCAATCACATCACATGGCTAAATTAAAGCAACCAAACTCCTAGAGGCATAATCAACAAATTGAGGCATATGGATAATGGAAACATGTATGGAAATAGTGTCATCACATGCTATCTCACAAAAGAAGGGGCCAAGCTTCACCCTGATAGACATGTGGAACCATCTCAACCTTGGATCCATTCAAGGGAGATTGGTTTACCACTCCAATGGTCTTCCCAAGCTCATACTGAGCATAAACTTCTTCTAGGGCTATGAGGTGGGGCCACAAAACCAATTATTATCTTATTTAGTGAATTCCTAAATACCCAAAACCACTAATTAATTTTATTAAAGATTATCACTTGCATTTACAAGAAAACTCTTCATGTGGTTCCAACAAGTCTAGACCCCCTCCTAGAGGCCTAATGCTCAAGACCTTGGTCCACACATGAAAGAGCCCACTCTCCCAACCATGTACCAAAACCATAGGGTGAAACATAACAAGATACATCACAATAACAACATGAAGCTCAACATGAAATATATCCAAAAGTCGTCACAAATTTGATATAACTGAATCGCAAAGATAGCCATCAATCAAAAGCCTCTTAACCATGAATCAAGCCATAAGCTCAAAATTCCAATATGAACAACAATAAAGGGAGCCTCAAGAATGTCAAATAAAAATTAAATGAGGGCAATACATGAATCCAACCCATAAAATGATCCTCCACATTGAGGCACAACAAATCCTATCGTTGGATCTGCAATTAACCTTCCTCAATAGCAAGGACACACTCAACTTGCTGGAGCAACATATCAATACCTCAACAAACAAGCGCAAACCCACTTGTCAGAGTAAAAATAGATTCATACATATCACAAATGAATAGCATAGTTCCCAAAAATCATCAAAAGTAGCAAGACATAGCCTCTAGAGACAAAATACATCAAAACCGATAAAACCCAGAAAAATGGAATAGTTCAGCACATACAAAAAGAAGAATGGTGCATTGGGGGTACAAAATGGAGCATGCACCCCAAACATTAGCGCATCCACCCCAAAATTTAGCACATTCAAGGCAAACATTAACGCATACGGGTTAGAAAGACAAACTAAAAGTTTAGGAGGATTGCAACTTATGGGTGTGCCCAGATTCAGGCAGGGGCCCAAGCAGGGTCTGAGATCAACCTAGGAGACACTAAAAATCCAACATGAAGGCAAAATAGGGTTTTTCTTAAAACAATAAGCCCAAACATTTAAGGATTTCAAGTTTTATGAGCAACCATATGCACAAAAACAGTTGTAGATGCATCCATACAAATGCAAATCATATCAAAAGGACTTGAAACATTATGAGATTATAGAATAGCATAAAAAAGGGGAAATAAAGCCTCAAAAAAGTCCAAACAATGTAATAGAACATCACATGCGAAAATAATCCAGACATGAAGACTTTTCCCATAACCATTTCCAACAATACCCAAAATTACCACAATAAATTGCAACATGAATGTAATCCAAATCAATTTTCCTTTTGACTAGAAAATACTATGTAATTAATCTTTCCCAAAAACCCCAAACAATCTTTTCGCAACACTTGTAAACAATCTTTCCTGAAAACCAAAAAACTAGGAAATAAGCATTCAAATCCTGTTGGCAAATGCACACTCCAATGAGAAATTGTAGGTGATTGAAGGTATAGTAATTGATGGTAACCTTGCAATCATAAGATACCAGCAGGCACTGGCAATGGTAGACTCTACACCGGCATACAGATCACTGGCACCGAAAAGGAAGATCAGTGGCACCATGACTGACAAGAATTTTGTGGAATTATATTTTGTATTTAATTGTAAAATCTTTTGTAAGCCGACATGGCAGATTGTAATATGACTCATATATGTATGAGATCATTGTAGATCATTTAGGTAGTGAAGTATGAAAAGATTATAGCAGACCTAATGTGTGAATTATTAGGATAAGGGTTTATGTATATTGCAGAGCTTAAACTGGTACTGAATCTGGCATAGTAGATGCTAATCTGAAGCAGTACATGACATTGGATTTGTATAATCCAATTTTGTAAGTCGGCGAGACTTCATTTTGTAACCGAGCAGTGAACTCTAGGCACTTGGCCTTCCTGCATGTGTAGGCCCCCATTGTAAACAGTAATATTCTCTTATTGGCCAGTAAGCGAATATTGTGGGTCACAAATCCCACCGAGGTTTTTCCCACACCAGGTTTTCTCGTTAAAAATGTCATGTTATGGTGTGATTTTCAAGTTGTGGTTGTTGTTCTTATTTACTACATTAATTTTTTTTTACCAGTACACAATTCTGAAATGCTTTTCATGTTATAAGTTAAGAAAATCTTATTACCAGACAGATACTTATTCACCCCCCGTCTCAGTATCTTTGGGAATCCTAACAATTGGTATCAAAGCTTGGTCCTCTATTTTCAAAAGCCTAACAGCTTGAGGAAGATCTTGACACCAGTAGAGATGGAAAATTTGAGAAAGCAATTGGAAACAGCTCTTTCAAACTATGAAGCAGAAAAAGTGATGATTATCAAACTTGAAGATGATCTAAAGGCTGCACAGGATATCATTCAAGGACTTCAAGAAAATTTCACTATTGCAAGGAATAAGAGAGGAGAAATTTGTGAAAAGATGCAGAATGATGAAGATGAAAAAGAAGCTCTTAATGATCTGGTAAACAAGTTGAGACAAGAAAACGGTACAATGAAGAATGAGATGCAGGATATGACTATGAGATTTTGTAAAGAAACTAAAAATCGAAAGAAGAATGAAGAAGCCTTAGTTAGAAGACTAAATGATGTTGGAAATGAAAACACAAGACTCAGTCATGAAATAGATATGTTGAAAATAGACTTGATGCATACACAAAATGACAAAACTGAACTCATGAGACAGAAGGATTTCTTGGAAAATGAATTGGCTACTGCAAATCAACACAAGGAGAAATTCAAGAAAAGTTCAGAGGAACTTGATGACATGCTAAAAAATCAGAAACCTAATGGTGATATAAATGGCCTTGGCTTTGAAGTTGGTGAAAGCTCTGGTAATGCAAACAAACATGATCATAGCAAACCAGTAAGACACCTAATGCTTACAAATTTAATGGGAACTGCTTTAACTGTAACAAGTATGGTCATAGAGAAAATCAATGTAGATCTAGAAACTAACAGAACACTAATACACCCACCGGTCAATGTTCTAAATGCAACAAAGTTGGTTATAATTCAGAAAATTGCAGAATGAATGTAAGATGTTATGTTTGTGAAAGATTTGGACACTTATCTAATCAATGCAGAACTCATACCGGCATAGGATATGGGAAAGCTATTCAGAAAAACAATGTGACCTGTTATGCTTGTAACTGTAAAGCGAAAAATCGCGATCGAACCCTAGTTGCTCTCCCCTCTTCCAACTCCAAGGAGAGAGAAGGGAGATTCACTAGGGTTGATGGTTTTCACTTAGGGGAGAGACTTTACATTCAAAAGAGGGGTTGAAACCCACAAGATCCAATCCCACACAATGCAAGATTGGATGCTAAATGTGTTTCAAGGGTTAAGAAAGCAAGGCTACCCTCTTTTGTAAAGAATGTTGATAGAAAAATTAAGCTAGGAATGCATAGAAAGTGACAAAGATTCGCTTATAAACTAAGATAGGGATATAGGATGAAGCTGCGGACTTGGAATTAGCAGTAAAATGTCGATACGGCGTTGTCCTGCAAATTTGAGCAAAAGTTGTCGGGACGATGGTGCCCGAGCGCCACGGTCCTCCGAAAAATCCGCGAAACGAAGGGGGATCTGTTTGTCTCTGCACAAGGATTCCAGATCTTCAATTTCAGCCGCGTACCTACAACCTACACATAGAAAAGCGAAGACGATTGGGGGGTTAGGGATTAGGGGTTTGCCTTTAGGTCAAACCCCGGTTTTGGAATTAACCAAGAAATGAGCAATGCTGTAAATGTAAATGTCTGTAATGTAAAACAAGTACTAATACCTTGTTGTAAGGATGTTTGTATCCTTATGTGCGAAGGTATAGATGTTGTATGTTGTATGTTGTAGTAGTATGTTGTAAGTGATCTCCTCTTCAATGGTTGAATCCTTGTCTTGAATGCAACACTTAGCCTTGAATGGAGACTTGAAATGATCAATTGCTTGAAGGAATGCTTGAATGCTTGAATGCTTGAGTATAATTTCCACTCTTTTTCCATCATGTCGAATGAAAGAGGAAAATGTAGTTTATATACTTGTCAATTAGGGCTGATAGACTGATTTTCCCGACCTTAGGTCGACCAGGAAAGACAATTTTCCAATTTGCAAACATAAAGACCCGAAGTCCAAAAGAGACCGGGCCCAAAATAGGACCCAGGGACCAGGGCGCTGGGCGCCATGGTCCTGGGGGACCAGGGCGCTGGGCGCTTTGGTCCCACCTCCCAGGACAGTAGGGTGCAAAGGAGGTTCAGGCCAGGGTGCAAGAAAATGCAGTTTTTGGTGTCGTGAGCAAGTTTCGGGGTCTCCATTCAGATTCAGTGTTGCGTCACCATCGTGCAGACCCAAATGCGGTTGAAATTGCAAGTGTCACAATTTTAGGATGCTACATTTAGCCCCCACTTTAGCGGGAGTATGTATGCTCATACTTCCGATAAAGTACAAGGAAACAATATTGAAAGACTTTCACCACGTCAAGGAGGCAAGACACACCAAGCCCCCAGTGGACTAAGGATCTTACGATTTCGATTGACAAAGTAAAAGGGAAGATCACGAGGGAGAACCATGACTGTCAGTAGTAAGGTTCCCTCACTATGAGTCATGCAAGAGAAATACCAAAAATTTTCAAGGCAAAGCTGAGTTCTCCAAGAAATTTTCATGTATCCTGAAGGGATAGACAGGGTGTATGCCCCCCTACATTAAAGCGATCGCACATGCCTCAACGGGGGTGATTGTTTTAACGTAGTGATACACATAAGAAATGAGAAAGGAAAGGAGCACATTATCGCAAGGATTTAGCCCCCAAGTGTGAGATAAACCCAAGGATAATAGACACAAAACACAAAGCACGAGGTGACTTCGCTTTCCTCGGGGTCAGTATGCTGTATGATAATTCATGTATATCATATGTATGTATGCATAATTGTTCTTCATTCCCCAATCAAGGAAGGTCACCTAGAAGAAGGGAACACATGTGTCTTTTGAGTCAACATGAGAGAGATCGAGAGATCTCAATGCTTTGCATCATCCTCAAGTAGACAACACTAAGGACAACAAATAGAAGAATGAGAATAACATATAGAAGAAGTAACACAAGAGAGGAGGAGAGAATCTGCTATGCTAATGTAACTAGTCTAGCACATCATCTACCCCCCGATCTTGCTGATCAATGTTTCGGGAAGGCAGGGAACACGCTAGAGGAGGAACATTCAACATAGTAGATGGAGCTATCACAAGATCCAAACAAGGGCTATGTTCATGTTCCAAGCCACGCTGTTCTTGTCTAGGAGCTAGGATAAGTGCTTTAGAAAATTCATTAGATAAATGGTTATCAATATCAACAAGTTCATATTCACTATCAGAAGCAAGAGAAGTAACATTTTCATCATGAATAACATTTTCATCTATAGCATCATCAAGATTTATAAAAATAGGGTCTTTAATTCGCACGGGATCAAGACCATCATGCATCTTATGTTTTGGAGATTTTGGAGAAAATGGAATAATGTTTGTTGAAGGTGTTTTTGGAGATTGCAAAGTTTGAGAAGCAGCTGCTTGAGCTCTAAGACTACGCTTTCGTCGGCGTTCACGTGCCGAACGATTTTGTCTAGTCTTAGTAGGAAGTTGAGAATATTGAGGAGGAGGAATGTTCTCATCCTTATCACTTGGGTGTTTAGGTTGTGGTCGCTTAGGCTGGATAATAGGAGAAGAAGAAGGTCTCTTCTCTCTATAAAAGGAAGGAGGAGGAACTGCTCCATATAAAGGAGGAATTTTTGGTTTAGGAAGGAGACCAAGTCCATCATGACGAGGAGGGATAGGTCTACTTTTAGGAAGTTTATTAGATATAGACATAGTCACATCCATAGGGATGGGTTGGGAATCTTCTTGAGGAAAGACATTAGTTTTATCTTTCAAAGGAAGAACTTCCTTCTCAAGAATGATAGGAATATCAAGTTTAGGTGTTCTAGGTTCACTTAGAGATAGGATCATATCTGTTTTCCACTTTTGATAAGATTTGAAAAGATGATCACTTCGCGGAGGAAGAGATTGGAATTGTTTAGGCCAAAAGTAATCAATAGGAACACTAGAAGTTCTTTCAGCTGGTTTAAAGAGACTATGATTGACAGTAACAATTTCACCATTATGGGGAAATTTCAAACACTTATGAATAGGAGAAGCAATAGCTTTCATGGAAGATAGCCAAGGATAGCCAAGCTTCACACGAAATTGTTCGGATGAAGGAATAATAGCAAAGTTCACATCAAGGGATTTATTATGGACCTCAATAGGCAATGTAATAGAACCAATTGCAGGAGAAGAAAATGCATCAAATAGTTTCACAATCACATCTGTTTTGTCATATATCACTTGATTCAATTGCAAAGTAAAAAGAAATTCTTCAGTAATAACATTAATCATGCACGAAGGATCAATAAGCACTCCACGGCAAGGTATATTCTTGACTTTTGCAACTATGTATAAAGGACCATCAGGTGCCCTAATGGTTTCACTGGAATCAAATGTGATGGAAGGTTCTTTAGGGTTTTCTTGCTGCTCTACAAAGTTAATCACATTCGGAGTCATAGACACAAGACCATCAGATGAAAGAGAGGAATCATTAGTCTCAATCGCATTAGAGGTATGAGAAGGTAATGGATCAGTGAAAATCTGAAGATTTTGATTAGGAGGAGCTACAGATGTATTGCCTTTATCATTCACTCTAGAAACAGAAATAGTATTATTATCAATCAAATCTTGAATTTTACCCTTTAAAGAAAAACATTTTTCAGTATCATGCCCAGGCTGACGATGAAATTGACAAAAAGCTTTGTTATCAAAATAAGGTGAAGTAATCTTTGCAGGATCAATTTGTCTTATAGGAGGAAGAGTAAGCACATTTTGTTCCAATAACTTATTCATAATACTATGCAATGATTCATTCAAAGGAGTATACTTTCTTTCTTTCTTGAAAAATTTAGAAATAGGAGGCACACCTGATGCTGCATTCACATTGTTGTTGATGATGTTTTCATTGAATTTGATGGAATCTCTGTTCGGTTTAAACTTCCCAAATGGTTGTTGACTGCTATCACCCTTATCACTCGGAGCCATAGGATGTGATTGTTCCATTTGACTCACAGTCAGTTGATAATTGTGAAGAGTTGCACACAACTGTTGGAAAGAAGTAAACTCAGAAAATAGAAGTTTGTCTCGAATATCTTTTTGTAAATTAGAAATAAAGATTCTTTGAATATCATTGTCAGGCACTGGAAAAGAAATTTTAGCATACAAATGCTTATATCTACCAATGAAATCAGTCACTTTTTCTTTAACATCTTGTTTACAATGCATTAAATCAATCAAAGTAACTTTAGGACTTATATTGTTTTGAAATTGTTGAATGAAAGCATTTGCAAGTTGTTCGAAAGAAGTAATAGAATAAGAAGGCAATGAGCAATACCATTATAGGGCTTTGTCTCTTAATGTTCTAGTGAACAGTTTTGCAAGCAACCTTTGGTCATAAGCAAAATCAGTACATATTGTTTGAAAAGTCTTAACATGTGTTAGAGGATCACCTTTACCATTATAAAGCTCCAAATGCTGGATTTCAGCATGTTTAGGAGGGATAGCTCGAACAATGTCAAGAGAAAGTGGGCTCGCAACATCAAATGTGGGCACACTAAACTTAGATTGATTCATAGAGGCAATTTGTTGCTGTAAAGAAGAGACAGTTTGTGCAAGATTGTTAATGGTCGCTTCAGTCAAAGAATTCATATTAGATGTGTTAGATTGAGATGGAGGTGTTATGTTATTGAAAGAAGGTAAAGAGTAAGGTGGTGGGACTCTATGATAATTAGTCATAGGAGATGATTGGACAGGAGGAACACTACAAGGAGGAATGGAATGGTTAAACGAATTGCCCCCTTGCGTCATGTTCATTTGTGGAGATATAATAGGGACACTCATTGAAGGAATGAATGAAGAAGTCGGATTAAATGAAGGAAGAGGGTTAATTGAAGAAGAAGGGTTGCCCCCATGACTGGTGATCACAGGAGGAATGTCTTGTGTAGAAGTAGCCATTATGTTTGATGTAAAGGTAGGTACGCTAGCAATAGAAGTCATCAAAGGAATAGAATGATTGACTTGAGTAGGAGGTTGTGTATAACCCAAATTTTCAGCACAACTCTTCATAGGCATCACATTCGAATCCACAATGTGTGCAATACCACGCAAAATATCAATTCCATTCTTATCACTTTGAAGCATACGTTTTAGACCCTCAATTAAAGGAAGAGCTTGACTATCGGGGTATTCTTGAGACATCCATTGTCGAAAATCGTCAAATTGGTTATCCAATTTCGAAAGTTGTTCTTCAGAAACCTCATGGAGAGCTTCTTCATCATTAGGAGGATTAGAGGAATTACCCATGTCCTCGTTTAAAAGGCTATTCAAATTAGGTTCCATCTCCTCGGTAATTAAACCTCGGAAGGACTTAACTCTACGGCTTCGTCTAACAGGAATAGTGTAAGTAGGGCTTATTGTTGTAAAACTCATGCACTAGAGAGAGAGAGAAAGTTTTTGAATTTAGAGGTAGCAATTTTCAGTAAAATCAGCCAATCTTCTGGATTTAAGCTGTTAAATATAATCAGAACAATCTCCCGAAATTTCAGAAAAAAATGTCAGGGACCGTGGCGCTTCGGAGTGCACACGGTCCCAGCAACTTTTTTTGAAATTTGCAGGGATGAAAGTTATGATGATTTTAGAGCTAATCTGAAAAAATTGAGTGATTTTACGATCTGTAGATAGGCCAAATTAAAGTTGCAATCTTGAAATTGAACCCTACCAAGATTGTCGAAAAATGCAAAAATTTGAATTTTGAAAAAGAGAGGGAAACTGAAATTTTGAATTTTATGATTTTAGAGGGAATACCAAAAGCAATGCAAATTTTGAAATTTAAAAATTGACTCAATTTCACTCAAAATTCAATTTTGGAAGCGGAAATCAAAGTTGTTGTAATTAAGCACTTAATTTCAAAAGTCACAGATTGCAAGAATTTGAATAAAGCATTGAAATTTCGAATGAATGCAAACACACTTTTCAGATTTAGGACAGTAAGAACACAATTTTGACACAAAATTTCAATTTCAATGATTTTTTGAATGATTAGAAGCGTTAATCCAAGCAATCCCTAGACCAACTTTGACTGTAATTTTGAAGGTGTTAAAATTGATAAAATCAGCCAAAATTCTGGATTTTAGCAGGAAAATACAGTAAGATCTCGCTCCCGAAATTTCAGAAAAAATGTCGGGGACGATGGCGCTCGGAGTGCACACGGTCCTCGCAACTTTTTTCCAAATTTTCAGGGATGAAAGATATTGTGATTTTATTGCGGAATCCAAAGTTACAGCTAATTTGGAGATGTTTTGATCAGTGAAATTGTCGGACAAAGGTTGAATCAAGAGGGTTTTAAAAATTAGGGTTTTAACACTTAACCACTTAATTTTCAAAATTAAAGCATAGATATGAATTGATAATTTGTAATAGAAGGGTAAATCTGAAACAAGCATTAACATTTAGACATTTCACAAGCTTAATTACTAAAAAGAGAATTTAGGGTTTTTATGCAATTAACCTCTAAAATTTTGCAAAAGATCAACATGGAAATGTAATCAAGGAATCCAATTTTTAGATCTAACCATGAATAATCAGAAAGGATGTTCATGTCGGGTTCACCAAAATGTAAAGCAGAAAATCGCGATCGAACCCTAGTTGCTCTCCCCTCTTCCAACTCCAAGGAGAGAGAAGGGAGATTCACTAGGGTTGATGGTTTTCACTTAGGGGAGAGACTTTACATTCAAAAGAGGGGTTGAATCCCACAAGATCCAATCCCACACAATGCAAGATTGGATGCTAAATGTGTTTCAAGGGTTAAGAAAGCAAGGCTACCCTCTTTTGTAAAGAATGTTGATAGAAAAATTAAGCTAGGAATGCATAGAAAGTGACAAAGATTCGCTTATAAACTGAGATAGGGATATAGGATGAAGTTGCAGACCTGGAATTAGCAGTAAAATGTCGATACGGCACTGTCCTGCAAATTTGAGCAAAAGTTGTCGAGACGATGGTGCCCGAGCGCCACGGTCCTCCGAAAAATCCGTGAAACGAAGGGGGATCTGTTCGTCTCTGCACAAGGATTCCAGATCTTCAATTTCAGCCGCGTACCTGCAACCTACACACAGAAAAGCAAAGACGATTGGGGGGTTAGGGATTAGGGGTTTGCCTTTAGGTCAAACCCCGGTTTTGGAATTAACCAAGAAATGAGCAATGCTGTAAATGTAAATGTCTGTAATGTAAAACAAGTACTAATACCTTGTTGTAAGGATGTTTGTATCCTTATGTGTGAAGGTATAGATGTTGTATGTTGTATGTTGTAGTAGTATGTTGTAAGTGATCTCCTCTTCAATGGTTGAATCCTTGTCTTGAATGCAACACTTAGCATTGAATGGAGACTTGAAATGATCAATTGCTTGAAGGAATGCTTGAATGCTTGAATGCTTGAGTATAATTTCCACTCTTTTTCCATCATGTCGAATGAAAGAGGAAAATGTAGTTTATATACTTGTCAATTAGGGGTGATAGACTGATTTTCCCGACCTTAGGCCGACCAGGAAAGACAATTTTCCAATTTGCAAACATAAAGACCCGAAGTCCAAAAGAGACCGGGCCCAAAATAGGACCCAGGGACCAGGGCGCTGGGCGCCATGGTCCTGGGGGCGCCCTGGTCCTGAAGGACCAGGGTGCTGGGCGCTCTGGTCCCACCTCCCAGGACAGCAGGGTGCAAAGGAGGTTCAGGCCAGGGTGCAAGAAAATGCAGTTTTTGGTGTCGTGAGCAAGTTTCGGGGTCTCCATTCAGGTTCAGTGTTGCGTCACCATCATGCAAACCCAAATGCGGTCGAAATTGCAAGTGTCGCAATTTTAGGATGCTACAGTAACAAAATTGGACATATTGCTAAATTCTGTAGAAGTAAGGCATCACCGGCAAATAACAAAGGACCCAGCTTGAAAGGTAAAGAAACAATTGAAGAGGTAAAGCAAAAATTCTCAAAACAATGGATCAGAATGTTGATGGGAATACTCCTCCACCAACAAAATAGAGTAACACTCCACCGACAGGAGACTCTTCATCTAACTGAAGGAAAATCCTTTGGGGGTTTGGCAACAAATTGAAAAACATGCTAATACACCCTCAGTTGATGGTGAGAAATTGAATTACTTCTTTACCAGTAGATGAGTTAAGTTGTGACTTAACCAGCAAGCATTAAATGCGGTAGTTGGAGAAAATAACACTATAAAGTAAGTGTTTTGGCTCTTTTTTCATTCACCAAACATTCAAATCTCTGAGAGTGTGAAAATTTTGAGCAAGGGCATCCATAGAGAGAAGGAAGCAAGTCATTCAAGCACACATACCTAAAGGCAGATTGAGGTATTTATAACAATGGCATCCTCCTCCGTTCTTGAATTTATAGAAAACCCTACTGTGATTGAGGTTATCAAGCGCCCTAGACCCCTATTCAAACTCATTCCTGAAATAATGAAGAAAGATGATACCCTAGGTGCATTCTCCCAAATTCCTAAAGGAGTAGTATATGTTGAAGATCCTAGGATATACATACATTGTCACATAGGGGAATTAGGAGATGATGAAATCAAGAACATGTATAGGATTATTTTGTGTGATGAATCTGGAATTATCAAACCAGGACATAAGATAGTGGAAACCCTAGGTTTTATTGAAATCCTTAGTATCCAGGATTTTCCCAAGGATGTTATAAGGATTGTGCTAAGAAAAGTGCATGGAGAATTCTTTTGGTTGGATTCCATCCATAAGATAACCAAAGAAGTGGTTAAGGTAGTAACAGGGTTACCTTCCACCGGTAGTAGGCCTGACAGAACTAAAAATTTCTCTAATGACACAGTAATGGACCTAACCGGCACAACATTTGAAAAGAGATCACTTAGAGTTAATGATGTAAAGGATATAAATGTTAGATTTGTCAGTATGATCCTTGGATATAAAGCCACACATGCTAATAGATTAAACTTAGTATCTAGCTTATGTATTAAAAGTACTTATGATTTAGTGAACAACAATGTTAAGATTGACATCTGTGAATGGCTTAAAGATGAATTGGTAAACAATCTGAAGAAGATCAAAGGACACAAGAAAGGAACTTTCAAATTTGGAAATTTGCTTGTATGTTTGATGTTGTACAATACTAAGGAAGTACCCGGTATTGGAAGAAAAGTCTTTGGCTTTGATATACCGGTAGGAAAGCAACTATTAGACACATTAAACAACATGGGAGAAAACAGAGAGAAAAATATAAATGAACATTTTCAAGCACTAAAGGCTTGAATGAAGATAAGACTAAGGTTGTCTCAGGCAATTGTAGATAAATATCAGAAGGAAATATGTTTTGTAATTAAGAAGGATGAAATCTGGATGGAGGTAGTTGTCCCTAAGACTATTTAGGTAACTAAAATGGGATATGAAACAGATGATAACATCATTGAAACTTATGCAAAAGCCCTCCTTGGAGCACCAAAGGAACCATTTGAGAAAGTCTTTGGAAATGTAGAAATAATGGAAAGTGATATTCAGTCTAGGAAAAGAGTTAAGAAAGTTGAACAAACAATGAGGAAGGAAACTAGACAAGCTAAAGCTATTAAGGAAGATGTATTGAAGAAAATTGGTATCAAGGAAAGTGAGTTGGAAGGACTTAAACCGGAAGCTCATCTTTCACCGGTTGCAACTTCTTCTAAAAGTGATATACCAACGATATTCAAAAGGGTAGAAAGGAAACGAAAAACCCTCACCGGTACCCTCACCCACACCAAGAAGAACAAGACAAAAGCAACAGGCAGTTAGGCCTCCAGTTAAGAAGTTAACTCCAAAGAAAAAGAAGGTAAAATAGAATATTTCTCCACTGGATAAACTTTTAAATGAAATAACAGAAGATGGAAAACTGAAAAATATTAGCAAGTTGTATAACACACTTTCTGCTGATGACAAAGAGAGTGTGGAGAATAGTGTAATTTTACAGTTGGATATATACAAGAAATTTTTTATGGAGATTGTTGATGAAATACCCACTGATTTATATAGGAGACTAGAAGCTAGAAGGGTAGCTATTGTTGAGTTGGACAAAAAGATAAAAATTTAAAAATTGCTTTCAGTTCGCCCAGTGAACTCCACTGAAGAGATAGATCAACTAATCAGTGAAGCCAATCGGATAGTATTTTCAACTAGTCACCGACATGTTGCACTTATGGCAGGAAGATGAATGAAATCTCTGAAGAAACTGCGGATCAATGGGACATATTCTTTGTTGAAAAGGAAAAACAGGAAGAACTTAAAAGACCCAAGACTATTAGAGTATATCAAAAAGACGGAGATAAGGGGAAAGGTAAGGTAGGTGGACCTCCAAACCTTAAGATAACTGATAACTTACCCCCACCTCTTTCTGATACTCCACCAGTAGAAACCATTGACAATCAATCGGCTACAAAGAGTATGGAGACTCCTCAAGAGGATCTAATCCCGAGTCTGAAATTTTGTACACTATGAATATTGACACCCAAGAGGTAAACATTATGGTGGACAAAGAGACCACTGAGGATAAGAAGGAAGATGTGACTACTGAGTCACCAGCTGCAAATGTTGTATTGAGGTTAATGATATTATAAATATAAGCACAGAAAAACCTACTCAGACAGAGCAACCGACAAAGGACACCACTGGGAAACCATCAGAAGAACCGGTAGATAAAACTAAAAAACAATTAGGAGAACCAACAATGGACAGTGCAGAGGTGCATACTGAGAAACCCTTTGAGAGCACAGAGAAACCCTCTGAGACACAAGTTGAGAAATAGGTTGAGGTACAGGTTTATGCAAAGACAGTGCCACCGGCAACAACTGAAAAGCCTAAACCTTTGCTAGTAGAAATGAAAACACAAACTAACCTACCAAAGGTCGAAACAAGCAAACCTATTACTACAACCAGTAGCATGGAGATTGTGAAAATAGTTGGACAGATATCTGGTTCTTCAATGATAGAGTTCAGACCAACAAACATGACAGAAGTATTATTGGATTCTATTAAGATCACTGAGTGTAATGCACAAGCCTACAAGGCTATTGATGACACAATTCCTATTCTTAAATTGATAGCACCCAAGTGCATTTTGGATAGTAAAGATTCTTTAGGTCAACTAGACACATTGTCTAAATACATCACCAGTAATATTTTGATAGTTGATCAAATAAATGAAGACACATTTAAAGAGAGGATGAATAAGGAGAAAGAAAAATTCTTTGAGGAAATTGTAAAGAAGAATAAGGAGAAAATGGAAACCTTATTATCGGCACTAGGAGAAACAATTTTGGATTTCAAGAAATTGTATAGAG
The DNA here is from genome assembly GCF_030272615.1 of Cryptomeria japonica. NCBI lineage: Eukaryota > Viridiplantae > Streptophyta > Pinopsida > Cupressales > Cupressaceae > Cryptomeria > Cryptomeria japonica. The sequence continues at coordinate 175,636,605 of NC_081415.1, forward strand.
ATACTTGTAAAACAAATATTTTGACAGAGGACATAGATTCAGATATTAGAAAAGCACAAGATGAAATCAACAATATTGTTGATAACTTAATAGGAACATCAGATTCATTTTTGGAAATTGAAAAGCATGTTGCAGATCTTGAAGAGAAAATTGAGAAGTTAGAAAATGATAAAGGAAAGATAAAGGTTAAGGCAAAGAACTTAAAATGTGTAGTGCCCCTACTCGTTTGAACTTATTAGACTCATATTTTATTATTGTTTACTTTCAGTGGCTACATTACCATGATGTGTTATTCAGACTTTTATGACATTATTTCATGATTTATCTGCATATGAGATGCATAATTTATTTGCAGTATTTCAATACTTGTGATTTATGGCATTTTATGGATTATTGCTATGTACTGACATTTTACTTTATCTATGCAATGTGTAATTATATGTTGTGTGTCTGCAAGTGTATTGGATGCAAGGGGATGATTTTCCTTCACTCATTTCGGTGAGACAGGGAATGTTGTGATTCTCCTTCATTGGTGTGTTTGTCGTGTTTTCTATATTGTATATATGCATGTGTGGTTTAGTGATGCAAGATATTGCAGGTACAAGTATCAGGTAGGTACGGGGTATCATCTCCACCTGGCTTCACAAGTCTGAGTGTGCCTTATATTTTCTGATGGAAGTGGAGGAGATAATAGTTGACCCTAGTTTACTCAGTTACACTCTTGTGAGTGTCGTCAGTTGGTCGTCCTGTCAGTTTGTTCGGCCCTCATATTTTGTTGTTTGATCTTTTTATGAGTATTTGCTTGAGGTTTGTTTAGTTAGTGTGTTTTAGTGGATTTAATTAATTAATTAAGTTTATGGAGTTATCTCATAGTTGAATTATGTATGCATTGAGATTATAAATTTAATTAATTAAAAGAAGTTTATAAATTAAGTTGAAAGCTGCATGATATTAGAAATATATTTTATTTAAGTTTTAGTGGAAAAATAAATTAGATTAATTGCATTTATTGTTTCCTAGAATTTTAAATAAATAAAAGAATGAATAAATAAATGAATAAAAGAATGAATTAGAATTAAAGTATTGCTTTAATTTCTTTATTTAGAAAATTAATTAATTTGCATGAGAAAATAAAACAAAGAATAATGATTTTTAGTTATTTCATGTTAGCTTATCTTTTGTTAGAAAATTAGAAAATAAAATAAAATTGCTTTTATTACTAAATTTAGGTTTTTGGGAAAAAGATATTCAACCTAGAATTTTAGTTTAAAAAGGGGAATAGGTCTTTATTTTAGGGATACACAGGAAACAGGCCAGGGTTTTTAGGTGAAGAAATTTATTTGGAAGCTAGTTGAAGGATTGGTTCTCTTCTACAAATTTCTTCCAGGAAAGCTATACCAGGTTGGGTGGCTTCCATTGATTGATTGTTTTAACGCAAATATTTTTATTCCTTCTATCTTCTGAATGATGTGTGTGTTAAGATGTTTGTCATATCCTATCTGATTAATTATGTTCTTGGCTAAAGTCATTTTCTGAAGTTAAATTCTAGATTATGAAGAGAAATTATTTCCTGAGTGTTTGTGGATTAAATTTTGAGAAAATTGAGATAATGACAATTTTGCCAAGATTTTTATTGTGCATGGAAAATTGCAAGATCTAGGAAGTATGGAATTTACCAGAGGAAGCAATCCCTCTTGTTTGATTTGTTCCAATATTGGCTATGGCAATCTTTTTGATAATTGTTTCTCTATGAAATTGTTGATTTACTTTGGAAATAAATTTAATTATCAATTAAATTTATTTGATTAATTAGGTTTAGGGAAAAATTATTTTTACTATATTATCCATTTTAGAAAATATGTAGTAATTAAATTTCCTTTTAAAAATTGTATTGAATTATAAAAGTTCATTGGAAATAAATTTTATTAAAAAATAAAATTTAATGTAAATTAGGTTTTCTTTTTTAAAAAAATTAAACAAAAAAAATTCTCTTCCCTAAAATTTCGCTGTGTAGTCCGAAATACAGAGTTTTGATATCCGTGCAGGGTATTTAATTTGGTATTAAATTAACTTGTGTGTGTGTGTGTGTGTGTGTGTGTGTGTGTGTGTGTGTGAGTTAATATTATTTTGGACATTATGTTATTTGGTATTAATATTTTAATACTGTGGAATTAAATTCTGAGTTGATAAATATATATTTTGTAATATAATTATAAGTGAATTATTTATAGGTATTCATATAATTATATTATATGAATATAATTTAATTTATAGTTATAAATTATATTTTATGAATGAAATTAAATTATAGTTAGTATTTTCAAAAAAGCTTGTAAATTTAGACATTTTATATTTATGCTTGAAAACATTAGGAGATTAATTTTTATGTGCTTGATTTAAATCTTATTGGACAAATGACAAAATTGATTTGTTTGTCTTAATATAATTGTATTTTCTTATTTTTTGGAAAATCTTTAATTGCAAGTTATTTATGCATTTGGTTGTTTTAAGGAAAGATTGCTTGTATTAGGATCTTGTGTAAATGGTGTTGCAGTCAAGCTTAATTCTGTTGCAATTATGGTTGAGTTGTCATTGTGTCCTATGTTGTTATATCTCCTTGGTCAGGTGTTGTTGTATAACCTTATTGATGTGAGCCATTGTGTGTTTTGGCCAAATGGTCAATCTTGGGTTAGTGATTGTGTATCCTTCACTTGTGGTTTGTCGGGATTAGTTATGGCTGTCTGTTTCACCATAGAGTTCCTATAGAGAGACCTTTTTTGTTAGTGTCCTATGAGAGAGAGTGGCTTTCAAGTGGGGGTCATGCCCAAAGTGGATGACAGGATAACCCGTCGAAAGTAAGTTAAAAAGTGATAACCTAATAATACATTGGGGTGAGTGGAATAAATATTAATTAAGATAATATACCTCATGCATAGGTGAGTGCTAGTACAGGGCTCATAATGTTACGAGAAGACCTGGAATGGAAAACTTACCACCTTGTCTTCACGAAAGGATTGGTAGGGTCCGCATGAGACTTAGTTGGAGCCAGAAGTCGGGAGAGGTTACCAAGACAAAGAGCCAGGACCTAGGAGGCCTACCATGGTAACAATCAACCTATGCGATGACACTCTCTCCTTAGAGTCACTAGTGTTTTGTGAGTTGAGTCACATGGATGTTTGCGGAGTCTTGTAGTTCTTTCATACTTGTCTTACTTTTCTTGCTTGAGGATTTTCTACTATCTCCTAGCACGGTGGGGTGGTTCCATTTCGGGATCACATGGTCGAGTAGTAGTGCCACTTCCCATCGGATGTTCTAGAATGTATCTTCAGGCAAGGAAAGGCTTCGTTGGTGTTTCTTGGTTTGTGGTTCATGTACCAGCTCATGTTCGTGATCATTGTTCAGTTGAGACCTTGTGGTCATTGTATCAAACTTTTATGTAGCCTTGATATTGTAACTTTGTAATCCGTGGTATTATTGGAAGCCATGTATTTATGTATATTGTAATATTATGTCAGTGGAATGTATGTTAATTCAGTTGCTTTGATCTTATGTATTAATTATTTATGGAAAATTGAATACATGGGAATACTTGATTCTTTCATTATGGAATTTAGATGTATGTGTAGTTTTGAACTTAAGCATTTACTTTATCTAATTAAATGGACAATTGGATTAACCATGGTGTTAATATAATCTATGATTAATCTTCATTGGTAACCCTTAGGAAATCATGTGTTAATCTTCCGCTATGTTATTAGATGTGCAATGGTTATAATTAATGCACTTAATCTTTTAAAAAAAAAAAATCACCCTTTAGCTACCTAGTTGTGTCATTTTCCTTTAGGGTTCCTAGCGGGACATTACAAAATGCAAACTTGGTCCTAAACTAGATTACCTCATTTCTTTGAGAAAAGAAATTTTTGAGGCTCTGGTTCCCAGACTTAAGACACGAGAAGAGAAAATGCACATACTCACCGGTATAGTTCAGAGAATAGAAGCAGCATTACAGGATAGCAAAAGATTCAGTGACAGTCAGAATTTTGTATTGGCAGATCTTTTCCAGATTGTAACCCACCGGTTACAAGGATCTAGGTAGGAACCACACTCTACTAATATTGAATGAAAACCTTTGCCATTGATGTCAAAGGGGGAGTAGTGGAGATGAGAAAAATGATTAGAAGAAAGAGATCATCAGCTCAGGGGGAGCACATAGTTTTGGTAAGACAATTTTTGCAAAACATTTTTGGACATACAGTTTTGATTTTTCTCATGAGTGTTGCCATCAATGCCAAAGGACGAGATTGTTGGAAAATGTACACTCCAATGAGAAATTGTAGGTGATTGAAGGTATTGTCATTGATGGCAACCTTGCAATCATAAGATACTGGCAGGCACCGGAACCGACAGACTCTACACCGGCATACAGATCACCGACACTGAAAAGGAAGATCACTAGCACCATGGTCGACAAGAATTTTGTGTAATTATATTTTGTATTTAATTGTAAAATCTTTTGTAAGCCGACATGGCAGATTGTAATATGACTCATATATGTATGAGATCATTGTAGATCATTTAGGTACTGAAGTATGAAAAGATTATAGCAGACCTAATGTGGGAATTATTAGGATAATGGTTTATGTATATTGCAGAGCTTAAACCGCTACTGAATCTGGCATAGTAGATGTTGATATGAAGTAGTACATGACATTGGATTTTTATAATCCAATTTTGTAAGTCAGTGAGACTTCATTTTGTAACTGAGCAGTGAGCTCTAGGCACTTGGCCTTCCTGCATGTGCAGGGCCCCATTGTAAATAGTAATATTCTCTTATTGGCCAGTAAGCGAATATTGTGGGTCACAAATTCCACCGAGGTTTTTCCCACACCGGGTTTCCTCGTTAAAAATATTGTGTTATGGTGTGCTTTTCATGTTGTGGTTGTTGTTCTTATTTAATGCATTAATTTTTGTTTACCAGTACACAGTTCTGAAATGCTTTTAATGTTATAAGTTAAGAAAATCTTATTATTGGTCAGATACTGATTCACCCCCCCCCTCTCAGTATCTTTGGGAATCCTAACAAATCCAACCTGGAAATGAAGCAAGGCAATGAAAAATTGATGAAGAAACCTCCAAACACCAGCAAGCTTCAATCACAATCCAAAACTAAAGCCAAATCCTCAAGCAATCTATGAATTCTCTTAGAAGCCAACCTCCCGTGAATGCATAGGAAACCAAAAATATACCCAAAAATCAAACCCAAAACTTTAATAAAAGATGACCAATTGGATAATTCTAAAAACCATATAGTATACCAACCCTCACATAGTTCAAGGGAGATAATAAATAAATATATTATCTACCTACCTCCCACCATTTGACCAATTAGATAAAAGGGTAGGTAGATTTATAATAATACAAATTAACCAAAGAGGGGTAGAAAGATAATTAATTAAATAATAGTTTACACACCCTATGATAAATTATTATTCACAACTAATCATATTTATTAATCCAATAAATAATAAACCAAAACATAAATTAAATAAATAACCATGGATAATAATATTTATCCATTAATAAATTACTAATGCCTTGCTTAATAATATTAATTAATTAAATTCCAATAATTAAATAAATAGCCATAAATAAATAATAATATTAGAAAATTCAAAAACGCAACATTAAAATAAAATAAAATAAATAAATATAAAATCCAATAATTAGAAATCAATAAAACCCAGTTAAACTATAAATAAATAAAAATCATTTAATATTAAATAAAAGTAATAAACAATAATAATAATTAAGCTCTAATTAAACAATAAATCAAATAATAAGTTAAATCAAATAAACATTAATCAAATCAAAAATAAATATTAAATAATTAAACAATCACACATCTCTAACTAGGAATAAACATAGACCCACATCACCTTACACCAACAAAGGGAACAATCACAACTCAAGACTTAACATCAACTTGCGTTGTGGCGCAACTAACAAGGTATACAACTTAGACCTAGAGTGTGTGAGGGAAACTATGTCATCTCCAACAACTTGCCATTGGGATAGAGACGCACTCAGACCTATGAAGCCAGGTGGAGTCAATGTCTAGTACCTACAAACCTGCATCCAACACTAAACACAACATATACAATACATGTACATAATAATAAACAAACATGTTATAGAGAATTGCGACAACATATCCTGCTCGCTATGAGTGATATGACATCGTCTCTACTCACAAAGAAAATCACACAACAACATCAAAGCATCGCGCATGATCATGAAATTGGGTTAGTATCATCATAACATCATAACTCATATAGTCCACATGAATAACGAACACATATAGATCATAAATCATATAAATCTCCAAATATGATGAGTCAACATAAATTTGCATAGAGTAACTAGCATCATCGATACCATCTAAGATAGTATTAGAGTCGTAAGTACCCATCAAACATTGACCGTAAGTCTAAATAAATCTATCAATATGTAAATCAAAATGCAAGTCTAGGAGGGACACTACGTTAGGTCTCTCTAGAGATACAAATAGATTGTAGAATAATAATATCCTGGTGGAAGAGGAAGAAAGAAAAGAAAGAAGTGATAAGAAAAAGAGGATGGAAAGAAAAGAAAAAGAGAAGATTCAAAAAACCCTTATTTTGTCTAATAGTATTTTGTTTATAGGAAAAATGTACCAAAAGAGTAGGAGTAAAAGGAATCCTCATGTAAGAGGATGGTAACAAAAAGGTATGAATAAGATTATGTATGGGTGGTGACAATAAAACCATGTAAAGGAGGATAATGTAAAGGAAAATGGAAATGTTGAAAGAAGGTGTCGTAGTCCTTTGATAGAAGCTACATGTGGTAACAACCCACACAGTTGTAAGTGAATGAAGAAGAGTAGAAGATAAAGAAGATAAAGATTATATGAGAATGTACTATGAGAGTCTTGTATCTAATTATAAAATTGATGAGGATGAGGGTTTCCTATTGAGAGAGGAGATGAAGAAAATAGAATGATTATTTTAGGAAGGCTAGATTATACAAAACAAGTGGATGAGTTGGTATGTAAGGACATCATTTTTTATAGAGATATTGAGAAATGTGATGATAAGAGCCTCATACTGAAGGAATAAATGAGCAAAATAAATATATTGTTGGAAGAATAATTGTTGATTTAGTCTCAAGAGGTGATAGAGGAGATTAAAATGGGAGAAAATCAATCCAATGGGTATGCAAATATTGTTTTTGATACAAATAGAAGAGAAGGGACAACATAGTGTCATGTAGATGGTATTAACGAAGAAGAAATCATCATGCCAAATGATAAAGAAAAAATTAAAGAGAAGGTAGGGAGAACGTAATTTATTGAAGACATAAAAGTGGAAGATAATAAGGTTGTGTATGTGGAAGAATGAGTTGTAACATAATAAATCATAGAGGTAATGAACTGTTTTTTAAATTTTGTAAAACTAATATTGATGTTGAAGATATAAAAGAATTGGTGGATGCGAAAGTGTTTAATTAAGTAGCGCAAAGGCAAAGAAAACATAATTTAGTCCTTTGAAGGATAATGGATATAATATAGCTAAGAATAAAATAAGAACATAAAGGAGATAACGAGAAAGAAGAGTGTGAAGAAGAAGAGATAGGTGTAGAATATGAGATGATGGAAATATTTAATTTTTATATTACTAAAAAAAAACTGTACAATTGTAGTAGTGGAAGAGAAGTGGATGGAATAATTTTGGTTGAGGTGAATGGATAGTAGTGGGCTCAATCTCACAAAAGAAACAAAGGAAGAAGAATATTCTTGGTGGAGGAGGATGGGTTATGGTGGGTTTATTATCATGAAAGAAGAAGATGAAAAAGGGATTCGATGGAGGTAGTTTGCTTATGGTGTTTCAAATCATAGAAGAGAAGTGAAGGAAAGAAGCAATGGGTGGAGATGAATGGTTTTTGGTGGGTTGAATACCATAAGAGAAAGGAGAAAAGAGAAACAAAATACTATTCTGAAGTTGGAATCAAAGAATTGTACACCAATAATTGTTTATGCCTGAAGCTTAAATGTCATGAAGCTTGAGAATATACTTCTATGTTTCAAACAACTAAAACTTTAGTCAACCACATAATGAAAATATTTTGAAGTTAAAGTTTTTGTTTACTATTATAGTGTTTTGTCTAAAACTAACTTCTATGTTTCAAACAACTAAAGCTTTAGTCAACCACATAATGAAAATAGTCTAATTTTAACATTTGGTCACACACTGTCGTCCTGCCCTCAGTTGCCTAGTATTTTTTTTGCATCAGAAAAATAGACAAAAACTGTAAAAAATAAATAGTGTTTTGTATTAAATCAATTTTATTTTGCACAAATGAAGAGAAGGGAAGAGGGAAAAACTGGAAGAGGAAGAAAATAATTTTCCTTCCCAAATGCTAGAATGAAAGAAAGAAGGAAAAACTACAAGGTACTTAATCACAACTTAGGAGTATTTTGTAAGTTGTCTTATACTTAAAAGGATAGTCATATTACTCAATGCATTTGTGAACTATGATAAAAAACATTTTACATGTGTGTGTCTAGTTTAGGAGCATCTAGGTGAATGAGCAATCAACATCAACTAAAAATATCTTAAGTAATATTTTATTTTCTAGTTAACTTTTGCATATCATGTAGGATGAAATTTTACCATTTTTCAACAAGCCTTGAGTTATTTTTTTTAGGAACCTAATGGTCTAAAAGCTAAGGCATTTGAGGTTTCCATTTAGAAAATAAATATATCTAGCACCAATAAGTATTAAGGACATCAAGTTTTTGATCTCTTTGTACCTCAATACTATAATGAAAAGGAGTTAGAGGTCATCAACAAACTCGGATATCTAATAAGTTGCAGGTTAATCGATATTTTGGGATGGTCTCTACCAATTAGTAAGCAATAAATGGGATTAAATTTATTGTTTGATGACTTATGAGCTTAGACTTTTTTGATGTTGGGATTTTGAGGTGAAGTCTAACCAAAATTAGAAATGGATTTGAATTATGACATAGGATATGGTTTTAACATGACCATAAAAGAAAAACAAGGTTGTGAGGATATTAATACCCTGACGTGAGATCATTGAGGGATTCATAACATCAACACCCTTGAAGTAATGTGAGATTGTGAGGATACTAATACCCCTTATGTCATTGAAAAAATGGAAAAGGAATTAGGGAAAACCACAACTCCCACTATGTGTGACAACTCATCAAGAATAAAAACATTGCTAAGACTCAAACTTGATAGCTTGAGGGATAAAAAATGTTCAAATTATTTATGGAAATTGACACCTGATGAGTTAAGATATGGAGGAAGTTTTTTGGGACAAAATCTACCCAATAACAAGAAATATTACAAGTAGATGATATGACCTATCACCTGTTGGAGTTTTTTCATTGATGCTTTTGGTGAAGGAGAATGTTGTGCATAGGATACTGATTATCATTGATGTCAACATACTTCTATTGAATTATACTATTGTTGCTCTAGTAACTCTGTGATTTTGTTCATCATGTTTTTCTTTGCATTGCTCCATAGTTACAAATATGGGTTTGCGGTTTGGATAGTATACTTACGAATATCAAATGTACCTATATCCAAGTTTGTATGTATTATCGATCTTCAGAAGGTGATATACATGTTTCAACAGTTCGGCCTATCAGTTGCTCTATTCCTATAGAACAAAATAGTTTGTTTGGACATTCGCATTTCACCAGTTGATTGTTTTTTGATTAAGCATTATGGGTAACGTGTGTATTCCTGTTGGCACTAACTTTTGTTATATCTTGGGCGACCTATGTGAGTGAAATGTATGTAGTATATTGTGGTAGAATGTAAATTATTTTCTTTGAAAGTATATGTGACTAACTTCAAATATAGATTAGTATATATGTGTGATGTACTCTTTCTATTATGACATATAGATATGCAGACATTGGTGTGTGATATAGTGATCAAATATGTGATTGAAGTAGATGTGAATGACTAAAAAATAATGAGTGTGTGAAGTCATTCTACTGAGCGTAATTGGAACTATAATCCATGCATATGTAAGATGCAACTATAGCATTTCATTTTGTCTACATGTTCTCTTTTGGGCAGTAAGCCCTTCAATAGTGAGCCTTCATCTTTTGGGCAGTGAGCCCTCTAGCAGTGAGCCTTGCAGTAAGCATTTTGTAACATTTTATAACTAATTATATTATATTGAGAGTTAACCCTCTTCGTGGTTTTTCCTTAATGGGCTTCCATGCAAAAATATGGTGTTCTCTTGTGCATGTTACTGTGGATGGTGTATGCCAAAAATGTGGTCTTCAACCTGCAAGAAGAAAAACACTTCAAACACACCAATAAAGCATTGCATTAGAGTTAGAAATCATAAACCAGTTAGTGGATTTAAAACTCCTAAAATTGCCTCATTGTCCTCTATCTCTAAATATCTTCAAGATTCAAGGTGGACCTCACTTGGAAGAGTACTTGATCTCTTAGATGGCAACCTAGAGAACGAGATTTTAGTGATGTGCTAAGATCAAAATGGATGCAACTAAGATCTTAGCTAAGATGAGATGATGGATGAAGATAGGATGCAAGATGCAAGACTAGATTATTGAGATATTAAATATATTCCAAATTGAAGATTAGATGATGCTAGATGAGTTTAATTAAACTAGATGAGTATATAATACTATGAGATGATATGCAATTAACTAGATGATATGCTAAAATGAAGCTAAAACGCTAATGCTAATGCTAAATGGCTTGGATGCTTGAAGATGGCTTTAATGCTTGAAGATGACAAGATGAGCTCCTTAACCTGTAAAATGACTATAATTTAGATGCACAAGATTGAGATATGAATTGAAGGAGAAATGGGCTCTATTTATAGAAGAATTGGATAATTGGATGCTCAAGATTGAATTGGCTTAAGGAGGGTCAAGATAGAAAGTTATCAATCCATGTGAGATTTTCAACCCAATCCCATGTTGACAAGTGTCACCATGAGATTGCTTGAGAGGAGAGGGGGGATGCATTAAATGCTATAGAAGACTTAATGGTTAGTACCATGTGGCCAAATTCATGAAATAAAGTTTTTATCCAATGAATAAAGATATTATCCAATGGACAAATCTTGTGCAAAGCTCAATGTGTTGAAAATGTGAAGTTTTGTAAGAGCATTAAAAGCTCTTTGGAGGCCTTGGAGGTTATCTTGTTGGAAGTTAGATAACCTTCAAGACTTTTGTGAGAATCCTACAAATTTGGGAAACTCAACAAAGTTAGCTTGTTGAAAACATAAAACTTTAAATGCATTTAGAAGACTTTCTTCCAAAATTAGAAGTGATTTCCCCAAAATTTAGGGATGTGACCATGATAGAAGAATTAGACTAAATTAAGTGGGTTTTGAGAGGTTCTAGAAGAATGCTTAGGAAGTTAATGGAAAATGTAGGAGAATGCAAGTAGGAGAAATAGGAATTTTTAATTAAAATAAAAATATTTATTTCAACTAAAATGAATGCAACTTGCATTTGGATAGATATTTAAATAAATATTAATTTATTTAAATATGAATGTGAATTTTGGATTTTATTTAAATAAATCTTAATTTATTAAAATGAGAAAAAAGGGGATAAAGCATTAAATTCTTGAAGACTTTGAGGGAAACCATTAAAGGCTTAAGAAGACTTTAAGGGAAACCATTAAAGGTTTGAGAAGACTCTAGAAGGAAGTCATTAAAGACTTGAATACTTTGAGGGAAACCATTAAAAGCTTAAGAAGACTTTAAGGGAAACCATTAAAGGTTTGACAAGACTCTAGAAGGAAGTCATTAAAGGCTTGAAGACTTTAAGGGAAGCCATTAAAAGTTTCAAGTGGGTGGGGATAAATAGGATTTCCAATAAATAATTTATTTATTTAAAATTGTGGCACAACTTGCATTTGTAGGAAAATGCAAGTGGGTGGAGCAAAATAGGATTTTTTAGATAAAATAAAATATTTATTTTAGCCAAAAAGAGATGCAACTTGTATATGTTGTAAAATGCAAGTGGGGTGAGGGAAATAGGGATTTTTAATTAAATGTTGAATTTAATTAAAATGGAAAGGGGATTTTAATTAATTGTTGAATTTGTCTTTAGACATGTAGTGTCGCGGTTAAAACACTTCGTTGGTGAAGCGGCCACCATGGTTCAAATCCCTGTTGGGCCTTTGTGCTCGCAAGGTCTTGTGCCTTCGCTACGTCATTGTGCTCGCGGATTTGAACAAGTGAAGTGTGGGGATGAGGTCCCCCATTTGTGGCCTCACTAGTTCAAAGCTCCAAGTCAAAAGCGTTTACCCCTTATTAAAAAAAAATTAATTGTTGAATTTAATTAAAATGGAAAGGGGATTTTAATTAAATGTTGAATTTGATTAAAATGGCTAGAAGGGGATATTTAATTAACTATTGAATTTAATTAAAGTGGCTAGAAGGGGATATTTAATTAAATGTTGAATTTAATTAAAATGACTAAAAGGAGATATTTAATTAAATGTTGAATTTAATTGAAATGGCTTAGATAGAACAAAGGGGGAATTAATTAAATCTTTAATTTGATTAATGGTTGATTAGAAGAAAATGGATATTGATTAAACCTTAGTTTAGTCAATAGGCAGATTAGGGTAATTAAACAAATATAAATTCAATTAATTAGTTGTGCAAGTTTTAGGTGTCTACAGATGGTATCTCTACTTTTGTTGTTTATTTGATCATTCATTTCTTTCTATTACATACTTATTGATGTGAATCTGCAAAGTGATTATTCGGTTGATTTTTAAAGTTTAAAAGGGAATATTGATTCACCCCCTCCCCATATTCTAGTTGTTCAACATCACCAACTATTAACTATATTGAAATACATTGAATGTTCAAGTTCTGACATTGGACTTAGGCTAAAAACCTTGACCAAAGACCATTCCCAATAATGGAAGGTGACAAAAATGGAAAACCAATTAGTTATTTTTGTGTCTTCATGGATCATAGGATCATTTATAATTATGTTGAATTACTTAACAAATTATTCAACTACTTAATAATTAAGGCTAAAAGTAGAAGATTTGGTAGTTGGTTAGGGGCAATTCACTAAGGGCATTGACATGAAGCTAAACGTAGTTGTCTGATTAGAAGAGATATTCTATACCAAGATGAAGGGAGGTCACAATAGGGAAATAGAAGACTAAAGCCAGAAAACTAATATTTGGCTTGTTCATGATAGAAAAAAAGAAGAATAGCCACCATGAATGTAGAAGTTGCCTAGTACAAAGATGGAGCATGATGGAGGATGGTGGTGAAAATAAGGAAGCATATTTGTGTCTTATGATAACTATTATTGTAAATTTGAGATTAACTTAATAAAATATCATTCCATGTATTTTTCTATAAGTTTCTTTTTTTGGGGGGTATTGTTAGTTGCATGATTGGGCTACTTGATAAGGGACTTCAAAAATCGCTACACCAAAATGCAACCCTACATTAATGATGTTATCTCACCTCAAAGAACACTATCATTTCTATTGAGACTCCATTATTATGCATAAAAGTAAATCTATTCACTTTTGTACAACTAAAACATGATTTTAGATATCAAAAATATTTTGATAGAAGCTACATGTGGAAACAACCCACACAGTTGTAAGTGAACGAAGAGGAGAAAAAGATAAAGAAGATAAATATTATATGAGACTGGATTGTGGGAGTCTTGTATCTAATTAGACAATTGTTGAGGATGTGGATAATATCCTAAATTGAGAGAGGAGATGAAGAAAGTAGAATGGTTATTTTAGGAAGGAAGGTTAGATGAGACAAAAGAAGTGGAAGAGGTGGTATGTGAGGACACCTTTTTTGATAGAGATATTAAGAAATGTGATGAGAAGAGCCTCGTGTTGAAGGAATAAATGAGAGAAATAAATAGATTGTTGGAAGAATAATTGTTGAATCAGTCTCGAGAGGTGATAGAGAAGAAAAAAATGAGAGAAAATGAATCGCATGGGTATGAAAATATTATTATTAATACAAATAGAAGAGAAGGGACAATATAGTACCATGTAGATGGTCTTAAAGAAGAATAAATCCTCATGTCAAATGATAAATAAATAAGTAAAGAGAAGGTAGCTAAAACATAAATTTTTGAAGACATAAAAGTGGAAGATAATAAGGTTGTGTATGTGGAAGAATGAGTTGTAGAATAATAAGTCATAGAGGTAATGAACTATTTTTTTAATTTTTTTAAAACTAATATTGATGTTGAAGATATTAAATAATTGGTGGATGAGAAAGTGGGTAATGAAAGAAGTGGCACAAAGAAAAAGAATAGAGTTTTTATAATAGAATTTAGTCCTTTGGAGTATAATGAATATAATATAGCTAAGAATAAATAAGAAGATACAGGAGATCATGAGAAAGAAAAGTGTGAAGAAGAAAAGATAGCTATAGAATATGAGATTATGGAAATATTTAATTTTCATATTGTAGAATATGAGATTATGGAAATATTTAATTTTCATATTATTGAAATTTGTTTTAGTAAAAATGTAGTAGGGGAAGAGTAGAGGATGAAATATTTTTGATTGAGGTGAATGGATAATAGTGGGTTCAATCCTACAAAAGGAAGAAAGGAAGAATAATATTCTTGGGGGAGGAGGATGGGTTATGGTGGGTTAATTATCATGAAATAAGAAGATGAAAAAGGGATTTGGTGGAGGTAGCTTTCTTATGGTGTGTCAAATAACATAAGAGAAGTTAAGGAAATAAGCAATAGGTGGAGGTGAATGGTTTTGGTGGGTTGAATGCCATAAGAGAAAGGAGAAAATAGAAACTATTTTGGAGGAGGAAGTTAGGATATGGTGGAAAAAGGTCCACAAATGAAGAGAATGGTAGAGGAATGCAATATTATTCTTTGCCAAATCCTAGAAGAAAAGAAAGAAGAAAAAACTACTACAAGGTACCTAATCACAACATAGGATTATTTTGTAAGTCGTATTCTAATTAAAAGGGTAGTCATATTACTCAATCCATTTTTGGGCTATGATCAAATATACTTTACATGGGTGTGTCTATTTTAGGAGCATCTAGGTGCATGAACAATCAACATCAACTAAAAATATCCTAGGTACTATTTTCTTTTCTAGTTTAATTTTTGCGTGTTATGTAGGATGAAATTTTACTATTTTTCACCAAGTCAAGAGTTATATTTTTAGGAGCATAATGGTCTAAAGGCTAAGGCATTTGGGGTTTCCATTTAGCAAATAAATGTAACACCAATAAGTATGAAGACATCATGATTTTGATCACCTTGTACCTCAATACTATAACGAAAAAGGAGTTAGAGGTCATCAACAAACTTTGAGATCTAACGAGTTAGAGGGTCATTAAGATTTTGAGATGGTCTCTACCCACTAGTAAGCAATGAATGGGATTAAAGGTTTTGTTTGATGACCAATGAGCTTAGACTTTTTTTACGTTGGGATTTTCAGGTGAAGTTTAACCAACAATAAAAAAGGATTTGAAATATGAGGCAAGCCATATGGTTGAAACGTGACCATCAAAGCAAAACAAGGTTGTGAGGATATTAATACCCTAACATGGGATCATCAAGGTATTCATAACATAAACACCATCGAAGTAATGTGAGGTTGTGAGGATACTCATACCCTTTATCCCATTGAAGAAATGGAAAAAGGGTTAGGGAAAACCACAACTCCCACTATGTGTGATGGGTCATCAAGAATCACAAAATTATTAAGACTCAAACTTGATAGCTTGAGGGATAACAATGTTTGATTTTCTTTTGGACATTGACACTTGACAAGTTAAGATATGGAAGAATTTTTTTAGGACAAAATTTACTCAATAACTATAAATATTACAAGTAGATGATATGACCTATCACCAACTCTTAACTATATTTAATACATTGAATGTTCAAGTGTTGACATTGGACTTAGGCTAAAGACTTGGCCAAATACCATGTGCAACAATGGAAGGTAACAAAAATGGAAAACCAATTAGTTATTTCCATGTGGTGATGGATCATAAGATCATTTAGAATTCTATTGGATTACTCAGCAAATTATTCAACTGCTTAATAATTAAGACCAAAAGTAGAAGATTTGGTAGTTGGTCGAGGACAATTTAGTAAGGGCGTTAACATGAAGCAGAACATAGTTGGTTGATTAGAAGAGGTCTTTTATACCAAGAGGAAAGGAGGTCACAATAAAGAAATAGAAGCCAAAGGCAAGGAAGCTATGGAATGTTCATAATAGTTTAAAACAAGAATAGCCAACATGAATGTAGAAGTTACCTAGTACAAAGATGGAGCATGGTAGAGGATAGTGGTGACAATAAGGAAGCATATTTATGTCTTATGATAACTATGATTGTAAGTTTGAGATTAATTTAATAAAATATCATTTCATGTATTTTTCTATAGTTTTCATTTTCTATAGGGCATTGTTAGTTGCTTGATTGGGCTACTTGATAAGGGACTTTGAACATCATTGCACCAAAATGAAACCCTACATAAAGGATGTTACTCACCTCAGAGAACACTACCATTTATACTAAGAGTCCATTATTGTGCATAAGAGTAATACTAATCACTTTTGTACAACTAGAATATAATTTTAGATATCAAGAATCCTCATCTTCTCATATTTTTATAATTTCAACTATCAAATCAAACATATTTTCCCTCTCCTTATCATCTTTTTTAATTTAAATTTGATCTTAAAATTAATATAAACAACTTCAATTCCTTTTATTTATTCATTTAGCAAAGAATCTAAAATAAATTCACTACTTTATTTATTATTTTACATGATAATCTAAAACATGTTATGAAAATTTGACTTAAATGTTATTACAATTTGAAATTTAAGTCACTCCCATGATAGAGCATGCAAAACTACAAATTTATTAGAAGGAAAGAAATAACTTTTCCATGATTTTTTACCATTTATGATCTAGATCTCATAAATAATAATAAATCATTAATATATAAATAATTTACCCTATTAATTATTAATTAAACATATTATGATTTAGATCTCATAAAAAAATAATATATAAATAATTTGCCCTACTAATTATTAATTAAACATATTCCTCTCACAAAAAAAAAAAATTCCCTTGTTGAGTAGGTGAGAACGTGCTTGCCACCATTCCTACATAGTAGTTCATCAAATTGTCCCTTTTTAAAGGCAAGTAGACAAAGTTCTCTTTAAAAAATCCGTTACTTTAGAAGGCATGAGAACAATGTTTCCAAGTATTATTTTATTATAATTTAGTATTGTTTAATATTTAAAAATATTGTGGAGTATTGAATGCATCTATGATTAAAATATAATTATTATTTAAGTAGGTTTTTTAATTAATTAAAGTTGAAATGTTAAAAGGATTTTATTTTATGTTTTAAAATGAAATTGAATATAAAATTTTAAGTGATAAAAAGTATTTGGAAAATTTGGGGAGAGAGTTTTGGGAGTTATGAATATATGGTTTCTTTGGAATGCTATTGGCTTTTGCAACAGTCTCTTTAAAAATCAATAATATATTTAGTGGTCTTTAATTTTTTAGAGTCAAAATTATCCTCTTGCTAAGACCTTATGGGTCTATGCTTTAAGATCTTTCAAAATAGTGGACAACGCTCTCTAAAACATTTTTTCCAAGGCTACTAAGATTTTTTTTAACCTATCCTTAAGTCAAGGTGAAGTTTCATAGATATCCAATCAAGATTGTGAAGCTTAAACATTATTATTGATGCTATCCTCACAAACATTGTTTAAAAAATTAGATTTTGGTCTTGCAAACATTGGTGAAAAAAATGGGAATGGCGTGACAATACACCATTCTATAATCATAAGCCTCATAAAAGATACTTTTCAATTTTATCTCATTTACCAATGGTACCTATATTAAACCACAATTAGCTATTAAAACATTTTTTATTAGTTTAGTAATATGTTGCAAGGTGTGTGCCCTTGGTCTCCTTGTGTTATGCAATGCAACGCTCAGGTTTGTGGCATGGCTTAATCGCCTCTTGTGGATTCTATAAGTCTAGTGGTTGTATCGGGCATTAACAGGTCGATCTTTTGGTGCAAAGGCAACCATAATTGTAACAAGTGGTATCAAAGGATGGGTCACAAGTTCAAACCCCCTCTCTTGGGGTAGGGGGGGATTGTTGCAAGGTGTGTGCCTTTGGTCTCTTTGCGTTGTACAACGTAGCGCTCAGATTTGTGATATGATTAACCACCTCCTGTGAATTCTATAAGTCTAGTGGTTATATCGAGCATTAACAGGTCGATCTTCTGGTGCAACAACAACCGTATTTCTAACATAATATAGATTCAACACCATTTGGTAGGCCTTTCTTGAGCCAAAGTTTTCTCTTTTTCCTCATTTAAATCCTTTTCTAAGGCCTTCCTATTAGTTCTAGGTTCCCACTTGGAAATTCTAGATCTTCAATAACCTTTTTATGGACATAAAGAGTCTCTCAAGCATGTTTTTTTTTAATTTTATTCTAAAGCTCAAGTTACCTAGACCTAGATTGCTAATTTCTTTAATGCCTTTTAAGCTAAGCTTATTTTACATATGGTATTATTAAGGGATTTACCTAGACTCCCTTTCAAGTACAACTAGATTTGGTATGATTTCAAGGAAGAAATTATTTTTGGCATATAGAAAGATAAAAATATTGTTACTTTTTGGATGTTTTATTGATCATAATTTCTCACTTTATTCTAAAGTTAGAATATGTTCCAATGTTCTAATGTAAATTCAAGTGCAAGACGATAAATTTGAGCTTGAATTTTTCACCTAGAAGTGTTGTTGGATCATCGGGTCAACGCCATATGTTTTTTGTTAAGATCCCTCTAACTCTTACCTCTAATAAAGGTTAGTCTTTGTCTTGTGAGAATTGTTGAAGATAAAACCAATCTTATTTTCAAATTTAAGATGATCATTCTCAAGCCTCTAGAAACCTACCTGATTACAAACCTCTAACCATTATTCTATTTCTCCTCTAGCTTTTGGTGGTGATACTGCTAGCTCACAAAACTCTAGCAAGTTCCCTTGGTTGACTTGTTATTTCTCTTATTTGAGTTGTGACTAAAGATAAACAGGATGATAATGACACGGATGTTAATGATAGTCAATATTATTCAACATGGACACATGAAACCATGCTAATGTATGGGGCAAACCAAATAACCAAAACCCACCACCTCCACCCTTTATTTTTTCTCTTACTATGACATGTATTATTGCAATTGTGTTGTTGTGTTTTGTTTTGGGTTGATGCCTCATTTGGACTTTAGATTTGTAAATATTTGCACCCATATTTTAAAAACAAAATATGTAACACTAAATTTTAAATGGCAATATAGACACTTCATTGAAAAAAAACAAGTGTCCAAACTTTGACAGTTTCTTATGTTTTATTAGGAATATGATATTTTTGAAAGCACCTCATACATTTACAAATCCTAAATTATAAAGGAAGAAGAACCTTGAATAATGCAATTGTAGCAAACTTGCAAAGAACAAATATTGGCTATAAAAGACAAAACAACCCCATATATATGCCTAACAAACTACACACCCATAAGTTTACCATGGGAATGAGATACATATTTTTAAATGCCTTTCTTCTATCTTGGGAGAATGGTCCTTGTTATCCAAATTTATTAAAATGGGAGAGAGGGGAGGGGTAACCCTCTCTAAGGCCCCAACCAAGTGTAATCCATGAAGAAAGGAGTACATAACTAGGGAAGTTGAGGATTGGGTAAAAGCTACAATATAAACCAAAGGAGGCATGTCAACATCAACCACTAAATTAGGGGAAAAACCCAAAATAATATCAAAAATAAAAGATGAAGGACATGAAATCACAACCCCATCAACAATCAAAGGTTATAAACCCATTGAAGGAAAATCATGCTCAACCACATTCATAGTATAGTGTCCATGAAGGCAATTCCTTCACCAAAATGAAGATCCTGACAAATTAAGTGATGGGAAATATAAGATGAAATGACCCGTAGAAAAATACTTGCAATAGAAGGGGATACCCTCATAATCCAAAAAGTGACTCCGAGAGTCATTCACCACTTACAAAATACCTTGTTAATAGGGGCCTAAACAAGACCAATTCAACAAGCATGCAAGCCTAGGTGGTGTGAGAGAAACTAGAAGTGGCTTGATACAATTTAGAAAAATAACTCACAAGGTTACACATACTTTTAAAGAAAGATTCATACCAAAACTGAAGAGGAGGATTAGGGAGGAAAATCTAAACTAGTAAGCTATTGAAGAGTTCAGTGACAGGATTAAGGGAATAATCCCAAGTTTTCAACAAGAAGTCATGTTGGCCCAAAAACCATCAATGACCATCAAGAACCACATTCTAATATTGAATTGAAAATAATCACAAAGAATCCATTAGCACAATTAAATTTTTATTTTCCCTTCTATAATGTATCATGATTAATCAAATATATATAGACTAAGATCACAAAACCACCACAATCAGACAAATTTGTAAATTAATTCCTATTAAGAGTAATAATCTTTATTTTTCAAAAAATTATCCCGCATAACCACAATAAGAATGATAGGGCATGGAAGAACATATCCCTAATCATAAAAAGAGTGAAATAAATGCTAACATAAAACTTGTCTACTTGAAATATTCAACAACATGCCTCAGAAGTGAGAGTCCATAGTTACAACTAAGTCACATAATAAATTTGACCAATTCACTTGGAAAAGAAATATCATAAGCCTCAACAACCATAACGTAATTAGAAAGCCCTCCACCAACAATGAAGTAGCTTGCAGGAAGGGAAATGGAAGCACTCTATGACTAAAAAAATGTATAGTAGGAGTGTTGAACTACTATAATGTGTGTTTATGTGCACTTTAAAGTGTATTATCTTTTATGATTTAAAATAAGGTTATAGTCATATGATTAAGATAAGTAATCGATAATTATTTTAGTTTTTTGGCAAACTAAAACCATGTCTTAGTTTTGAGAGGCTACCAAATATTTCAATGTTTATTTTACTAAATCTTTCTCTTTGATTTTAGATACAATGGATTTGTAAGAGGATGGGTATTTGAAGTTCAATTCCATTTGACATTAATATTAGAAAAGGGGTATATACTCAATATTTATATGATATAAATTAATATATAGAATGTTCATAAGAGAAAGAAAGGAGAATAACCACCATGAATATGAAAGTTGTCTAGTATAGAGTTGGAGAGTGATGGAGGATAGTGGTGACAATAAGTAACTGGATTTATGTCTTATGATAACTATTATTGTAAATTTGAGATTAATTTTAATAAAATATCATTTTGTGTATTGTTCTATGAGTTTTTTTATTCTATAGGGTGTTGTTAGTTGCATGACTAGGCTACTTGATAAGGGAACCTGACCATGACTACACCAAAATGCAACCCTACATAAAGGATGTTATCTCACCTCAAAGAGCACTACCATTTCTATTCAAAGTCCATTATTGTGCATCAGTGAAAAGATATTGACTTTTTCACAACTAGAACATGATTTTGGATGTCAAGAATCTTCCCTTTCTCATTTTTTTATGGTTTCAACTATCAAATCAAACATGTTTGCTCTCCCCTTATTTATCATTTTAAAATTTACCTTAAAATAAATATAAACATCCTCAATTCATTTTATTTATTTATTTAACATAAAATCTAAGGTAAATTCAATACTTTATGTATTATTTTACATCAAAATATAAAACACATTTAAACATGTTATTATACTTTAATTGAAAGTTTAAATTAAAAGAACATTTCTTTTAATTTTTCACACAACTGAATCCAGAAGCATCAAAAGAATTATAGCATGGATTGTGGAAATCTAATAGCATTAATATAACATTTCTTGATTAGTTTTTAAATCAAATTAATTTATTTTTAATTTAGTTTCTTGAAATCTCGATTATAATTTAAGATTTTTATAGTCACTACCATGAGAGAGCAATAAAACGAGAGACGTGGGGTGGTTAGTTTCGAGTAGATAGAAGTAGAGATGCAGATAGAGGAGGAGAAGAAGAGGGAGATAAATAGATAGAGAGATGTAGAGAGGTAGAAGGACAGATAAAAATAGGGAGATAAAGATAAAGAGATAGACAAATAAAGAGGAAGAGATGGAATGAGAGAGAGAGAGAGAGAGAGAGAGAGAGAGTAACATATATAAGAAGAGGGTAGGGTAGATGAAAGCAAGATCACAATGCGAATTACAAACCATAGAAAAAGATAAAGTTATAAAGATTCACATAATAGGAAAGGGGAATCATCTAAAATAAGACAAAAAATTAAAAATTACCTCAAATATTAAACATTTTTGTAGGGATTAAACCTAAGTTCAAACCCTCAAGGTATAATATGGGCTAAGTTCACCAATTTATGTAATGCAAATGATTACACTACATAAATAAGTTTAAAAAAATTAATGTTTTAATGTTAATGTTCAATTCGTTGTTTCTTGATTATATTGTGTGAGAGCTTTTTGCATCAAAATTTTGGACCACACTCTATGATCCATCATCAATATGATAGAGTGCATAAGGAGAAAGAAAAAAAAACCACACTAATTCATAAAAAAAAATATTAGTTTATAAATCCACACTAATGATAAATACTATAAACAAAAAAAAAATTATTTAATCTAGAATTAATTTGTATGTTAGATTAAGTAATTAGCAATTTAAAATTAATTAATATTATTTTATTTTTTATTAAATAATTAAATTATTAATCATATATAGAAAATAACTAACACAAACATACACTAAATTAGCTCAAACAATTAATAGAAAAAAATTGACAAATACAAATTTAATTAAATTTTAAAATTCAAATTTTTATTCAATGACTACAAATTAATATAAATTTGATCTAAAATAATAAACTAGAAAACTTTAAATTAAGCTTCAAATATAATATTTTAAATTATACATTAAAATTCACGTGGAATATAGTCTAGTGGACTCTGCACCCCATATTTTTCTTATTTATGATCTAAATATAATATTAAATAAGTTCCCCTACTAATAAAACATATTCCTCTCACAAGAAGAAAAAAATCCTACATAGATGAGAACGTGCTTGCCACCATTCCTACATAGTTGTTCATCAAATTTGTCCCCTTTTTAAAGCTAATACGTTAGTTTAGAAGACATGAGAACAATGTTTCCCAGTATTATTTTATTATAATTTAGTATTGTTTAATATTAAAAAATATTGTGGTTTATTGAATGTATATATGATTAGAATATAATTTTTTTTATTAGAATAAGGAAATTTATTAACTTTAAAATTTGTATACATCAAGAACTTGTTATTTTAATATGTTTTGAATTGTTTAAAGTTGAAATGTTAAAAATGATTTTCTTTTGTTTAAAAATATAATTAAATATAACATTTCAAGTGATAAAAACGATTTAGAGAGTTTGGGAAGTTATGAATCTATAGTTTCTTTGGAATCGTATTGGCTTTTGCTAGAATCTTTTTATCAATCAACAATAGATTTGGTGGCCTCTAATTTAGTTTTTAGTGTCAAAATTATCCTCTCGATAAGACTCCATGGATCCATGCTTTAAGATTTTTCAAAAGGGTGGATAAAACCCTCCTAACCTTTTTTCCAAGGTTGCTAAGAGTTGTTTAATCTAACCTTAAGTCAAGGTGAAGTTTCATATATCTAATCAACGTTGTGAAGGTGATAAATTTATTATTGGTGTTGTTCCCACAAACTTGGTAAAAAAATTAGATTTTGGTCTTGCAAACATTGGTGAGAATATTAGAAATGGTGGCCTAATACTCCATTTTCTAATTATAAGCTTGTACACTGGAAAATTGGATCCTAGTGGTTCACCACCTAGGAGAGAGAAAGGAAACCACTAGGAGGATTTTCACTTGGAAGATACTTTACATTCAAAAGAGGGGCTTGAATCCACTAGATCCAAATCCAAGAATAAGGATGTGAATGCCAAGTGGATTGCAAGGGTTGGAATGTGATTTACCCTCTTTTGTAAATAGATATGTTGAATTGTTGACTATGTAGAAAAGGAGACAAAAATGGATGAAATAGGGAGTTACCGATTTAGGATCACGTTGTAATTTCGGATCTGAGATATTTAGACTAATACGGATCTGCCCTGCAAATTTGGAGAAAAGTCGTCGGGACCAAGTTGAAAGTGTACTTAGTCCTCCGAAAAATCCGCATGCCGAAAAGGGTTTTTCCGTCTCTGCAAATGAAGTCCAAACCTACAATTACAACTGTACACCTACAACCTACACACAGAAAAGAAGGGGAAAAGGGTTGCAGATAGGGGTTTGCCTTAGTCAAACCTCAGTTGAGGAATCAACCTTAAAAGAAAGTAATTGCAAATGCTTAAATGTAACTAATGGAAATGTATACCTTGTAGATCTGCAATTGATTGATGATTGTTGCTTTGCTTCTTGAATGTAACCATAAATGTTGTATGAAATGGCATGTAACATGACAAAAGCCTAACACACACACATGCTTACAAATGAATGTTGTAATGTTGCTCCAATGGATGAATGAAGAAGACACATGAAGAAGAGAACTTGAATGCTTGATGACAATAATGGAGACCTCCCGCTTGAATTTCGCTTATTCCCCTTATGCTTGTATATTTTCACTTACCTCTTCTTATGCAAATGAAAGGACTAAATCCCTTTTTATACTAGCCTAGAAGAATTAGAAGAATTATTTTCATCTCACTGAAGGCCGACATTGGGGGATTTAAGTCCCCGAGGAACAAACTGGGTTCAAGGGTCGGATGGACCCATCTTAGGGCCACCCTAAGAGAGAGGACATGGGCGCCACGCCCCTATCCTATCCTATCTTGGGGACTGGATAAGGTCCTAAGGTGATACAAGGGTTGGAACAGGAGAAGATTCAGGATGAAGGTGCTGAGAGGGGTCCCAACTGAGTAGGGGAATGCAGTTGCATAAGTGAGGGCCTAAGATGTGGTCGAAATTGCGAGGGTCAAAATTTTATGGCATTACATTTATCTCCCACTTTAGCGAGAGTATTGCTTACACCAATATTGTTGGTAAAGTAAAAGAAAGAGAGAGATGAAGATGAGAGATGCAGAGCAATACCACAAGGAGTATAAGACATCACTAATCTTGAGGAACAAAAGCCCACAATCTTAGGATCTTAACTCACTCAAGCATATGCAAGAGCACACAAGACAAAAAGAACAAGACAAACAAAACAAGACAAAGCCCAAAAGACACACGACAAAAACAAAACACAAGACCACAAATCAACTAGTCGAAGAGACCTTGATACAAACGTCTCAAACAACTAACTGAAACACCAAGACAAATGCCATCACATAAACACCAATAATCACATAAAAGAGAAAAGGTGACATCATCCATGAACCATCAATAGTAAAACTATGAGCTTATGAGAGGAAGGAGAGAGAGGATATGAATACACACTTTGGTGTTCCATGAGAAGAAAGGTGAACGAAGGGAACCATGGACATCTTGCCCCTAGAATTAGGTGATCAATGGAGAAAAGAGGACATGGAAAACTAGCCCCCAAATTTTGTCTAGGTGATCCATGTAAGGGAGGAGGGTAAGAACATTATCAGTTCCACTCAACCTCATGCGTGTGTGTGTAAGTGAGGTTTGAAGCACCTCATAGGAGTCTATGCCTAAGTATGCTACAACCTATATAAGATGTATAGTACAAATGTTAAGAAAGTGGCGACATCTCACTCTAAGAGGTTGTCTTCTGGTTTCGAGAATGACCCATTGTATAAAATAAAAGTGGCAACATCTTGCTGTAAGAAGCTATCCTCGGGTTCCAAGAATATCCCACTATATCAAAGAAAAGTGGCGATATCTTTCTCTAAGAGGTTGTTGTATGGTTCCAAGAATATCCCACTGTAAAAGAGGAAAAGTGGCGACATCTCACTCTAAGATTTTGCCCTTTGATTCCAAGAATGACCCTTTGTATAAAAGAAAAGCGGCGACATCTCGCTCTAAGAGGTTGTGCTCTGGTTTCGAGAATGACCCACTATATAAGAGATACAATGTGTGAGAGAAATATAGTACAAAAGGAGCAGTGTGGGTGCCCCCACCTTAAGATGTCAACATAGTTTAATGTTGACATCTTAAGGAAAGTAGAACAAGGATACCTACCTTCAACACAAAGAAGATATCCATTATGAAACAATGTCATTGATCTATGCAAGAGAGGGAATACTCTTCAAGCAAGCATAAGATAGTTGAAAAGAGATATCTTGCTATAAGTGTAAAGGAGGTCCTTGGAGGAGAAGAGATCTTTTTTCAAAAGACATCTACCCCCCAAGAGGAGTTGTCTTATACAAATATAACATCTTCTAGAATGAAGCACATAAGAGATCAAGAATTCAAATCTTCCTCCTATTGCTAGGTGAAAGGGATTATTGATGAATGATGACTGACTTTTATCCCAATGGTGATGGGTGAGTTTATTATGAATGTACATTACCAAGTGTGAAAGAGGTTATAGTTAAGGACTTACACCTCTTGTATAAGAGAGAACCCTTGAGAAAACAACAATAATTTCAACAAGGAATGACATCAAGTAATAAAACTCACACCATCCACAAAATAGGAAAGAGTGGATCCTTAGAGAGAGAGAGATCATTTCTCCCCAAGTGTAGGGTTAATGAGAAGAGCTTACACAATCTTTGAGATAGGGATTTAAACATAAGCAATCCGCAATGAACTTACATAAACACGTGCAAGAAAATACATTAGTAGGTGTAAATACACGTCTCAAGAAGTGGTAATCTTCTAAGAGAAGAGAGAAATAACATCACATATTCCCTAAGAGGGATTAATCATAAGAACATACCATCGTAAAAAAATGATAATCACATATGAAAAATACAACCCCTAAAGGAAATAATGATAAATGAGATAGAAAGAAAGAGAAATGAGTGAAACCCTTGCCCCCCAAGAGAGAAGAACAAGGAGAAGCATTACACATCTTCCAATGGTGATTATTTTCAAGCGATATCCCTTCCTAATGGAACGAGTGATGAACTTATAAGGCACTGAGAAGGGGGAGTGAATTAGTGATAGTAAAAAGAATATAAATCTGAATATCAATTTTACCAACTTAAAACTCAATAGGCATGCAATAAATAGCACCAAGTATGCAATCACCACATAAAGCATAAACCACATGACACAAGATTTTATACATGGAAAACCCAAATGGGAAAACCCACGGTGGGAGTTAGTACCCACAAAATCCACTATCTGCAGTATACAGATCTGGCCGGTAAAGGTTTACAACACCCAGTTAGGGGCACACCCTATTAGAAATGTCTAAGCCCGGTTAAGAGATTTGAAAAAAGGCCTGTGAGGACCAGCCCTATTAGGAGCTACCCAAGTTATTGGGATTTGCAAACACAAGCTAATGTGTCACCTAGTTAGAGGATTTAATGATCAGAATTGTTAGGATCCAACTGCACCTTGTTAGGAGTGATCTTGTAAGAGGATTTTCTTGCTACAAATTTTAGGAAGACAAAAAGTACAAATGATCTCAGTATAACACCTTCTATGTCTGATAAGATCTATTTCAGAACATTACAACATCACATAAACTTCATCGCTCAACTCCTTTGATCTTCACACTATCAGAAATACATAATTCGCTCATCGCATATCACATTATCAAGCTTATGTATATATATCCTTTCATACCTCATCACACAATTAAAATTATCATAAGGTCGGCTAGAACCTTATTATAATTCCCTAGGTTCAATGCATCTAGACAATCTTGCATTGTACGCTTTAGTTATGTCGGCCACCGACATAACAAATCCAATTATGTGTTGTTTTACCGATTTGAGTGATTTTCATCACTATCGGTTAACTGTGTTTCTTGATCTCTACCTTGTTGATCAAATCTTATTCATCTGATCAAATCTACTTGTGCACTCCTGAAGTTATCGTCATTTGATAGTCATCAACGTTGTTGCAAAACCGCATTCCTTCATCCTTCATGGATTTCATGTACCGATTGTTGGTGTGAGACTTTGTCAATCATTTTACTGCTTGAGAACGTATTTACTGGTTCTGATGGAATTGCCTATGTTTACCGGTTGCACTGTATAATATAGATGACAAGAAAATATAGTTTCCATCAGTGACAACATGCAGAATAGTCATCATACATCAATTTAACCTCTTTTCATTTAGAGACAAGTATTAGTTGCATCAAAACATTACATTACATTACCAGTTCACCAAATGATCAAATGCCAACAACGAATCCTCTCAAGGAAGGGACATGTACTTCATAGGAGATCATTCCATACCGATGGCATATCATACTTGTGAATAACCAAACCATAGGAAAGGTAAGTTTTCCAATAGATTTAAGAGAAGAAGTGTATTACTCATTAAAGATGCTCCTCTTAAAGAAAAGAGAAAAAACCAAAGAACAATTATATGCTCATATGAGAATAATTGTATACAAGAAAGGAGATCTAATAATGAATAATGCATAAAGATAAAGATAGATCCATTGAAAAAAGAAGGGAATTGAACTTCATGTTCCTACCCCAAAGTATAAACTAAAACAATACCAACACAAATAATAAAGAGCCCCTAGTTAAGTTGGCTAGTTATGTCATAAGATGAAGAGCAACATGAAAAGAAAAAGAAGTGAGAAGGCACTATGTTTAGGTCAAGAAAGACAGCTAGATATGTTGTAAGAGAAATTTGTGCACGGTCATATTGCTTTTGAACAAATTTCTTAAATGCATGACATTTTCCAAGAGAATGTGAATATGAATCATGAAAAGTGCAATATTCCTCTCCTTTCACTTGCTGAAGATTTTGGTTTTGGTTTTTAGGAGGAAAAGAAATGTTCTTATCTTATTTCAATGTCCAATAGATTCTTGTAGCTAGTCTATCAGGATGATAAATGTGTTTTAACTCATTGTCTTGACATGAAGGAGAAGAATTATTAGAAGAAGAAGGATTATTATCCATGATCCTAATTTTGCCACTATCTATCTCATCTTGAATAGATTTTTGAAAATGAAGGCAATCATCAACATTATGATCATGGGTTTGATGAAATGAGCAAAAAGGACATTTTAAAGAAGAGGCATTCTTGTGGTCTCTTTTGATTTGTTGTCTTTGGAGATAGTTTTTGAAGTTTTGGAGCTTAAGGAGTTCATCCATAGAGAGAGGAGCCTCACTTCCTAGAGGCCTTTTGTAGTAGCTTACATAGGAGGGATACAAATTTCATTCTCAAATTACGCAAGTCCTTGTCCTTGAAAACCTTCTTTTGTTATTATATGAAAGCCAAGACTATAAGAATGTTGCAAATGAGTAGTTTGGGAAATAGGATCATGAATTTCTTTGAAATCTAATTTGTAAGAGGGAATAAAGGGTTTGTAGATGAAGAAGGAATGTCATTTGAAGGAACATTCTCCTTTCTCTCATCATGCTTATCCTTTTTGGGAG
Organism: Cryptomeria japonica; assembly: GCF_030272615.1. Classification (NCBI taxonomy): domain Eukaryota; kingdom Viridiplantae; phylum Streptophyta; class Pinopsida; order Cupressales; family Cupressaceae; genus Cryptomeria; species Cryptomeria japonica. The sequence continues at coordinate 175,666,245 of NC_081415.1, forward strand.
ATTGAGAATGAACATTTTCATCATCCAAAGGTTCATCTTTACTTAGTTCTATGTGAGGGGAAAGATCATGAATAAAATACATAATATCATCCTCTCTACAGATATTTTGATGTCGAAGATAAGTCCTAGGAGAATAAGGAGGGTCTAAAAATGTAAGAATGTTGATACTTTGGTTTTACCCCCCTTTTTCAAGGGTATGTGTATAAGAAGAAGATGGTCCCATATTGTTTTCCAATGATTTCTCTTTTTCAAAAAGATCATTGGTTGAAGTATTAGCTCTATTCTCATTCACACAAGATACCCTAGGAGAGGTGAAAGAATTAGTGTCTCTAGGGTTGGGATCTACAAAAGGCTTAAGGTGATTAACATATCAAATGCATTTTGTTAGTAACATCCCTATAATGTAACAAAAATGATACATGAAAGCTTTGAGATCAATTTGAAAAGGAAATGACTTTGAAATCCTAGCAACACAATATGACCAAGTGCTATGAATGAAAAGAAGCAATATGAAATGAAAGAAGTCATTATCAAACATATGATTGTAATAAATATATGTTAACAATAATCTAATCATGTGTGAAATGGAAAATAATTCAATCCATTAATTGCCATTGAAAGTCTCTTAATTAAAATATTTGAAAAGAAGGTCTAAAATTAGGACCTTTTATGAAAATTAATTTAAAAGATGAGTGTTGAAATTTGAATTTGTTTTTGATCTCAAGAGGTGTAAAAATTGATAAAGTACGCCAATTTTCTGGATTTAAGCATAAAAATACAATCAATTCTGACTCCCAAAATTTTGGGAAAAAAGTTAGGGACCAAGTGCAAAGTGTACCTGGTTCGACCAACTTTTTCCAAAAAAATTCAGGGATTATAGAAATTATGATTTTATTACGGAATTCAAAAAAACAGCTGATTTGGAGATATCTAGATCAGTCAAATTGGCAGTCAAAGGTCAAAATAAGAGATTCTTAAAAATTAGGGTTTTGTTTTTTAACCACTTAATTTGCACAATGAAAAGACAAATTTGAATTGCAATTTTTAAATAAAAATCAAATCTTAAACAAGCAACTAAAATTCTACACTTCACAATCTCAATTTCCTCAAAATACAAAATTAGGGTTTCTATGCAATTAACCTCTAAAATTTGTAAAAAGATCAAAATTGGAAATGGAATTTTGAAATATAAATTGCAATTATTCAAATCTAATAATAAAAAATCAAAATTAAGATGTAACACGTCGGGTTCACCAAAATGTAAAGTGGAAAATTGGATCGTAGTGGTTCCCCACCTAGGAGAGAGAAAGGAAACCACTAGGAGAATTTTCACTTGGGAGATAATTTACATTCAAAAGAGGGGCTTGAATCCACTAGATCCAAATCCAAGAATAAGAATGTGAATGCCAAGCTGATTGCAAGGGTTGGAATGTCATTTACCCTCTTTTGTAAATATTTATGTTGAATCGTTGACTATGTAGAAAAGGAGACAAATGGATGAAATAGGGAGTTACCGGTTTAGGATCGCGTTGTAATTTCAGATCTGAGATATTTAGACTAATATGGATCTCCCTTGTAAATTTGGAGAAAATTCGTCGGGACTAAGTTGAAAGTGTACTTGGTCCTCCGAAAAATCCATGCGCCGAAAAGGGTTTTTTCGTTTCTGCAAATAAAGTTCAAACTTGCAATTACAACTGTGCACATGCAACCTACACACAGAAAAGAAGGGGAAAAGGGTTGTGGATAGGTGTTTACCTCACTCAAACCCCAGTTGAGGAATCAACCTTGAAAGAAAGTAATTGCAAATTCTTAAATGTAAATAATGAAAATGTATACCTTGTAGATCTGCAATTGATTGATGATTGTTGCTTTGATTCTTGAATGTAACCATAAATGTTGTATGAAATGGCATATAACATGACAAAACCCTAACACACACACATGCTTGCAAAAGAACGGTTTAATGTGGCTCCAATGGATGAATGAAGAAGAGAACTTGAATGCTTGATGATGATAATGGAGACCTACCGCTTGAATTTTTCTTATTCCCCTTATGCTTGTATATTTTTGTTTACCTATGCTTATGCAAATGAGATGACTAAATCATTTTTTATACTAGCCTAGGAGAAATATTTTCATCTCATTGAAGGCTGACATCGGGGGATTTAAGTCCCCGAGGAACAAACTGGGTTCAAGGGTCGGATGGACCCATCTTAGGGCCACCCTAAGAGGGAGAATAGGGGCACCATGCCCCTTTCCTATCCTATCGGCCTGGACAAGGTCCTGACGTGATATAGGGGCCGGAACAGGAGAAGATTCAAGATGAAGGTGCAGAGAGGGGTCTCAATTGAGTATGGAAATGTAGTCACATAAGTGAGGGTCTAAGATGTGGTCAAAATTGTGGGGGTTGCAATTTTATGACGCTACAAAGACACATAAACGATACTATTCACTTTAGTCTTATTTACCTTTGGTACCTATATCAAACAATAACTAGATTTTAGAACCTTTTCTTTAGTTTGGTAATATATATTCAACACCATATGGTCAACCATTCTTGAGTTAAAGCTTTCTATTTTTCATCATTTAAATTTATTTTGATAAGGCCTTTCTATTAGTTATAGGTTCCCACTTGGGAATTCTAGATCCTTAATAACATTTTTATCTAAATCAAGAGTCTCTCAAGCATATTTTTTGGTTTTGTCTCAAAGATCATGCTGCCTAGACCTGGATTGATGATTTCTTTAAGCTCTTTTTGACATAATCTTTTTTCAAGATATGATGTTGTTAGGGGATTAGCCTAGAATCCCATCTAGATACAATTAGATTTGTTATTCTTTTGAGATAGAAATTAATTTTAGTATTTGGAAAGATAAAAATATTGTTACTTTTTAGATATTTGATTGATCGTAATTTGTTACTTCATTCTAAAATCATGATATGTTCTAATGTTATTATGCAAATTCAAGTGCAAGACAATAAAAAGGTTCACCTCCGAGTTTTTTTGGATCATTGGGCCAAATCCCTATGTTTGTTTGTTGGGATCCATCCAACTCTTACCTCTAATAAAGGTTAGTCTTTGTCTTGTGGATATTATTGAGGGTACAACCAATATTCTTGTGGAAATCAATATGCTCATTTCAGTCCTCTCCACCTCTTGAAATAAGAGGTTGTTCTCAATGAGGGTAGTTACAAACCTTTGACCATTATTCTATTTCTCCCTTGGCTTTTGGTGGTGGAACTAATAGCTCATAAAACTCTAGCAATTTCCATTGATTGACTCTTGTTATTTATCTTAGTTGTGTTGTGACTAAAGATAAACAAGATGATAATGATAAGGATGTTAATGATAGTTAAGAGTCTTTTGAGGACACTTCAAACCATGCTAATGTATGGGCCAAACTGAATAACCAAAACCAACCTCCTCCTCCTTTTGTTCTTTATCTCACTACATAATGACTTATTTTTTATTAATAAAGCAGTGAGAACAAGGGCATTGGTCCTTTACATAGAATAACTATTAAAAATCATAGTGTAGAAACAACACTATAACAACAATTAACATAAACTATCAGCAAAAAGGAACCAAGTCTTTAGAAATCAGAAACAAAAATAGAAAACAAAAACCAAACTACAGGGGTGCCTTGCGCACCCCAGTGGCATCCATGGCATTGTTCTATTCATTGGACAGGAACTTGTAAAGGTCCCTAGCTTCATGCTTTTCCTCCTCTGTGTCCACAGAATGTTCCCTCAGTAGAGAGAGGGTGAGCGTCAAGCTATGTAATACCTACACATGGAATTTGTTAAGGCCCACCATTTGGGCTTCCCAAGCCTCCATCTTGTTCTTGAGCTAGTTGACATCATCCTTGATAGTCTGCAAATCAAGCACAGGGTCAATTTTTTCAGTCCTCTATGTGATGTCCAACACATTCATCCTCATCTTTTCTATTTGCTGAAGAGTAGGGACACCCTGGGGGTTCTCAGCAGCCATGTCATCTGTAGTCTCTTTGATCTCTTTGGGCACACCTCCAGCAAGGGAGTTATAAATGTCATTAAGCAGGCCCATCAAGGGGATAGATTACATCACCTGTTCAACCATTTTTAATTTCGGGTCAAAGTTACCAGAGTCCAGGGCTTTGGCATCAAAAATTTCCTCGTCCACAAGACCCTCAGTGTTTGTGTTCATAGGGGTCGTATCCTTAACATCAATAGGGTCCTGGGTTTGCATTTCAGAGTTACCCATGTCAGCAGAACCAATAGTGGAAATAACCATGGGGTCCCTAATCATATTCACATCCCCATCAGGGGCCCCCATAGTGGTATTAGGGTCCTCTCCCTCCTTGTCCCCAATGGGTTCCTCCTCAGAGTCCAGATTCTTGATCACAGGGGTCTTGTTTTTGTGGCTTTTGGAAGCTAGTCTCGAGGATCTCCTTTTAACCTCAAAATCAAGGGAAGGATTGTCATTCTAAGAATCCTTAGAGGAAGAATTGTTATCAAAGATAATATGTTTGTGTTTAGCAAGGGTTTTGCCTTTGCCCTTGGACAGGGAGCGAGAAGTACTAGGAGAGGCTAACAGAGTTAAACTATGGGAGACCATCGATAAGGAAACTATCAAGGCATAAGAAGGTAGGGGCATTGTGGTCATAGAAAATACCTCATGAGGGTACTCAAAGAATATAGGGAATGCCATAGACAAGGCCGAAAGTTGTTTAGGAGTAGGCATGGGGGGCTGAGAGAGCGAAAGGTTCTGGGGGGGCAAAGGGCCTCATGTAATTTATACAGCCTATAAATGAGGCCCTGGTGAAGGAGGTAGGGTGGCTAATCCCCATGCTTGGGATCCATGGTGTCTTTAACAGAACTTTCTATAGAGTGTAGTAAATAAAATGACAGACAAAATAAATCATTATTGGGGAAGTGATTGAGGAGGGGCAAATGATAGTAGTAGAATACCTTATGCCTGCCTTCAAGAGTGAATTACTTCATGATCATAAGGTAGATCATGTTCCACAGGTTTTTGAGCTCCTCATGATAAAACCCACCTTGTATCTTGATGGGTTCTTCGTGGTTATGAAAGAATCATTTCAAACATTTGCTATTTGCAACATGGTTGGTACGCTTCCAATTGTGGTTGTCAAGGGTCAACTTTGTAGCTTGGGAAATAGTCTCCTCATAGACATCAAAGGCAATGCCGCCAACTAAGACACACCTCCCAGACCAAGAGGAGGCAAAAGCAGCCAAGAGCTGCTCATCATGGCCCTTCAGGAAATCCAAAAAATTGGCAACCCCAGCTTCAACACAGAAATTTCAGACCAAGGGGTCATTTTTAAAATCGTCCAGATTATCCGGTTCATATCTAACTCTGTCACCCCCGATATCCTTCACCAATAGAGCTTCTTTAGTCATGAAAAAATAGCACAAAGAAAGTTGGAGAGGCCCTTCGAGAAGCAAACCAAGAAGAGATAATGGGAAGTGTGCGAGCTCGACATCAATAAATGAGACATGAAGTTGGGCACATGGGAAAGAATGAAGTCACTTTTAGAAATGATTTCTTGGTTACAAGGCATTAAGATCCAGCAAATACCAGTAGAAACCAACACATTACCAATCCAATCGTACCTCATCATGACTCTGCAAGCCCAAAGGAATTGCCAGCACATCAACACTTGCATCATCGCCAACCTGGGTGAACGAGTCACCACCACATCATAAAGGATTGAAGGGATATTCCCAAAATCTGAATTATGAAACTAACACCTCCAAACTACCTCGAGGGAAGACAGGAGGGTAAGGGAATCACTTGGTAGCCGCTCAATCATTAGTAAAGATTTTGGATTTCTCTTCCTGAAGAAGGAAATTAACATGGTCCAGGGAGAAATTGTGACTCCTCCAACATCTCAAACCTAAGAGGTTTAGACCAATGGTTGCCAGGGAATCCTCCACACTGTTGCCTTCCCTGAAGACATGCATACTTATGAACGAGTCAAGCCCAAAGATGAGCCTGAAGGTGTCCCTAATGGTTCCTCAATTGTCTAGTTAAGCTTATTCCGCCCGTTGACAACATCAATGATGAGCTTGGAGTCACCCTCAATGTCAATAATCTTGATTCCCATGGTAAAGGCAAGGTGGATTCCCCAGGCTAAGGCCATTACTTCAGCCTGATTAGAGGAATGCCCATTCAGTTTACCCGCACAAGCAACAACAATGGCCCCCTAACAGGATCTGATAACCCCTCCACCAGTAGCCGGTCAAAATTGAGTTTAAAATGTGTAGCAAGAGGGGACCAGACTATGCTTTGTCTTAGGAGTCTCTTAGAGAACTCAACAAGAGAGAACGAGGGGGGAAGGTTCCAGAATCTAGCAATTTCCCAATCCCAGGTAGAGGGGAGCTTGGATGCCACCCGGGTTTTAGAAATAGAGATATTCTCAAGAATCAACTTAAGGAATCGAGCAAACACAGTTTCCACAGAGGCCTCTTTGTCTTTGAATATCATGTCATTCCTTTCCTTCTAGATACTCCAACTCATGTGGGGGGGATCAGCTTCCACAATTGTTGGATAAGGGGGTTGGAAGAGGGGGCCCAAAACTCCTAGGGCAAATTTATCAAATTATCATTCATAATCCAACAGATATTAAGCTTGATGTAGACCATCCAACAAAGCTCCCGAGTGAAGGCAGGGTGGAGGAAGAGATGAGCAGGACTTTCCTCATCATTTTTGTATAGGATGCATCTGTTAGGGAATTGGAATCCCCACTTGACCAAATTGTCTTTGGTCAAAATTTTATTGAGGAGAGTAGTACACCAAAAGAAATTAACCTTGGGGATGAGTTGGGGATTTCAAACCTCTTTTCAGATAGAGGTGTAAACAGGTTCTCTAAGTAAGTTGGTGTAGGCAGTTCTGACAGAGAAGTCTCTAGAGGGGTCCCACTTCCAAATAAATCTATCTTCCCTAGGAAAAGGGGGAGGAATATACCAGCCAAAAGCTTCTGGAGCTCTCTAGATGTAGGGAGGAGGAAGGGATGATCAATGCAGTAGTACTCCGAGACTCTCCAAGTGCAGTTGTTGAAATAATCATTGACCCTTTCACCAAAGAAACTTTTGGTGACATCCTGGAGCTTTCTCGGGGAGGGGTAAGAAGAAACGGGTCTCTCTCCTAACCAGCAATCTTCCCAGAAGAGAATATTCCTGTCATTTCCAATAAGCCACCTCAAGCCATGAGATAAAGGGTCCCTACAACTCAAGATGTTATTCCAATTTTTGGAACCCCAAGGAAGGCCCTCCTCTCTCAAAATAGAGGAAAAGTCCCCATTAACCAGGTACTTGGCCTTCATGATCCTACTCTAATCTGTATCCTTATCCAGTAGCTTCCAGGCAATTTTGGTCATAAGGGCCTTATTGAACCTTGATATCTTGCAGGTTCCCAAGCCGCCCATGGCCTTAGGAAGACAAACTTTGTCCCAGCCCACCAAGGTGAGCCTCTTCTTTTCTTCCATTCCCATCTAGAGGAAAGTCTTTTGGATTTTTTTCAGCTTAGCAGCCATAGCCGCATAAATCTTGAAAATGGAGATAAAGTACACAGGGATCCCCTGGAGGGAGGAGGAGAGCAGCTGCAATTTCCCAGCACTACTGAGGAATCTACCTTTCCAACCATCCAGCTTCTTCTGCATTCTTTTGAGGATAGAGATCCAGAAGGAATTAGAGACATGTTTAATAGTCAAGGGGAGGCCTAGCTAGGTACCAGGGAGAGAGGCCCTTTGACAACCAAAGATTCTACAGACTTTATCTTGGAGTTGGACATGAGTGTGAAAGAAGTAAATGTTGCTCTTTTCATAGTTCATGTGTTGGCCAGAGGCCAGAGCATAGGAGTTGAGAAAGGATTTCCAAGCCTTAGCTTCCGAAATAGAGGAGATACCAAAAAGAATAGTGTCATCGATGAACTGCTACAAAACATTGGGGGGTGTTGTAGAGGCAGGTTTAATGCCCAGTAGAGCTCCCCTACGAACCATAGAGTTCAAGTTAGAAGCCAACACTTCAGCAAGGATGATGAAAATGTAAGGTGATAGACGATCCCCTTGTCGCAACCCTCTGGAGGCCCTGAACTTCTCCAAGGGGCTCCCATTAAGAAGCACAATGTAGGTGATAGTAGATATGCATTCCCCAATAAGTTTGATGAGTTTTTCTCCAAACCCCATAGCTTTGAGAACTTTGAAAAGGAAGTTCTAGTTGACTCTATCATAAGCCTTGGAGATGTCAAGCTTGAGCACCATCCCCATCTGATGACACTGATCCATGGATTGAATAATCTCATGAGTAGAGATGACTGCATCAAGCATCTATCTACCTAGAACAAAACCCCTATGGGAGGGGCTAATCAAAGGATCCAAGAAAGGTTTGAGCCTATTAACAAGAACTTTACTGAAGATTTTATAAATAGTATTGCAGAGACTGATAGGGCAAAAGTCCTTGAGGGTAGATGCCTCCTGATTTTTAGGGACAAGGGCAATGAAGGTGTGATTGAGTTTGTTGAGGAGCCTTCCAGATATGAAAAATTCCATAGTAGCCAGAACAACATCAGGGCCCACCACATCCCATAAATCTTGGAAAAAAGTCAGGGGGAAACCATCAAGACCCGGGGCTTTGAAGGAACCCATAGAAAAAATAGCGGACTTGACTTCCTCCTAGAAAATAGGGGCCAAGATGAGGTTGTTATCTTCCACCGAGAGGGGTGGTGGGAGGCAATTGAGAAGATCCTCCCCACTAGGGGCCCCCAAGTCACCATCTTCCCTAAACAAAGTGGCAAAATAGTTGGTAGTCATTCTGCTCAAACTATCAACATCATTGACCACCTGATTGTTGTCGTCCATGAGGGAGGAGATGTGGTTTCGACGCCTGTGGATAAAAGCAGATATGTGAAATAAAGTATAGTCATATTCTTATCACCCTCTTTGAGTCATTGAACCGTGGATTTCTATTTCGAGTAGAGTTCTTCTTTGTGGGAGTTTTCCTTCCATTTTCTATGGAGAGTAGCCTCCTCCATATGGGTAGCTTCAAGGGAGTCACCTTGATCAATGTGCTCTTGGAAAACAGTTAGTTTACTATTGAGCTCATTTTTTTGCTTGAAGATATCCCTGAAGGTGTATTTGTTCCAACCCCAGACATTCCTTTCAACCAAGTCGAGCTTCTTGGAAATTCTGAACATGGGTGTGCCTGGCATGTTGGTGCTCCACCATCTTTTAATGCAATCCTTGAACTCTAGATGAGAGTTACACATAATTTCATACTAAAAAGGATGGTTTTTCCTTGCAGCATTTGTGGTATTTCAGAAGAGCAAGGGGTTGTGGTTGGAGACCGTTCTAGGGAGGGCAGTGAGCTTCAAGGAGGGACCAATTCCCCAATTACCCGAGATGAGAAATCTATCAAGTCTGACCTGAATAAGATCCTTTCCCTTCCTAAGATTAGACCAAGTGAATTTTTGCCCCATTAGTTCCACATCCATCAACCTATTCCTGTCAATGAAGTTGGCAAGATTAGTCATGTTGTTAGAGTACTCTCGAAGGCCTCCCAACTTCTCAAAGGGGATCAAAGGAGAGTTGAAATCACCCGCAATCAACCAATGGGAATTGGTATTATTTTGTATTAGAGCAGTTATATCATTCTAGGGATTTAATCTACCTAATCTGACATTGGGGGCATAAACATTAATGAGAAGGCAGGAATCCATCAGGGAAGAGAGTTCAGAGACCAAAAGGTTGGTCGAGGAGGAGAGAAGACTACCAGAAAAATAGGAGGGGTCCCACATGGTGACCAAGCAACCAAAGGCTCCAATAGCATCACTAATAACAAACTTAGCACCAGGCCAAATTTTCCCAGCAACAAGGGAAAAGGAAGACATAGACATCTTAACTTCTTGGAGAAGAAGGACCATAATTTTATTTTCAAAAATACACTTCTTAAGAGCATAATAACTTGTTGTTACTGTGTTTTTGTGTTATTTTTGCATTGATACCCCATTTAAAATTTAGAGGTGTAAATATTTCCACCCACATTTTAAAAAACATATGTGTAACAGTAAATTTGAAATAGTTATATAGACAAGTTATTCATCAAAAGAAATGAAATTTCCAAACACTAACAATATCTTATATTTTAATGGGAAAAGGAAATTTTTGGAAGGGCCTCAACCCTTTTACATATCCTAAATTAGAATGGAACAATAAGATTGAATAGCACAATTATATCAAAGATACCAACAACAAATTTCATTTATAAAAAACTATTTAAACAATCCCATATCTAGACCTAATAAGAAAAGAGAGTGGACAAGATATCACAACCCCATAAACAATAAAAGGCACAAAACCCTTTGGAGGATAATCATCCTCAACCAAATCTATAGTAAGGTGTTCATGAAAATAGTTCTTTGAGCAATAAGAAGATATTAAGAACTTAAGTCATGAGAAAGATGACGTCAAATGACCAATGAAAAACTACCACCTACAATAGAAAGGGATGCCTTCATAATCCAAAAAGTGACTCACCACTCAAATCAACCTTCACCAATAAGGGACTTCACAAGCCCAATTCCACTAGTATGCAAATGTAGGTGGTGTGAGAGAGAAGTTACAAGTAGCTTAATCCAATTTGATCAAATAGTCCACAACGTTAGAAATATCTTCAAAGAAAGACTCATACCAAAAGTGAAGAGGAAGATTAGAGGCGGGAAATCTAAACTAGTAAGTTATTGAATAATTTGGTGAGAGGATTAAAGGAAGAATCCCAAGGCTTCAACAAGAGGTCATGTTTTCCCCAAAACCATGAATGACCATCAAGAACCTTATTCTAATATTACAATGAATAAAAAAATGCAATAAACAATCCCTTAGCACCAAGTTACATTTATATTTATCGTTCTATAATAGATCATCACTACTCAAAGATCTATATAGATTAAGATCACGAAACCAAGACAACAATCATTCAAATCAATAAATTAGTCCCTATTAAGAGTAATACTCTTCATTTTTCAAAAATTGTCCCTCATAACCACAACAGGGGGAGATAGGGCACATGGAAAGATATATCTACAGACTTGGAAAGAGTGAAATAAATGCCAACATAAGAATTTTGTAGGGAAGAGTTAACAACATGCCTTAGAGTTGAGGGTCTGCCATTACAAATAGTCACATAAAACTTTTAACTAGTTTAGTTGGGTAGGAAACATCATACCATAACATAATTAGAAGGCTCACTATCAACAATGATGTGGCATGCAAGAAGGGAAATGTCACTCTATGACCAAGAAAACATGTAGTAGAAGTGTTGTATTGCTATAATGTGTGTTTATGTACACAATAAAGTATGTTAGTTTTTATGATTTAAAATAACATTATAGTAATATGATTTAGATAAGTAATTGATAATTATTTTAGCTTTTTATAAATTAAAACCATATCTTAGTTTTGAGAGGCTGCCAGATATTTTAACGTTTATTTAGATTACCAAATATTTCTCTTTTATTTTACATGTGCAATGGATTTGTAAGAAGATGGGTATTTGAGGTCTAATTTCTTATGATATTAGTATTAAAAAAAAAGATTTATACTCAATATTTATATGGGATGAAAGCTAACTAAATTTATCTAGATAAAGTTATTATGATAGATAGGATCTCTACTTAGACATGGATGCTTTATTATGAGAATATTTCTTCCATATTTATCAATGTTCTGAATATAAATGTATATAACTTTAAAATAATCTTAAAAATTAAAATATCATCTGATATCAAAAAAAAATCGAATCATACAAATGAAACCACATCTTAATAATATTGTATAGGAATAAGTAAATATTGATTCTTTGGCAATTTTGTATCTGCTACATAGATTTTGGGGGGTTGGGTATCATTTTTGTATTCGGTGTTGGCTTATATGACCTTTTTGGGATGGGGTTGGGCTGGTTTGGAGATTTCACTTCTCTACTTCAATGTAATCGGTCATATTATCTTCCCATTGGGATTTTTATGAGCAAGACCGAAGGTTTTCTTTACCTGGTTCTTTCCTATCGGTGCTCTTTGAACTAGGATTGTATAAATTTATAATTAATAAATTTAGTGGTTCTCCACTTTTATTGAAAAATATATATATATTGAAATTATTTTTCCATATTGAAAATTCCAATTTTTATCATGGATCTTCAAAATCTAAATATACATGAACCTAAAAATATATATTATCCAAGAAAGTTCCAATCATTATCATTTAATTTTCTAATACCAATATCTATATACTTCAAAGAAAAAAAAACATATAAAAACATTATAAGCATTTCAATACTTCATGTCTTATAACCCTCTAAAAATATATGGGCTACCTAGTTATTTAAGAGAAGCATTCTAAATTTTACAAAGAACACAAACTAAAAGAGTATAAATCCTACTCTACATTTTGATTTGTATCTTTAGATACATATTGTGGTTTGGAGATATATAGAGTTGATATTTATTAAAAATAATAATATATTTTGTTTTTGAATTTTACTTAAATTAACAATTTGTATTTAATCATCAATTCTTATTATTATTGTAACATATTTTAATATTTAATTTTATTTGATTAAATTATATATTATTAATAAGGTTAAGTTACATATTTTTAACATCAAAATATTATGTTTAAATAAATATAATAAATCTTTAAATAAAAATAAAATAAGTTTTAATCAAAAATCAAAAAGTTATGTCTTCATGTATGTATGTAGTAATTAGAATAGTTTTAAAATCAAAGTGGATGCAAAGTAGTTTGTTTTGCAATTGCAATTATGTATCTATAAATATTTTGTCTATCATGGTAGTCACTCCGTAGTTGATAGGTTTTTGTTGTATTTGTGCAAACTTTTAAGAATTGCACTATAATGGAACAGTCTTTTCACAAGTAGAATGGAAGTATTTTTTCAGGGTCACATTTTGATGATAAGAATTTGCAGCATTTTTTGGGTTGTAAAGGTTTTTTTGTGTGATACTTGTAGTTCAGCAAAGAATGTACTTGTGTGTGGGGGAAAAAAGCGAGACTAGGTCAATCATGCCCTAATCCTACCTTTTGACACACATTACGGAATACGAAAGAGCCTAGAGATATCGCACAATTGGCTACTTCTTTTGGTGAAAGAGAGAGCCACGGGATATCTATTAGGATTTCTATTCCCTTGTTGAAATTGTAAGATCAAGTAATGCAAGTTCAAACCCTAATCCCAAAATGCAAGTATGAACCAATAACAAGATTTGCAGAATTGAGATTAAACAATGAACAACTGTAAGTACAAGGATGAAATAAGAATGCAGATATGTACCCGGAGTCAAAATCGGACTGAAAATGTTCGGGACGGGGGCACGGGCGCCACTGTCCTGAAAACTGCACCGGAAACCACTGTTCTGCACTTTGAAACACTGTCTGGAAACTGTCTGTCCGGAGGACCAGGGCGCCCAGCGCCTCTGTCCCAGGGACCAGGGCGCCTAGCGCCCCTGTCCCAGTCTCCTGCTCTGCAATTTCACATAGAGTGTTGTTCCAACTTTCTCTCTCCGGATCTATATCCTGCGGCGTCGTCCGAATCCCGAAACCTGCAATAATATCTGAAAAGGGGGAGGGGCGGCTATATAGGGTTTTGCCTTAGTCAAACCCCCGCTTCGGTGATTTCCACCTCCATGAATAGCCAAGTTGTTTTGTAAAATGTATTGTGTGTGCAGACCTAGTGTGTGTGCAAGGTCCAAAATGCAAGAAAGCAAACTAGAGCAACCTAGAAAGTAAACCCTAATTGCTTGCAAATGATAATTTAAATGCTCTAAATCAAGATGCAATGTGATCTAAAGCATGAATAAATGAGGTATCAAAGCTTATGCAAAGACATGAAAATAATACGAAATCATACCCAACCCTCAAGGGAGGAGTACAAGCCAATCTTCAGTCGGTAATCTCCTATTGTTCTTCAATGTCTTCCAAGCCCTAAGTGGATGAATGAGTTTGATAGATGCTTGATAGAATGATGTTGAATGTTGTTGAAGTCCTCAAAGATCTGCTCTTTCGCTGCATATGAAGTTCCTGGAAACAAAAATCGGATCCCTTCAAATGAGGAAAGAGAGTTTTTATGTATGAAACCCTAGGTCGTAAATTCATATTTTGGCCGACCTAGAGATTGAATATCTCGCCAATTTCTTGGGGTTAAGCTTTATTTTATGATTGGATCACGCTCCTAAAATTTTGGGAAAAATGTCCGGGACCATGTGCACCGGGCGCCACGGTCCCAGCAACTTTTCACCAAATTTTCAGGGCCGTCGGATATGATGATTTTAGAGAGAATCCCGAAGTTACAGGTGATTTCGAGATGTTTTGACCCTGAAACCAAGCCCACAAGTTCGGAATAGGACTTAATTAGGGTTTTTGATTAAGTGGTGCATTGGAGGAATAAAATGCAAAGGGCGCGCTTTAGTGAAAAGGGCCCAATTTTATGATGATGAAATAGGACCTTAGACCTAATTAATTTGATTAATTAAGTGCTTAAGGAGAAATGCAATGCAGAATGTAAAATGCACTAAGGCGGGTGCTAAACTAGGTGTGAAATTGTACCACCCTAGCAAGTGCGTACAATTTACGATGCTACATTTAGCCCCGACTTTAGCGGTCATATGAGTACTACGTGCATATGCAAGCTAAAGTACAGAAAAGTAAACATTATTTGAAAAAGGATATATCCATAAGTTGTCGGATGAAGCCCCCAACGGTATCTGCAGTACACAGTTAGGAACCGCACCCTACAAAACACACGTTAGATCACAAAATCACCTAATGCTTACTAGGGAAAGTGATGAAATCTGTGAGTAGCTATATGCCCCCCCCTGTTTCGACTTGCTTATTAGGGAGGTGAAACAGGGTAGCATGTTTACTTGCGACAAATTGTGTAAGAGAGTATTGATGAGGGGTGTTCATCAGAGCACTTTTTGGAACATCCCGAGAGTAGGGGAAGGAAAATACGATTCCAACGCAACAAACAGCTCGAAAATCGCATCTCCCAAAATCAAGTTATGATAAGATGAATGAGAGAGGAAAAATTAGGGTTTCAAAAAGTAAGAACAAGCAAACGAGAGTATATACCTCGAAAGTGACACTTGTATTCGTCACTTTGTTGATTTCAGAATACTATTCAGTGCAGTGGAGCCTACATAGCCATCATCATGCCTTCACGATGACCGGAGCGTCCCACGAGGATCGAGATCCTGCGCCAGGCCATGATCGACGATGAGCCACTGGACGAGGTGAGTTGACTGAAGGTTTGACTTTTGATTTTTCGCATGTTTGACTTTTCCGTGATCGTATGCGGGCCTCGAAGGCTGACCGGGGCCCACCTAGGGCACCATGGTCCCTGAGGGGTGCCCTGGTCCCCCCAGGGCGCCATGGTCCCTAACAGAGGCGCCATGGTCCCTGACAGGGCACCATGGTCCCTGACAGGGCGCCATGGTCCCCTCAGGGCGCCATGGTCCCTGACAAGGCGCCATGGTCCCCAATCAGGGCCTGGCGAGAGGTTCGGGACTAGCATACAATGTGCGATGGTTTGCATTTGTGATTTCGATGATCGAGTACTGATTACAGTCATGTTTTCGTGTTGCAGGGTCTCCCGTACATGAGAGAGCACACAGCGGGACATATTCTTCGCACTTTGTGAGATCAGATTCCACGGCTGACTCAGTCAGAGAGAGACACACTATCGATTGTAGGATTGTGGTACGTGATCCTCATGCCAGCCATTCGGTTCCATCCTGCGATGCTGATGGCATTGATGGAGCGATGGGATCCTGACACATGCACCTTTCACCTTCCAGTAGGAGAGCTTATGGTCACACTCGAGGATGTGTACTGTATACTTCGTCTTCCTATCAGAGGAGCGACAGTTACATACGCGATCGATCGGTCAGCGGAGGATCATCAGAGAGAGCAGGTGTATTGCATAGGGAGAGTCATGCCGAGCGAGACGAGAGGTCGCATCATGGTCAGCTAGCTCTTACATCCTACAGGGGAGGTACCACTTCTGAGATGCCTTATGATAGCCATCATAGCACTAGCCGTCTGCCCTAATGGGCGAGGGACACACATGCATGGGGGCTTCACATGGTGTATCAGAGCGATGGAGAGACACAGGAGAGTGTATGCATGGGGTCGGAGTATGCTAGCACATCTCTATCACGACCTTGAGGAGTATGTATTCGGACAGGGTTGTAGTTTGATGACATGCACACTTCTGCAGGTGTGGATTTTAGAGCACTTCACATGCACCAGGCCCGTCGGCTTCCCACTGAGTATAGCGAGCGAGTGACCTAGGGTGTTTGCTTATCCACTTACCAGCGAGTGGAGATTTGGCAATTTGTTATATTGGAGAGTGATTGTTGACAGACTGACATCCGAGGTGATAGTGTGGAGACCTTACCTACTGATGCACAGATGGGATGGTATGGAGAGACAGTTAGCATGTCTACAGAGGAACCGCCTACTGCGAGGACGATATGCACACATCATAGTCCCTTTCTACTTTGACCGAGTACGGAGGCAGTTCGGACTAGAGCAGTGTGTTCCAGCCGATGTGCCCATCTATACTCGACACTCACGGGTCCTTCCCAGACCTGGAGCAGTAGCGAGACCGATGGTAGATGATATTGAGACGACAGACTTAGAGGGATCTGATCAGGATGTAGTCACTGACTACTCTGCAGAGCCTGGAGCACAGCGGAGGTACGTCTCATGGTTTATGAGATCATATCCAGGCCCATGGAGACATGGAGATCGAGACGAGGACGAGGGATCCAGGTCAGAGGAGCCAGAGGAGGTTGACGGTCATAAGGAGGCGGGAGATCCTGATCCACCTACAGGCGATCAGCCTAGTGACGAGGAGGAGGAGGATGAGGAGGATGCAGGTGATGAGGCGGATGAGGACGAGGATGAGAATGATGAGGAGGATGAGGAGGAGGAGGATAGAGATGATGAGGAGGAGTCGAATGCAACTCCCCACCATTCAGGAGACGATACCATAGCTCTGGATCCACCTCTTATTCCCCAACAGGGGGAACAGGAGGCGATACAGAGACCTGTCACCAGTATCATCCAGCCTACACCCATCGTGGATAGAGTATACGAGCGAGGGGAGCCTAGCGATTCTCAGTCACAGATACTACCATATCATGATCCCTACTGGCGCGAGGGAGATCCAGGTATAGTAGGTTTATATTGATTGATTAATGTTTTGATGATATAGAAAGGTACTAACAAAAAATCTATTCTACTGCCACAGCTAATGTGCAGGAATGGCGTTCCTTGATTCAGCAGGCAATGACAGACATTTCCATGATAGCACAGATCCCCAGTTCCTCACAGATTGCCTATAGGCCTCAGGGGAACGCGGGTCGGCATGAGGATTTGTTTTTCCCATTCCGAGGACAGGTAGATATATGGAGGGAGAGAGAGAGAGTCCTATCAGAGGACCTCTAGCAGGCGCGGCACAGAGAGAGAGTCCTATCAGAGGACCTCCAACAGGCGCGGCGAGATCTAGCAGCGACTCAGACCGAGGCTACCACCTATCGTGCGATCCTTATGGATAGGGATCGTAGGAGTTCCTCTCGGAGTCACTCACGATCTGTATCGCGCTACACACCCATGGGTCCACCTTCACGGCCAGACCAGGAGGGAGCATCCAGTCGACACTCTCCAGCCACTAGCCCTAGGGATAGGAGATGATTTTATGATGTAAAAGAGAGGTCACATTTTGGATATACAGTGACTTGGATTTGTATACGATCCACACATATATATGTATATATACATGCTTATCTTTTGTCTCAAATGTGTTATCTTTAATGCTTAAAACAACGTATATTTTGTTTTGATTAAATCTAATACATTTGGTAAATGTACATGTATGTTCAGAATTTAATTGCCATGTGATTGATTTCTCAATGCTCCATGATTAAATTGATACATGTGTGACTTAATTAAAATATTTAATCAAGTGCTACATTGATGATAAGGAAGAAATATGCATTAAGTCTAAGAATCATATAACTAATGTGATTTAATTTTGAACTTAAACACAACATGATACAATTCTACTTAATACATAAAGACATTGTATAATATGCTAGCATAATGAGAAATGTAAACCTTTTACAATTTACATTAATGAATTCAAGACAAACTATAAAGTAAGAAGACATGCTTGCCAGGAACGAAGCAATATAGATTAAACGACATAACATTTAATTCTATTTTGCTTAAATTAAGAAATACTAACATATTATCCAATGTTGAAGAATTGAAAAGGAAGATAGATGAAGAATGAAGAATTAAGCATAATATCTACACAAGTGCATAGCATTAATAGGTTCTTTAAGAGGCATACCGTCTACATCCGCTATTTTGTAAGCACCTGATCCATAATCCTCAATAACGATATATGGTTCAAGCCAATTAGGACTAAATTTTCCCTTTTCTACAGGTAAGGCATTCGCATTGCACTGATTCTCATAAAGGACTAAGTCACCTACTGAGAAGGAACGTTGAATAACCTTGCCATTATAGCTTCGTTGTAGAGTTTTGTGATACGCTTGAATATGCTCAAGAGCATTTATGCGCTGTTCATCAAGCATCTCAAGCTGTTGAAGTCGTTGTTCTCTATAAGAGTCATCATCTACTATACCTTTGAGAGAAACCCTAAGTGATGGAATCTCTAACTCTAAGGGCATAATAGCATCAGCACCATAAACAAGATTATAAGGAGTAGTTCCCGTAGCAATTCGTACACTCGTTCGGTAGGCCCAAAGAGCGTAGATCAGCTGGTTACTCCAATCCTTACCATGCTTATTCACGGTTTTGCGAAGAATTTGTTCAATTATCTTATTGGATGATTCGGCTTGGCCATTTGATTGAGGATAGTAAGGTGTAGAAAATCGATGTTTGATATGATACTTCTCGAGGAATTTCTTCACGTCCTTGTTCTTAAATGATGTCCCATTATCTGAAATAATAGTAGAAGGTATCCCAAATCGAGAAATAATGTTTTCTAGAAGAAATTGACAAATCACTTCAGCAGTAGTAGAGCGAAGGGGAATAGCTTCTACCCACTTTGTAAAGTAATTTGTTGCAGTTATGATGAAGGTGTGTCCTTGAGATGAAGGAGGAGAGATTTTTCCAATAAGATCCAAACCCCATGCGGAGAAAGGCCAAGAAGCTACTTGAGAACGAAGTTCTTGAGCAGGAGCATGAATCAGATTATTGTGTTGTTGACATTGATGACATTTCTTAACAAATGAAAAGGAATCCTTCTGCATAGTTTGCCAATAGTATCCCATACGAAGCAACTTATGAACCAGGGATTTGCCCCCAAAATGCCCCCCACAAGCACCTGAATGTGCCTCTTCAAGAGCAACAGGGATTTTCGACTTGTTAAGACAACGAAGGAGAAGACCATCATAACCCCTTCGGTATAGGACATTAGAAAGAATGATATGCCTAGCAGACAGCTTGTGGATTCTAGCCCTAGTGTTCCTATTAGCAGAATCAGGAAAGGTACCATCGGTCAAATATCTTACGATATGCGAGTACCATTCATCTGAGTCTATAAAATCACAACATGTTACCAGGCTAGAATCATCTACAATAGTTGGAGAAGTAAGATTGTGAATAACAAAATTAAGATCGACCATAGGGTCCTCTAAAGATACTAGAGAAGCCACACATGCCATTGCATCCGCATGTCGATTATCTTTTCGAGGAACGGGTTCCATGGTATAAGAATCGAAATTTTGTAATAAAGAGATAGCAAGGTCTTTATATTGTGATAATTTGTCCTGTTTTGCTTGATACATTCCTGTTACTTGTCTTATAATCAATTGCAAATCTCCATAGATATGTATGTGTTTTATATTCAGAGCTAAGGCTGCTTTTATTCCCGCTATAAGAGCTTCATACTCAGCAATGTTATTGGTACACAGGAAATTTAGACGATATGATAAAGGAATGGACTTCTTTGTAGGAGAAATCAGAACAACACCTACCCTCGATCCCGTACGACACTTAGAGCCATCAAAGTATAACTCCCAAGTTTCATCTTTCTCTATAGAAAGAATGAAGTCATCGGGAAAGGACTTAGGGTTAGGGAAGGAGAAAGGCGAAGGGGCCTCAACTAAGTGATCAGTCAACGCTTGTCCTTTAATTGCTCTTCGGGAAACAAATTTAAGGTCAAATTCAGTTAACATCATAACCCACTTAGCTAGACGTCCTGATAAATCAGTTTTAGAGAAAAGATGCTTCAAAGGATCACACTTAACCATGACATGGACTTCTAAATTTAAAACATAATGTCTCAATTTCTGAGTCGCAAACACCACAGCCAAGCATTGTCTCTCTATCACAGAATATCGGGTCTCATAATCGAGTAAGGTACGACTTATGTAATAAACCAGACATTCCTTACCATCTTTATCATGTTGTGCCAACAATGCTACGAGAGCATGAGAGGAAGCAGCTGTATACAGAAGGAAGGGTTTAGAAGGTTCGGCAGGTTGAAGAATAGGAGGACTAGCCAAATACACTTTTAAATCTTCAAATGCTTGCTGACAATCCTCATTCCATTGAAAAGTGATATCCTTTTTAAGAAGTTGAGTAAAAGGAAAGGTACGATCCGCAAGCTGAGACACGAACCTACGAATAGCTTGAATCTTTCCTTGTAAGCTTTTAAGTTGAGACACATTTCGAGGAGGTGGCATGTTAACAATAGCATCTATTTTCTTAGTGTCCACCTCAATCCCACGATGCGAAACTATGAATCCTAATATTTTTCCACTATCCACACCAAAAACACATTTTCGAGGATTCAAGCGCATGTGATATTTACGAATTCTTTCAAAGATTTGTCGGAGGATTTTAACATGATCCATGCGAAGAAAGGATTTGGCCAAAATATCATCAACATAATCCTCTAAAATCTTATGCATATAATCATGAAAGATAAGGGTCATCGCTCGTTGATAAGTTGCACCGGCATTTTTAAGTCCAAAAGGCATCATTATCCAACAAAACGTACCCCAGGGAGTGGTGAAAGTGGTTTTGAATTGATCTTGAGGGTTAATAAAAATTTGATTGTAACCTGAAAAACCATCCATGAAGGATAACAAGGCATGTCCTGCCGTAGAATCAACTATCATGTCAATGTTTGGAAGAGGGAAATCATCTTTTAAAGAAGCCTTATTTAGATCCTGAAAGTCGGTACACATCCTTATTTTGTTATCTGGTTTAGCCATAGTGACAATATTTTAAATCCATGGGGAATAGTCAATAGGGCGGATAAATCCAGCCTCCAATAATTTTTCAATCTCAGCCTTAACAAGCAGAGCCACCTTAGGATTCATTTTTCGAATCTTTTGTTGCACGGGCTTAGCATCAGGAACTAAGACAATATTATGAGTAACGATCTTAGGAACTATACCAGGCATGTCAGAATATGCCCAAGCAAAGATCTCAAGGAATTCATGCAATAGTTCTTCATATTGTTTCTGTTCCTGTTCATCCAAACATTTCCCAATTTTAATGACTTTCTCTTTATTGCAAGGATCCATCTTAACATCAGTGGTGTCACTTATGAGAAGATTGCTTTGTTGAGGAGTGTCCTTTAACTGAGGGAATTCTTTCACAATCTCATCATTATCAATCTCTTTTCCAAAATAGGCTTCGGTGTTCAAACAATAAGGGAGTCCCCTATTGTGATGATAACGAGGAAGAGTGTCATAGGCTCCCAAGAACTCAGCTAAAGCATCATCGGTAGGGAAGATATCCAAAGCACAATCACCCGAAGAATCCTCATCAATATACTCAGAGTGTTGTATTGATAAAGATGTAGAGATAGCATTAACACTAATACATGGTCTTTTAGAAGCTTTAGTACGTCTGCAGGGATTATAGCCAAGTCCAAAGGCATAATGTTGAAAATTAGTCTCTAGAGGAACTCTAATCCCTTGTTCATTAGCACCACAACCTTTTCCCTGATACCCATGCTTAGCGAAAATGCAAAAACCACGACCATAACGATCAGCTATTTCAGGAAGAGAAGGTGGTTTTTCATAAGACAAAGAATCAAACTCTTCATAATTAGAGATGTGAGAAGAAGAAGTTTGAGAAGCGGCCACAAAATTATTACTCATAGATTCAAGTAAGGTTGATTGATTTTTAGCTTCTTCTTTCTTTTCAACTTTATGATTTTCAGCTTCTTCCTTCTTTTCAATTTTAATTTCTCTAGAAGGAACCTTATATTCACCTACAAAGGTAGGGTTAAAATCAAGAGATCCCCAATCATCCTCTGCAAGAACCTTCTCAGGATCAAAATCCTTTTTATGTGTAGTTTCAAGTCGAGAAGGATCCTCTTCAGGAGTTCCAGACTCATCCGAAGGATTTTGATCATCGGAGAGTGAAGACTCATCGATAGGTTTCTTATTTAAAGAGTCATCACTAGACGAGGATGGCTTAGAAGAATCTCCTTTGGAATTAGATGTTTGCAGACAAGCTTGAAAATTAGTATCACCCATCAAGGTGTATGTCTTATTGTTATAAACGAATTTAACTTGTCTATGCAATGTAGAGGGGACAGCTTGCATGCTGTGAATCCAAGGCCTCCCTAATAACAAGTTATATGTTAAATTTCCCGGCATAACATGGATAGGAGTAGGCAAAGTAACAGGTCCCACTGTGAGAGGTAAGGTGATGATACATAATGAAGTCTTAGCCACATTGTCAAAACCACGAATGGGATGAGAGTCAGGCTCAATAAGAGACGTATCCACATTCATCTTATGCAATAAATTAATGCTACACACATTAACGCCAGAGCCATTATCTACTAGTGTTCGTCTTATAGCAGTGTCTTTCATGACAACCACAATCATCAAGGGATCATATTGTTGTTGAATATCACTAGTAGGCAACTCATCTTGGGTAAACACAATTTGAGCTTTAGGATTCATCACAGAGTTAACAAAAGATGCTATATTATTAGATGTATTCGGTGGAGGAACATTCAAATCTTTCAAGGCATCTTGTAACATTCCATGATGAGCGGAAGAAGTTTGAATCAAATCCCAAAGGGATATCTTAGCAGGGGTAGCTTTAAGTTGTTCTATGAGATCATATTCCTTACCCATAACTTGCGAAATACGGGGAGCTTGAGGAAGAATTGGTTGAGGATTAGGAAGGGAAACTGGAATAACAGGAGGAGGATTAGGTTGCCTATTATTTATGGTATGATAAGTATGGGCAACCGCATGATAACTCTCTCTAGTTATTTGCTTAGCATAATTGTAAGGACTTATAGGTTTTCTTCCTTGTACAGTGATGATTGGTTTATTCGGGGTACGAACGGAATCATGATCATACCTTCCTTGGACAGTAAGGAGAGGTGATTTAGGAATTTGAAAGGTGGAAGAAGGATAAGCACCTTGGACTTCAAAGAGAGGCTTGTTATATTCATTCAAGTTTATCATGTTAACCAATTTAGAGGTCTTGTTTTTGTTTATAGGTTTCGACAAAGCCACAAAGTCATCAAGAGCATCATCCAACAAAGCATGATCATATCGGTTAAAAGGTTTGTCTTTTGATTCGAAAGGAGACATCTCCTCATAGAGGGGATTATTGAAAACAACCATGTTACTAGATTCAGGGGAAGAGTGGATAGGAATGTATCCTTGAGAGGAATCATTCAACTTATCTTTCTCATCACACCTAAATGGCATAGTAACAAGGTTTATGAGTTTTTGGTAAAATGAAGGTTTAGCATCCTTAGGGTTTAAAAACTCATCTAAAGCTTCATCTAATTCATCTTGGCTATACTCATAATAATCATCAAAAGCATGAACATTTTGAAAATAAAAATCTGACATTTTGAAAAGATTGCATAAAATTTAAACACACAATGCAAAGAAACACACTCTTTTTTTTTCTTTTTCTCTTTTAATGAAAATGAAATGAAAACACACTAAATCTAGATCTAGATCTAATAAATGCAATGCAAGAGGAAGCAATGATAGATTCACGTCGGGTTCACCAAAATGTGTGGGGGAAAAAAGTGAGACTAGGTCAATCATGCCCTAATCCTACCTTTTGACACACATTACGGAATACGAAAGAGCCTAGAGATATCGCACAATTGGCTACTTCTTTTGGTGAAAGAGAGAGCCACGGGATATCTATTAGGATTTCTATTCCCTTGTTGAAATTGTAAGATCAAGTAATGCAAGTTCAAACCCTAATCCCAAAATGCAAGTATGAACCAATAACAAGATTTGCAGAATTGAGATTAAACAATGAACAACTGTAAGTACAAGGATGAAATAAGAATGCAGATATGTACCCGGAGTCAAAATCAGACTGAAAATGTTCGGGACGGGGGCGCAGGCGCCACTGTCCTGAAAACTGCACCGGAAACCACTGTTCTGCACTCTGAAACACTGTCTGGAAACTGTCTCTAAACTGTCTGTCTGGAGGACCAGGGTGCCCAGCGCCTCTGTCCCAGGGACCAGGGTGCCCAGCGCCCCTGTCCCAGTCTCCTGCTCTGCAATTTCACACAGAGTGCTGTTCCAACTTTCTCTCTCCGGATCTGTATCCCGCGGCGTCGTCCGAATCCCGAAACCTGCAATAATATCTGAAAAGGGGGAGGGGCGGCTATATAGGGTTTTGCCTTAGTCAAACCCCCGCTTCGGTGATTTCCACCTCCATGAATAGCCAAGTTGTTTTGTAAAATGTATTGTGTGTGCAGACCTAGTGTGTGTGCAAGGTCCAAAATGCAAGAAAGCAAACTAGAGCAACCTAGAAAGTAAACCCTAATTGCTTGCAAATGATAATTTAAATGCTCTAAATCAAGATGCAATGTGATCTAAAGCATGAATAAATGAGGTATCAAAGCTTATGCAAAGACATGAAAACAATAAGAAATCATACCCAACCCTCAAGGGAGGAGTACAAGCCAATCTTCAGTCGGTAATCTCCTATTGTTCTTCAATGTCTTCCAAGCCCTAAGTGGATGAATGAGTTTGATAGATGCTTGATAGAATGATGTTGAATGTTGTTGAAGTCCTCAAAGATCTGCTCTTTCGCTGCATATGAAGTTCCCGGAAACAAAAATCGGATCCCTTCAAATGAGGAAAGAGAGCTTTTATGTATGAAACCCTAGGTCGTAAATTCGTATTTTGGCCGACCTAGAGATTGAATATCCCGCCAATTTCTTGGGGTTAAGATTTATTTTATGATTGGATCGCGCTCCTAAAATTTTGGGAAAAATGTCCGGGACCATGTGCACCGGGCGCCACGGTCCCAGCAACTTTTCACCAAATTTTCAGGGCCGTTGGATATGATGATTTTAGAGAGAATCCCGAAGTTACAGGTGATTTCGAGATGTTTTGACCCCAAAACCAAGCCCCCAAGTTCAGAATAGGACTTAATTAGGGTTTTTGATTAAGTGGTGCATTGGAGGAATAAAATGCGAAGGGCGCGCTTTAGTGAAAAGGGCCCAATTTTATGATGATGAAATAGGACCTTAGACCTAATTAATTTGATTAATTAAGTGCTTAAGGAGAAATGCAATGCAGAATGTAAAATGCACTAAGGCAGGTGCTAAACTAGGTGTGAAATTGTACCACCCTAGCAAGTGCGTACAATTTACGACACTACAACTTGATTGTTTTACTATTAATAAAATATTCATTTTATCGATCAAAAAAATAGTGGAAGAAAAATAATATATTCATATTTACCTGGTTGTGCTTACCATTGCATAATCATATACTCAATTAGCTTATAATTGACTTAATATAATGATAATAATTTTAGTTGTATATGTTTATATATTTGATAACAAGTAATTAATTTATTGACTACTACTAATAGTATTCATAATTATTTTATTGTTTTTAGTTGTTATCTAATATAATTAAAATAATGATAAAATTAAGTTTTTTAAATTGAAGTATTATTAAAAAAAAAATTAAAAAAACTTATAACAAATTTAAAACATATAAATTATTAGAGACTTGCCACTTTTCTCATGATTTGTAATAAATTAGTAAGTACCACATACATTGTTAGAGAGATCCATCTTGAATAATTAAAGAAGTAAATGCGATACTCAAAAAAACTAGTGAATATTTTTTGTTGTTGAAATATTTTAGGTAAATACTTGTTTGAGTCAAGTATAACATCAATATTATTTTTGGAGGAACTCAATATGGTGACCATATAAATTATTGGTTTGAAACTTGTTTTTGTGTCTTATAACATCTATTTTATTTTCAAAGGAACTCAATGTGGTGACCATATCAATTATTGGTTTGAAACTTGTTTTTTTGTGTCTTTCTATCATCTTTCCCCCAAAAAAATGTCAACATATATTGGTTAAACCCAAAATAATGACATTTAATTTGAAAAACCTTGGGCTAGGACAGATACATTAATAGAATGATTATAGTGTGACATGCCATGACAATGACTTGTAAAAGAGGCAAAAGTGAGTAGTTATGTTGAATTTAGTCTGGCCATTAAATTGATTGTCTTACACTTAGAAGTAACTTGTCAATGGGAGACTACCTATTTGAAACCTAGCCCACTTTTGTCCTCCTCCAAGTGATATATATTTAGTGAGATGATGGAGAGGTAGAGAGATAACCCCTTTAAAATTAAACTTTTCAATTCTATTTAAAAACGAGAAGATAAAAGTAAGAAAAAAGTGATGCAAAATTGAAGAAGATGTGATAGCTTATTAAAACGATATTTTCTAGAGGAATTCATTTTTTTAAGTGTAAGGTATAGATTCATTCCAAAGAGCTCATAGTATGTTCTAAAGAAGTTGGGATACATGTACACCATCTTATGCAAAAGCTCTAAAATTTAATCCTCTTTAGGAAAATCTAATTTATATTATAGTATTTGGATTTAATCTTAAAGTTTTTAATATTACTTTTTATTTTAAAATTATATTATTATTTTTTTAAAAAAATTATTGAGGTTGTATTTTATTATAGTTTAAGGGGTTAAAGGGTCCTAACCTTTTATAAACATATACATAATAGTAGAGAAGAAAAAGTTGTAAAAGTAATATGCCCACATATTACAAAATAGCATGACATGACAGACTAGACAATCAACACAAAATAAACTAACCCACCATGGATGAAGAAAGCAAGCACAACCTTGCACATTCAAGACTCATCAAAGCTAAGAATTGGAAGGAACATAAAACTTTAATAAAAAAATAAACCATAAAAGCCCAACTAAAATTTTTATATCTTCAAGGCACCTAAATAACTAAATGGACACCACACCTCTTCTTAAAGACCATTGTCCAAGAATCTAAAGAGTCACCTACACGGTCTACCCTAATCAGGAGGTGAATCAACCAACTCATTAGAAACATTCTAGGGAACACCAATAAGAGGTCTAGTAGTAGCATCCACCATGGCATTAACTATAACAATAGGAACAACAAGCACCAAAAACATAGGTGCATCAAACAAAATAACTTGAGAGTCCTTGGTAAAATTGGAGCAACATGAACAACATGTGCTAAAAGTATAACTAGAGATTCCTTAATAGAAGGAGTTCCAAGAAATTATTACTCAAGAGAAACGGTGAAATCCATGGGTCGAGCATCCTGCCACCAAGAGGTTGACTAAGCCTTTGGCTTAGGATGGCCACAATTCTCAACCACATAAGCTATACTAAAATAATGATGAAAAAAAAGGGTATACCCTCATAGTAACAAATATACCACCAATAACAATTGACAACATTCAACATAATCTCTACATGAAGAGTCTCAAAAAAATTCAACTCCGTAAGAATCTAGGTATAAGTAATATGAGTGATTTGAAAAGTCACTAGGTCAAGTAGCAAGAACTACCTAAGATTGTTCCCAATTTTGGAAAAGTGAGAATGACACCAAAAGTGGAGAAGAAGATTCAAAAGGCCAAGACAAGTAGATAAAGAATTTAATGGTTCAATTATTTAATTAAACTAGGAAAAACCAAGGTTCGAACAAAAGGGGATGTAAACTCCACATCCATACAAAAACCTCAAAGATATCATTATGATCATCAATATCATCATAGGAAAGAGTAATAAATCCATTAGAATGGGGATAGATCTTAATACATCTATTGGTTATTAGACCTTGAGTATTAGAGATCCATTAGTTCAAATCAAGATGCAACTAGAACTAATTGAACCTGCAAAGCAATGCAGACAAGGCAAGGAAAACTTCACCCTCAATCACCTCCAAAATAAAATAAATAATAGGAGTTATAGTGTATGGAAGGAGTTTTGTTCCCAACCAAGAACCTAACCCAAACCATGAGTAATAATAGCAAACAAGCACTTTATCCTACCTATTAGACCTAACAAAAAAGAGCTCACCTAGGAATTAGACCTATACAAGAGGTTGTAGCCATCATAAGGGAATAACGTATTATAAATGTGAAAAGGGGAACTTTTCTATCATCCCCAATAATGGAAACAACACCAACTAGCACAACATGCACACAAAGAGAAGAAAACATTGGATTATATATCATCAACTAGCATTAGGTTATTAGGATTGTTTAAATCACTTTCCTTCCTATTTTATATTCATATAACCACATAAAAGGTGTAAATAATTATTGTTTGTTATAAAGAAAAAAAATATACTTTTATTTAGTCATTCCTTTTCTAATCAACTATCTTCTTATTTTCTTCATTTTAGTATTTTATTTAATATTTTTATCATGTTTTTTATATTAGATGTAGCAAAACAAGGGTGTTGACCCTTTACACTAACAACCAAAAGGAAAAATTAACAACTTGTAGCACATTGACAACCAACATACTTACAACATATCAAAAAATAGCAGAGTCTTAACAAGACAGTCAAAAGGATATATAAAGTCTTAACAGTAAAAACCAAAAGGCCTAAAACGCTAAAACCAACCAATCAGTGGCTATTTGAGCACATGGCTCTAGTCATCGGTGAGGAACTTAAATAGTTCTTTGTAGTTCCCTTCATTGTCAACATCTTTACCCATAACTTTTTACTGAATCAAATTTAGGAAAGTGGCCAATCTATGCATCACCCTCATTTTACTGCATCAAATATAGGAAAGTGGCCAATTTGTGCACCACCCTTAGAATGAACTTGGAGACATTGAACATCTTTTGCTCTATCTCCATCACCTTTTGCTTCAAGGCTTCTAATTCCTCTTTCATGGTCCTACAATTGGCGCAATTGTGTGGGCTCTCCCCTTGGTGATTGTCCACCTCCTCCGACATGACCTTTTGGGTCATGTCCATGGGTTCATTCTTACCACTGTGCTTAGAGTTGTCACTGGTTGGTTTGTCGGAAGTCTTCATCTTCCATATGTCATCCTCCTCTTCATCCTCATCTTCAACAACATATTTATTGTTAGTCTTTTCCTCCTCCTCTGATTCCTCCTCATAATCAACCAACTCTTGCCATCATTTTTTCTCACTATATGATTTGCCAACCTATTAGAGTGTCTATAATGAGAACTTACACTCTTACTATCATCTTCAACACCCTCCTCGTCATCATCACTAACCACCTCCTGAATGGTAATCTTGTGTTTTTTTTTGCCAACGGGAAGAGTATCTGAGATTTCCTTTTCTTATTTGTGCCAGAGGTGGTAGCCAAGATTTTATCTTTAGCCACCATACCAAGGGTAGGGGTAGCAAGGGAGCTAGGGTGACATATGGCTTTAGTTGTAGAAGGGATTTGCAAGTGTTTCTTTTTTCTAGTCCCTAGCAAATCAAGTGTAGTAGCCTCAAGGATCGAGTCAAAGCATAGGGCTTTGGGAGATTTAGGGGCTTCTATAACCAATAGTTGTCTAGGTGGGAAAAGGGTCAAATAGAAGTGGTACAAATGGAAAGTAATGCCTTGGTCGAGGGGTATAGTTTTTGGCCTTGACTTTTCACCAATTCCAAAGTATCATGAACAAAACTTTTCACAAATGTTAACAAAAAAATAGAAGAGAGAAGATCAAGGTTACAAAAATGATTAAGTAGAAGAAGATGGTAATAGTAATACACTTTGAATCTTCCTTCTAAAGTAAAAAAAATCATTAACATTAGATTGTAATCCTTGCTCCATCATTCTAGCAATTTGGCATGAGCAAATCCTCCATGTAGCCTAACTGTTCATCCTCATCCTTGAAGAATTGGGCTAAGTTTTCACTATTTGTAACCCGACTTTGCTTCTTCCATTTTCCCCCTCTAATGGAGACACTCGTCACTTTCCCAATGACTTATTTGCTCATATCAAACAATACACCTCCCACAATAACCCTCCTATCAACCCAAGACTTGGCAAACTGGACAAATAGGTCTTCATCATAACCATTTATGAATTCAATAAATTGGGACTGTTGGAATCAAGGAACACTGTGAGGGGGTGTGGATCAGTGTTCTACCAGTAAATAAATTTGCAAACTTATTCTCAGACCACCAGAAGCAAATACAACAAAGTAAAATGTTGAAACACAAGATAATCAACCACAAAACCATAACACCGATATTTTTGTGTGGAAACCTAGAAAGGGAAAAACCATAGTGGGATTGGAACCCACAATATTCATATACTGTGATTAGGAGTACATAAATATTACAAAAGGGGAATGCAGATGCATTCAGGCTCACTGCCTAGAGCTCACTGCTCAAATTACAATATGGAAGTCTCACTGACTTACAAATCATTTACAATAAGAACTATAATGATTAAACTCCAAAATAGCATCAAACAATGTCTGGATGAGTCCCAGTTAAGTGCAAAAATTCTAATTGTAACACCTCTATAACTCTACTCTTTTATGCTTCTCAGTCAACTACCGGATCAAGGATTTCACACATGAAACTGCACCAAATAGGTTTATCGATCACTACTCGCTCATACCATGCACCAAAATGATCTCCTACATCAGTCATATATATCCACATTCACAAAATGAAACATTCATCAAGTCGGCCAACCATAATATGCAATGTAACGTGTAACCAGGTATCGGCTTAAACTGGATCACTAAACCATATGCAGATCAACCAAATGATGTCAAAATTATTTCTACATGTTGGCCCTATCATCCCATGTACAAATCCGACTATCGCGGTCACCACAAAGATTCAAGACCAAAAGTGCCCTGCTTATCTTGAAATACAGGTGACAGATTACCGGATCACTTCATCTACCAGTTACCAAAATCCATAACTACCAGACAGAATTTCCAAGGAGAGTTTCCATCAATGACATCCATAATCCATTATTCATGCATTAGTATCCACTGGATGAGTGTCAGTTTCCAACAGGGACACCCCTCCCTCCCTAAATATTTGGCATATTGTGGAGTTCCCTTTGAACTCAATATGGGTGTTGGGCTCAATTCTTACCCTATCCCCACCCATAGTGAAATTCATCATACTAAAACAAAGAACCCAAACTAGAGACTTAGCCATTTATTTTTCCAACAGTCTAAAACTAGTCAATAAAACAAACTTTTGAGCCTTGAAAATTAATTGTCTTGGTTACATACCTACCAAGGGTGATGTAATAATTGATAAGTGCTTGCAATAAATGTCAAATGTATCAAACCCTTTCCCTCAAGACCAAGAAAAATATTATGCTAGGATCTACTAGCATGGAAAATAGCAACACTTAAGACAATCATTAAAAAAGTGTTATTGTTTCTCTAAATAGTCATTTCAACTACCCGGTTGCATAAAAAATGATAACTTCTTGATTTCATTGACCCTTTAAGGTGGCCACGTGAGCAATCCATGCACAAACTGACCACCTCATCATCACAACCCCTTCACTATAAATGTGACCACACCCTTTCATCCTACTTGGCTTATAGTATCGTTGGTTGGGCTTCCATGTCATCTTGGTAGTCATCACCCCCCTAATAGATAGCTTATTGTACCCAAAGTACCATTTTTTCTTCCATGTGGGCCACGAGTAAGGCATCCATGTCAGCCCAGTATCCCCCACCCCCATGTTATATTGTTCGCTACCTGGATGGCCCCACCCTTTCTTCTGCTTGGACCTATTACACCCCATGTTATTCATCCATCCCATCTCCATGCCCCTCACCTATCTTCCAACCCTATTAGAACCCTTACTATCACATCTAGTCATCAAGCAATTCAAATCCATCTCCCACCTACATAATTTGATTTTTTCGTCATTACTTCCCATCCTCTATCTAAGAAAGAAAGAGTAGAGAATGGCTCTTAGAAGTCAACCCTCCTAGTTTTCCATCATTCTACATGTTGATTGGATTTATTCTTTTGTATAAGGAATCTTTGAACAATAGTGGATGGGCACTCCCTTAATATTCAACATATGAGGTTTCCAATCCCCAAGCCCAAAGAAGACATGGCATCTGTAAATCTATTTCCTTCCCTGAATGTGTATTTTATGTCAAAAGTATTGAGCCCTAGAAGCAGTTTGTGAATCATTGATAGTCCCATCAATGGTCCATCCTACCATGTTATCACCTTTGATAAAATCCACAATGAGCTTTGAATCACCCTTAATATCCAAAACTCGGATGTCGATTGAGAGGGAAATCTTTAACCCCTAAAGAAGTGCTATACCCTATGCCTGATTACTAGTACCCACCTCCAAGATACCCATGTAAGCTGCCACCAAGGCACTTGTTATGGATCAAATACTTCCCCCCGTAGCAAACAAACCCTTCCTAGCTGCCCCATCAAAATTCAGCTTGCTCCACCCAGACTGAAGGGGGTGCCAATTTGTATTCATCCTCTCTATCGTTTATGAGTTGTCAAATATGGCATAAGAGTTGGGAAGGTTTCAATTCTTGGTAATTTTATCATCAAAAGGTGAGGGGGGATAGGAGGGACACGCCCATCTACATATAATTATGTTATCTTTTAAGAGTTTGGTAAAGTTGATAAACACATCTTAGAAGATCTAATTATTCCTTTCCTTCCATATACTCTTGCATAGTTGTGTAGGGATTTGTCTCCAAAGTTCCCCGACTAGAGGATGCTAAGATGGGCTCACCTAATCCAAAGAAAGGGTTGGGAGGTCCATATTCATAGACCAACACACATCTAGCTTTTCCAAAACCTGATCCCACGAATCATGAGCAAATTCACAATATAAAACGATATGGGGGATGGATTTTTCCTCTTTATTGCAAAGGATACATCTACTAGGGAGTTGATTTCCTTGTTTGATGAGATTATCCTGAGTGAGAATCTTATTGTGTACCATCATCCATTAGAAGAAGTTGATTTTTAGGAGGAGTTGAGGGTTCTAGGCTTTCCTCCATAGTCTCATATGGGTACACTCCTTTATCAATAGATTGTAAGCCAATTTAACTAAAAGGTTGCCTTTCAAGCTTTTAGTCTAGACAAACTTATCATCCCTTGTGAAGAGTGGAATTCTCATTTGTTGCAAAAGTTGTTGTAGCATGGAATTCGACTGAAGTAAATATGGTTGATTATGAAAACATTGTGTTATGTCTCTCCATGTTTTGTGAGGTGAAATGTAGTCTATAAACCAAGATCCAAATATGGCTTGAGTCCCTTCCTTAATGTCTTTGAAGTTGGGATGAGTAACCAAGGGCATATCTTCCAACCATTTGTCCTCCTAAAAGTAGACAAGTAGCCCATCACCGATTTGCCACTTTAGACCCATTGAGATCAAACTTCTACTTTTCATGATATTATTCCAAATTTGAGGCCCACTAGGGAGTTCTAAGATGGAAAAAGCTCTATAAAATTTTCTAGATTTGAGTTACTTAGCACTTAAAAACACTCCATTCAGTTCCATGCAGAGAAAGATTACATCTCATTTAAGATAAAAGGGCCTTATTGAGGAAGCTAATTCTTCTTAAGCCTAGTCCTCCAAACTTCTTAAGATGCCACACATTATCTTAGTTAGCTAGAGCCCTTTGTTTCTTTTCCTTGGTTCCCATCCACAAGAATTTTATTTGGATTCTCTCAATTTTTTCAGTAATGGACATTGATGTAGCATCCTAAATTGTACTCACCTACAATTTTTTCCTCACTTGGACCTCACTTTGGGGCTTCGACTTTCAAGGCTTGACTGAAGCACTGATTATACTCATACAACCTATCATACATTATTTTTTACTATCTCCATAGTCTCCCCCCAAACCTGGAGCCCTAATTTCCAGGACCATGGTGCCTAGTGTCAGGGTCCTCTCAAAAAGGGCCCAATTTGGGGCCTCATAATGGTCACATAATTTTAGTGGGGACATTGATCGCGTGTTGGCCTACCCCAAAATATTAATTTGATTTTCAGGTAGACATGTATAAAAGGAGGTCTAATCCTCTCATTTTAAACCTAACAGATTGAAATCAAGATCAACACTCTAGCAAATTCAAGTGAGCAAGCAATCAATCTTTCATAAAGCATTGGATCAAAAGTGAAGTCAAGTTTCAGACATTGAAGATGACATCCATGATCAATGTTTTATAAAAATAACCTACATGAAACCCTAATTCCTTTGTGAAGGTCAAACGAAACTTCATTGAGGTATATCATTAGCAATTCAAGAATTTTCAATCTTTCCCTCAAAAGGAAAGCATTTTACTACAATCTTTCATTTACATTTATCAAATCAATTTCATGGCTAATTCCAAAACTGAGGTGTGACCTAAGGAAAACCCCTATTCCCAACAATTTTTCCTTTCTCTCTATGTGCAGGAACAAAAACAGAGTTGTACTCAAGAGGATCACTAGAGTTCACAAAGATGAACAAGTTCAACTTTCGACGACAGAAAATTTGCAAGACCATGGTAAATTGACACTACTCAGTCCCGAAAAATTAGGTCAAACTTTTGAGAATATATTCCAAACAACTTATTTAGCCTAGATCTAGGTCAGTGGCTCCGTGCGACATTTGTAGCTTATTGTTTCTATCAAAATACTTCATTATTACCTATTTTACCCTAACTATCAAACAATCAAATCAATTTAACTTTAGGAACAAGAAATCTTATCAAAATCTTTGTCTTTTAAGGATAGATCTATTTTATTCCCTCACCTTCCAAATGTAATGGTTAATTAGGTCATTTAGTGGTTTTATTATCTTAATTTAACCCTAATCCTAATTTTCACCCCTTTGCAATGGATATTTTAAAGACGGAAAGAAACTAGACAAGGATCCCCTATGGGGAGGCAACCAAGAGTTTTAATTTTCTTACGCTAATTAATAGATTGCCTTTCCACCCAACTATCTTCCATTGAATTATGTACAATACGAAGTTATAGAAGGAATGGTTTACCTCCTTAACAATTAGGGGTAGGCCCAAGTAGACCCTTGCAAGGGCTGTACTTTGACAACCTAAAATATGTTTGATTTTGTTATGTATGTGTGTTCAAAAGAAGTATATTTTTATCTTCTCATAATTTATGTGTTTTCCTGAGACTTTGTCATATTGCTTCAAAAATATTTTCCACCTTTTGGCCTCAACAACAAAGAATGCATCAAACAAGATGGTATCATCCACAAATTATTGCAAAATAAAGGTTAGGGTAGTTGAAGCTACCTTAACACCTTGCAAAGTTCCATTTTCCACCACATTCAAGAAGTTCTTACCCAAAACTTCAACCACCATTACAAAAAGGTAAGGGGAAAGAGGGTCCCCTTGCCTAAGCCTTTTTTTTAGCATGAAAGAATCCCTTAGGGGCTCCATTGACCAGAACAAATAATTTCAAAGTGGTTACACATTTCTTGATCAAACCTATTATATTATCTTTAAACCCCATCTCTCTTAGCAATTTGAAAATAAAATCCCATCTCCCCCTATCATAAGCCTTGGAAATGTCAATCTTAAGGGCCATTCTAGGAAAGAAACATCTATCCGTTGAATAAATAATTGCACACATTGAAATTGCAGCATCAATGATTTGTCTGCTTGGGACAGAACCTTTCTGACTCCTATTAATAATTCTATCAAGCATTGGTTTGATTATATTGACCAAGAATTTATAAAAGATCTTATAAAGTGTGTTGTATAGACCAATATATCTGAAATCCAAAAGTTACAATGGGTTTGAGACTTTGGAAATTAGGACAATATAGGAATTGCCTAGTTTTCTTAAAATCTTGCTAATGCAAAAAAAAGCCTTAGCTGCAACTGTTATGTCATACCCCACAATATCTCAAAATTCCTAAAAAACAGCTAGGGGAAAGCCATAGGATCCTGGTGTCTTAAAGAACCGATAGAGAATGTAGCAAACTTTACTTCCTCCTCAACAACAGATGCCTTGACCTAAGTAATGTCAACCTAACTCAAAGTCATAGGCGTGCAGTGTAACAACTGATCTTCCAAAGTAGGGTCTTGATCAATTCCACCCTTTGTACGCATTATAGAAGTACTTAGAAGCCATCTCCCTCAGTTGTAGGTCATCCGTAATAGTATTATTCAACTCATCCACTAGGGGTTGTATAGTATTCCTCTTTCTATGTTTCAAAGCTGATATGTGGAAGAAGGAAAAATTCATGTCACCTTCTTCTAGTCATTGTACTCGGGACTTCTGTTTCTGATAAATTGCTTCCCTCTTCAAGTTCTCTTTCCATTGTCCTCTTAGAGCTTCCTCCTCATTGTGTGAGGTTTCAGACCAATCACCATTAGCAATGTGCATCTGTATCGTTGTTAATTGGTATCTGTATAAACCTAAAAATGGTCTGAAGATAATTAATTAAATAAGCAATTATTTAATTAATCCATCCTCCCCAATTTAATTGAATTCACTAAACAATTTGATTAAATTTCCCTTTTCATCTACTTATTAATAAATCTAAGGATTTATTAAATAGGTTCATTTCACCCCTTTAATTAATTAATTCAAATTAAATTAATTCCTCATGCAAATTCATTTCTTCTAAATCCCCTAATTAATTAAAACAAATCAAATCATGAGTTGTTGAAATTAATTAGCCATTTTCCTAATATTTGAATTTCTAAATTCAAATTCTCCTAACTTCTACCACTCCTAGACCTAACCATTCCTAAACCTAACCCATTCTACCTACCACCATGTCCCCTTTCATCCAACATCTTCTAGAACCTTTGTGACACTCGTCACTAAGTGTTCCCTTTAATCCAACCCCCTTTGCCAACTTCCTCCAATTTAACCATTGATATCTTCAGATCAATCTCAACCGTTGATTCATGCCAACTCACCCCTAGCCTTGGAAAATCCTATAAATAGACCTCATTTTGGAGCAATATTGGTCCCAAATTCATATTGTTTGTCCCAATTTGATTTCATCTTATGCATTGTTATTATAGGCATCTAGCTTATAGTTTATCATTTTTAGCAATGTTATCATGCTCATTTTAGCTTAATTGCATCTTCATTCTAGTTCATTTTCTAGATCAATCAATTATTCATGTAGCTTAATCATTCTATTCTTGCTAGATCATGCATTTTCAGCATTCAAATCCTCCATCTAAGTGTAGTCAAGTCACTGAATTTTGCATAATCCGATCTAAGAGCATTTTTCATACTCGCATTTACTAGGAGGCAATAAGTCGATTAGCTATGGTTTTACATGTCTTTGATTTAAATCTTCTAACCATGCTTGTAATGATTTATTGAGTGCATTGTGGTTGCAGGTACAGGTACACTTCACAGAGCACGACATTTTGGCGCCCACCATAGGGCCGAAATCATCATTTTCAGCCTCCCAAGCTTCCTCAAACTTCATCTCTACCGGATCAGAATCAGAATGTCGTACGAGTTGCCTTTCTGGCTCGTACGAACTTTCTTTTAGTCTCGTACGATACCTCATCCTGACTCGTACGAGCTTCATTTCATTGTCGTACGAGAGATAAATCTGTTTCGTACGAATTTCTGGCTATTAAATCTTATGTCGTACAAGTCAATTTTGGTCCCTATGCAAGATCTAATCATTTGTCATTCTGTCTGATAAATCATGTCGTACGAGTTTCTGCATCTATGATTTTTTGAAAAAACTACAAATTGGAAATTTCAAATTTGTCTATACGTCGGTAATCTATATTTTTGAAGGCTTTCTGGTCATTTTTAGCCCCTGAGAGCCAAGCCCTACCCTTTGAAAATTGCATCTAGAACTCTTGGAGACCTTTCCAACGAGGTAAACGGCTTGTAATTTCGAGTCCCGAGCGGAACGTTATGCCTATCTGAAGTTAGGATAAAATTTCATATAATTTTTCTGAAAATTTCATAGTTTGGATCATTAATGCTAATCTTGTTATGTCTATGAGATGTTTGCAGCCTAACTCTTTTCTTGCAAATACGCTTGTCAAAGACAAATTCAAAACACAATCATGACTACTAATGGATCTATTTTGCAGTTTGCCTAAGGATTCAACAAAAACTTTGTGTATTCTTTAAGATTTTTAGGCACACTTCAATTTGGGTTTAAAGAAATGAACTATCATGTCTTATGTGCTTGTGATGATAGGTGAGTATGCTCTCACCTTCCTTAGGTGATCAGAAAGCTAGACTCATCTTTTTGCTTTCAATAGTGCATATCTTTAGCAGGCCTGTCACAGTGGGAAAAAGTAATCACCCTGTGAGAACGACCCAAGTGAGTACAGCTGAACCTGAGCATTCCAACTCACTATAATAAATAGGTCTCTGATGATTAAAGTCTCAGAGGATGGGATTATTTGAGTTTTCTCTTTGAGATCTCTCATATCGGGCATTTTGTAGGGCCTCGCGGTCTCAATCACGTTTACGTGACTACAGCTTGTTTCGGTACCTTGTCGGGCTATAGGCCTCAATCATGCTTGCGTGACTTCAAGGGGTAATTTCAAACGGAATTCCTGACTAAGAACTATAAAAATAGAAGCTACCTGATTCACCTCCAAAAGGGTGATATTCTTTGTGCAAGAGAGATAGTAACTCTCCCAAGACACTTGCCATATCGTGCCCCCATTAGCGTTTGGAGTCAAATAATACGGCATTGAGAATCCATGGCGTGAGACTCAATGGCCGTATTTTGATTAGCTATTGGGTGTGTACCTAAGTCAGCAAGCAAAGGTTTTCATTCTCTGCCAACTTCCTTAGGGTTTAGCTTGATTGAGAGTCATGTATCACATCATGTGTTTGTTGTGTATTCATCCCTAAATTGCAAAATCAGACACTTAAAACTGAAAAACCAAAGTAAAACATCAAAATTCAGTGGTCAAAACTCAAACAAACAAACACTTTTTATCACTGTTCAAATACCTGTCGTACGAGTCA
Source organism: Cryptomeria japonica (assembly GCF_030272615.1). Lineage (NCBI taxonomy): Eukaryota > Viridiplantae > Streptophyta > Pinopsida > Cupressales > Cupressaceae > Cryptomeria > Cryptomeria japonica. The sequence continues at coordinate 175,705,590 of NC_081415.1, forward strand.
AGAGTCTCTGTCGTATTGCTTGATCTTCTGTCGTACGAGTCAAGGTTCTATGTTGTACGAAAACCTGTTGTTCACTAGTCTATCGTTCTATCTTGTATCTCTTGTCATCCTATGCTACATAATCTATCGCACAAAACTCTGCATTTGTTACTCCAGAATTGTGTCTTACATGCCTATTTTAGACTTATCATTTCTGCCTAATCAATTTGCAGTACGTATAAACACCTATTATCTGTCAATCTGTGCTTAAATTGTCTGCTTGGTTTGCTTGGTCAAGTTATCACTCATCAAAATTAGACTCTAGAACATAAAAACCTTAAGATTTTCAAAGTGCTTACCCGCAACAAGTTCAAGATCTAAACATCTCAAAGTGCATTATCACCCCATTTGATAAACTGGTCACTCAAACATAGTTTCTCATCAGGATCAATCATCCTTTATCATGAAACTGAAACGTTTGGTCAGGATAACCTTGTCCCACATCGTAGGATATATCATTCCTACTGGACTTGGTTCATATCAATCATCATCATTGCACTCTTAAACTGAAGATCGAAAAACTTGCAAACTTTTAAACACTTGAATCCTCTTTTAGTGTCATATCACTCTATTGCCTTGAAATTGACTATTGATCACTTATCAAAACAACCTTTAAAATGATCAAATCCTAGCACAATATCAAACACAATGCCCATTTTAACAAGAGAGCAGAGACATAAGATCGTTGAAACATTGGAAATAACTGAAAATCATATCGACATGACATACCAAAGAAAAACACAAGAAGAAAACATGACAAACCAACATATCAGAGAAATCAAACAAGTTCAAAATCAAAATCCAACTATGTTAAAAACTCACAAGGATTCAAATACATCTCAGAAGAAAAATGGCTCTTTTATGCACCTCTTAAAGAGATCCCTAAAGGATTTGGCTAAAGAAGATCAAAATCGTGCACCTATGTCTAACAATGATCCATCCATCCATAAGCAAATTGAGTCTCCAAAGTAATCTATTCCTACACCTCCTGAAAGCTTGCAAGAACCTTCCATAGCATCCTTGCCAAACAATACATCCAAAGCTGAAGTTTCCCAAGGGATATCCATAATTGCCATCAAACCTATTTCAAATGATCCTATTCAAAGCTCATCTCCTTCATATCCAAGCATTGATTCATTGCAAAATACCCATAACTCTTCCTTGCAAATTGAAGTCCTCATTCATAAAACGCTTGTTAAACGTGTCCTGATAGATGGGGGAGCTAGCTTGAACATTTGCTCTATGAATCTTGTCTATGCTCTAGGCTATTCAGAAGATGCAGTTGATCCCCAGAAAAAAATAAACATCAAAGCACATAATGAAAAAGAACATTCATCTAAAGGAATGGTGATATTACCCATCACAGTGGGACCTTTGCAGAAGGACATAGCATGCCAAGTTCTAGACTGGGACCTACCATACAATATACTCTTGGGGAGACCATGGATACAAGATATACATGATATTCCATCAACATACAACCAGTGTGTAAAATTTCCATACAAGGGACAAGAAATCACAATATCAGTAGAATCAAATCCATTGCAGTGTTGTAATAATCTCAAATCAGCTCAAGAGATCATAATTTCACATAATAGAGAGGTAGCACCTTCAAGAACAAAATACAAGGAACAATCATTTGAATCAATTTTGTCAAACATGGAAGAACAAATGCAGCTGAAAGATCAAGGAAACAGAGAATATTTACTATCATGGAAAAAACAAACAAGGACAACTTCAAATTAAGAGGGATTAAGAAGCAGATATAGGAGTTGATGTAGTTCACACGTATGCAGAACAAACGTTAGGAACTAGCCCACCTAAATCAGAATCGCATGCAACTGACATGGACTTAATCGAGGATGATCAAGATTTTCTTATACGAGGTCATTCTGAAGAGAGTATTTTTCTAGACATTGACATACATACTGAAAGCTCTGACATCTCTATCATGACCCCTAATATCTTTGAAACTATTCATCCTGAAGATCCTTTATCCTTAAGCTATCCTGAACCTATGGACTGGGAAAATGAAGGACATACTGCTATTGATACCTTACCTAATGACCATGCCATATCCTTATATCTTGATGAAATCAAACCCACAACAACTTTCACCAAGGATTCCGCTAACGTATCTTTGAGTCAAATGGATGTCAAATCTCCTAGTCGCAAAAGTGAACATCAAGAAAACAATATCAGGTCTAATGCTGAAAACCATTTACTGGCAACATTAGACCGAGAAAAAGTAAAAATAAAGGACGCATCTAACGGTGAAAACCTCCTCGAGGCGCTGGAAGATGGGAGATTTGACACTTTACCTGAATGTTATCAAGAGAAGTTATCTATCATAATAGCACTAGCAAAGGCAACTATCATTGGCACAATTGATCTACATCCAACAACAATCTTTCTATCAAAACCAGCAAGGCAAAAATACTTGAAACCATTCAAAAGATGGCAAGTCAATTTTACCTGTTCATATACAGATGTTCCAGGGTTCGATCCATATCTTACAATACATCACCTGAATATCAGTCCAGGAGCAAACATCAATAATGGAACACATCATGGATCAAGAGCAAGCATCACTAAAGGAACACAACATAAATCAAAAGCAGGCATTCTATTCATCAAAATGGCTATAGAATGGAATATTAAACAACTTCAAGTCTTTGGAGACTCTCAGCTTGTCATTAATCAAATCAATGATGACTATCAAACCAAAGATGACAAACTCATGCCTTACAAAAAGATGGTGGATGATATCAAGAAATACTTTGTAGAAATAACTTTTGAACAGATTCCAAGAAATGACAACAAAGCAGCAGATGCCATGGCTACACTTGCTTCTCTATTGTAGACACAGGAAAATCAAGAGCGTTATGAATTCTTGGTTGAAGAGTTGTTTCATCCTACCTATAATTCTCCGGATTCCCAAACCATCTGCCAACTCATTGGACATGATTCATCCCACTATGGCCAAACTTACACATACCTAAAAGACAACATCTTACCTCCCGACTTATCGAAAAACCAAAAGAGAAACTTTATTTGCCAATCCTCACATTTTACTCTCGTCGCAGATATCCTGTATAAACGAGGTCTAGACGGTACTCTCTTAAGATGTCTCGAACAAGAAGAATTTGAGAAGGCTTTACAAGAAGTCCATAATGACATTTGTGGCACTCATTCAAGTGGTCTTACCCTTTCAAAAAAACTCATACGCTTGGGCTACTATTGGCTGACTATGAAACGAGATTCTTTTAAGATAGCAAAAACATGCAAACAATGTCAAATCCAGGGGAATTTGATCCTTGCACCAGCACAAGAACTACATGCTTTAGCAACATCGTGGCCTTTTTGTCAATGGGGACTTGATCTAGTAGGAAAGATAAATCCTTCCTCATCTAATGGACACAAATTCATCCTGGTAGCTACTAAATATTTCACAAAATGGATTGAAGTTGTACCTCTCATAAACATCACAGGAAAACAAATTGCTGCATTTATCTTGAACTATATCATCTGTTACTATGGAATACCAATGACCATTATCACCGATAATGGGCGACCATTCAAGAATCAAGATGTACAAGAACTCTGTGAGAAGTTCAAAATCCAGCATAGATTCTCCACACCATATTATCCACAGGGAAATGGGCAGGCAGAAGCATCTAACAAAACTATCCTGAAAATTCTTAAAAAGACAGTGAATGATGCTGGGAAAGATTGGCATATCCAACTAAACCCTGCTCTATGGGCTTACCACACCAGTATCCGCACACTGACAGGTGCCACACCTTTCTCTCTTGTATATGGATCAGAAGCCATATTGCCAATCGAAGTAGAGATACCCTCTCTACGTATATCACTAAAAGGACTCATCCCAGATGAAGAACAAAGAGTATCTAGACTGCAAGAGTTAGAACTAATCCATGAACGAAGACAAAATGCCTTTGATCATCTAAAGGTATATCAACAAAGAATGTGTCGGAGCTATAATCATAAGGTTAAACCAAGAATCTTTCAAGTTGGAGAACTGGTGCTAAAGGAAAATCCACGCAACCAAGCAGATCGAGAAAAGAAAGGAAAATTTGAACCAAATTGGTTAGGTCTGTTTGTGGTCACAGCAGTATTTGGGTCAGGAGCATATCAATTATCAACACAGGATGGAGATCAGCTCAAGGAACCTATCAATAGCATGCACCTGAAAAAGTTCTATGTCTGAAAAATAAAAATAAATAAAAAATAGTGAAAAATTAGAAAAAATCAAAAACAGTGAAAAAGCAGAAAATCCAAAAAACAAAAAAAAAATCAAATATCAGAAAAAAGTGCAATAAAAACAGATAGTGAAAACCTGGCAAACAGGCGCTATCTGTCCGCTAGCTCTTCTGTCTATTAGTTCATGCATTTTTCCGCTTGCATTCATTTTCCATCAGCGCTGACCATCATAAAGCCTTTATACATATGCAAGCATCCCAGGTGGCTTCTTACCAGGGTTTGGATCACTGGATATATCATAATGACTTTGTTTCTAGGCTAGGGGCAAAATCTTACACCTAGCTGGGGGGCAAACTTTTGATCAATTTTGAGCTTAATCAAACAAGTAGAACAACAGTTAGAACTCTTATCAAGCGAAAACTGAGACACATCCAACATTGAACACAAGATCAAACTATCAACTATCAAGCTATCACGAAATCAATCTAAGCACATCACACACTTTTCAGTGGAATAATATCTTTTGAATAATGATTGTAACATGATTGTTCAACTTTTATATATTGATTTTCGCTATCATGATTTCTGAGTGACTCCAGGATGTCATTGACTAGAGGAACAAGGAAGAAACATGATATTTTTCTTGTCTGTTGTCTGAAAATTAATCATTAATATGTGCAAATTTGTCTTAGGACATGATCCTCAAAATATCATTGAAGACATTTTCGATTTGCGTATTGAAATGATTAATACTGCTTGTTTTACGCAAACAACACTCAGGTCATCTCAATTCAATTATACCTCGATGCTTGTGTTAACTTGCTATATCAAAATCCAAAAAAATAGTGCTCAGGTCATCATGGTTTAATTATACCATCGATGTTTGCACTCACTTCCCACATTTCAAAAGCTCAATGATGACAAAAAATGCAAAATAATCCAGTGACTGGTTCGGTCATAGCTTTGCATTTTAGCTTGCATTTCATTCTTGCATAGGATCCTACAAGCTCCTTTTATCCAAGGCTAACTCTATCGCAAGAATCATCAAAGTATCATCATGGGTGTATACGCAATCAGAATGATGGCTTATCTCTCTCATGGTATTATCGACCTAACGAAAATCTTATGCTATCTTCCTCAACAGAATCAACAATCAGCATATCCAAATATTTCTGCAACTTGATATCAACAAAATGTCAGTTCTTTATCTAATCAACCTTATCAAATCAAATCAATCAATCAAACATAATCAATTCTATCACGTCTTATATAGGATGAATCCTTTTTGAAACTAGATGATCTGATTCTGATTCATGTCTTATACAAGATGTATCCTTTCTGAAACGATCATCCATGTCTTTTACAGGATGAATCCTTCCCGAAACCAAACTGAATCTAATCAATCAAGATTTTTCAATCTTACCGACCTAAGCAATCAAGCTAATCAAAGAACTCGCACTTTCATCAAACAACAGTTGCAGAAATCAAATCAAATCTATCGGGATATCAATCTCGCAAAAACTCCAAAGATCAATTATCTCAATTGATCTCCCGAGGGGGCATCATCATACCGGAATTTAGCAATCAAGAGCTGGGGCATCCTATCAAATCAAAATCATCATCAAAATGAGATTATTCTTTGAATCAACGTGTCATCACACCTCGCTTAAAAGAGGGGCAAAATGTATAAACCTAAAATGGTCTGAAGATAATTAATTAAATAAGCAATTATTTAATTAATCCCTCCTCCCCAATTTAATTGAATTCACTAAACAATTTGATTAAATTTCCCTTTTCATCTACTTATTAATAAATCTAAGGATTTATTAAATAGGTTCATTTCACCCCTTTAATTAATTAATTCAAATTAATTAATTCCTCATGCAAATTCATTTCTTCTAAATCCCCTAATTAATTAAAACAAATCAAATCATGAGTTGTTGAAATTAATTAGCCATTTTCCTAATATTTGAATTTCTAAATTCAAATTCTCCTAACTTCTACCACTCCTAGACCTAACCATTCCTAAACCTAACCCATTCTACCTACCACCATGTCCCCTTTCATCCAACATCTTCTAGAACCTTTGTGACACTTGTCACTAAGTGTTCCCTTTAATCCAACCCCCTTTGCCAACTTCCTCCAATTTAACCATTGATTCATGCCAACTCACCCCTAGCCTTGGAAAATCCTATAAATAGACCTCATTTTGGAGCAATATTGGTCCCAAATTCATATCATTTGTCCCAATTTGATTTCATCTTATGCATTGTTATTATAGGCATCTAGCTTATAGTTTATCATTTTTAGCAATGTTATCATGCTCATTTTAGCTTAATTGCATCTTCATTCTAGTTCATTTTCTAGATCAATCAATCATTCATGTAGCTTAATCATGCTATTCTTGCTAGATCATGCATTTTCAGCATTCAAATCCTCCATCTAAGTGTAGTCAAGTCACTGAATTTTGCATAATTTGATCTGAGAGAATTTTTCATACTCGCATTTACTAGGAGGCAATAAGTCGATTAGCTATGGTTTTACATGTCTTTGATTTAAATCTTCTAACCATGCTTGTAATGATTTATTGAGTGCATTGTGGTTGCAAGTACATGTACACTTCACAGAGCACGACAGTATCTATCTCCTTTTTCTTTGTAAAAATAGCTCGAAATGTGAATTTGTTCCAACCTTTGACTTTGTTCCTTATGATATTCAAACTTTGCGACACCTTATACATAGCAGTACCCTTGATAGGGGTATTCCACTGGCTTTGAATATAGTTTATGAAGTTCGTGTGTGAGGACCACATACTTTCATAATGGAAGGGTATGGCTCCCCTTGCTAATTTATTTTCCCAATCAAGCAAAAGAGGGTTGTGATCAGAAACCATTCTAGGAAGGGCCCTAAGGGTGCAGTTATAGCCTAAATCCCAATTGTTGGAGGCCAGAAACCTCTGCAGCTTAACTTGGATGAGATTGACCACTTTCCCATGGTTGGACTAAGTGAAAAGTTGGCCTGATAATTCAATGTCAATAAGGATCATTGTATTGATGAAATTAACCAAAGCTGACATGTTGTCAAAGTAATCCACCAATCCTCCTAATTTATCCAAAGGGAAGAGAGGGGTATTAAAGTCTTCTGCAATCATCTCTAGTGGTCATCTAAGGCAACTAAAATTTGAGAAAAAATATCCTCTGAAACAGTTTTCCTGCTAGAACAAGTGTTTGGAACATAAATATTCACCAAACATCATGACACTTAAGGAGAAGTAAGCTTTATAGTCAAACTGTTAGCAAAACTAAAGAGGAGACTTCCCCTTAGATCTTATCATGTTTTTATGTCATTGCAATTGTTGTTTTAAATACAAAAGCTCCCTATTGACTCTTGTTTTTCTTTTTCATATTTTTAAAATCATTTATGTTTTATTATTATCATTATTATCTTATTCATTTTCCTACCTTTAATTCAGAACCTTCAAGTATCTCATACAAGCCTAGAATTTGATGCTTTATGGTTATTTTTCAAATTTAGAGCGTATTTTATTATTTTAAAATTGACTAGACCATATAGTTTAACTTGTTATATTTATATAATAATGTGCACAACACTTCAAATTATTAGTAAAGTGTAAAAATTATATATATATATATATATATATATATATATATATATATATATATATATATATATATATATATATATATATATATATATATATATATATATATATATATATATATATATATATATATAATTGTTATTCATTTTTATTGTATATCAAAGAAGCACAAATTTATAATTAAAAAATAATAATTAACAATTACTACAAAATAATCAATAGGTTGTAACTATAACTTGTAAGTGATGTTGTCATGTTTACGCATACAATTTCTTATTTTTATTAATTTTCTAGCTACTAAATTTAATTGAACTATATATTGATACATTTATTTATTTTATCATAGAATGTTGAGGAAGAAATTTTATTCATTTTAATTATTTTATCATAATTATATATATAAACATTCATGTATACAAAAAAATAATAAAATTAATCAATTTATATCATTTATTCATTTTATGGTTAATGCATATTATTCTATGTATTTCAATTGAACAATAAGAAGAAAAAACATTGTTCTTTCAAGAAGTTACTTTTGAGTTTAAATATAAAGAAAACATCTCTTGAACCTTTATATTAGAATATTATTTTTTATTCGTTATTGATATTTTTTGCAATTTTAATCTTTAGTTAAAATTAATAGAAATTTTTAAACAATTTTTTTTTCAATTCTTTATTAAAGATAGAAATTTACTTTTTTACATAGTTAATATGTATGATTAATAAGATTTGATAAAATTATTTGATTTCAAAATTTTTACTTTTATTAATATTGATCAATTAAACATTATTTTGACAGTTTAATTTTTTCTTAAAATATCAATTGAAAGACAATTAAATAATCAACTCGTTATCAAATATTCATATGATATGCAAGGGTGGCCATCATGTTCTCTTCTCTTACTTTTGTCCCCACCAAGTATTTATCTAGACTATCTTCAATCAATTCATTCATCTTGTTCTCATCCTATGAAATATATCTGGACGTGATCCAAAACACTGTTAGAAACAAATTTATGATATTAGTTTTTTTTTTTTAAACTCTCCTACTCAATTAATAAAATTATTTTCTACAAAGTTTAGATTAATTAAAATATTCTACTCTCAAATAATATCCCAACTATTAAACCAATCAAAAATTAAATCCCAACTATTATGGGTTTGGGCCCTAGCTTGATTGGAAAGAGCTTATTTTGATAGACACAAGATCACAAGATCCAATCTCCCACTAACTCACACACTACCGAAAAACATGACATGCCAACGACGAAGACTACCTGATTCTAGCACATTGCAGTTTACCACGATGGTTATCTAAAAAGGCTATATGATCCTACAATCTCAAAAAGACTATCCCAATGTAATAGTACAGTAGTACAATGTCAGAATGTCATAATCATGTGTAGTACAGGGGCCATCCATGTTTTAAAGAAATTGTGAGAAAGATGGGTTTGGGGACCAAATAGAAAGGGCACTTAACTTTTCACTCTTTCAAACTTTAATTTGATTTGGACATCATAAAAAGAGGCAAGGATACTAATAAACTGGAATAAAAAAAAATCCCAAAGAAAATCTCGTGTAGAATATAAAATGGAATATATTAAAAAAAAATCCCTTGGCGTAGAATAAAAATAATGGGTTTTCAAATAATGGTAAGGTAAACATGTGGTGGAGAGCTATTTCAAAAATAAAATAGTCATGAAAAGTATGTGTTTTAGAAAGGCCATAATACTTATGGGAAACTATGTCCATCTCAAGTGGATTTAAGAAATAACATAATTAAATTATTATTTTTCAAAAAGTATTTATTTGAGATAATTTTTTAAAGAAAATAATAAATAAAATTTAATTGTAAAGATTGCGATCAGATAATGTAATCTTACTTTCACATTAATTTTATCATTTTTAAGTTGAAATTAAATATTATTTTTAATTAAAGGCAAAATTGATATTTCTCAAAGAATTATATTTAATAATAAAAAATGTTAAAAAACAATAATGCTTAAAATTGATGGTTATGTTTGCCACAAAGAAAAATATGTAAAAGAGGTTAAGAGGTATATTAGAAAAATATGTAAAAGAGGTTAAGAGGTATATTAGTCTAGTACTATAAATTGATGAATAAGACATGTACCTATTATTCATGTGCACACTGGCATGGTAACTCCATAATATAAAAATAAGTCATATATGTCAATTAATACGATGCTTATAAATTAATTCCACAAAATCTACTCAATAATCTTATTGATATTTTTTGTTTGATCATTATGCTATGGATAGTAGAGAGAAGACAAATGTTGTTTTTGATTAAAAAGTAGTGTGAACACTGACCCTTTACATAGCAAAACTATCAACGGTAAAACCCAATCTAGAAATATGATTGTTTATAATGAAAGTACAAATATTGGACATCATAGTAGTGTTAAAGAGGGTGGTCTTTACCCACTTAGTGAAATAACTAATATCTAGCAATGATAATAAGAGTGTGTCCATCTAAAGCAATTGGGCCAATCTTTCCCACAAAGTAAAACCCCAAGTAAAGAATGGTTAAGAAGTAAATGGATGAAGCCCATAGAGTGATGAATATTTTTAACTTGTTGACCACTTATAAACAAAATTATATGATTTCTTTTTCCATTTTACTATGGTATTAACGTGCATGTGTAAATGTTTTGAACCAATAACATAGCACTAACATGACCTCCACATATTCTTTTATTGATCTCCTTAAAAGAAATAGATTGTTAATTATTATTGAGGCATTTAAATAATAAATCATTAAATAATCACACCTATAGTGTACCATACAATGATAAAATAGTTAGAAATTGACTTTGTAATGCCCACCAAAGTACCCTAGAGAAAATAACTAAACCAACTACAAATAGAGATAAAAAAAAAATTAACATCTACTAATGCAACATAATAAACTATCATTACTCAAGATCATAGATTAACATCCACATGAATGATTACGACACATGAATATAACCATAACCATAACAACATATAACGCAAGCGGAAATAGCATCATAGAAATTATCATCTCAATGCATACATATAATAATCCTTTCATCCATTCATTCCCTAGGGTACTTCAACGTCACTACTTAATGGCAACATTACCTACTATTATATTCCCAATTAACCTTGATCTCTAAGCTCATTTTAACCACCGAACCAAATGTTCCTAATTCTCTTAACTTTCTTTATCCATCTATCACAACCTAAATCCAAATAACTATCTTTATAATAGACTAGATCATTCCTTAAGGATCACATCACAACTCATAAAAAAACTACTTACACACATGTTCAAGAATTATAACGGCAAGTATTAAACATCTTCTAAATAGGATTTCCATATATACAAGACTAACTCAGGAACTCATATACTACAAGAATACATATAAGCTAATCATTCACTTTCTGATCCAGCATTGAATCCAAATCTCTATCTATTACACATTGAACATTTATTACAACATATTTCCCATGCAATGTTTACCACATCTCACATCTTTACAAAGCCATAATCTCAGCTACTACATCATGTCCTAATGCATAAGAATGTGTAATCTCTTTTACATTTGCAATGCCATCAAGATACAATATTACTTCGTACAATACATAGAAATCATCTCCACAACTATCTACATAATGAAGAATCATAGAATCCATATCCACGCACGCTAGCATCCAATGAAGAACATCCCAATGAAAGAATGTTAGGATAACAAGTGAACAACTGATTATATTCCCAATCCAATCCTTCCTTCAGAAGAAGGTAAACAATGATATCAATGACAAAACATCAATGCAACACATAATCAATTTCATCATATGGCCAACAATATCCCCCTTTGGCATTGATGGCAATGCTAGATGTGAAAAACATCCAAGTGCTAATAAAATGCCAAACAAGTCTCCCCCAATGGAATACCATCAACAATCTCCCATAAAATGATATAGCAATGAAGCTCTGAACCAAATTTGAAACAAAAGACCAAATTCTGCCAAACTCCCCCTAAGGAGTGCAATGAGTCTGAAAAATAAATAGAAATGGTTTTTCACATATATTCCTCCCCCTTTGACAACAATGCCAAAGAATCAAACAGAATGTGAAAACTCTAAATCTCAAGGTTGACTACTCCCCCTGAGTAGTAGCATTGTTTCATCAATCCGGAGCAAAATATAGCTCCGATAATGCATACCGGACTGATGCACATCTACATCATTTAAGTCTCTAACGGAGGGGTAGAAAGCCCCAATCTATCTCTCAAAAACTCAAATGATTACCGAGACAAAGGTTTAGTGAAGATGTCTTCTATCTGCTCTTTAGTGTTCACATAAACCAATATGACTTCTTTTGCTTCCACCTTTTCCTTCAAAAAGTTATACTTGATTGATATGTGCTTAGTCTTGGAGTGAAATATCGGATTCTTTGATATGTCAATAGTTGCAGAGTTATCACAATGGATAACAACCGGATCATTACAACTCACTTGTATATCCTTCAACATCTGCTTCATCCATAGAAATTGAGTACAATTGGATGCGGCTACAACATATTCAACTTCAGCAGCAGATAAAGAAACGCGGGACTACTTCTTGTTGATCCATGAAACCAACTTCTTCCCAAGGAAGAATGCTCGACCGGATGTGCTCTTCTGATCATCAACATCACCTGCCCAATCTACATATGTATATGCACATAAAGTAAAGTCATCATCTTTAGGATACCATAAACCATATTCAATTGTTCCTTGCAAATACTGGAATATCCTTTTTATTGCACTTTCATTATTTTCTCTTGGATTACTTTAAAATCTTGATACAATACTGACGACATTCATTATATCTGGTCTAGTCTGAGTTAAATTTAGCAAACCACCAATCATGGATTTCTATCTTGTAGAATTCACTGAAGGGGATACATCCTTAATTGACAATTTTTCACTTGTAACCACAGGAGTACTAACCGGTTTAGAATTTTCCATACCAAATTTCTTCAACAATTCCCTTAGATACTTAGTTTGATAGATAAAGATGCATTTGTCAGTCTGAGCAATCTACAAACCTAGAAAAAATCTTATTTCTCGAGTCATAGACATTTCAAATTCACTCTGCATATTATCAAAAAATTCCATACACAAATTTTCTTCACCTCCAAAAATGATATCATCAACAAATACTTCAATAATCAGAATATCATCATTAGTGATCTTATAATATAGGTTATTGTCAACATTACGTTTTATAAAATCAAGCTTCAAAAGATACTTATCCAACCTTGCATACCAAGCTCTAGGAGCCTGTTTTAGTCCATATAGGGCTTTCCTTAATCTGCAAACCATATTTTTGTCATCTGTCAGTAAGAATCCATCTGGTTTCTCAATAAAGACTTCCTCTTCAAGTTATCCATTCAAAAATACACACTTAACATCCATCTAACAAACCTTGTAGTTCTTATAGGTTGCATAAGCAAGAAATAGTCTAACAACTTCAATTCTAGCTACCGGTGCAAAAATTTTACCATAATCAATTCCTTCCTTCTGAGAATATCCTTTGCAGACCAATCTAGCCTTGTTTCTTACAACTTGTCCATCCTCATTCAGTTTCTTTCTAAAAACCCATTTAGTTCCAATAACATTCTTATTTTTAGGTCGGGGAACTAAAGTCCAAGTATTGTTCTTTTCTATCTGATCTAATTCATCTTCCATAGCTTTCATCAAACATTCATCTTTGTCTTCAACTTTTGTTGCAAGGGCCTTTTCCTTATTTTTGATAACTGGTTCTGGATCATCTTCCTTCATAGCATAAAACACCTAGTTTTTTCCATTGCTGGATCCACTAGCTGAATCTCCTGTCGGATCTTCTTCTGAGTCATCAGTTACTCCTTCCTCATCAACATAGCAGAATTATTTGTTTTTATTTCTCCTATACTTATGCTTGATCTGATATTCAGGGTTAGGCTTAAGAGATATTCTTGCTCTTTCTTCAAATTTTGAATTCCTTTCAGGACATCTAGATACAAAATGACATATCTTTTTACATGCAAAACATTTGAAAGGAGGTTTTCCTTCATACTTACTTCGTGATGTACCTTTAGGTATCCTTCTATAAAATAGGGCTTCAAGTTGCTCAAGCTCTTCATCTTCTTTCCAGATCTCTTTCAATTCCTTTGCATACAAAACTTTCCAATCTTGCTTGTCGGTTGATGATGTAGATGCCTTAAATGCAGTATCAATCTTTGTAGCTCCAGGAAGACCAAATTCCTCAAGCTCAAAAGCAGATATCTTCCCTACAAGAGTATCTCTATTGACATAATAATTAGGCATAGTTATTAGCTCATAATTGCAGTTACCTTCATCTTATATGCGGTGGCAAAACCCTTAATACTTTTGAAACAATCTCTTCCTCGCTCAGAGATCCACCACAACATTGAATTCCTAATACAATTTCATTTACCATTTTCATAAATGCAGAAATTATTTCATCTTCCTCCATCTTCAAGCTTTCATATCTTACCTGGTAACATTCAAGTTTTGCAATTTTGACAGTAGGATCACCTTCATCCAGAGTCTCCAACTTATCCCATATAGCTTTTGTTGATGATTTTTCTGACAGTCCCATGATTTGTTGATCTGATAAGGTGCTTAAGAGGGCCTCTCTAGCTCTACAATCATTCTTAATGTTTCTTATCCAATTCTATCAGTGTAGGAATGCCAAATACCAGATTATGAGGAGTGTAACCATTCTGATTTATTTACCAAATTTTATTTCCAATGCATCTTAAATGAGTCTCCATTTGAATTTTCCATACTCCATAGTTTGTTCCATCAAGCCTATGGCTGTCCTTCCGGAAAACAAGAGTTGAACTAATAGTTTCCATAGGATCTTCCTCAAGTGGTTAAGCTTCTGCAAAAAGAGGACCAGGCTCTGATACTAATTATTAGGATAACTGGTGAACAATTGATTATCTTCCCAATCCAATCCTTCTACTGAAAGTCGGTAAACAACCATAACAACAAGTGTTGACATCAATGACAAAAATCAATGCAACACATAATCAATTCCATCATATGGCCAACAAAGAAGGCAGCAAACCACACGACCATGTGGAACCAAATAGGAACCACCCCCCATGCTAGGAGATGACATGGGTTCCAACTCACACTCAAGATATAGGCTAACACCTAACATCCAAGGGACTCAACATGACATCCACAAAGATAACAACCAAGAACAAAAGTAAATCACATCACAAAGCTAATCATAAATCAATAAGCTCCTAGAGGCATAAACAACAATAAGGGCATAAGGATCATGGACACATATAGGGAAAGAGTGTCATCACATGCTATCTTCAATATAGAAGGGGCCAAGCCACACCTTGATAGACATGTGGAACCATATCCACCTTGGAGCCAATCAAGGGAGATTGGTTTACCACTCCAACGGTCTTTCCAAGCTCATCCCGAGTCAACACTCAAGGGCTATGAGGTGGGGAACCAAAAACCAATTTCATTATCTTGATTAAGTGAATTCCTAATTACCCAAACCCACTAATATATTATTAAATTTATCACTTGCAATTGCAAAGGAAAACTCTTCATGTGGTTCCTTGGTTTGTCTAGACCCTAACAGTCTATTGCTCATGACCTTGATCCACACATGCAAGAGCCCACTCCCCCTAACCATGGACCAATACCTTAGGGTGAAACATAAACCACAAAGGCATTAAAACAACATCATGAAGGCTCAAAATAAAAAGAATTCATAATCACAACATCATTGATACCACTGAAGCACACTATGAACCATGAGACAAACACATAAAGCAAGAGCATTCACTAACAAAAGAATAGCAATGAACATGAGTAAGACATGCATTCCTCCTACTCATACATAGAAAAATAAATCCTTAATAGTGAGGCACAATCCTCTCGCTAGAGCTCTAAAAAATCTATCCCTCAACAGCAAGTCAATCTACCTCTTGCTAGAGCTAATCAGCGCATAAGCGCAACCCTCAATGGTAAGGCACAAACTATCTTACTAGAGCTCAAAAAAAGAATGAAATTATTAAATATAAAATCAAAGACATCTCTAATAACATCAAATAAAACACCAAAAGCCTCTGGTACTTGCCCCAAATCCAAAAAAGTGACCTCACTAGACCAAACTGACAAATCTGGCATCACAAGGTAAAACAGCGCATCAAAAGACCATATTAGTGCATCGGGGAAGCATATTGGTGCATAGGGTTCATTCCCTAGCGCATACATGGCATATTTTAGTGCATCTGTGGCATGCTTTAGCGCATCCAGGATAGAGAGAAAAAATGCAAGAAAATGAAAGTTTTAGGTGACGAAAATGCCCAGTTTTGCACATGGGCTCACAAAATGGACAAATGAAGCTCTCAAAAGGTCTAGGAGGACAAAATAAAGCCTTTAAAACATAAAATTGCATTCAAAAATTCACATAAATTAATTTCATAATCAAATCCTTGTACCTCCTTCACCCAAACTTACATAGTTAATACCCAAATTTTACATGACTTCACCAATGGATACAATGGGGAAAAGAGAATACCCTTACACCATAATAAAAGGCGACAAAGACTATATAAGTCTAGAATTAATGATAATAACAAGAACATTAAGCACAACAAAGGCAACCACTTGGGTCATGTGATGGCAGTCAAATCCTTATCTATCCCCCTTGATACAAATAATATTGTGGAAGCTCAAGCTTTGCTAATGAAAATTAAATATATTTCAACTCCATGTTGAAGGTGACTCTTCATTAATTATTAATGCTTGCATTAAGAGACATACCTCCAATTGGAAAATTGCTTATAGCTTGAGGTAGATTTGGGAATTATTCGACTCATTTAAAGAGGTCATTATTTCACACACTTATAGAGAGGACAATAAACTAGCTGATTTTCTTGCCAACATGGGTTGTGATAAAGTTCTAATAGACTCATTGGATAGAGATTCTATTTATTCCTTCTCTTCGTTGTTGGTAGAAATTATCCACAATGAAATGGTTCGAGATGCTTGACATATTTTGATAAAAAATTAATTGACCCTTGCAACTTGTGTTAAGATATTTAGGGTGTTCCTTTGAGCCATATTTTAGAGGCAAATCTATGTCGAAGGTTCAAGCTTTGTTAACTATTTTATGCCATGAACATGATGTATTACCTCTGATACCAGAGTGTAGCTTACTTGTGGGTAGGGATTCTCCGAATTCGGTTGTTCCTACCGCTCCTTACCCTCATGAATCCCAGAATAACCCATTTATTGTTTATTCCTCTTATTGGAAAGCTTTATTGTTTGGTATTCCTTCCTCTTCACAGTATATAGCTGAAAATTGGGTGAAATAGGGAAATGCTCAAGAAGAAAATCAACAACTTTTTGCTAAGAACAAGGATGACCTACAACCAATGGAGGAATGCTAGTAACCGACTATCTGATTCAGGCCAACCAGTACAACCTAATGGGATTTATACTATTCTTTTTAACCCAACCAGTATAGCAGAATCGGTAGAGGAGGCATTTTGTAAACTAGCCAACCGAATTAGCCTAACAAGTTTTAGACTCTTCAGTTTTAATCCAATCGGTTCAACCTAACAAGTTTTAGACTCTTTGGTTTTAATCCAACCAGTATAGAAGAACTGGTAGTGGAGACCTTTTGTAATCCAGTATTGTAGTACCGGTAATGGAGGCTCTCTTGTGAACCGGTTAATAGGACAGCATACCGGTATTCAAGTATTGGTATAACACAACCAATAACGACGGCTTTTTCTTTAGTGGAACGGTATACACAACTGCTCACCGGTAACCAATAGTGGTAGCTCTATAGTGAACTGGCATACATAATGGAATTATGGTACTCAATTATAGTGGTAACTGGTAGTGGTGGTAGTTATTTATGATTGCAAAAGGATTTTATCTAGATCAACTAGACTTAATTTTGGCCTCTATGAGGAATGTACTATGGGCAGAATTCATCTCTTTCTTAGGATCTTTGGGGAGTTTCTTCTTATAGCTCTAATTTCCCTTTATTCATTGTAACTGAGCAAGGATATAGGGTTTTCTTTTTGGCTATTTCCCTATTGAGCTCTTGAACCTGTTACTTTATATATATATATATATATATATATATATATATATATATATATATATATATACATATATATATATATATACATATATATGTATACATACATATATATGTATATATACATATATATGTATATATATATACATATATACATATATATGTATATATACATATATATGTATATATACATATATATGTATATATACATATATATATATATATATGTATGTATATATATATATGTATATATATATATATATATATGTACATATGTATATATATACATATATATATGTATATGTATATGTATATGTATATCAATGGCTTACCACTTTTGCCTAAAAAAAACATAAGAAAACATTAATAAACAATAAATAATTAATAATTAGCCAATAAGAAATGAATCAATAAATCAAATAAACCAAACTCAATAAATATTGATCAAGCCAATACACATAAATATTAAATAATCATCCAAATAATAATCAAATTATCAAATAAATCAATTATAGTATTAATATTATATTAATCAAATATGAATTAAATATAAATCACATACTCACAACACCTCAAGCAAGCCGACATAGGGTCAAACATCGACATGAGACTCTATGTAATGCCCCGCCAGGAAACCCCGAAGGGATAAAGCCATAACACAAGAATAGAGTGCAAATTTTTTTTTTTTTAAAGTTACAACACATAAGATGCAACAAGACAACAAAGATTCAGATTACATAGCGGAAGACATCAACAACAATCTCCTAAAGAGTTTCCCAACGAGATTACTTAAATTTTCACAATTCACTTAACTCACACAATTAGTCCAAAAAGCTAGATATCTTAATAACGAGGTAATTCAAACTCAGGATAATTTCTTTCAAGGATGGAAATATAAACCACAACAAGGATTCATCATTTAAGATCCATTCATCAACCTCATTCAAGCTTTTCAATTTAAAATTACCAACCATACATCTACATACTAATACACTAGGATTTTCACCATAAACATAAGAGATCTTTCCAAGCATATTTAAATTTCTTAACAACAACTGAGTATAATTCATTACTCTAAGTTACATTATTCCATATTCCAACTTAATGCATTTAAAGGACGATTACACCCATACATTACGATAAATTGCATCTCAACCAATTAGGCATTCGAACAACATGGCATTCAAGATAGAACTGAATATAAGCATTTAAAGTTAATCTCAATTATCCACTAGTCATTCTAACATAAATTAATCATACATGAAAAGCTTAATAAAGGAAACATAAGAGAATACACCACATAACACCATAATGATCTCGGAGTTCACCCCTAATGGGCTACATCTCCGGGTCTGCTCAACTGCAAGACCCCCTCTGATAAATAATAAGGTTAAGAGTACAAGAGGTTACACTATACAATCCAGCCATCAAGGCGATACATAAGCAATATACAATGACCACAACGGTCAATAATACATAAACGATCCTTAAAAAGAACAGGATCCAGCTGAACATAATCAAAGCTAAAACAAGAGGTCCAAGAGAGCATCCATAACACTGAGCCATCACCGCCCAAGGGTCTAATACGAAACCGACACTCACAAGAGCAGAGACAAGGGACGACTCTCAAAGGAACTCAAAACAGGACAAAACAACAACACACTAGCGAACGTAGGGACAAGTGTCATCACACAACCTGGTATGGATACCATGGCAAGTCTTCCTAGGTCCCGGCCCATACACTGGTAACCCTGGCAACCTAATCCGAACTTCCGGCCCATCCAAGCCTCATGTGGACCCACACATCCTCTCGTGAAGACAAGGAAGGTAGTTTGCCATTTCAGGCCTTCTCACAACATGTCGAGTCTATGCTAGCACTCGTCCCATGTGTGAGGCACATTATCTTATTTATAAATTATTTTCTAATCTACTTAGGTTATCACTTATTAGACTCACTTTCGACGGGTTACCCAGCAGCCACTTTGGGCGCGGCCCCCAATCGAAAGCCACTTTCCCATACGACACTAGATTAACTCAGACGAACTCAAACCAAGGAATACACATGGTCAGACGAACGAAGTTCAAGAAGAGAGAAACAATCATCTGGTCAAACACGACTCAAAGGTAAACGCTTATTGACGGTACTCTAACTAGAGACCTAACAACTAAGGTTAACCACGAATCATCATTCGACACGCACACATAGAGGATATAACCAACTAAGACAACATCACAATACCATAGTCAACTCAAAATTCGAGGACTGAAACAGGAACACCAATCATCCATACGACAGGGTCCTTTTAAACAAAGCAAAACATGCCATTTCATAAATTAAAGCGAATACACTAATTCAACTCGCAAGGCAATAATCAGAAAGGACAATATTTCCTCAAATTGATTTAATCATTAAAATCGATCAAGTTTTCTACGAGATCTAAAACAACTTACAGTAATCTCCCTCATCAAGGAATAATTTGTTCTTGGTTTTCTAACTCCTAAGGTTCAAGCATCGAACAGGCAATTTAAGCCATGAAGAGTTTTAACCAATTCATATTAATCAAATTCAGACAACCATTAAGCAATTTAAATAAGGATACATTTAATCTCCAACAAACGACATTAACATACCGGTCTAAAATCGACCTCTACAATTCCATACTTTCAATCCCAGTTGCATAATACGGATCCCGGAATATAAAAATATAGAAAAAGAGTCTAAATGGAGATAATCCTTTCCAAGCATATCGTTTAATTTCAATACCCAACGATAAGTATTTCACTACCATACGATTACTCAATGATCTGTTCTACGATAAAATTTAACGTTGATCAAACTCAACTAGCATTTGCAACTATTATACCACCTTAATCGAAATTAAGAATTAAATAAACTTAATCATTAAAATAATTTCCAACATATTATAAGCTCTTTTTTTTTGAATGGGAAAAAAAACATACATTAAAAGAGAAGAAAACCCATTTTATAATAATCAACACATGATAAGCATTTTTTTTGATTGATAAAAAAAAAAACACATTTAAAAAAAAACGTTTTATTAACCAAGTTTAAAACGAAACAAAATGCATTGAAACAAGATAGCGAGGCGAGGGTTAGGGCCGTGCCCTAACCCTAACGCAGGGTAACTCGCAGGCGGCGGCGCCGCTGCGGTGCCCGCAGGCCCGCGGCACCCTGCGACCACCGCGGCCCTGCGGCCACCGCGGCGTCGCGGCCGTAGCTTCCAACACAGGTATCTGTGGGGTAAGAACAGGGGGAAACAGGGGGAAACTGTGGGAAGCGCGGGGGGGAGAGGGGAGGAGCGGGTGGAGCTCCGCTCCCCACCCTCCACTCCGAACCCTCGGCTCGCCAAGTATAAACAACACGCCCAGCCAACAAAAAAAAACGCTTTAAGTTTAATTCGAACACACAGTTCGGAAAACCAACTCACACACCCAGTATGAAATTTAATAACAAAAAAAAAACAAATTTGATTCAAACGCCCAGTTCGATAATATAACATATTTTCTTTATTTCTTTGAAAACACAGTTCATAATAAAAATCAATGCTTCCATTTTCCTTAAGAAAAAAAACACAGTTCGAACTAATAACACAAACGCCCATTACAGAGCTTGCAAATGGATTCAATTTCAACATGGTTTCGGTTTTGAATGACTGGTTTAGATATCACATCATCTTGATGGCATCCTCATTCTATACAAACATCCGAGGGTTTCAAACACCCAAACCAGAATGGAAGAATACACACCCAAATTAAAATCTCCAGCCAAATCAAGTGGACAATCTAATTAATTTTCAATAACCAGTTCAGAATCCTACCTCAAATCGCAATCCTGGTATGGCTGAGGGAGAGCCCAGTCCTGCCAGATCAAAACCAACCCCCTTCCTCTCCAAAACCCTCCAATTTTGTCCAAAAAAATTTTCTCCAACCAAAATCCTCTCCCCAATTTTTCCCAAATTTGGGTAATATGGAAGAGTTCACCCCAGAATTCCATTTTTGGAATTAAAACTTTTATTTTCAAATAATTCCTCCAAAATTAATCATTTTCTAAATGCAACAACAAAATAACTTGCTTTCTAAATCCAAAAACGATTTCTCATTTTATCGAAATTTAATCTTTCTAATTTAATAATTCAACAGAATGTAATTACGTCTATTGCGATTAAATACCAAACTTTCCTTTTTCAACAGCATAAACAAAATGCATTAAATATTCAAAACAGTCATTTAATTCAATTTTACTTCCAATTTAAAATAGGCAATTCATTAACCACGAAAATCGCATAACGAATACCTGATTAATTAAATCCGTTAATCATCAATGCACAAACGCATATTTAATCAAGATAATTACTAAAGACTAATAACCAAATTAATCAATCACACCATGCATGCAAACCGAGAAGGTCAACCAAATAGACGACTCGCAAACCCAAACAAACAGGGATTACCGACGACGACTGGCGATGCTCACTTGAGCACGACTAAGGTCGACTAGGGTCTGACGACCACCTAATCCAACTCTAAGGATTAAAAGGGTACACTCAAACCTGCAAAACCAGGTGACGACGAACCTCGCACTCATGCGACTTCGTACCTTAAATCTCCTGCAACAAAAGATCATACATGCATACATTTATAAAATCTAATGAAAGCGTTAGTCCGATACTAAAATCACGAAATAGGTACACTGAATAATCTGCATACAACTAGAGAGAAAGCCACATCAACAGCTACGCGTTAAATCACCATCTGATTATAACATAATACTACGATTAACTAATCAAGATTAAGCCAAGGTTAGAAATAGACTAGGGTAGGGGTACTACACTCTAACCACCAACTTGCACCACGACACAAATTGAAAAGGTATACAACTTAATCCTAGAGTATGAAGAGGGAAACACATGTCATCTCCAACAACTTTCCATTGAGATAAAGACATGCTCAAACATGTGAGACCAGGTGGAGTCGACGTCTAGTACCTGCAATCATGCATCCACCACTAAACATAATACAACACATATACATCATAAATGATCAAGCATGTGATAAAGAATCACAATGTCATATCATGCTCGCGATGAGTGGTATGAAATCATCTACAACTATGAATACACTAGAAGTCAAACACAATCATTATTGCATCAATTCAACCAATATAATCATGAAATAGGGTTAGCATAACCAAGACATCATTAAAATCTCATAAGCAATATGATCCATCATGAATAATGAGCACATATAAATCATCAAATATAGGTCCATCATCAATATAGTCTAAGATGTATCAATCATCCACATAAGTCATCAAATAACATATGTCCATATAAAGTATCTAGCATCATCCATATCATCTCAGATAGAAATAGAGTCATTAATGTGAATCAAAACATCACATAAGAGCCCATATATGTCTATCGGTGCACAAACCAAAATGCAAGTCTAAGAGGGACACTACACACTTACGAATACATATGCAAGTATTTTAGAATAATTAGAGTGGTTGCCTTGACATCAAGATGAGTATAATTTTTTTGAAACCAATACTCACTAGTCAATTTAACTCAAACCAATTAAGAATTATAGACTTTTTATATAATATTTAGAAAAAATAGTGTAAAGTGGGGAATACCATCACCCATATTCAAGTGAGTTGATAGTAGCCATAACATTTACATGTCTATTGTTCTAGTGAGGAACGACATCAATGGGCAAATAAGAAAAGAATAAAGTAAATATAAATCCAACTCATGATATGTTCCAAATATAGCATCTTTGATTCTATAGATCAATAATCCTTCTATATACTAATTATAAATCACCATGTCTATTAATGGATTAATCTTTCAAAGAAATAGTTATACATAAGCCCACAATCAATGCCTCAAGTTTGACTATATTATTAATAGCATATGAAAAATCTAGAAAAAAATGCAACCTCACTCTCTCTTATATGCCTGTGAGTGTGTGTGTATATATATATATATGTATGTATGTATGTATGTATGTATGGATATATATGTATGTATGTATATGTGTGTGTATATATATATATGTGTATGTATATGTATATATATATGTATGTATGTATGTATATGTATGTATGTGTATATATATGTGTATGTGTGTGTGTATGTATGTATATATATGTGTGTATATATATATATATATGTATATATGTATATATATGTGTATATATATACATATATACACATATATATACATACATACATACATACATAGATATACAAATATGTATATATGTGTATATATGTATATGTGTATATATGTATATGTATATATATGTATATATGTACACATGTATATGTATATATGTATATGTATATACATGTATATATATACATATGTATATACATGTGTACATAAATACATATACATATACATATATACATGTACATGTATATATGTACACATGTATATACATGTATATATATATACATATGTATATATATGTGTACATATATACATGTATATGTATATATGTATATGTATATACATGTATATATATATATACATAT